>NC_135693.1:11670547-12379297 GCF_964276395.1 Gasterosteus aculeatus | reverse complement strand
TTTTGATGTAAGTCGTGGCCTCCGCTGGCAGCGAGGGGAGCTGATTGTTGTGCAAGTCGAGAAGTCTGAGACTGGGCATATCCATGAGACATTCCCAGGGAAAGGCGGTGAGGGCATTCCCGTCCAGACGAAGCTCTTCCAGGTTAAGCAGTTCCCGGAAACTGTCCGGGCTCAAGGCGGACAGGGTGTTGAAAGACATCCACAGGAATTCGAGATTGGAGAGGTAGTTGAAGGCTTCGCTCGGTATCCGCTGGATGGCCGTCTTCTCGATGCGCAGCTTGGACGTGTCAAAGGGAAACCCGACAGGCACCACAGATATCTCGGGATCATTGCAAATCACGCTCCTATAGGAGGAAGACATTATGGGAGAATGTTTGTTCCCCTCGAAATGATCCGACCCACATTACGCATGAGGACATTTTAACAGAGTAAATGATGAATACAACAATTCATTACATATTAGCATTAAATGTGAGATGGAGGTTTTGAAGTCTAGGGGATGCAAACGTATTTAGTAAATTCAGAAGCATACTAAATGTATATAGTTTTTCCCCAATCCATTTCAACATCCAAAGTTGTATAAATCGCACAGATGGTGAGGTTGAGAGATAATCTAGCATTACGTCCAATTCGACCGTTGAATTATCTTTTGTACACGTGTTCACCTCAATGCAAACATCTGTCCTCATATGACAGCTCGATATTACCTTCTCCAAAGATGCGAGTCTTCCAGAGCACTTTATAGTGTGTTTGTATATCAAGTACTGTTAATTTGGACATCATCCTTACCTGGCCTTTGATCCATCACTCAAGTTGTGGTAAAAACAGCTGCACTGTGACGGACACGAGTTCACCGGGGAGAAAAGTTCACCTGTAGCCGCGTAGAGCCCCAGGAGCAGGACGAGGAACATTTTGGCCCACTTTCACGCATACGCAGCTTGGCTACATGCGCCCGGTTCGCGCCCACTGAAGTCAAACAGACTTGATTTTTTGTCTCTCATTTACAGGAATATCAGCCGCATTGCTTTGTCCCACCGCTTCGCTGTCCCATAGTGATCGGACTGCTATGAGTCCCGAGATAAAAAGGATAGACAAGGATTAGCGAAAGGACTGGCGTTCTTTTCATTTGGATGCGTATTGCATCGCGCAATCCGATAGGCTGCACAGAGACGTCCCTATTTATTATCACAGAAAAACACTTCCGAAATGGTCATAATCCACTGGGATGTTTGGATTTTTTTTTCTGTCCCTCAAATGTAGCTTGTTCATATGAAGCCTGCCGTGACTGTTAATCTGTAAATAGACCGCGCTACATTCCACCACAAGGTGGCCCCTTCATCCAAGTTGTTTTGTGATACAAATATATACAGCCACAGTTGTTGGAATGCAGGAATTGAGATTTTGATGTACACTAAACAATAATATTAATACACATTGCTGTGGAAGGTCAGAGAAAAGAAATGATCCCACAGTTGGAAACTAACAAGATAATTGTGAGAATGAATACAATGATTGCAGACAATGTTTATACCATGTTTGCCACCAACAGCACCATCCCATTTATTTATGGAATTTATTTATTTATAGTCTATTCATCAGCAAATTAGTTTGATGAACCAACGTAATTCATTAAAATAAAGAAAACAAGTGAAATAAGTAAATGAATAAGTTTGGCAAAAGAGACTTTGGATCTCACCTCATTTTGAGTCTAATACAAAAGTAAAATACTTCCAATTCTAGAGTTTTTATTTTACAATGTTGGTAAACTCCTGAGTTATTTCGCACCTGTTCCTTGTGTTCTCATGTGTGTTTCAAAGAGTAAGGAGTTTAGTGTTGGCTGATGCTGCAAAGTGTGCCGACTCTTGCCTGAAGGGATGACGAAATGCACAAAACACTCTTCAATGTATTTCGACAAAGAATCAAACATCTGACTCCCTTTCAAACATATTGCCAAGTCAACAAAAACGTTTCATAGAGACTAATAAAACCTAATGATAGATTAATAGTAACAATGACACAATGACAGTTACTGATTCATGTGCAACAAATATTATTTGCCCTTTATTTGAGTTATTGCTCTTTTCTTTTAAAATCCCTTTGAATCGTTTGTTCAGTATTTTTTCACAACATTGCAGCTCTCTCCTGAGGCTCCAGAGGTTTTGAGCATGTTTCCTCATGTTGAGGACCGTATACATTCCATATTCCACTGCAAGTTAATCTCATTTCAGGCAACCCAAGCTGCCTCTTTGAATTGTATTACCCAGTAGACGTGACGTATAAATTTATTTGTGGCCGTATTTCTTGTTAAGAAAACGTTCATTTATCTTCAGTGTGACGATTGTACAGATTTGGAGTAAAAAAAAGTGACAACAGCACACTTAATCTCATGTTTAGGTCCACCAAGGGGCACAGTGATATTTTTTATGGTTTGGAGTGTGTGCAACAATGTATATACAAAACAAATTGTTCAAATGTTACATGTAATGGATCTTCACCATTGGCCAACCGTATTATGAAGTACTTTTCCCACTTCTTTTTTAACCTATATTTCTCAAGATTTCTGATCTCATAATCCCTAATCTTATAGATTGAGAGAGACTTCGGCAGCACAATGATAGGCTTGTGTCCCCTCTAACCCCATGGCATGAAAAGCTGCAAATGATCTCGCAATGGAAACATGACGAATACATTGAAGGATGGAGGTGACGACCGGATTTGAACTCCTAACGCTTAATTGGAACACATTCTTTCACTGTGCAACACGTGTATCTCTTATAGAAAACTCAAGACTGTCCAGTTTAGTTCGACACATATGGTCTGCATTACTAAAAGTTGTGTCCTCTGTCATTCCAGGCATATGCCATATGAGGTCAGTGCTTCTATCAAAAGTTTTGTATAGAAAGAAGGAAAAATCCTCAAAAAGTCCTCAAAACAAGTGCTCGGTTTCTCATCCAGGGAGTCAAAACAGAGCCATATGGGACGCAGGATTAAAAAAAGATAAAGATCAACAGTACTCACATTGATCCTCTGTAGTGTCACAATAATCCCGTTGTGTCATTAATCAGCGAATGGGACGGGTTGCTGTAATGAATTGAAGCGTTTTATTTTAATATAAACTGTAACCACAATGGATGGATGGGCTGGAAGGCTGAAAATGTTGCTTCCTGTCTTTATTATTATTCACATACAGGTACAACATGTTTGTGTATGTGTCTGTACATACAGACAGACAGACATACATTCATGCACAGACTTTGGCATCCAAGAATAATTGGCTTCGTCTTCAGTGTAGCTGTGATTGACAGGCGGCTGGAGCTCTGCAGACACTTGTTGTGTCTCCTTAAAGCGACTCGCAGCAGTGAGCTGCATCAAACGCGTCGTCTCCCGTCCTCTGACATTGGAGGCGGCTGCATCCTCTCCGGGACGCAGAGACACAAAAGGCTTGTTGTGCAACTAATTGAGGGCTTAACTGTTGCGGCGGCTAAATGCGCATTAACTGTTGCGGTTTGCGCGGTTACGTTCATTAAGACATTCCTGCGCGGATTGGGGCGGCGGTGGGTGTGAGGGCTTTACATAATAAAGTGCATGCTTTTCACGTGAAATGCCCCTTTAAAAGCGGTCTCCCTCAGCCACGCCGAGGCACACCGTAAACGATCGGGTCGGGAGGAAGAGAAAAGTCTGTGACGGCTGCACTTTGTTTGCATCAATTGGACTTCAGGATGGTCTCGTCGTACCCCTTACCCGACGGCTTCACCGACTTCGATGTGTTCTCGTTGGGATCGTGTCTGCTGGTGGAGGGTGAGTGTCTCTCTTCTGTGCTGGACGTCGGCCAGAAACACTGCGCGGATACGAGGGCGCGCTGCACCCGGTCGGAGTAACGTTAACCTCCCGGGCGGGACCTGACGCCACCCCGGCCACTGACACCGTGCGGGGTGGGGGGGGCAGGAGGGGGCAGGAGCGTGCAAATGGCAATAGCATGCAAGCCGTAAACAAACTACGCTGGCTGCGATGTTTGAAAGGAGCGTGTTTATGAGATATCTCGGGTGCCGCGTGTGACGCAATAAGCGTTGCCGCGCGCCCTGGTTTCCATTCACCGCCGCGCATATTTCCTCCATGCGCGATTGTTTATTCCTGTTTCCCACCCACAAGGTCTGCTGGGCATCCTCTTAAACGCGGTGACCATTGCCGCTTTCCTCAAAGTGAGAGAGCTGAGGACCCCCAGCAATTTCCTAGTGTTCAGTTTAGCGGTTGCTGACATCGGCATCTCTATGAACGCCACCATCGCTGCCTTCTCCAGCTTCCTGAGGTCAGTGATGTAACCAAACCATCCGTAAATAACGCATATCAGGGCAAATGCATGGAGCAAACACTACCTGTTCCCGAGATGAATAATGCACACGGAGCTGTGTGATTAATACCGAGAGGGACGATCACTGTTGTGAAGGGGAGGGGGAGCAGTCAATATACGTCTATAACGCCTATACTGTAATTATGACGTGGGGCGTGCGGCTGTCTGTCTCAAAGGTACTGGCCTTATGGCTCTGACGGATGCCAGACTCATGGTTTCCAGGGATTCGTGACAGCTCTCGCCAGCATCCACTTCATAGCTGCCATCGCCTGGGACAGATACCACCAGTACTGCACCAGTAAGTCCCAGTGAAAGGCACAGTTATACGACCAAATGTATTGTAATGTCTCTACCCCATTGAGGCTTGGCACACACACACACACACACACACACACATACATACATACATGTATATAAATAAACACACACACAAGACACTCAATCAAATTAAGCAGAAGGTGAACAAGTGGCCTGTTGTCTTTAAATGTAATAATTAACACATATCCCCTGAAGTAAACAAACGTGTTTCTATGTTGTGTTTTTTTGGTGCTGAAACTGTAACTTTGAAGGCTTGAATGAAGAGACCATTTCTTCTCATAGTGAGAACAAATTAAGCTGCATTGCTATTTTTAACCTCTATTACTATATATACATGGGGAAGAACAATTGACCTGCAGTTCACACTATTTCGCTGTGCTTATAAGACAGCTAGCCACTGTGGTGTGATTATTTCCAAAACACGCTTCTGCTATCGTGTGGCCTTTCTCTGAGGTGTTGACAGTAGTTTGGATGGACATGTTGAACTTGCTTTCATCAGGGACAAAGCTGCAGTGGAGCAGCGCCATCACCCTGGCTGTATTCGTCTGGCTCTTCACTGCCTTCTGGTCGGCCATGCCCCTCATCGGCTGGGGAGAGTACGACTACGAGCCCCTCAGGACCTGCTGCACTCTGGACTACACCAAGGGAGACAGGTACCGTGCACACACACACACACACATACGCTCTTCACAATACTGCCAGGGTACGCTTTGATGTACCTGCATTCTCTAGCCCCCGTTGGGATTGGGTGGTAGTGATTTTACAGCAGTATGTGGATTTCTTTCTCTGCAGAAACTATGTGTCCTACTTGATCCCCATGGCCATCTTCAACATGGCCATCCAGGTGTTTGTTGTCATGTCCTCTTACCAGTCCATTGCGCAGAAATTCAAGAAGACTGGAAACCCAAGGGTAGGTTATTTATTTTTTAAATATACAAAATCCAGCAACTCCAACAACAGACTTTACAAAGGTTTACCAACACACAGAAATACAGACTTGGTTTTGCTCCAATTACTTGAAAATCAAACTGAATCACATGCTTGTTGGAGTTTAGAAATGTCTGTTGGCAGTTGTTAGTTGGGAAATTATTGCTAATGCAGAAATCCTCACAAATATGCAATCCACAATAAGAGTGTTCCTGCTTTGAGGTCAGTTATAATTTAATATGTTTTCACCCAATTTGGGATTTAGGTCGAGGTACTTGACTTGAGTGTTTTTCCTCTCATGCCATTCTTCATTTCTATTTTTTTAATGTCTTGTAAATTAAACGATCCAACAAAATATGAGTGCAATCGACATGATTAGTAGAAAAAAACGTTTAATATAACTATAATTATTATACTTAATAATAGTAATTATTTAATGCAAATAAATGTCGTGGTCTCAGCTTCACAAATGTGAAGATTTGTAGCTTTCCCTTTTTCTTCAATGTGTTTTATCTTAAGTTATCCCGATCCTACACTATTTTACTTAAGTACACACTGCACAGCACTCACACACAGCAACACTGGATGTTTTTTTGTATATTTCAACAGTGTGATATTAGGACATTAACTCATTTATCTCATTCATCACTGCAATTTAGGGTTAAAAAATGATAGAAATCCTTCTTTTATTGGCATCTATATGATATCTTCCTGTCATCACTACTTCCTCACATGATCCTCATTTGGACCGAGGAAACTGAAAGTGTATGGGGAGCATGCAGGCTGTGACGTATGTGGGTCAATGCCCAGAGGGAAGGCCGTGTGCTCCCGTTGGGAATGCGGACAGTAGCTGGTGTGTGGTGAGAGGAACAATGTATCTGTGAAAGGGGAGTTCAGCAGATGAGTTCCTCGGGGGGCTGAATCAGGTTGGCTCACTTTATGTTGCGTAAGCCCAATTACTCACAGTCATCCCAGTTGGCCGGAGACACTCTCATTACACGCACAATGGCTGCAGAGTAGCGAGACCACGCTCACCACCAGAGCAATGGTATTGTAATGTGTACTCGCACAATATATCCTGACATAAAAACCCGGAGAGATGCAGTTGTCCAGATTGATTGAAGAGATCTAAACTAATTCTATTTCATGAAGTGCAGCCATAAAAGCAGGAATTTGTAGATTGACCAGTTCTTAGTTTAACCTTCATATAGCTTTAATGCAGATTTGAAAGAAGCAGACACCTAATATATGATCAGATGGTGTATTTGATTTTTTATATATATGTTTTTCCAAACTTCAACGCTATTTAACAAGGAAGCTCACACTAAGGATAATGCCCACTCTGCGTTACAACAAACTGCCCCTCTACTCCCAACGTGTTTATTGTGGAGCATGAATGGGCTTAACAACAGGCATAGTTATTCTCTCAGACATTATCCCGGCCGTGGGACTGAACCCCATGACCAAAGGCATATTAACCCCCTCATGTTTTGTGCCCCCTTCTCCCTTCTCGTCGCCCTCTGTAGTTCAACCCCAACACTCCTCTTAAGGCTATGCTGTTCTGCTGGGGACCTTATGGCATCCTGGCTTTCTACGCCGCCGTGGAGAACGCCACCCTTGTCTCACCCAAGCTCAGGATGGTACGGGCAACATGCACACAAAAAGCCTGCACAATAATTCAGTGCGTTTTTACGATAATCCGCTTGTTGTGGTCTTTTAAGCATTAACGGCGATGTCGTAATGGCGCCTGTGTCTCTGCAGATGGCTCCCATATTGGCAAAGACCTCTCCCACCTTCAATGTCTTCCTCTATGCTTTGGGAAACGAGAACTACAGAGGAGGCATCTGGCAGCTCCTCACTGGGGAGAAGATTGATGTGCCTCAAATTGAGAACAAGTCTAAATAAACTGGGAATTCAATAATTACCAACACTAACTGTCATTGTGTTTCTGTCACCTGTTGTGTGTTGTGGCCTTTGTACCTTGTAAATGTTCTTCAGGAATTTGTTGTTCTTTGTTCCTGCAGTTGTTTTCCGTCAAGAGTTTCGTCAACCACAAATAGGAATTGGCATGTTGTGAAAAAACAAGCAAAAAAACATTGTAATATGACTTGTAGCTTTCAAACTGCTAAAAAGTGTGCAAAATTGCCAATGCCCAGCATTGTTCTGACTTCTAAGTGAAGCAGTATTTCATTCACGTAATTGCAACAAAAATACATCGGATTTGGCTATTTCAGTAACAAACACAGAGTTTCTCTGTTGTTGTTTGTTGGATATTAATGATGTTCAAATATTCTATGTGATCTTAGAAAAAATATAATTTCAAACAAATAGATAGAGAAGAGAAGATCCATGTCACACTTTTGGGATGCTTGACCTCTAATTGTTGGTACGGTGTCCTTCCTTGTTTATGGCGCCTGTCGACGAAAGTGTGTGCACGCCACTTTCGTCATGCTCTCTGCGATTGTGAACGGCCTCTATATCCAGAGCAGAACTGCACTAATCCCCTACAACAAGGCGACCATTCTTCAACACACAGCCTCCACGACAAGTTAGAGATTAGTCCCTGGCTGTAGCTTAGCTGGACATGCTTCTGGCCTGCGGATTTGCATACGAAATAAAGACGAAAATCTACATGGCAAATATTGAATAAACTGCATTACATTCTTACATACATTCTTTGAAATGAATAGACCAACAACAGCAATATACAGCACACAATGACATACTGGTTATCATATAATCAATATTGTTACAGTGTACTTCTGAAAACCAAGCAGTCTTCTCTCATGGTGTTATCTATGCATATTGTTTTAGTATATAAGAATAGAATAATATCAACAATAATACAATTATCAACTGACGCAGGATCAGTCTTGGTGCCAGACTGGAATGTGTTTCTCTAAGATGCTCTAACAAACCTTTCGGATATTTCCAATATATAGTTAAAAATAGCAAAATTGGTTTCCATATTATGATTCATTAATAAATGAATTTAATTAATAAATGAGGAAAACTGTCCGGAATGTTCATCATTCACTGTCCAAAAAAAACGAAATCTATCCAACACATGTGACTCACCATTGCTAAGAAAAATAATGGTCCTTATTAATTACCCGCATTTATTTATTTGTTAAAAGTATCATTTGAATTATATTCTCTGATGGATTTTTCTGCATATGGAGTGCTTTTACTTTTACACTATGCTTGGATGTTAAAGTGACAATACATTATATGTGTTTGTACCCTATATGCTATTCTATTAAAAACACCATTTCACCATCAAATAAGTGTCAGTGCAATTACATCAAAGTAGACGTTCAAGCAGCACGATGAAGAGCCTCCGGCACACAGTACAAGCTCCCAGTGGATGTTTCTAAGCAGATTAATTGACGACCGCCTGTCAGTGGAGCAGGTTGTTGCATAATTATGCGGTACTGACGCATTTATAGGAGGCAAACCAAGACAAGATCAGCAACATCATTATTTATTGCAGCTAGTTTAGTCATCTGAAGGAAGGCATGAGACTCTCCCAATGTTGTGGAATTCTCTTAAAAGTATGATAAAATGTTGATGGATACACGAATAGATGGATTGGTAGGTAGTTAACTGTGTGTATATCTGTGTACGTACGTGTGTGTGTCTTCCATTCTTACAGGAGCAGTGCAGGGTTTATGTTTGTTAAGCCTCACAGCAGGGCGGATGAATCCAGCCCTGCGCCTTTTTTGTTTTTGAATCTTGTGAGATGCATGTAATGGTAAAATATGTTGTAACGTTTGTATTGTGCTAAACCCGTGTCTCAAGTGTCTGTATTTGACCCTGATGTGCAAAAGCAGAAAGATTTAAGGTTTCCATATGCAGCTGTGTCTGAAGAAGGGAGTTAACTTGCTCTCACAGGCGCTCAAACAAAGGAACAGTGTGTGTGCTACCCTCATCTTCACCTGGGTTCTTATCTCAACCTGATTTGCAGCTTCCCGTAACTGGCACTGAGCAGTAGAAACTCAGCCATTTTACTGCTCGGAGACGCCATTGTAATGTTACAATGAGTTTTACAGTTCTCTGTAAAACACAAGATGCACACGTCGCTGCATTCTTTCACCCTGTTGGTGGATGCGCTGCCCTGAGCAGAGTATTTTACATTTTTATCACACCCTTCATGCCATGAGCATCACAGATATGGACGCACGTATAGAGCTGACATCTGATGGTGGAAGTTATTTTTGATCCAAGCCCTGCAGGCAAAAATGATCAACTGTCAGTACAAATTTATTTTTAGAGTTTCAATGAGCATGATGCAATGCATGATTAGAAAAACACATACCTGATGCATTGATCAAATGTATTACCTTTCTGTGTTCAAAGCTACTCTTTCTCTCTTCATAGTTTACTAGTGTATGTATGATTTGTCGTCATGGATGACGTCTACAGAATAAATATTTAGACCGTACCGGCCTTATTCACTGGCCTTATTCAAATTACTGCTGGATTATGTTAAATTGGAATCCAAATGTCTGGCAGCAGACCACAGTCGAGTCCCCCATCCCCCCACCCGCGTCCCCACTCTTATGATGAAACATATTCAGGTACTTTGACTCAACTAAGGATTACGTCTGGTCAACCAATGAAGTTTCCGTATGGGCATTTTGAGAGGATTACACAGCAACATGAACACGAGTGCAGGAGAAAGAAAGAATCAAAGTGGGTGAGGAATGTTCCACATAAATGTAAGAAGTTATACCAATCAGCAATGAGGTAGAAGGAAAAGTTAACAACTACGCGCCAACAACAAAAATAGAAGCCAGTTGATGCCTAGTGTGATATTTACAGTCTATTTTAGTCTAGCTCGTAAATTAAATTTAAATTAAATGTTCTTTTCTGTTTTTTTGTAGAACAATATTGATTATTAACATTTTATGCTACATTTGGCTCAAAAACGTGGAAAATACTGTCGCAGCCTTTTAGTTTTCCCAACAAGCCTTACTCTAAGTCTCCCTGCTGTGCAGAGTCAGAAGCGGCATTATTTTCACTTCCTCTTAATCCCCATCTTTGTTGGAATGGCACATTGATTTCAACACCTCGTGATCTTCTGCCTCGGATTGACCACACACTCCTTCACTGCATTAGTAATCGTGACTGCCAGTGAAGCTGATTATATAACCCCGGGCCCATATGACTACACATACATACGCACACGTGCTCTTGTTGAGCAGCCACAGGACACAATCAATGTTAATGCTGACCACAGCTGCTCTTCCAATGAATCCGAATCTTTCACACAATGTGATTCATACATGGACATGCAAAAATCTTCTAAACAAATACAAGTTTAATATTGAACAACATTCAAAACAACTCATCTGGTAATGAGGGAGATTATCCTACCTTCAAGATTCCATATAGAGGTGCGATGCAACATAGTTGACAGTTCAATTAAGAAACATACAATATTAAAACACTTTTAGAAAAATAATTGGAATGAGCTCTAGAAAGTGGAGAAGTGCATCAAGTTAATGAATAAAAGGACCAAGAAAACAGAATTTGGACAGACTTGAAAAATATGTAAACACCAGTGCATCTGCTATGTGATGAAATATAAAAATATAATATAAAAAAGACATCAGAATTTTGATTTGCATTAAAAATAATAAAAATAAAAATCAAGTTGAACCATGTTGCACCGATTCAAATCAACCTCAATGTATTCATTCAATCTTGCCTGATATACAGATAAAAGGGTGGAATTCAGAGTGGGCTTTTTATCTCATTAGATTTTTTCTAAAGAATTGTTGTTATATTTATTAACTTACAAATTGAAGCAAACAATATAGAGAATGAATGGAAACTAATGACATCATAACTAGAAACTGATTTGTATTTGTATAACGTGTAGTGACATCATCTATTATAGTGTGGCCTGGAGTGATTTGTTTAAATACTTTTAAGTGGAGATACATTTAAAACATTGGGCTTTTTGTTAATTTTTTTCAAAAAGAAGCCGTTTTTTGCATTATTACAGTAAAATTTCTACATTCTAAGATGACAAAAATGTATTTTATTTGGTTCACGCAATTTTCTTTACTGCATCAGTATAACTTCTTTTGGAAGTTTCAATGTGAAGGCCTAAATGGTGCTTACATACCATCAGATCGTACTATAGTAAGCTCTATTTGTGAAATACTAGCATTATTGGGCCGAATTTGAACTAGATCCAAGCAATACCCCAACAATGTATCCACTATTTGTCAATACTTTCCATTCATTTACAGATTTCAGCTTGCTAAACAGAACATCATACTGTAGTAATCCAACAGGGTTATTTTTGTGCACATTTGGCTGTGGTGGCTTAGGCATTTGTACGGCTGTTAGAAATTAATACTTTGGCAACTGCACAAAATTACATGTTGATCTTGAATCTCCTGAGCTACTTTCCAACCAGATCAGAGCAGAAGCACGGGGAAAATAGCAAAAAATGTTAATCCCCAACATAGCCAATATAGTGATGAGGACAGTTCTGACTCCGCCCTCAACAGCAGTCAAGCAGTTTTTCCCCAAAAAAGAGGTGACTGGCCCAGTAACTAAACAGACTTAGTTAGCATGCTTGTGTGTGTGAGAGACAGAGAGAAATAGACATTTTCTGCCTTAATGTTTCTGCTTGAGCTTTCCGTTTACAGTATGTTCACTGAGGAAAATGAATGTGAATATCTCAGCTGTTCTCCCGCTAATGTGACATAACATTTCATCTAAAAATAAATCTGAGAAATGTTGAACCCCTTTTTGGTAACATTCCTAACATTTACTGACTGCATCTACGTAAAACAAAGCTTCCAGAGGGAAACAAGCTGAAACAAGGCTGGATTCCTCTGATTTGTCTGAAGACTAAGAGGGTCTTTGGTGGTTTGAATCTAAATGAATTGCATTCAATTTAGGACCATTGAACCCCTAATTTTATCCGGCATATATATGTATCATAGACCATTGCACATGGCTTGATTACCCACCCAAGAAATTTGCCCCCCCACAGAGTTTTCCTGAATTCATAGGTTGTACGGGTTTCCGGGTTTCCGAAAAAGACAAGTGTGTAATATATATACAGACAATGCACAAAAACTGAGCCGGAAATCTGGTGTATTTACTTTCCTTCTGCACAGTGGTTCCCAACCTGACTGGCACCAAAGGGCTCACCTAAAAAATATGAGAGCTCCTTTTGAAAGGAAGATGACAGAATGTGAAGTAAACCATGTACTCACACAACATCTTCTTTTGGACAAGTGGAAATTATTTTCTATGCGTCTCTAGATGTCAACATTGAAAAGTTTAATGATGACATTATTCTTTTTTATATCACTTTGGCAAATAAGAACAGATACAGTTGAATGCAACTAAAGATGTAATTTAACTGCGTGTCAGTAAACATTTAAAGAGATATGCTGACATCTATTGACTGAACGAGAACATGACACCCAACGAGAAAAACAACAGGGAAATCATTGTGATTGTTTAGAGAAGCAATAAGACTGAATGGTTCATTTGCAAACACATACATCTCTGTTTAATTAGTGAAAACAGTATTTTATTCACAAGTAGTCTGACTGTCTCCAACTCTATGCTTCAATAGAGTCAATCAAATTGGCATGTAACGAATCAGCTGATTTTATTCTATTTTCAGAATAGATAGAATCTGATATTTAAGAGGGATTTGGAGCAGCAGGCTCCTGTTCCAGTTTACAGAATTCCTTGACGAATTAATTCGTCCTTGACAAGATGTCCGTACTGCTCTGCCTGGTAATCTATCTGAACAAAACCATAAAACTGACCCAGGTGTCTTTAGCTTTACTTATTTTAATGTAGGCTGCAGAAGCAGTTGAAACAACAGCGGACTAACCTTCAATCGAAACGTTTTCAAAAGAAACTAATATTAGATTAAGAGAAAAACAAATCTGAAGGCGTTGAATTCCATTCAACCGTGTATATTAAGGACAGCTCGTGATGTTCTTCTTTGCCGGAAGGTGTCAGTGTCCAGCTACATAACGTCCGCACATCGCGCTCTAGTGTCGGTTTAAAGGAAGAATAAAGATCATCTCTTAGGTTCATACTTAAGAGTACTAGTATGCCTTTATCTTCAGATTTAAGTGTGCGGTTTACCAGGCGTGAATGACTAAACTTTCACGAGATTATTTTAAAAGCTCAATTTGAACACATTTACAAAAAAGAAAAGTAAAGCGAAGATGGCAGCGAGGGCCAATCATGTAGAAATGTAGCTGATAATGAGGATGACATCCTGTCCGTTATACTTAAAGACTTATTTGGAATCAGGTGGTCGGTGTTTTGCTCAGTTACACTTCAGCCACCTGGATGCGGGGCAGTGAAGCTAAAGACTTTTAGACTCCCTGCTGTAAACATAATTTACAAACTAAACTAAATACAGCCAGAGGTCGAATTAGAAAGGAAACGAGGGAAGATTCAGAGGATTATATTTCAATTGGACCATTTTAAAGCTCATTTCAATGGAATCTTCTGTGGAACTGTCCGCTGGAGTGTGGTGCTGAATCAATTGTGTTCATATCAAGGAAATCGGAAATGTTTTCCTTCTCATTTTAGCCGTGGTTCATCTTAGCTCCAGTTCTATAACTAAATGTTTCGTTATGCTATTGAGTGACATTGCCAGAGTTGTAGCGATTTTATATGGATATATCACTTTTAGAATCAATAAATAAAATGACAGTGGAAAGAGGATAAATATAACATCATTTGGAGGCAAGCGCCATCGGCTTTGTTTGAAGCAACTCACCGGGCGGCACGATTTAGTATTTAATTACCATAAAAGATATTCTGGAGAGCAGCAGGACTGTGCGTCACAGCCTTCGGCCGAGATGGGAGGTGGAGAGGAGTGGTAGGGGATGTGTGGGGGGGCGGAGTGGCGAAGGGGGGAGGAGGGAGGAGGGTATGGGTGTCAACAAACTGCAGTGTGGATTCTTCCACGGCAGACAAAACCAATCCGGTTGATGTGAAATGATGACTTGGCTCACAGCGTTACAGGTGACTAGAGACGGCTGGGCGCGTCAGGGAGCCGAGGGAGGGGGGGGACCAGAAGGACGGACCTGAAGCCGCGAAGTGCGCTGATGGAGCGGGCACTGTGAGTTGTAGGTGAATCCCCAAACCTTGGAGTGCGGCCCGGGACCAGCGCGTCACCTGGATGACGGGGTAAGAGACAATGAAGCAACTAGGGACGACGGGGATAAAACGAGTCCAAGTCACGGGAGTGGAAAAGTGCGCGCGATGACGGAAGGCGCGAGGGATAGAGAAGAAGAAAAGCAGAGGGAAGTTATCTAGCTCATTAGTAGGGATCCCGGTGCTGGAAACAACACTGAATTAAAGACGGAACAAATGTGCCAGGAGTGCGCAATCCTGTAAACAAATCAACTGGGGGAAGCCGATTTTCTTTTTCAAAAGACAAGACTTAAGACAGAAATGGAGCAAATCATGGAGCCGCAAGGGACCAGCGAGGGACCAACTAGTAATTTGGCACAATCCGCCGCCTCCAAACTGTCCCAGATGGGTGAAAGAACTAAACAACTCGGCAATGTGATCCAAGACCCAGATCGGCAGAAACGGATTATTCTTGTAATAGTCTGTACGGCACTTTTGTTAGACAACATGCTTTACATGGTCATTGTGCCAATCATACCCGATTTCCTCGAAGAGCTGCAGAGAGAAGCGGATCGTGCCGAAGCCGCTGCACCGCACACCAACCTCACTAACGGCACCATCCACACAACAACCAAGGGGAACTTTGACCTACAGATTGGTGTTCTTTTTGCCTCAAAGGCCATCCTACAGCTTCTGGTGAACCCTCTAAGCGGCACGTTCATAGATAGGGTCGGGTATGATATTCCCCTCTTCATTGGTCTCAATGTCATGTTTCTGTCCACTCTTACTTTTGCCTTCGCTGAAAATTACGCGACTCTGTTCCTGGCGCGCAGCATGCAGGGCTTCGGCTCGGCTTTCGCCGACACCGCGGGGATCGCCCTGATCGCAGACAGGTACACGGAGGAGAAAGCGAGGAGCAAAGCACTGGGCATTGCCTTGGCTTTCATCTCCTTTGGAAGTCTCGTGGCGCCCCCATTTGGAGGGGTCCTCTACGAGTTCGCCGGGAAGCGGGTGCCCTTCCTAATTCTGGCCTGCGTCTGCCTACTCGATGGTATATTGTGCCTGACTGTGCTGAAACCTTTCTCTAACCGAGAGAGAGAAAACATGCCGGTGGGCACCCCCATGCATAAACTGATGATTGATCCCTATATAGCTGTAGTGGCTGGTGCTTTAACAATTTGTAACATCCCTCTCGCCTTTCTTGAACCCACTATCGCCAACTGGATGGAGGAAACCATGCATGCCAGCCAGTGGGAGATCGGCATGACATGGTTCCCTGCCTTCTTCCCTCATGTTTTAGGCGTATTTCTCACAGTCAAATTAGCAGCCAAGTACCCTCATCTGCAGTGGTTTTACGGGGCAATTGGTATGGTGTTCATAGGTGCAAGCTCCTGCACCGTGCCAGCGTGCAAAACCTTCGGTCAGCTCATGCTTCCGTTGTGCGGAATCTGTTTTGGCATCGCCTTCGTGGACACGGCGCTCCTTCCAACTCTGGCTTTCCTGGTGGATGTGCGACACGTGTCAGTGTATGGCAGCGTGTATGCCATCGCAGACATCTCTTACTGCGTGGCCTATGCCCTAGGACCAGTGGCGGCTGGACAAATAGTGCACGACCTGGGCTTCGTCCAGCTCAACTTGGGCATGGGCCTCGCCAATGTACTTTACGCACCGGCGCTCCTTCTGTTGAAGAACGTGACGCAGATGAAACCTTCGTTCTCCGAGCGAAATATGCTGCTGGAGGACGGCCCAACGGGACTGTACGACACGATCAAAATGGAGCAGCGAGAGAAGAAGAGAAAGGGTTTGTGCACAACATTAGACGAGAATGGCATTGAAACCTTCGCGCAACGGTCGTATTCTGAGGAGGAATCCTCAGGAGGAGAGTATGCGTAAATGGCCCTTAATTGGGTGTAAAAGTATCAAAGTGCCCATGTAGACTTGTGTGCATCTATTCTGATCCAATCAATCGCATAACACGATTAGGATTGTGCAATTATTTACAGCTTCTGGTTGACAATTCCTCCGGGTGCTGTCACATCGAGTAGCTTCAAGCTTTTGCAGTAAAGGCGCTCGTTGGCGTTTGTTCGTCTTAACGTGAGAGTATTGTGAAAGATTTGTTGAGGTAAATGTGCATTAATTACCAGTGTTTATGACTGTATCAGAAACGGACTCATATTCAGGGATTGTGAGTAAATGTATTTTAACAAAAGAACAATTATGGTTTATGCGTCTTTCAATGTGATATGTATTCATTTTGCCTGAGTTGTGCTGCTAAACTCAATATGCAATACTGTGTGTTACACGACAGTTTTAGAAAGATACAACGATGAAAATGAACTGAAATCTGCGTCTTGTTGTCTGATTATTCTTTTTCTTTTCATCTTGGACGATGAACTTGTGGAATGCATAGCCTCGTTGAGTGATCTGCGACTGTACATACATG
The DNA here is from genome assembly GCF_964276395.1 of Gasterosteus aculeatus. Classification (NCBI taxonomy): domain Eukaryota; kingdom Metazoa; phylum Chordata; class Actinopteri; order Perciformes; family Gasterosteidae; genus Gasterosteus; species Gasterosteus aculeatus. Next base: position 12,362,117 of record NC_135693.1, on the reverse strand, counting down.
TAAATAATTAAATCAATATTATGTGAATGATACTGTTTGTGGAAATTATTTATCCAGGCAATTATTTACATTTATTGATGTACTTACTTAATTACTTAGTTACACTCTTTGGGGTATATGACACATTCATTTTGAATCCACTATGAGAAAATGATGATCATAATATGATGTTATTTTATAAATTACGGTTATATTTATAAAGCGTACACTTTTCCCCCACTTTGGACCTTCGTCTTTGAACATGAATGCATTTCACAATCTAATATTACATTATTACTGATTATTGGTTACAACAAATACGTCACGGCAAAACATATATAATTTAATGTAGGATCCTGTTGCTATTGTGTACAAAATCATCGGTTTTTAATAATTTCAGCAATTGTTTCAGAATGCAAATCTTTACACATGAAGTCAATTAAATCAGTCAAATGGAATCACTAAATCCGCCCCAAATTGAGTGAATGCATTGAAAATCCAGAAAGCAAAGCAGAAAGTTGATTGGGAAATACATCCGTCGGAACACGGTGGAAGCATCCAGCGTTCAGTCGGAGTGTAAATAAGGTGGCGTGAACATGCGAAGTGCGAGATAAACTTCTCGGCGAATAGCAAGACTTCTGGGAGGAGCCTGCGGCCGAGAGAGTGAGGTACCCTCTCAGCATCCCTCCTGAGCCACCGAGGGATACGCGCTCTTTCCATGGAGATTGAAAGATGCTTAAAATCCTAAAAGCATCCAAGCAGAGACGTTTAAAAGAAATTCAGCCAGGAATGGATTCAAATCTAGACGGATAAAGTTAAAATCCCTTTTTGAGCAACAGGAAAAGGTGGGATTTCTTCCTTATTTTTGGTGAGTAAAATCTTTTTTCTTCTTTTTTTTTTAACTGATGGCTTATTCAAATTTGGTAACTGTGACATAGTTCTGTTTATGACAGCAAAGTTTGCAAAAGATGTGCTCATTTTTTTACTGTTTCAGGTGTGACAGTGATACATTACATTTATTGAGTTGCACTGTACTTTTTACTGAAATGTCCTCACGTGCATCGTCAATGCAAAAAACAATGACAGGCAATTAAAGCCTTGCATCTGGTTTTTGATGAAATCTTATTTGTGGTGTAGAGTCCACCTTACAGGCAGCCCGTCAGTACCGCCAACATGCCAGTTCTGGATCAAGAGCCTTCCAAAGGTTTACAAAGCGGAGATGTAAATATGTACTTTACTGTTCATATATGGATATCGTCTGTTCACTGGAAAATGCATGAGAGAATTAAATGTTTTACAAACAATAAGGGCTGCATGGTATTTAATTACAGGAACATTAATAATAATTAGCAAATAGACTTTTATGACATTTTATTGGAAGAAATGATATACCACACTTTAATTAAATATTCTCTTTTTCTGAGTCAATTTACAAATTCGGCAAACAGCTGTTGTCAACAAGTACAACTACATTTATATGCGTTTAAGATTCGTAAAATGCTCGAGCTGACTCAGTTTTGCATGTCCCGCACTGCTCAGGCTCTTCCCAAGCTGCCGCTTCCTGCTTTAAGAGACACACTGGAGATGTACCTGAGGTGTATGAAGCATCTGCTTACAGAGGAACAGTTCAACAAGACCCAACATGTGGTGCAGAAGTTTGGAGCACCTGGAGGAGTGGGGGAGCTTCTACAGAGCAAACTCATGGAGAGGAGGGACAAACAGGCAAACTGGGTAAATGAAATCATCATGAATGTATATTCAATCTGTATTTTTAACACTCAGACTTCAAAGTACACCGTTTTAAAGGCAGCATTGTAAATTACAAACAATTTAAAATCATTTTAAAAAATAAACTGGATTTTTTTCCCCATGAACAAAATGATGGCTCCCTTTAGATATAATACTTACGTACACAAACCCTTCACATTTTTGGAAAGCTTTAACTGACTTGCAGAGTCAGTCATGTCTAAACTTAGCAAGCAATTAGTCACATAGTGTTTTATTTCTCCACCTTTATACAATATTAGATCACTATTATTTTGAGAAAGAGCCTTTAATCACCAATCACTCTGCGTCTGACTGCAGGTGTACGACTACTGGCTGAAGGACATGTACCTGAACAACAGACTGGCTCTGCCCATCAACTCCAGTCCCGTGATGGTCTTCCCACAGCAGCACTTCAAGGCTCCCATCGACTCGTTAAGGTACGAGACGCTGCATTCTTTTCTATGAAAGAAATGAGACCGACTCATTAACCAGGGCCGATAACCAGAACACCTCGCAGATTTCGAGGCCGGACTCCTGATGCAGAGGTCAGCAGATAATGAAAGCTGTGGTTTGATTAACGTGGTATTGATCTGAGGCCGGCTCCATAACCAAATATATTTCCATATATGCTGTTAACAGTTATACAGCTACACAGAAACAGATAAGATATTAGCAGGGATTTCAGAGACACCAAGTACAACATGTGCGTGCGTGCGTGCGTGCGTGCGTGCGTGCGTGCGTGCGTGCGTGCGTGTGTGTGTGTGTGTGTGTGCGTGCGCTGTAAGGATCTAACCATTTTAAAGTTTATCTTCCCCAGGTTTGCTGCTCACTTAATTTCTGGGGCTTTGGAATACAAGACTCTTCTTGATGCGTAAGTTAATTTACAATGAGAAGATGAGATATTCAATCACAACAGAATGATTTGTTATGTATGGTTTGTGTTTATTGGCAACGTACTGCGTGCCTGTGTTCAGACATGCATTGCCTGTGGAATATGCTCGGGGTCAGCTGGCCGGTACTCCTCTTTGCATGGAGCAGTACTATCGGCTCTTCACTTCCTACCGCCTCCCGGGCCCCGAGAGAGACACACTGGTGGCCCAGGAGAGCAGCGTGATGCCAGAACCTGAACACATCATTGTGGCTTGTAAAAACCAGGTCAGTGAAAAAACAAATCCAAGGTTGTCATAGATCAAATTATCAATTTTTTTTTTTTTATGTTACTAATTGTAATAAAACAGGAATGGTCTTTTAAGTCAATTCCTTCAATTTGCACATTCTACCAGATGTCACAGACACACAGTTCTTGTGTGCTACAGCCAGCATTATATATTCCTGCCTAATATTAAAATAAGCCCTGAACTCTGAAACATCTGTCCATTCTGAACCTCTGTCCAGTTCTTTGTGCTTGATGTGGTGATCAACTTCCGCCGACTGAATGAGAGAGACCTGTTGACTCAGCTGGAGAAGATCGCCCGCATGGCTGACAGCAAAGAAGAGCGTCTCCCACCCATCGGCCTCCTCACCTCAGATGGAAGGACGGAGTGGGCCGAGTCTCGCAGTGTGCTGATGAGAGGTACGAGACTCTCTTAAATCAGCTGCACCTCGCTGGTTCCAAGTCTATTTGCTCCAACAGATATTCCCGTATATGCACCGTATAGAGTCTACTAACAGGGACTCCCTGGACATGATCGAGCGCTGCCTGTGTCTGGTCTGTCTGGACGACGCCAGTGGGCTTGAACTAAATGACACAACGCGAGCCACGTTGATGCTGCACGCCGGAGGAGCGGCCAAGAACGGCGGCAACCGCTGGTACGACAAGCCGATGCAGGTTAGTGTGCACAGTGAGCTGCTTGTGTTACGCTTAATGTTGGGCTCCTGAAATTGTTGCACACTTTTAATTAATGTTTTAAATAGCAAAAACCAGAGTGACGTGAGGCAAGGAATGCAGGTGGATGAGGGATATACCTAATTAAGGATGAAAATCCATTTTCCTATCTCACGATGCCAGTGAATGTAATTAGCCAATCCAATGCCAAATTTTAAAAGTACATTGGAAGAAATCCTGATAGAGAGTGGACGTCTCCATTGGATTAAAAGCCTGATGTCATTAGCATGAACTTTGATGATGTTTTGATGAAGTGGTTTTCCTTTTTAAATGAGTTCTTCACTGCAAATGAAATTGAATCTCAGATAATTAAGCATTGCAGTTTGGTTCAATCACAAAATCCCACTGACAACTGCATGACTGTGTCAGTTTGTTGTAGGGGCCGACGGCTGCTGCGGAGTTGTGTGTGAACACTCAGCATTTGAAGGAATTGTCCTCGTGCAGTGCACAGAATATCTACTCAAATACATGTAGGAAATGATGTGTGAAGCCGCTGTGTGATATGATCAGAAAATCCAAATAAGACTATCTTAAAATAACACGCAAATTGATATAGGATTCTGCTGTGACCACAGGATGGGCAGCCCATCAAAGCTGGTCAGGGCTGCGAGTGTGAGCGAGCTGCCTGCACCGCGCCGGCTCCGCTGGAAATGCACTCCAGACATTCACAAACTCCTCGCCTCTTCTGCTGACAGACTGCAGAGGTGTGGACTGACTCGAAAACATGAATATATGCCTTTCGGCTTGCACTGTAACAGGATGTATCCTTATTCAATCAGAGAGGTGAACAATCTGGACATGAATGTCCACAAGTTCAACGATTACGGGAAAGAGTTCATCAAGAAGCAGAAAATGAGTCCTGACGCCTACATCCAGGTTGCTCTTCAGTTAGCTTACTACCGGTGAGAAAGAGATGATTAAAACACGACTGATTCTCTCACGTCGCATTGGCCCACAACACCGAGCTACAAGGCCTCGCCTGTGCGTGTTTCTGCAGATGTCACGGCCGGCCGGTGTCAACCTACGAGAGTGCTTCAATTCGTCGTTTTCAGCAGGGCCGGGTCGACAACATCCGCTCGGCCACAGCCGAAGCGCTGGCCTTCGTCAGAGCGATGACTGATGGGAAACTGGGCACAAACGTAAGATGTTGTACCGTCCAAAATAAATGATAAATAAATGATGTCCTAATTCTGCCCACCATGACAACTCTGCTTGGTTTAGAGCAGCTTAATAAGCGATGAATTGTATCTCATTTGTTTGTATCTCCAGGATGCGGAGAAGATGGAGATGTTACAAAGTGCCATATCCGCGCAAACAAAGTATACTATTCTGGTGATTATTCTCCAACCTCAGACAGGTTTCTATCAAAACGTTGACTTTATTTGACAAAGAAAACATCATAAAAAATGTATTAATTCTCTTTTTCAGGCTATTACAGGAATGGCAATAGACAATCACATACTGGGACTACGTGAACTTGCACATGAGCTGAAGATGGAGAAGCCAGAAATATTCAAAGACGAAGCCCATCTCATCAGTAATCACTTCATTCTCTCTACAAGTCAGGTATTGTTATCTGATATTAAAATATTCGACTGAAGCTATACTTAATCAGAAACAGCCCCTGATTTTTAACAGTTGCCTTTTGCCGTCTGTGTCATCAGTCTTTTTTATTGTCTTGTGCTTGAGACATAACATTTAAACAGGAAAATTTAGCTAGAAGATGGAGATTAATGATTAGATCACAAAATCCCAATATCCTTAAAACACGGTGAAGTTATCCCTTATTAAAAAATTACGTCTGAACTAAACCGATTTATAGGACGTTGCACACTGAGGTGATATTATGCATTACATTTACATTACATGTCATTTAGCAGACGCTTTTATCCAAAGCGACTTACATTACACTTTAAACCCATGGCTTCACATTTTTGCCTGGGGAGCAATTAGGGGTTAGGTGTCTTGCTCAGGGACACTTCGACATGGAACATGGGGCAGCCTGGAATCGAACCACCAACCCTGTGGTGAGGACTTGTAATGTTTCAAAGCATAGTCATTGCGTAAAATATCACATAATGCTTCATTCACACACTCTTGTTACAGCTTAGGAAAGCACATTGCCAGATAATTAACGACTTAGCGACTTAACAAACTGGCGAGCTAACTAGCGGAAAGTTTGCTAATTGCATCATGCTTTCATGTTACACTGGCGCCAGAAAGGGGACCGTGCAGCGGACTTTTGGCCAGGGGCAGCGCTGGAGCTTAATACATCTACACTTGACGTTTCTTGTCAACAAAACATTTATGAAATTCCCACAGTGCAATGTTCTTTCTACTCCCATTCTATTTCTATGTGGCGTCTAAGAGCAATGAAAGAGTTGCGTGATGGGAAAAGTAGAATCCAGTGTTTTTCAGGGGCTTGTCCGTGGCAGAAAGAGGAGAGGAACAATTAATACCAGCGTTACAGGAACAACAGGGGAACCAAATACAATGGGAACAGGATGGTAAACCGCAACCGCTTGGGGCAATACAACTTTAGCAGAGAACAAAAAAAAATGAGAAGTGTACAGTCGGAAAGGTGGAAGTGCCGTATTTAGACCATTTTGGGGAGATACTAATATGCACAACAAGCACACACTTTGTTTATAGTGTTTCTGTTTGGCACAAAGCAGGTGACACTAAACAGGTATTAATAGGAGGACTTCAGATTTGAGAACACACACAACCCACACATCCCAATTGTGTTATCTCAACCTTTTCACCTACACACTAGTTAAACTAGTGCTTAAGTACTGATGGATTCGCTCTTCCCTCAGGTTCCTACTACGGTTGAGATGTTCTGCAGCTACGGGCCGGTGGTTCCAAACGGATATGGAGCGTGCTACAACCCCCAGTCGGACCACATTATCTTCTCCGTGTCCAGTTTCCACGAGAGCTCGCAGACATGTTCCGCAGAATTTGTCAAGATTCTGGTGCAGGGACTCCTGGACATGAGGGATCTCTGCAATAAATGTAACCGCGGCTCCAATCCAACGGAGCAAAGACAGGGCCAGAAACTGGAGCGCCACACGCAGACAGACACAAAGTGGCAAAGCAAACCCCCTGCGAGACCAACTGACCTGACCAAGAATCGGCAAACACCGCCGCAAGTTCTGCTGACGACCCCGGGCCAGACTAAAGCGGAGGCCCAGACCCAGACTTCATCAGAGGAATCCGACGGAGATTCCAAAGAAAGAAAATAAGAAGAAACCGTCAGGGTCGCTGAAAAAAATGGGGATGTGACATCGAGTGGGTCTTTGCGCTGTCACAATGTATTCCTCACAGATTATGCACTGTAACTGTGATGCAAACTATTACATAAAACTGGTTGTTGTATAATGTAAAATGTACGACGCACTGATGATATCATTTACTTGTTCTTAGAGAATAGTCGAGGTGAACTGGTTATTAATCCAACATACAGCAGTGATTCAAACATGTATGTCAGAATGTGAAGGTTAAAATGAATCAAGCCTTGATTGTTGTTTTTCACTTAACTGAGATGAATCAGGCAATGAAATAAGTACATTTATAATTTGTTGTTGAGCAAGTTTTTTGAGTTCTGATAAATGACTGATTATCTCACAATACATCAACTAGCAACAGCATGCTGCTATCTAATGATTGTCTGGAGATTACGGTAACTTGTTTACACTAGAATCTTCTATACAGTCTCCATTTGTGTCTATGTATTGTGTATAATGTAGAGTACACATGCTAATAATTCCACACATATTTAACAAAAAGGTATCTTTGGGGTGTTCGAAAAAGGCAACCGATCAAGATTTTAGAGGAATACTGTTTAGCTTATGAAGAATTGTTGTTTGAGGAAATTGTTTATTTGTAAATTTACAATAATAATATATTAAGTTATTTATTTTTGTATCACATAATTTAATGTTATACAATTTAGATGTATGTTTAAAAAGTAAGTACAGTATATGACTTACCAAACAGAGGTGATCACTGTGTTAATGACTGTACAATTGTATCTAGTACTGTTGAAAATTAAAAGATTAAAAAACGCGACGTATTTAGACGCTCATATTATGTGTAATATATGTATATATATGTATATATATATTCATAATATATTTTTATCAACATTCGTCTTGCTGCATGAATTCAGGTGGGCTGATATAGATTTGGGTTTAACTACCATCATTATCGTCATCACTGTATTATTTGTGGACCGACCTTTTTTAGAGGGAGGCATGTGTCGCATATCCCGGGCTTTTGTTTATTTGATTATTTCTAATGTATTTTATTGCGAACTAACTGACACACAAACAACTTAGTTACACAATACCATCATATGTTTACGTGTTGATTTTGTGGGACGCCACATGTAGTCCATGTGTTCACTTTACCAAATGACAACGTTGGAGGCGACAGAGTACATAACTTACTTGATGCCGCTGATTTCTGCGATGCATCATCTGCAACCAATAATCACAAACAGCATGTTATTAAAAGTAAATATATTTTATTGCATATTTCATTGCATATCTCTTCACTTGCATATCTCTGCTCACAACAATATGTGGACATATTCTCTTAAAAAATAACCAACACATTATTCTTCCCTAAAATAATTAAGCTATGTAAAATTGCATCAGTCTGTGGCTTATGGTTAAATCTCACAGCTAAAAGTGAAAAAGGTAAATTACAGTAAAGCTGAACAGGAAGCATAAGTTTCTAAGCACAGTGGTGCTAACATCTATACCTCGGGATTTTAATGTGACAACCAAGCGTCAATGTTGCTCTGAAAGCATCCAGAGCGTCCCTGTATTTATGTGTGCGCATTCCTCACACTCCAAAGAGGAAACTGAGCCTTATGTCCCAAATGGAAAACGCGGCTGCAAGTTGCTTCGCCAGCTGGCTCACGTCTCCTGGTGAACTGAGGTGTGACGATAAATACTCACTCCTTCACTTACAGCTAAGGTAGCCAGAGTAAATACACTCTAAACCCACTGATGTGATACATTTCAAAACAGTCTTCATACCTAGTGATATGTATCTTACATTGATACTTTAATTACACCAGTTGGTGTTTTGCGTGGCTCTCATTGCTTCTGGTACTCATCTACAAAGAGCTACACAAATACAAACTACTATTGCATACTAGCATTTAGCACAACAGCAACGGAGGTGTCTACAGCACTAAAGCTCCTCCAATAACCCTAATTGTCACAAATCTACATTTTGCAGGGTGGAAAGAGGCTATTGTTGCTACTTCACCAACTGGGTGACAATCATGCAACTTTGATTTGCTGTTTGTGTGATATTCAGTTGTATTTCGAAATGAAGGTGTTGTGGCACAGTTTAGTCTTTGTGTGTTTTTCTCTTTAGACGACACTTTGTGGCGCACACACACACACACACACACACATTGTACTAAGTCTGTTACAAGGGCCCTGCAGACGTGGTGATTATTGAATAAAGGGCAGATCAGACCTCATGTAATCGGCCTGTAAATGTCCTTGATCCCACAGATGAGGCGGGAGCGTTCCTTTTCTAAACTGAGGGTCACTGTCACTGTGTTGGGACACTAGCGAGGCCTCCGGGAAGACTTGTGCGTTTGTTTGTCTCCCCTAGTTCTGCTTCACAATGCTTTTCATATCGTAGTTCTTTCAGGTTGCGAAAGAGTGCAAGCTATTATTGATCGGTTTGAGCAATGATGGCTTCCTAAATCTGACATAAAGAGCATTTAAATGAACATAAATGTTGTGCCGTCTGATCCAGGCATAAATAAATGGTCTTTTTCACATAAAATCATTACTTGTTGAAACTATATTTACTAAAAACACAAAATAAATAGATAGTAATGGTTGGAGGTCAAAGTGCCTCTCCGGTCTGTTTCGTGCTCCGGATCTGAGTTACGCGTCATTCCCGTGGAAGGCACGCAGGTCGAACGCTGTGTCCATGAACCTCTTCAGCTCATTGAGGTGGGTGAACTTGCTGCCTGTCGCAGGAGCAGCTGCAGGGTCCCGTCCCACATACCTGAGATAAAACATTGAGGGTTCGTCACCTGATTTCTCTAAATAAATTATACCAGCTGAACAAATCGTGCGACGGGTAAACATGAAGCCTCACCAAACTGGCTTTCTGTCGGCCACCACAGTGAGTAAACGTGGTCGGACGTAATCATAGTAACCCATGTTCTTGTGCTCCTCCTGACACCAGACCAGCTGAGCGTTGGTGTATTTCTCCACCTCCGCTCTGACCAGGTCGAACGGGAAAGGAGAGATCTGCAGGAGGAGTTTCAAGAACACGCAGGAGAAGAAAATCATGACATTGTATCACTGCAATTTCTAAATCCTGTGCATGGAACATGTGGCTGGCGGATTAAAAAGAAAAAACCTGTTCAAGTCTGATGATGGCAATGTCTCTCTCCAGTTTGTGCTGTCTCCTCTCTCGAGCCAGTTCATAGTAGACTTTGCCAGTGCAGAAAATCACCCTCTTCACTTGATCCGGGTTTTGAGTCGCGAGGCCCTCGTCTGGAATCACCCTTTTGAATTTAGTGCCTGCAGACATCAAATATGATGTTACACCAATCAGGTCTGCCGACATTTATTGTTATTTTACGCCACGAGTTACTGAGACAAAATAAAACTCCACCGTCAGCAAGCTCGTCAAAACTGGACCTTGCATCCGGATGCCTCAGCAGAGACTTTGGAGTAAAAATGATCAGCTGTGGGGGGAAAAAAAAGGAAAAAGTATTTGACAGTAACAAGCAACAGATTGATTCCATCATCCGTATCTTTTTTTGTGCGCTTTCAAAAACTCAAGAGAGAAAAAGTTTTAATATCTTTTCACGCTAATTTACTGCAAAAATATACACGAGATATCAGCTTGGGGAAAACCAAACCTTTCTTTAACAATCAAGTAAATAAAACACTTTGTGATCAGTCAACCGAGCCCAGAGTTTTTCAAACAAACATTATCCCCAATTGGCTCCCTCGCTAATTTGCTCAGGAAGTCATTTTCTCATGCTTCGCAAAGCATTGCATTTATGTTCAACAGGGGATCCGTTAAGACTTTCCCCGCGGCTGAAAACTGAGGGACTGAAGGAAAGAGCTGTGCATTACGGAATGGGGAACTGCTTTACATCAAAAATCTTCACACCCAAACTGGCTCCAGTTTAGAGGTTAAAATGACATAACGATGCACGTTTGTACTGTACATAAATGAGTAGATTATTATTATCAAAGGTTCTCCATCTTTTAAAAAATATATAGAATTGTATAATAACATATATTTCTGCTTTCAATAGCAGACGTGAACCCCTCGTAGGTAAATACAACAACTGAATATTTGAATACATCAGCAAGTGAAAAAAGGAATTTTCTTCTATACATCAGCGACTTGCTGGTGTATAGAATTGTCTAGTGACCATCTGGATGTTTCATGGTAGTAGGCTTATAGGATGTGTGAGTCTTCAACGTAATCTATGCTGAATTTACTAAATTGAAATCAATTATTACAAAAGAAGCGCAAACCGGGGCAGAGTAAGACACATATAGAATACAGTGAAGGTGATGTTACACTTTACCGGTTTTCTGAATGGTAGCAGAATCTGCCGTCTGAGCACATGACAGTAATTTGCAGGATTTGAGCAGTTCACCACAATCCAGTTACAGTCATACAGCTGCTGGACCTCAAAATCTCCATTGAACTCCTTCAAAAAAAATAAAAAACAACATCCTAAAGGTTATTGATTCTGAAAACAGAAATGTAACTTCAGAGCTCATGAATTACATAGTTTGTGTTGGTTGCAGCTCTGCTTTTTTTTAATCATAATTTGGCAGGAGATGCAGTGGATGAGTGCATCGGTGTAATGTGTATATCTCTCTCTCGCGCACACACAAGCTACAGATAACGATAATCCCTTTGTGCTCCCACTAATAGTTTGATCAATACTCAATCTGATGATGAATCTGGTGAGGTTCTGCTGATGCAGCCCGCTGCGGTTCCCTCCTTGAACGTTCTCTCACACCAGAGCACCCTTGGGACCTGAGTTACTGCTGAGCACCAACTCCTTGGAGGCCATAATGAAGATACTTTTCAGCTCTCATCACTTAAGTGGTCATCACATCAGCAGAGCCATTAAAACAGGAAGCTATTGGATATTATCTGCAGCACACTGTGTGGTGACTGAGTGTTTGCATTGGGTAATGATTGTTAACCATCAGAGCTGTAACATAAATTGTACATGTGTACATACAGGGAAGTGATCGGGATCATCTTTGCTCATCTGTAGGAAACGTTCAGGTCGGGCGGATGAATGTTCTGGGCCCTGAGTGCAGAAGAAGAGTGTGTGACACAAAACGTAAGAGGAATAGCTCTAAACAAAAGAAATATCCACATTCATCTATAAATACTGCAGATTTACATTACGTAGACTGCTTTGTTTCCCCCCTTCTCACCATTCCTTCCATACCATGTGGCAGCAGGAGGACTATACCATTGTGGCGGACCCACTTGGCCTGGCCCGGGCTGATGAACTGGTCAATGATACACTGGGCTGTGTTGTGAAAGTCTCCAAACTGGGCCTCCCAGAGGATCAGAGCATTTGGACTCGCCATGGCAAAGCCAAGCTCAAAACCTGGAGGCACAGGCATCATCGTAGTCAAATTCCTTGTATGTCTGACATATCATCGCAATAAATGTTTCCTGATTCCCGATTCCTGATCGTACGGAGCCACAGAAGAAAAAGAAAAGACTTTTGACCTAAAGCATGCTGTGTGACTCACCCAGCACGCCGTACTCTGACAGCGAGCTGTTGCAGACAGTGTAAGGAGCTTGGTTGGCCCACAGGTGATTCATGGGAACACACATCCGTTTGTCCACCCCTTGGTCATGCAGAACGTGATGACGGTGACTGCAGAACATCAGAGAGAGGCAGAAACAGAAAGGACTCAAACAGACATTGAGAAACGGGACTGCAGCCTTGCTTCAGGCACCGCGAGCTCGTAGATCGTCACAGCCGTGGCTCGAGCTAACGTGCTCACAATACAAATGCTAACATGCTGACCGTCAGCGGTTATTATGTTTAAAGAGTTTAAGTGTGGTAGCATTCGATGGATGGATTTAATTATGTTTCTTTCTACCAAACATTTAGAAATGTTTTTGTCTACAAAAGGAAAAAATTGTTTAGTTGTTTATAATAAAGCCGGCCGATATTACCACAACCGATTTGCAGGACTCTTAAATGACGATGGCCAAGACCACTGGGCAGACATAGTAGAAGCACCACGCACACATAAAACACACTGCACATAACGGCGCTCCGTGAAGAGTGCCCTCCTCTCTCCTCGTCTTCAGTCAGCAGGAGGCCTAACAGGAGTTGATGGGAGCAAAGAACCAAGCATTAACAAACTCTAGCAGTCCGCTTGTTCCCAGTGCAAGAATCAGCCTTCAAAACCAGCACGATCAGACAATCACTTACACCCCTTTAACATCACTTTAATGACATCCACACACACACATCCACACACACACACACACACAGTGTAAAAGGTTATGTAAGGGCCGGGCGGAAGAACTGCAGGAAATAACCAAAATATATTGATTATTATCTTGAATATGATAAATGACCACCTTGCAGACTAGATAATCATGATTTGAGTCTTCTGAATAACATCATCCATAATTAGAGACTAATGAAGGCATATAATACACTGCATAAAGGTTTTGTTTGATCATTGATCCATATTTGTATGTAGACCTTTGTATGTTCAGCATTAATTGAGGTGACACACAACATTTCGCGTTTCATTTTCTCAACCACCTGCCCTCAATCCAAAGAGCAACCAAAAACCTCCTGAGAATGAGGTCTTTCTCTGGGATTGCCTCGTAAACGCAAAAACGCACGGGGGGTTCTGCCATTAGTCAGGAAAAGGGGTGCGCGGCGCACGCAATCCAAGCAAACACGACGACAGGATGCATTAGTGCACGCCGCTACGTACATCACAGGAACGCAAGCAGACCCACTCGACTGCAACATGCCGATATGCTCGGCTCCTAAGCACTGTGAAAGGAAGGAAGGAGGAAGGTGGGAAGGGAAAAAGGCAGTAAGAGGTGGTAAAGTATGGCTGAAGTACAATGAGAAATAAAAACACACAACACGACGTGGACACTCAACTGAGACGGAAGAGGACTTAGATGAACAACAGGTGACGCGGGGGATTGAAGCGTGGCGTCTTTGACTGCTGTCATTTTTGTCGCCCTTGCAAACTACCCTGCTGGAGGGGAAAGCGGAGCGGAAGAAGTACATGTCAGGGGTAAATGCAAGGCTGGAGAAAAAGCCCCTCAGCCTGTGGTTAGTTAGTGTGATGTATGTTGCTGTGAGTAGAGAGGTGGAGGGGGAGAGGCGGGTGGGTGAGGGGGGAGTGTCAGTGAAGATGAGCTGGAGGAGAAATGACAGGGGACAGATGAGACAGGCACAGTAAAAGGGGGAGCTGGTTTTGTTCATGTGTCACTCGTTCCTCCAAACCATGACAACACCACTCGGGATTCACAGTTCCCAGGAGACTGAGCTGACGTCTGTCAGACCCCCCCCACACACACACACACCAATTACTTAATTTACTATTTTTAGGTGACTGTTCTTTACCCTTAACGTCCGGTCAGGCAAGATGACCACGACAGATTCAACAAATGAGGCAATTATATTTCAAAACACTACATTTGGGGAAATATCAATTCAAGTCACTGTTAGGCTGGGTGCGTAGTTCAAATCATTATCATCATTATTATTTATTTTTAAGAGTAGTACATAGAATACAAAACTTTGTATGGGTGAACCACACCTTTTAAAACATTTTGGCAATTATTTTGTTCTTTTTAAAAATTATTATTTTTATTTTTTCGCCTATATTTGAAAGACGACATGGTGAAACATGGGGGAGAAGAGGGGGGGGGGGGCGATGGGACACGCACCAAAGGTCAGATTCAAAATTACGATGTGGTTAAATTCCATCCATTGGCTAATTTTAAAAGAGCAGTCAGAAAATCAAGTCAGAAAAACGAAGAGGGTAAAATATTAAATACTTTGTTAATTCACTTCACTTGTGAAGTATCACTATGTGGGGGCACTATGAGTGGGCCTTCCACAAGTGTACCACTATAATACAATTGACTCAAGAAGGCAAAGACGTTTAAAAAAAAAAAAAGATTCACATAGATCCTCGTAGAGGCAAAATTGAGTCTTTATTTGTGTTGCCACGGACTCACCTAAAGGTGCCTCGCTCTACATCCTGACCACTGAGTCGTACATGAACGCCATCTTTGAGCAGGGAACCGAAGGCCATGTACTCTCCCAGAGCCCAGTCCATCTGCCGACTCTTCACCAGTTCAGCTCGGCCACGCAGGATGCGAGACACACCTGGAGGACACGCAAACACACACACAGAGACAGACACGTGAACAAACAAATATAACCACGTGATTTCTTAGCAGAGCACTGGAGAAGTGAGTGTGAAGCGCAACGGAGTGACGCACTGTGTTGTAAATAAATAAATACATAAAGTCTCAATGTAGCGTGCACCAAATCACGTGTGCAGCCTAAACACCTGCTGTTAGGAAAGGTGTTTATGGGTGAACGGCAAACGAAGTGATTGTGGCACTGAGGTTTAAGGGTTTTTAGGATCTTGATCATTCAGCAGCACGTATCTCGTAACCTGCAGTTATCTGTGCTCTACTGTCAATATGTAGATTGATTTCTTGTGCAGCATATTAGTAGGACTACTATCCGTCTGCTCGTTCCTCCAGCAAAGAGCTACTAAACTAACCAGGATGGACTTTAAAGTCTTCCAGAGGCACCGAGCTGGCTGCCTGGCCGATGTGCTGCAGGACTTCCTCATTCAGTCCTGTGGGGACACAGTTCATGCTCCTGGGTTCTCCCTCAGCTGTGAAGAAATCTACGCAAAGAGAAAGAGAGGGAGGGACAGAGAGTATCCACAGAAAAGGGAGTCAACCCAAAGATTTGTTTTCTCTGCAGCTTGAATTACTGTACTGCAAAGGAACAATTTACCTGGCCACGGGGAGTCAAGCCAGTGTCGAATCTGTGAGATCTTTTCATCCTTGGAGCTTTTGTACGCCTCCTCACATATCTTGTCATATTTGGCAACTTCTTCCTGCAACCGATGTCAAACAGCACATATTAACTGATGCAATTAAAGGGCTAAATGTGACAGAGAGAAAAAGAAAAAGAGAGGTAAACAAATATCAGAGGAGGAGAGCGGTCTCCACCGCCAGTAATGGTTCTGCTTGGCTATATTTTAGGTAATAGCAGCCCACACAACCGAAAACAATGTCCATCAAAAGCCAGGAAGTTTTTCCTCTGACATCAGCATCCAGAAGAATTGTTCAGAATGGATGTTACGATCAAAGTCTCTGTTTTGGATGAAGAGCCTGAGCAATTCCATTGACGGGAACAAGAATCTGAGGTGTATTTCAACTTCATTGAGCAATATATTCTCTATGTGAGGGATTGCGTTGCTAGGTGATTGAACTGAGGCAGTAAATTGAAACTCAATTGCAGCCGTGCTGGTGCAACATATTTACTGGAAGGCTCGGGTAATATCTAAGCGTGATTTAATGCATTTAGTCCTGCGTATTGGGAGGCCAAATTAAATAGTAACGGCTACCAGTAAACAGCATATTCACCAAGCGCAAACAGCATTAGATCACAAACCTCAAATTCCTGCAGTGTCACCACTCCCTCCGCAATGAGCCTGTCGGAGTACTTTCTCAGAACACGCTGCTGCCGGCGGATCTGTTTGTACATGAGCGGCTGGGTAAACATGGGCTCGTCCATCTCGTTATGGCCGAACCGTCTGTAACACACCTGTAAATACGCAAGCAGGAATGTCTAACTGTGCACTTAGAAGTGTGTTTATACGAAAGTCCATTAAGACTCTTTGCCTTTGACTAACCAGGTCAACGACCACGTCCTTGTTGAAGGTGCTCCTCCACTCTGCAGCCAACCGACAAACGTACATGACGGCCTCGGGGTCGTCGGCATTCACATGGAAGATGGGCGCGTTGACAACCCGGGCCACGTCGGTGGGGTAGGGCGAGGAGCGGGCCACTCGAGGGTCTGTGGTGAAGCCAATCTGACAGGCGACATGCCAAATGTGAAATCATTAAAGTATAACATGCTAATTTATTGATATAATGTTCAGTACAAAATATGCTTATGTGGTATGACTAATTAAAATATCTTAAGATGTGGGAAAGAAAACATTTAACAGAACCTTTAGTTATTCAGTCAGTTATTCCAGAGAATCTTTGGAATAATTCCTTTAAATAATAATATTATGGAGCTCTGATTATTCAAGAAGTAATAAAGCTCTATTAGTAATAGTGATATAATTACTATTAAATTACTGCCATCACTAGTCAGTACATTATAAAATGCATTCTGGAAATTATTACATTTGTTGGCTCCCACGACACCAAACACCCCATCACCTGGTTGTTGACCACCACATGGATTGTACCATGTGTGGTGTAGGAGGGGAGCTCACTCAGGTGGAAAGTCTCATACACAACTCCTTGTCCAGCAAAAGCAGCGTCGCCATGAATAGAGATGCACATCACCTGTAAAAATTCCATCATACACTTAACGAAACAGAGTAGCACAACGGAAACCCCTCCTGGAAATCTACATTTACAGCACCAGACTTTAAACAAGGCACCGTGTATTTAGTACGAGTGTTACCTTCTTGCCCTGAGTGTCTCCTCTGTAGAACTGCTCAGCTTTGGCCTTGCCCTGAACCACGGGATCCACTGCCTCCAGGTGCGAGGGGTTCGCCATGAGTGACAGAGTGATGTTCTTGTCGGTCTCACGGTTGATCCTCTCGTGGTACAGCCCGAGGTGGTATTTAACGTCACCCGACCCCTAAAAGGTGTAGAGGAGGTTATGACATAAAGCATCTCCAGCATGCTTTCGTTTGATACTCTTCCACACTGGTTCCCCTCACCTCATCAGCAGCCTCTAACTTGGAGTCAAACTGACAGAAGATCTGATCCAGGTCCTTACGGATCACGTTGGCCAAAACATTCAGTCGACCTCTGTATCAAATGTGGAAGGACAAAACTCAGCCGCGTGCACAGATTGAGCGAAGATGTGAGGAAATCTTTTGTACCGGTGAGGCATCCCCATGATCACGTTGTCGATTCCGGCAGCGCTCGATGTGTCAATCATGGTTTTAAGGGCAGGGATGAGCACCTCACAGCCCTCCAAACCAAAACGTTTCTCAGATGACCACTTTCTGGCCAGGAAGTCCTCAAACCTGGACATAAAAAATGTTCCGATGTATAGTTCATGGATTTGTGAAGGATACTGCTCTGTTCAGAAAATAATTATTGGAACAAAACTACAATGGTTTAAAGAACCTGTACTCATTGATCTTCTGTATTTCAGAACATGAGTGCGTGCGTATGTTAATAGAAATGATAATCCTGCACCAGCATACTACAAGCAGAAATACAATAAGAAGTGATTGCACATTAACAATAGACAGATCACTTAAAGGAAACTCCAGTGACTGCTGAGATCATTTATCAAAGATACAAATTAGCTCACATGAAGAACAGGGTGTTTATCTCTCTAAATATATGCATGTGCAAGAGTTGTGTTATTGTTATGCGAGTCTCTGATGTGAGCGGTAAGTGAGGTATGGTGGTGTCATTAAAGCGTAAGTCAGCAGACGCTTGTTCGCGTCTCACCGCGTGGATCTGATCAGGCGGGCTAGCAAAGTCCTCTTCTCTGCATTGCTGAACTGCATTATTCCCGGGGTCTCAATTTTCTGACGAATCCACTGACATTGGTCCACATTGTTAATGAACATGAATTCAACTCCTATGTGACCGCAGTAGGATATCTGAAGAAGAAGAGAGCAAATTGCATGGCACAGTTTTATGCCCCCCCCCCCCCATCTTTACTAGATCAATAAAATACCTCTAGTCTGCGTACGATCTCTTTAAGAGGAAGAGGGTTGTCTCCTCCTCCGATGAAAGTGGTGGGGGGAAGTTGAAAGCTTCTGTCCAAGTCAGACGCACTGAGACCGTAGAACCCTATGGTGACATCATGTCAAACACAGGTTTGCGTTAAGAGGAGACGACACTTATTCCGAGTCATGCCAATAATACTCCCCAAGTCAAAAATGGGTTTGTATCAACTGCTGTCATGCTTTTGTGCCGTACAACACTGTAGAGAAGGAGAGCTGCCAGTTTACAAAGAGCACTATTCTAATGAACATCCAAAGAAACACCCAGAACGCCTGCTAGTTCATGACCTGGAATCATAACATACTTCTACTGTGAAGATCCCTGTGAAGTTCCTCGATGACTAAATAGTGTGACAAGTACTGAAACAAACATTGTGTCCTGCCTTTCAAAAGTGAGGGTTTTCTGTTTGGTTGGTTTTACAACATTATAAATGTAACATTTTGAGGTTTCGGACTGTTGGTTGATATGTTTTTGATCATAAATATAATTATTACCTGCGACCTTAACTGACTGCAATCCTATTTAAAGGGTTGCCTAATTACTTAAAAAAAAATAAAGAATAGGACAGTTATGCCCCCTTCAAATGTTGCAGTGAATTAACTTAGATTTTGATCAAAGTAAATTTGTTTCTGATGGCAACAACTGTCAAAAACAAATCTTGAGTTATAAAATAAAAACAACTTCCAGGATGTGTTCATTGACAGTACAACAGCTGGACCTGTGGAGACACAGCAACCTGGATCAGAGGACCCACCTGAGAGAGCTGCTCAAGCTCAACAATGCCAGCAAACATGCGAGGAGACAAGTGCAAATCATATTAGGAAAAGACAGAGGGGGCCAAGAATAGACTCTTGTACTAGCGGCTGACCAAATAAGGGTCCACGGAGGCCATTAGCTTTCATTAGGGAGCTATAGAACTGGTAACAATACATAATGCAGCGCTATGCCCTGACACACAATGATCCCTGATAACCAACAGAAACAATCTCTCTCTCTCTCTCTCTCTCTCCTCTATTACTGTAGACTTGGATTGCTGTCAGTGGGCGTCCCACGTCCACCGATCCTCACTGCGCTAAATGAAAAGGAGAATAACAAGAGCGCGGCCTGAGATTGATGGCAGCATTAGGCTGACCAGCCCGTATACACACTCGGCGGTGAGACGCGATGGGGCAAACTACACTGAAATATCACTTACGCTCCAGAGTCTGACAATGAGTTCTGCAACCCTGGGTGTGCATAATGTGTTCATAGAAGCACATCCATGTCCTCTACAAACCCTCAATGGGATAAAGAAATGACATGGTAATTAAGTCGGAGGAAAGATTTAAATCACACAACAAGTATCCCGAGGTAGTAAGAAGGGAGTACTTCGTTAGTAGGAGTGTAATTAGCATATCCACTGCCTGTGGCTTACCTCCATATGCCTTTAGTTAGGAATGGGATATAAGATAGAGACATCTATGCAAAATCCACACAGTCAAAGTCAAAAACAGAAAATAGTCTTAGCCTGGACCTGTTATGCACAAAATAAATATTTCCTTGTGTTGTGTATTTTTGAAATGATACAGCCTCTTCTATGAATGTTTCGTGGAGCCTACGGTTAAAAGAAAACTAGAAAAGATAATCCAAGAAAAAAATTCTCCATGATTGGTGTTGTGGGCCTCACCTAATTTATCGATAGTGGTGATCAGGTCAGAGGGAACAAAAGAGTCCAGGTCAGCCTCCAGGATTCCCAGAGGGTCTAACTGGGCAACATGGTGACCGCGAATCTACACAGAGAGAGAGAAGAGAGAGGAAAGGCGAGTAGAATCAGGTAAGGAAAAGAGACGGGAAGAAGTATAAGATTCAACAAGGGGCTGCCATCATGATGCCGAGTGTGAACAGCTGGAGAATCACTCAGTTATAGTTTAGCCTCCGTGAGAAAGGAGCCCCTTGAGAGTGCTTTTATGTCTATTTACGTGCACACACATACATTCCCACCAGGACTGCAGCAAACTGGGAATAAAACGGATGCCTTTGCCAAAAGATTGAATTTAATAAATCCCTCAGATAGTTCTTCGAATTAATATGAGGTCGGCGGGAAATGTTACCTCCTGTTTTGTTCAAGAAGTCTCTTTGATATTTCCAGTTTTCAAAAGGCAGCGAGGTTAAGTAGGTTAGTTAATCTGCAATTTGCATTACCTCGTGCAGCGACAAACAAATTGTATATTCCTTTTAATGGAAGGACACATGGTATAAACAGCTTTCACTGCCAGATGCATCTGTTTAGGGAAGCCGAGTGGATGTTGTTTGATGCATTTTTCACACACACACACACACACACACATACACACACACACACGTCTGAGATACAAATAGTCAGGCGGTTGTGGCTCGAGGTAATTGACATCTTAATTCTGTACACAGACACTGCATTACTATTTAATGCCTATGAGATCTGGGATCAATCTTTTAATTTGTACATAGCATCAATGTACGTTATACAAGCTGAATCTGAATCTGGTGTGTGCGTGTGTGTGTGTGCGTGTGTGTGGGGGGGGGGGGGGCGGTCACAGCTGGGCCAGGTGAGTGTGCAGTACCTGGTAAGCTCTAATGAGGCTGTGCACGGCCAGGTGGTCCTCCACCACTTTGCGTGTCGTGTCTGCGGAGTGGGACAGCGCTCGGCCCTGCAGCAGAGCGGAGGGGCGTCTCTCACCCGCCTCGCCAGACGGACTGGAGGCCTGGATGTTGTGGAAGAATGTGTCCCAAGACTAGAACGCACAGAAAGACGGATTTGGAGCAGAGGCCAGCAGGTCCACGCCGGCAGGGCTGACTGCTTGGTCGTGGAGGGATGACGGGACAGAGAAAACGCTGGACAGGAAGTGCACTCTTTAAGGCCAACACAGGCAATAGCAGGTCGTGATAGTCAAAGTTTGGACACATGTCCTCATTCAATTCAATGAGCAAGTGTGTCCAAACGTTTGACTGCACACCATCTCTTATCCTCTGTGAGAAAACATGGCACGTGTTTGCATTCTGTTGTCACCTCGTGGACACTTTTATGATCCTCCAGCCAGGCGAGGTACATCTGCTCCACGTAGCTGGAGCCGTGGGTCGCCGCGGAGGAGCAACCTCTCCTGGGTTCAACCCAGCGCCTGGCCGGTCCACCTCCTCCACACCATGGCAGCCACTGACTCCCTCCGACACCGGCCCCCCTCAGCACAGCCGCTAGGGCCCGAAGCTGACTCATAGCTGGAGATGCGCGAAGTGAGAGAGAGCAGTTCATGTCAATACTGGGTTTGACAACCCCGGGGAGAGATATTGCTGAATGTCACGCATGCCGTTAAAGTCGGTTATACGCACGGAGGAAGATGGACCTCTCGCACTATACGACCGTGGCGCCTCGTGAATGAAATGACCTTAACGGGGTTACGTTGTCGCGGGTCGAAGGCGAGCGCGTTCGTAACGTTCTGCGCGACTAAACGCGGCCACCGACCGGCCTTGCGAGTTTTGTTTCTGCGCAAACTTATCGGCAGCCGAAAGAAGGACGTCAACCGGAGCACGACCCTCCGCCTCCGCAGCATCCGCCGCCGCCGCCGCCAACAACAACAACTTTCTCACCTTTTCCCGCGGGATGCTTCGCGCGCTTCTTCAACGCTACAGTGCTGGATTCAGAGCCACGCGCGTGGCCTATTTCATCCTGCGTCTAATTCCCCTCGACCACTAATCCCTCAACGTCAATTTAAATCCCCGTAATCTCCCCCGGTCTCTGCGTTTCGCGCGGTATCACGTGGGAGGGGGGGGGGGGGGGCAGAGCGGTTACACTTTAACGTTACATTACCGTTACGTTAGCGTCTTACTGGCATCAAGTCAACGGGACAGGTACCGGTGAAGGTGAGAGATCCGAGCGCGTGCGCGGTTTAACACGCCCCTTCCCCGCGTGTCAGGTGGTGATCCCCCCCCCCCCCCCCCCCCAGAGGTGCACGAGGTGCCTCGCTAATGCAGCACCACAACATCTTTATCTTTTTTAAATTAATATATTATTGTGTTGTTTGGTTTGTATGTATTTATTTGTGTTAACAATCCATTTTATAACCAGACTACTTACCGTAATCCACGAGTCCCCGCACACACTTCTCATCCAGACAGGTCTGGCCCTTCAGTGTTAATTATGTGATGCAATTAAACTTTTATAAAGGCTGAAAATGAGTGATTTGAGCAAGTGGTTTCAGATGGATGGGCTTCTACCTTGAGTGGGTTAAACAATAAGATAATTGAACCTCCCTCTCTCCAGCCTCTGCCATTCCTCCTATTCTCATCATTCATACTTACTGGCACAGAATGAACAGCGTTATCAATCACCACAAACACGACCCTGGAAACTGGGAGTTACAGGAGGATCTAGAAGACACAACAGTGTAGGTCTAAATATCATAGCGTCACTCTCTCCATTCAGCAACAGCCAAATGTGGCATTTAAAAATAAAATATGTAGCTTAAGAATAAAAGCAAACCTGTGTGCTTTAAGTCTAAAAGAAATCACATTAATGCTCAGTGTGTCCTCCCCTTTTTATTATTTGCATTTCTCTTGGCTGCTGGTCTCTGCTTGACCTGGACAACACGGGGTCAAGCAATTATGAACTGAAATGCCATTTTGTTGCAGTGATTTCGCCGCCTGACAAAGATGGAGTGAAGACTAGTTGCTTTCTGGCGTTTTATTAATAGTGTTCATTGATGAAAAAAACCTGTGCCGCTGGGTAACATTGCAGGCGCCGCGTTAAAATTACATCCTGTTTTAGAATAATGACATCAGCAGAGAGGCCAAAACTAGACCAGCGGAAATGAAACAACATTCTCTGTAACCTTTTTATTTTTGTTGACAGAAAATGTTGCTTAAAATATGTCACCATTGTCGTTGACTAGTTATTCACCCGCGGGCCCTTTCAGTCAATAAATCCAGGCGGCACCAGCAACCTAAATGAAGTTTACGTTCAGGTGACCCCGGCTCACCAGTCTGGCCTGCCGAACTGGATCAACTTTGTTTTTCGAGTCCGTAGCTCATTTGGGCACAAAGATAATGTGTAATTCACTTACCCTCACCAAGCCTACACACGCTTTATGGTCCAAGTCCACGTCATGAGGTTATTTAGGAGCTGTAGTTCATCTAATAAAGCATGTTTGGAGGCCAAATTAAATTAGTCTGAAAGCCCTCTGCACACGTGCTATCACAAAAAATCAATCACATTTCAATATGATTAAATAACATATTTGATTTTGTGAAATTCGTGACAAGTATGTATGGCCGAGGCACGACTGCAAGCGCACACATAAGACATTCATTTTCTCAGATGAGTCTGAAATCATTTCTATATTATTTATGAATAATAACCTAATGTAAATACATGACATACTGAACATACAATAGCCTTTTGACACAATTCTTGGTCCACTGAAGTTTGGCGATGTCATGCTTTTACTGTATGATCCTTCAGCCGGAAATCATATTGATTTCAACATAGAATTACCATCTTAACGTTTGATTCAGAATATACACCCTAAAAAAAGAACTTTGCAAGACATTTACAGCATTTAATTTTATTTATGAACCCACCATTAAATAGAACCCACACTGTCAATCAGAAAAAATACTGTAAATCAAAATAAAAAAAACAGGATATTGCCAAAGTAAAAGTTTAGTAAAAACCATTAACAAAAATAATATTCTGCGTCCAACTATATCTGATTCCCCATTATTTATTTGTATTTACATTACAGTAGCACTACTCTGCTTAAAAGTGAATATATTTGAAAATGTTTGAATTACTCAGAATATAAATCAAGCATGAAAGAAATGCATCTCCTCTGACACGATTCTCATACCGGTGACATTACAGTTGGTTTTGACTCATTAAAATAAGGACAATATGTGAGTTAAACATCTACATCCTAGGGGATGTAAAAGGCAGCATATGTTTGTAGAATATGTGATAAACAAATGCGTCTCGTCGTCTTCAGGAACATCACCACCGCCTGGGTTTGGCGAACGCATCCGAAAAAGAAGCAAACACAATATAGGACAATATAACAAGGGATGATGATCACGTCCTGGATTATTAATCATGAAGTGGCCACAACCATGCATGTGATGATTATTTGGCAATATTTGTATTTAGGGTAAAAACAAAAATGATTCCACATCACATTTAGATTAAAGAAAAGCCTAACAGCAACCAGGATTTACTATTGCTATAAGTCTCTGAAACACTTCACCACATGTTGAGTCACACTACGAGCCTCCAATATGAAACCGCCAACGAGAAAGCCCAAATGTATGTTTGATATCTTGTGTTGGGATCCCAAACTTAAAGGGAGCGTGTGTGAGAGAGAGAGCGAGAGAGAGAGCAACAGGGGAAATGATTGTAAGCACACGGCTGAGTTAAGTTGCAGCTCAGTCCGTCCTAGTGAGAGTCCGACGTTGGAGGGGATATCCCAGAATCCTTAGCGGAGTCGGGGCCGTCGGCTGACGCAGGGGAAGAGACTCTCTCGTAGATAAAACTATAGAGACTGACGTCGGGTCGCGTCGTGCGGCAATTCTTGCACATGGAACTGGAGTACTGGTTGAGAAGGTAGTACAGCCTCCCTGCAAGGCAGAAGAGGAGACAGGTGAGGATACAGAGAGGACAAGAGAACGTGGGGGAGAGGGGATGGTGGAGAGGACACGAGAAGAAATAAAACCCGACTATGAGGTTATACAGGTAGTCAAAGTACAAGCGAGGGAGAAAGACGCTGTCCGACAAGAAGAAAGATAAATGAAAGAGCGTTCGGACTCATTTATAAATCAAGCACACGCCAGTCATGAGCTTTTTCTCTGTCGCGCCACTTTAGGAAATGGATGGCTGGAGGGGAATTTCTTCTGAAAGGCTTCAATAAATGTCAGTGGGAGAAAAATGAAAAGAGGGGAGGGGGTGGGGGGGAGGGCTGGGGTCAGTTCAGCCAGTAATCCACTCTGCGGCTAAGGCTGAATGGATCGGCTGAGGAACGGAGATGGCCCATAAGGCGGAATAACTCCACAATGGGATGGACTGCATTCAGCTATTTGTACAGACTGTAACGACGCCAGCAAGGACATCCTCCGTGTGCCGTGCGAGCCTCGCGGGCCCCTCCATCCGAGCAGCAGCTGGTATGAAAACACCCGTTTGCTGTGTGCGATTCTTACCGACGGTGACTTGTCTCCCAGTGAGGAAAGTGTGTATTTCATGAACATCCCTCATGAGCTGAGCGTCGCCAAACGTGAAGTATGCCACGTCTCTCCCGGCCTCTGCAGCAGCCATCAACTGAATCAGTGCTGAAAAGAGGAGAGGTTGAAAGCTACAGGGGGAATTCTGGCAGCAACAGTTTACCATATTAGCATCATTAGCGTCCTTCGGTTTTAGAGCGCAATCAGAAATGTGTAATTGACCGCTGAAAAGAAGCGGAGGAAACGAGGCAATTGGTCAATAAGCTGGACATGGTAGAGCCTGTGGCAGAAGGAAACACGGGTGACGGCAGCAATTTGTATCAGAAGAGTAAATAATCCAACCCCGGTAGCAACGCCTCATCAGCAGCAGTCAATCTTTTAGCCCTCGCAAATGAGGCACCTTTAAATATTTAACATAATGGATATTGATTCCAGATTAAAACACGCAAAACAAACATTTGCAAAAGGTCTATAATCTTAACAACAACATAACTGCTCAGGCTTATGTAACTACGACATCTCAGTTCAACGGCGGGACAGTAATGTAAAGTACAGTTATTAGTCTGAAAACACCAGCTAGGTTAATTTCGTAGCTGAAGGGGGCAGGGGGGGTCCCTGAAAGCTAATATCATCCTCAGGGACTTTGTCAAGTCCAGTGTATCTATTCATTGTGTGCTGCAGAGGAAATTAACGGCTTCAGTTTTAAATTAAATCACACGAAAAATGACCCGTGCTATTCCAATCTCGGTTGCATTAATAATGCAGGACGTCCATGAGAAGATGATTTGGGTGTTACTAAAGCACAGCCTCTGTTAATGATGAGTACGAACAACATAACAGTTCATTCGGTTGTGTAAAGACATCGACCGGAAAAAAAAACAACTGGTGAAAATCTGCAGCGCGGTTTACAGGAGGAGACGGGAACGGGGCCCCGGCTTGTGTAAGCGAGCAGAGAAATGCATCAGTGTGGATTTATGGTGTCCCCTCCCTGCAATCAATTCCCCCTTTAATGGAAAACATAAATGTGCGTCAGCTGATCTATAAAAAGGGAGGGACGGGGCGGGCGAGTGACACTCTGGGAGAGCTACTAATTGGCCAAAGGAGATTGGGAGAGACGAATGGCTGAACCCATCCGAGCAACTTGTAGTTACCGGCCGCTTGCGAATCCAGTTCATGTTTAAATGTAGGCAATTTCTTTTATCACCTGACCAATATCAACAGTAGCAGTTCAGCTCTCCGGTGCAATAAAACTGTATTTCAGTCGTTTCTTTTCCTCTCTCCGGATCACATACCTTTGAGCCGGGTGTCTCCGCCGAAGGCCCCACAGCCCCAGTTCCCGGTGGCTACTGCAGAGAGGTGCTTGCTGTTGGCGTTGTTTCTGAAGAATCCACAGTATGCCTGCGATAGATCCACAAGGAGTCGGAGGGAAGGGAATTATATTTTTCCATGATCTATTTTGCGCAGTATTATAGAATTATGGAGGATGTATTGAGATGTTCTATATAAAGCAGTGCTGTTTTCAGTTTGGATGGTTTAAAGTGGGGGCGGAAGTCAGCCTTTGAAGCGGCCACAGTAACAGTAATGTTTTGCCTGATCCCTCAACATGAAAAAGTAGAAAACTAGAATGGCGAGATGTTCATTTAAAAGAATACAACCCTGGAGTTGTAAAGCATTAACAAAAATACTTTATTTAAACTCTAAAACAAGCGTATATGTATAAAAACAAATTCACCAAGCTATCCGCGCCCTCAGCAGTGGCTAAGTGTGTGCACCGGTCCTTCTGTTTTAGCGGTTAGCCGCCAAATAAATACATTAAGACAGGTAAGCCAACTGTTTCCCCCGTTGTGTATCTGGCTGCAGAGAAGCTGCTTTTACTCAAAAACAGCACAATGTCCGGCATTATCTAATTTGTCACCCACAGCTCGGTCTCAGCTCCTAAAAGCTACGCAGCAGGCGTCTTGACCACTAATAGCAGTGGGATTCATAATGACGCCTCCCCCCCCACCTTGTTGAGTTCTCTGGTCATCTTCTCGGGGAGAAACTGCTCAAGGAAGTGCCTGAACCTAAGAGCATCGATGGCCACAATCTCTGTGCATCGTCTCTGCCAGTCGTCCCTGAAAAAAAGAGCGACGGAATGGAGAATCATTTCAGAAAATTCTGCACGTTTTGTCAAACTTCTTCTGACTGACGACAAAAAAAAATACCTGGCAGTCTCATCCTTGTGGCTGTCCTTCCATTTGAAACTCTCTGCATAGCCGGCATATTTACTGTACTGTTCAGTACCTGCAGAACAAGAAAGAAAAAAAACCCACACAATACCTCAGTATTAAGCAGTCATTGGATTGTCATAAATAAAAGCCATTGATTTAATAAGTAATCCGCTTTGGGCTTTTAAATGAAAAGCTTTCAGATATAATATGAAGAAAGGGTAAGAACAGAAGAAGCTGACCTTGGACAAATTCCCCAAAAACAGCCATGAATCTTTAGACAGCATAAGGGACCTCTGTTATTAGGAAGTTAGCCTTTTTACATGCTGCACTGGTATGTGCTCACGGTGAGAGAAAGTTTGAATCATTTCTTTTAACGCAAATACAGCTGTTCAGTTCTGAAAACGACGCCTATTAAAGGCTCCAAACATCATGCATCGGGGATGAGGACGTTTTACAGCAGCTCAATAGAGAGCAGGTGCTTACCATTTGATTAATATGTACTGGCTGAGTTCCGTATGCTATTAGAATAGAGCAAATATATTTTTAAGAGCAATGCTAAATGTCGTTCCTTGAAAGTGTCTCTTGAAGAGCAGTAATTAAACTCTGCTTTTACTTTTTACTCATAATTGACTTCATTTCATTTTAAGCACGTACCATCTGGTAATACTTGAAGTCTAAGTGTGAATGAGGATTTTTTTCATTTATTTGTGCCGTTCTACGTAAAAGCATGATACAGATAATGGGCTGGAGCCAAGACATAACAGTAAAACTGGGCCATTTATTATACATCGGTTAGTCTAAATGAACATTTATGTTAAATATCCACTCAGCTTTTCTCGTGACTCTTAACGTCAAAACAACAGGCTGCCCATATCACGCTCTCCATCAACAGAGTCGTCGTCCTCCTCCTTCACCTTGATCCTATTTACCCTGGCGACCGCCCACACAGAAGCCTCCTGGCATACAGGCTTCCGTCACAAGATTACATCGCGTGCCTCTAGCTTCCGATCCGAAACCAAGTGATGTGACGTGGAAGTTCCAATCGCACGGAAACACCCATGTTAGGACACTTCGAAAGACACAGACAAAATAAAACAACAGAGAGTCTAGAAATAGAGACTTGAACGCGTGCAAAGAATATTCTGCGAGGTTTAAATGAATCTATGGCATAATTGGCCATTCCATTAGTGGAGCAATGACCTTAGTTGGGCAATAAATTCCTTTCTGTCCAAATGTAATAAAGTTAAGTGGACAGCAGGAGGAGGGAGGGAGGCAGAATGATGGGAGGCAGGGAGGAGGACGGTGACTAACCGTTGAAGGTGACTTGGAAGGGATGGGAGTTCCGAAGAAGATAACACGGCGCCAGACAAGAGACAATTTTTGGCTTGCTGTGTGTGTGTGTGTCTGTGTTTTGTTGTATAAACACCACGGACCAGGGGGGGATTAATTTGGCTCTTTTTTCTTTACTCTCTTGCTCCAAACAAGACTATGCAACGAGCAATGCACATCTATGAGAGTTTCAGACATAAAACACAAGCTCTTCTTATTTATTTTGTCCATGTCGGGTACCGTTCACATTATACCCAAATCTGGTATAGGCACCCAACGTTAGCTCTTTCATATTAACTTTTAACTTGTTATTTATTAACAACATTTCGCACAAACCACACAAAATGAAAAACCTACGACCTCCAGCCTTGAAAGCGCCGTCATTTGTCCTGCTGAGGACGCGCATGTTTTGCCCTGGCCAGCTTTGCACTTAGCATTAAAAATACCGCAGGGAGTGTCGTCTCTGTCGCGCTTTCAAAAATGTAACGCCCCCCCTTCCCTCCTATGCCTTTGCTCTGTGTCATCCCTCTGTGTCACTGTGACTTGAACAAGCTGCAGGGATGACGTAGCCTCACTTTCTCGTCCAGGTGCGGCCTCGAGTACGGAGAATTGGGAAAAGATTGAATGAACGAGAATCAGAAGTTAAAAGAACCGACGTCATTCGGCCTCCACCCTCGAAAGTCCTGGATTCGGTATCAAAATTGTGTATCTCTTCTTTTTTGCTCGGCACAAGTTCAAAGAATTAACAGAAGCAATGAAGAGCAGACATACGGGAGCAACATTTATATTTGAGTTTCTGCAGGCGCAGCCAAGTCATAATATGTGCACTCATGTCAAACCGATGGATTTATCAAAGCGGATAATGAAGCCTCTTGTGTCATCAAAAGCAAATCTGAAGGCTCGTTTTAAGGCCCTTGTGAGATACAGGCAGCAAAGCAGGACTGCTATGTGAAATATGTGCTCTGTCAAGCTGGATAAAGAGGCAATAAAATAAATATGACGCAAACATAAATCCACGGACTCAACAGAGGAGATTTTGAAACGTGGTGAGATACAACTTTTCCATACTCAACAACAACAACCCTAACAACAAAAAAGATGAAGGGAGATCTGAACCAACATGTGTGTATTTGATTAAATCATATCACACATATTCGATCTTGTTGCATGTATGTTATCTCAGTAACTGCACATGGATATTGGATTAAAAATGTGCTTTCATGATTTTGGAGGGAAAGCAGACCAGAAAGCAGAGTGAGTTGAAGGTTGAAAAATAGAGCAATTCTGCTGGAGAGCAATGAAAGGTACCTGGGCAATAGATTTCCACTGTTAGACGGGGGGATGAATGAATGGAGCCCAATAAATACACAGGGCTCAATGAATGAGAGAAAATGACTGACATGAAAACCGCGCCGGTTTATCTCGGTTTAATATTTTTTTTACATAGGCTACTTCAATATTGTGTTGAAATGCAAGCTGCATTGGTTCTTGCATTGTTGATAGAAAATCATATTTGTGACAAAGATTTTTTTTTCTCTTATAAAAAATGAGAGAAGGTAAATCATCTGTTGATTTTCTTTAATTATCAAATAAAGTAGGAAGTGATTAGCAACCTCTGAGTAGCAAACTCAGATTTGAGAAAATTTAGAAAATCGCGATGCATCGATAATCGTTTTATCAGTTTAGAATCGATAATCGGTTTAGAATCGATAATCGGTTTAGAATCGAATCGTTGACCTCTGAATCGGAATCGAATCGAATCGTGAGGTGCCAAGAGATTCCCACCCCTAGCTTGAAATATATTCAAACAATACCCCGCATGGCATGACCGTGCATTTCCTTCAGAGTGGTGGAATCACATATCGGGGCTATTTGTTCTGTCCAGATCGTAACGATGCACGATAACTAAATCACACTGCTGCTACCCGGCGGCAACCTCCAGGTCTGAAAAGTCAAGCCAATGCAAAATGGCCTTGAATGCATTATTCCTAATAGCCAATGAAAGGGGAGCAGTGACTAGTGGAAATATAAGGGAATAGTGAAATCCACTGTATCAGAAATGTTCATTTGTATGACCTGGCATGCCCAATCCCGTGTATACAGCGACCAGAGAGGGGACAGATATGACCAAAACACATCTATTCATTGATAAGATGCTAATTGGCGGATAGCAGCAGCAAAGAAATACACCTTTGCAGCAATGGCACACTGTCTGCTCTACAATGGCTCTATTCTCCGCACTATGTGGGCCAACGCGTACCACAGTACATCAAGTCGGAACTGGGTGGAAACCTATAAATAACCTGTCCCAATATCTAGTCTCCATATGGCACCATTACTGAATGTGTGTGTGCATGTGCGTAACTGTGTACGAGTACATGCGTGTATCTTTTGGTCGTCGGCACAAGGACAGGACGTAGATGAACTGGCCTTCGGGCTCGGCTCCCTTTTTTGCCGCAACGATCTGGAACAATGCCTGAATAACTGCTGGTGCTCCAACTCGTGCTCCATCAGTCACACCGCTGCTGCGAACCCAATGGGGGAAATTCACTGTTTTCCGGA
Source organism: Gasterosteus aculeatus (assembly GCF_964276395.1). Classification (NCBI taxonomy): domain Eukaryota; kingdom Metazoa; phylum Chordata; class Actinopteri; order Perciformes; family Gasterosteidae; genus Gasterosteus; species Gasterosteus aculeatus. The sequence continues at coordinate 12,330,107 of NC_135693.1, read as the reverse complement.
AGAATGTCACAACCTCAGACTGAAAAATGGTGCCGACTCTCGGCTCCTCCGTTTCGTACACAGCTGCAAACAGCCCCGGTGGGAGCAAGAGGTCACGGTGCCATAAAAAACAGGCAGACGTCATCATTCGGAAAAAGCAGAGCGTAAAGAGAGGTTACCAAAGCAGACACTCGCCACTTGGCGGACATTTCGCCCGTGAAATCAGACCAATTTAATTTGAAAACGCAGAGCGACTCGTTGCCGAGAATACGACTCCTTCAAACTACACGAGGGTCTCGTCACGTGAGCTTTCATGATTAGAGGAACCACTGGGACACCAAGACAACCGGAGCCCAACCCTCAGCCATGCAAACTCATCCCACACGTGGGTTTTAGCGAACCTGCTCTGTGTCTGGCTGTAAGGAATCCTTTGTGCCAACCAAGCTTCAAAGACCAAGAACTTGTATTCATACGCCATTACATTCTCGATTCGATTCTCAATATAGTTCTTTAAGGAAATTGTTATTAAATGCAATTTGTCGATAAATACCAACTCCCTGGTAATTTTATTTTATTTGGTTTACTAAAAGTGAAACAATTGTTTAAGCCAGTAATTATTATCATCCAAAGTAGTATCTAATATCTAGTGGTATCTAAAATACACGTACAACGCGTGTGCGTGACTACGTACCGGTCACAATGAGGCATTCGTTGCTTTCCAAAGCTTCAGTGAAGAGGCGAGAGACAATGAGTTCGGGGTTGATGAGGAACCGGATCTCCTCCTGGACCAGTCCATGTCCCGTTACTCCGCCGCCAACGAACCTGTTTGCAAAATCCACCTAATGAAATAATATTAGGAGAAAATAAGAAGTTAAATTACAATGACACAATCCCTCAGTAATATTCACAACAGAAACAAATCTTGATTCAACGACATTAATATATTGCTTTGTCTCTACTATGCAGAAGCACTGTGACCATATATTACTCTATTAGTGTCTACTTATCATCTGTCCCTCGCTGTGGTCATTTAAAGCAGATGAATGGGTATGGATCACTGTACTGCTTCCTGCTACTGAATAATCAAATCAGGAAGTTGTAGCAGAACAACACATGAAATGTACAGAGATGGTTCAGAAATTGATATTGAATTGGAATCGTCAGTTGATAATCAGCAGCCATGAAGAATCGCCGTGAATGTCTGCAGACTGACTCTATTTTTAATCATTGCAATCAAGTTTATTACCATTTCCTGTGCTGGCTCACTGTTTACTGATGTATCCACTTTATATATCAAGTGTTTGTTAAGTGTAACAAAGTTCTCCTGAATGGAGCCAAATATGAGGTGTAATCCTGCTGCTCCGTGCTATTTCAGGCCGCTCCTTGTGTTTGTGGCATTCAGAGAAATCACACTCCATCACAACGCTGCTCTTCCAACAGGCTGTCAGGGGGTTTTGCTCACTGGCCCACAGCCGTGTCACACTTTGTGACAGGGAGTGTGTTTGCATGCGTGCATGTCGTCTAACCAGTAGCTCGACTTCTCACCTCCTTCACTGGTTCACCTCTGACTCCCCCCCCCACCACCCCGCCTCACCCTTCAGTCTCACCTCCTGACAGAATGACAGCCCGCTCAAAAAAAACAAAAACTCAACACGCAGCCCAGCGTGCCGAAGTAGCCATCAATCCACCTGCAGGACTCCTGGCCCGCTGGGTCGTCCCCAGTGAGACGGCTCACCCGCTACAGCTTTTCCCTCACCCGCCACCCCAGGGTCTCCCCCCGCCCCCCCTGCCTCCTCTAAACTGCTCAAGTGTGAAGATCAGCTGTCAACTGGGATGAAAAAAAGACACTAAGTGTCCCTCTGTCTTCTGAAAGCTTCACAGAAGGCGGGATGATGGTCAGATGTTATTTATTATGGTAGTTACAATCAGACGCTCGGCACAAGGAGTTTATATTTAGAAAGGGAAATAATTTAAAATGAGAAGCTTTTTCCAAAGATTGGAGGGCACTGCCATGAGGCTGAATAATGACCTAGACGGCTTTATAAAAATATGCAAAGTGTCAACAAATTCCTACCTGCAGCATCCCATATCCGTCATCCTCAATCGTCCCCTCGCAAGTGACGTGTAGGCGTTTCAGCAGAGTCTTGGAACTTGAGATAACAAGAGATAGAAAAACTGTTGTTAAGTGTCCTTACACACACATTAACACATACGTTCATTAAAGTGCATAAAAATATATGAAAAAAATATTTACTGACCCAAAACATAATACCAATAAATATCACAGAAATAGGGATTGTGCTGCATCATTAAAATGACATCATTATTAAGTAGAAAGTAATACCTTTCCCAGTTTGGGGGAGTGTTCAGAGTTTGTCTTGTGAATGTAACAAGACCCTTGGGCTCTTAAAAACAAATACAAAAATGTTAATCAACTGAAGAACATGGGAGAGCATTACAGAGAACCAACAGCAATCATGTGGGGTATTATTAATGCTTACTGGTCTGTGTGACTCTCCGGAAGTAACACAGCAGAGTTTTCAATTTCTCAATTTTTCTTGGTGAAGGACCTTCAAATAACCTGAGAAAAGAAAGCAAATGGCAATTTGAGCTCACATGAGATTGTTGTAGAGTACCATTTTTGTTGAATGGAATATTTACTTGAACTTGAACTATATATGATTTAGCAGATGAGAGACATGGATCTTCCACTTTATTACCTACAGCTCACTGCACAACCATGCCACATGTCATGAGCGAGGTCAAGCATTTAAACTGGCTGATGTCTCTGCATCCACCTCTGTCCGTCATACAATGGTAATGCCCAGGGCAGTGTTTCATTACATTACATTACATGTCATTTAGCTGACGCTTTTATCCAAAGCGACGTACAATAAGTGCATTCAACCATAGGGTACAAACTCAGGAGAACAAGAAACAAGAAAGTGCAATTTCCTCAAATAAGCGAATTTACAATTTGCTATAGATGAGTGACGTCACAAGTACAATTTAAGTGCTGCAATTTGTTAGTCTTTAGTCGAGGTAGAGTCTGAAGAGGTGTGTCTTTAGTTTGCGGCGGAAGATGTGAAGGCTCTCTGCGGTCCTGATGTCTTCAGAGAGCGCGTTCCACCATTTCGGCGCAAGGACAGCGAAGAGTCGAGACCTAGTCGAGTGTTTTGCTCTCAGTGAGGGAGGGACGAGTAGTTTTGCAGATGCAGAGCGGAGAGTGCGGGTTGGGATGTAGGGTTTGACCATGTCCTGGATGTAAGCTGGACCCGATCCATTCACAGCATGGTACGTGAGCACCAGTGTTTTGAACTGGATGCGGGCGGCCACCGGTAGCCAGTGAAGAGAGCGGAGGAGTGGAGTAGTGTGGGAGAATTTCGGAAGGTTGAAGACCAGTCGAGCTGCTGCATTCTGAATGAGCTGCAGAGGTCGAATGGCGGTGGCAGGGAGACCTGCCAGGAGGGAGTTGCAGTAGTCCAGGCGGGAGATGACAAGAGCCTGAATCAGTACCTGCGCTGCCTTCTGAGTGAGAAGGGGACGTATTCTCCTGATGTTGTAGAGCGTGTATCTACAGGATCGCGTTGTCGCAGTGATGTTGGGAGTCAGGGAGAGTTGGTTGTCGAGTGTGACGCCGAGGTTCTTAGCAGTCGAAGTGGGCGTTAGCACAGAGTTTCCAAAGTTGACTGTCAGGTCCTGGGTAAGCGAATCATTTCCGGGAAAGAGAAGTAGTTCAGTCTTGTCGGGGTTGATTTTCAGATGGTGGGCGGACATCCACTGAGAGATGTCAGTTAGACAGGCAGAGATCCGAGCCGCCACCTGGGTGTCCGAGCGAGGGAAGGAGAGAATTAGTTGGGTGTCATCGGCATAGCTGTGGTAGGAGAAGCCATGCGAGCGAATGACAGCGCCAAGAGAGTTGGTGTAAAGCGAAAACAGGAGGGGACCCAGCACGGAACCCTGAGGAACTCCAGTAGTAAGAGGACACGGTTCCGACACAGATCCTCGCCAGGTTACCCGGTAGGTGCGGCCATCGAGGTAGGACGAGAGAAGGGAGAGAGCAGAGCCTGTGACACCAAGTTCTTGAAGGGAGGAAATAAGGATCTGGTGGTTGACCGTGTCAAATGCAGCAGAGAGGTCCAGAAGGATGAGGACAGAGGAGAGAGAGGCGGCTCTAGCAGTGTGGAGTTGCTCAGAGACAGCAAGGAGAGCAGTCTCTGTAGAGTGGCCTGCCTTGAAACCTGACTGGTGGGGGTCAAGGAGGTTGTTACAGTGGAGATAAGAGGAGAGTTGATTAAAGATAGCACGTTCAAGGGTTTTGGACAAGAAGGGAAGAAGAGAGACCGGTCTGTAGTTGTTTTCTTCAGAAGGGTTGAGGGTGGGTTTCTTCAGGAGAGGGTTGACTCTTGCCTCCTTCAGAGAATTGGGAAAACAGCCAGATAACAGAGCGTTGTTGATGAGAAAGGTAAGGAACGGAAGAAGGTCAGGTGCGATAGATTGTAGAAGATGTGATGGAATGGGGTCAAGAGGGCAGGTGGTCGGACGGGCAGAGGTTACTAGGGTAAGAATTTGGTTAGGAGAGAGGGCGGTGAAAGAGGGAAGTGAGGGCGAAAGAGGTGAGGTCGGTGGGACGCGAGAAGTAGGTGGTGGGTTTGAGAAGGAGGAGCGTATGTCAGCTATTTTCTTGGTGAAGTAGTTGACAAAGTCTCCCGGAAGAAGGGTGGAGGGGGGAGGAGGGGTAGGGGGTTCGAGGAGATTGGAGAAGATCGAGAAGAGTTTTTTGGGGTTAGAGAATGAGGATTCGATTTTGGACTGGTAGAAAGAGCTTTTGGCAGCAGAGATAGAGGCAGAGAACGAGGAGAGGAGAGATTGAAATTCAAGCAGGTCGTCAGGTCGTTTATATTTACGCCATCTCCTTTCCGACGCTCGCATGGTGGCTCTCATGGCACGGACCGGTTGAGACAGCCACGGAGCCGGAGGGGATTTGCCAGTCCGTCGTGTCGTAAGAGGGCAGAGAGAGTCTAGAGAGGAGGAAAGAGATGAGAGGAGAGTCTCTGCAGCAGCGTTCGGATGCAAGAGTGAGAAGGAGTCAGTTGAAGGGAGAGCTGATAGAACAGAGGATGCCAGCGAGGAGGGAGAGAGGGAGCGAATATTGCGACGAGCCGGTATAGAGTTAGTCAATGAAGGAGGTTTGTTAGTTATAGAGAGTGGAAGGGAGTAAGAGATGAAGAAGTGATCAGACACATGAAGTTCTTTAAGAGTTACCATACAAACTAGGGTGGACTGAGGAAAAGGATGAGGAGGGAGGGAAGGAGGGAGAAAAGAAGGAGTGAATGGGGTGGACATTTAAAAAATCCCCCCCATACTGGTACTCCCCCTTCGAGCGACCTGCACTGATGATTAATGACTGTTAAGCATTCATCTAATCTAATTCATTTTAGCCTCGTGCCACTCTGGCCACAGCAATGAAATACAAACAGAGGGCCTGGGACCAGAAGATGTATTTCTTAATAGTGAACAGGCTTCCTAGGTCATCTTCTCATCCAGAGGAAAACAAGCTGAAGAGATAACTCTGCTTTCTTTCCTCCTCCTCCTCGAAATCTATCCATCACTTAACAGAGGACAAACCTTGACAGTTCTGCCAAAACAGCAATCAGCAGATTGCTTGCTGCTCCGCCTGTCCGAGACAGAGCGCTACTGTAGCCGATAAGCAAAGTGACGGACGCCACCTCTATTACATGGGGGGGGGGGGGCGCGGTAACGATCCAGGGCCCGTTTTAGACTGCGCTGGTTGTCTCGTCTCATCTTCTTCCCCGCTTGCTCTTTCCTGTATTCCACTGCGGGCAGAAAGGCTAATAGTGTAATAGTGAAGGTAGAAAGGCAACCAAGCGCTGGCATCCGAGCAGCCGTCCCTGCGACGGGGATCGATGCTTACATACTTAGCAGCCCACTAACATTTGATGTGAAAGCACGTGCACCCGCCAAGATGACCGATTGTGAGAGTAACAATTAAGATTCAGATAAAATGAGGGAGTTGAAGGGGTGGGGGAATCCCCCATAATCAATATGACCATTCCTGGGAGTCATAAAGTAATACTGCTCAACCCCCAAAAGGGAGAGCAGATGGCTAATTAGACTTTGGATAGCAGGTAGGAACCATGCAGGGAATATCAAAATGATATAGTAGTAAAGCTACCCTTTATATTTTTCAAAAAGGTTTTGCCACAACAACGTCTCCAGCTTGTCAGGCAACAACACTGGAAGTGATTACACACATCACGTTCTCGAAGAAGTACAGGAAAATTGAGTTGAGGTGATATCTGGACAATGTCAAGTCAGTTTGTACGGAGGCTGTATCACTCGTACACATCATCCGTAAACCTTTATCAGCTTCCTCAAAAAATCGTGACGAACAACAAACCAGACTTCCTCCGTCGTTAACGAAGACGGACTCCAGAACAGTGTGATGACACGCGACGCAGAGGCCGTGTACCTCAGTCACGAGAATATGGACGCGACTGCGTTCACGCATCACCCGCCTCCACATTGTGAGAAGCCAGTGACAGATAGATAGGGGTGCTGTGCCTTGACAAAAAAAAAAAAAATCACATCAAAAAGAGTTTGTTTCAATTAACCATCCCGGCGCTTCCTTAACAGACCAGTGGTTCCGAGTAGGTGGACACTGCAAACCCCAATTTCACAAACTTCCCACTCAAGAAGGCATGACAGAAACATGCAGCTCAAAGAGACTCTCTGCCCACAGTCACATCCTCCAGGCCAACAGGCGACTGTCACCGTACAGTATAATTACAAATTTACACATAAACCCAGATTACTGTGTATGAAAATATGGTACACTCACTAGTTGAGTCAAAGCTGGAGAATATAATTCATCTTATTGAGGTTTTTAAGGCAGTAGTGCCCCCTCATGGAGTGGTGGGTTTACCAAAACCAGTGCTAGTCAATTGGAATTAGTTAATAAACAATTATATGTATCTTTTTCAATGCAAGCGCACTGCGGCTGAAGACATTGCGAGCGAGTCACACGCTGTCATTAAGCCAACTCGACCTGAGCAACACGGGATGTTCTGCAAACCGCACAGTAAGCTTCTTCTTCAAGCACACAGACCGATGAGGCCACCTGGGGATCGATATCAGAGTCCCAGACCTACTCAAGTCTCCTGATCAAAGTAATGGCTCACAAAAAGGGCTTTGCGAAAAGCTTATGGGGAGAAATGTCCTTTTGTGAATAAAATAAACGACTGGAGTTCACTCAATTATCCCAGCGGGCTCATGGCCGTTGTTTAGTGTCTGTGACGTTTTCTCCAAAAAGGATAGTGTGCCTTTACCTGTAGAAGTTGATCTCTGGGTAATTGTTGTACTCAGACTTGCGGGAGTTGCGTCGGGGGAACGTGCAGAAGAAGGAGTTGGCCAGGAGACAGGCTATTTGCTCCTGAGAGAGGGTGAGGGAGTGGTTCATCCTGGACTTCAGAAGGGGAATCGGCTGGAGAGAGAAAAAGAGACCGAGGAAAGGTGACAAGGAGGCCCCACCTGAGGGACTGGAGGTCAGATCATCGGGGCAGAGGGAGACGACACAAGACCTACGCGCGAGGTTACGCGTGGGTCTGATGGATAACGGGGGTAGATAATTGGTTTAGCAATCTAGCAAGCAGAGGAGACGGGGAGCGTTCCATTAGGTAAATGGGTGCTAGTAATTAAGGTCCTGGTTTCCTCGCTCTCCCCCGGGGTCCGTTGAGTCAGACACACGGGGCCCATCTATCTTCACTGATTAGGGCTAAAGAGCCTCCCAAGGCTGTGCAGTTAGCAGATCAATAACCGTCTCTAATAACACACACACACACACACACACACACACACACACACACACACACACACACACGCGGAGAGTCGGAAAGCTTCATTGGCCAACCGCTACAAGCGATTCAAAGGTGGAAAATCAAGACGCAGATTCCCCTCCTGAGGGTAAACGTGAGCAATCTTCAACGTTCTGCATCCGCTTTGTGTCTCCGGCAACAACCAGTGGGATTTTCCAGTCCTTCCCAGAGTGGGAGTGGATCTAAGATGATTTGATTAAACGGAGGAGTTTGAAGTAGATAACCGAATCACAGAAATACCGATCGTGGAATTTTCAAAATTACTATAATCGATGAGGGAAACCAAATAAAAACAAATGGGGTTGACATTTAAAATATCTGTGACACGGATCAGCTCAATTCTCTGTGAGTCAAAGAGAGGGGCCTGTTTCTCACAATATATCGCCAGGAGGAGAAGAAACGAATGTGTCCGAAGGACCGGACTGACTTTTTTTTTTTTTTATTTCATAAGAGGAATTTCCTGAAGTGCACAAGCATGACAGATCGGAGGGATGAGGGGAGATGGGAGCTCTTCTCTCGCAGCCCTCTTCCCTGATGAAGCAGTTCCTGATACGGACCAAAACCGGAGACTCATTATCTGGCGGTTGTAAGTCACGAGCTGATTTTGCCACCATCTGACCATTTGATCTGTTTCACTGCAGTGGCTCACCATTCAATTGACTCGCACAACACAACATAAAACTGTGCACATAGGCATGAATAGCACACTGCACTTACCATTGTGCAGAGGACAGGAGCACTGAGGGCTAGCTCAACCATAGCTGGAAGTACAACATCAAACAGGGGTTGTAACTCTGACTGCTCCAGGTACTGCAGAGAGGAGAGAAAAAACACACAGAGCCAGAAGTTTGGTTGAATGGGATTTCTCTGCCTGCTTAAGCAGCCAGTAACTCAGAGCCACCCGTCAGAGTGAATTATTAGATCTGAAGTGACGTATGGGTTTGTAACCCCACAGATTTTTTTTTTTTAACCAAAATGTTATGGTCTTATTGCTCTTTTTTTTTCTTTTTAGAGGACAGACAAATTTAACAGTTTTTATCTCTGTCTTATATAGGCAACTATATATCCTTTTATTTGTTTCAACAATTCTATGGCTTCGTAAATCATTTTACAAACCCTGAATTAGATGATACAAATGTTTGGTTGCCGGGATGGGAGAAAAAAAATCCGGACTTATCTGACAAATGAATAAATTAAATATTCATAAATGAGTATCACTACCAATCATTATCAAACAATACAAGCAATAATGATAATGCAAACTTCAACAAGATACAGAAGGGAGATTTATTGATTTAAGTGCTTGGTTAAGTATCATTTTGTATGTGAATAAATGTTATTTATATCAATTGGTTCAAATAATGTCTTAGTTGTTAGTTTATCACATTTCTATATTAACGTTCCATTAGCCTTATCTTAGTGAAAACTGTTTTTTAGCATCGCTTTAAACAGCTCACATCACCTCTACATCTGTTCCAACTATAAAATACAATGACACTTATCAATTTTTCTAGGGTTTATTATTGTCTTCAGAGAACCTGGCCGAGAAGTATATGAGGAGCAGCCAAATATTTCACAAAAGCTTTAGACGGTCTAATAACTGTTGGAAGGTCATGACCCAATACCAGCAACCAATATCTAATCCCTGTGGGGAAGACGCTCAATTCTCTCATATCCAACGAGAAAACTCGTCGGTTGAGGTTTATAGTTGTTTCAGAGGGAACTTCCACTCCTCAGATATCAACAATCCCACCACTCCAGCGGATGAAGAAGAAAAAGAACGACTGCAGCGCTGCTCGCTACACAGAAACCAAAAGAAACCACCATCAATCTGCGAGCGAGTCTGCCACGGCCGAGGCATCCATTCTCCAGCCTACAGCTTACCTCAGCATCCACCTGCAATCCCCTCTAAAATAAACACAGTTATTCCATCATAGACCCAGATTTACAACCCAATCACTTATGAGCGTATTGGCGTACTCATCAATCACTTGCCTTATTCTATCGAGGTAAGCAGGGGGAGGGGGGGCGCTTGTGCTGATTAAATGGACTTCTGGAGTAAATGCAAATGGCCAGTTGGGATGAGAGTGACAGGGTGGCTCGAATTTCAGCAGGAAGTCTTCGGCGGGTGATTCGGCCCGAGGGGCATTTATACGGCTGCGGAGCAGGTCTGAGTAAATGCTGTCAGATGTAATGAGGGGGCAGGCACGGTAAAGTGCTCTTGTGGGACTAATAGATGGTAGCTGGTGATACGACAGGATGAGGGTAGAAGCAGGACTCCCGAGCCTTTTCCGCAGCTACAGCCGCCGGCCACCGCGGTAACACTCAGGTTAGGCAGCGCACACAAACCTCATCTTCACATCCACACACGTGACCAGAAGCACTGCTGCGGAGGCTGATGATCCATCACACTCCGATTGCTCCACTTACGCAAGTCATAATATCACAGAGGTCTAAGAATGTGTAATAGTGGTCTTTCTGCCGAGCGTTCAGGTACGATTGCAACATCAGCTGTGTTTACTTCTGGAGCGCTTTCCTGCTCGGCTCTCAGACGTTCATCAGAAAGTGACAGTCACAGTTGTAATTGGCGGGGGAGAAACACCAAGACAATTTACAGACAAGCCCTGAGTTGGATAACTCCCATCCCAGCCCCCCCTCCCCCAATGGCTATTACATGTTGAACGGCGTGTCAATCATTGGCCCACAGGCAATGTACCTCGTGACAATTACCTCCATGCTGCACAAATGTTGCTCCAGATTTAATTCGAGAGAGCGAGAGCGTTTAAAATGAATAAATTCTGTCAACTACTAATGAATGGGATTGCCCAAAGAATGGCGAACCAACTCAGTCCATGTGCTTCTTCTCTGTGAGAAAGATGGTTCATCTTCTGTACAATTCCAGAATGTCTGTTTGCCTCCTTCATCCTCGTCAATGAACTAATAGAAATGTAACTGATAGAAAGACGACACAACCAAACGGTATATCGCATCTCTACATTATTACATCCTCTGTCAACTATTTCCCCATACTGCACATATCGAATTAACTTTTGATATTCAAAATGCTGACTTGTCTTTCTTCTTCCAACACCGTCCCGCGTTGCTAAATTCCTCTGCAGGAAATAAATGCAAGGAAATACTGGGGACGGGAAAGCGAGTGGTGCCGCTGACTTAAGAGTCCTGGAAGGGCGAGTTCTCTGCTGGCAACAGTCAGCATCCTTGCAGATTTAATGGGACCTTTTAATTCAATTGGATTAAGCTATAAAAAAGGCTCACGGAGCTATTGATCTACCGAGCTCTCTGCTTTACTTTAAAGAGGGGGAAAATAATTTCTTTAAAAGGCCTGAATTTTGCTGAGTAATCAACGAGGAGGACATCACGTTCAGATGACAATCTGACTGGACCACAACAAGAATGAAATGTTCCCACCTAATTGTAAGAGCTTCATTAGAATAATGGCCTTGCTCCTAATGGCTCCAGCCAAGAAATGAGCCCACCCTGAAAGAGTTTGATAAAAAACAACATGCTTTAATACATGTAGATAACCAAATTAGGCGTATAGCTAAAATTTGTATCCATTCAAAGACCCAAAAGGACTGAAGCCATAACACTGCAAGACAGGTAAATAAATACTCATCCCACATGGGAAGAAGTTTCTACCACAACAGGTATGTGATTACAGTCCATAATTGTCTTGAGAAGTGGAAAAGAAGTGTTAAAAAAAGAGGAAGTAGACAGAAAGAAAAGACAGTCGTTCCCCTGGTTCACCAGCAGCATCTGCTGCCGCCATGCTCCGTGCTCTTCTGTCCTAACTGAAGCATATTTGCTCCCGTGAGGCTCCCAGGTACGGGGAGGGGACGGAGCACACTGATGGAGAGTGGGCTCCCTTTGCAACAACAACTCCAGTGGAGTATCATTAAGGTTCATTTTTTAAAAAGGACATAATTAATCATGGTGAGTTAAACAAACACTGTCAGAAAGGTTTACTGGGACTGTCAGAGCTGTGAGACACACAAAGGGAGGCGTTAATTAAAATTAAATAACAGCAAAAGCCGGTTGTACAGCAGATTGAGAATTTAGGCTTTAAATGTAACAATTGTTTTTTTAAATTAAGTTTCACTCCCAAATAATTGGATTTAAAATGAATAACCCTTTATGTTCAGCAAAGATTAAAGATTTGTTTAGACGATACAGTTCAATTAAAAGACTTCGGGAAGCTGTGTTCTTCCAGGTTGGTAGAAGAACAGCCAATAAAAAACAGTATCAGTGATGTTTTTGACTTACCTCTGTGCAAAGAAGGTTGAGAGCAGTGAAGTCCCATTTCTTTGCATGGGCTGTGTTGTATCTTAATATTGCATCCTGTAGAGAGGAACATGAAACGATTCATACATTTAACAACATTCGGAAATATATTAACATGTACAGCAACAGATTGATCGCAAGTTTAAAGCACAAAAATATTTAGGATCTCAGATTAAGGATTCTTTTCAAAACAGAAAACCAGTTCTATCTTTTGTAACCTCTGCCACCATGTGGTGGCTTGTGGAACATGTTTGTATATTTAAGCTACTCTGACAGTGTACAAAGTACCAATTGTATTACAATACTCACATTTAAATGCTGAATTTGAAAAGATATCTTGTCCTCAATGTTTTGACTTTCCATTCTGATTTTCTTAAAACTTGAGTCTCACATTTCCGTGACTCTTTTTGGTCAAAACTATTACTTCTGAGACATATTCGGTCTCCCATTACTTTCTCTCTCTTTCAGCACTCACTGGTTAGAAACTAAAACATGTTCATCTCTACTGAAACACAAAGTAAGGGATTGTGGAAAATGGTAGGTGGCAAAACAGAGGTGAGAACTACTCCAACCAAACAGAGTGAACAGTGTCCTCACAACATGATGGATGTAATGTGCGACGTTGCTGTTGTTTGACAACATAAAGAGGAGCAGTAAAGAAGACAGATGGCGGTTTTCTGTGGGGACATTTAATGAGGACAAAGAATATGTTCGGACTAATTTGTAAGTTGTCTTACCCTCACATCCAGAGAACTTTTCAACCCTCCCCGCAAGGAAGTCTGGATCAGCTCCCAACGGCTTTGAACGCCACCTCCATCCTGATGACAAATTGCCCTTACTTCAACGTCGTAAAGTGACAAACAATGTCGTGGTACACTAGTAAATAAGCATGCAAAGCTGTGATGCACTAGTGTACCTCCGTCTCCATAGGAAACAGGTTCTTCTCAGAGCAGGGCATCTTTACGGCCCCGTCGTCCCACGCATCTTTAAACTTGCTGGGATGTGGAACAGGGACCTCACCCTCTCTGAGGAAATCTGTCTGTAGCCGAATAAAAAACAAGAAATCTTCCTCTTTGACTATCAAAAAGATGCAACTGTTAGCTTTGAAATACTTTGGGAACTTATTACAAGGTACGGTAGATGTTGTGAAATAAAGAGGCCAGCTAATTTAGCTCAGTTTGTTACATATTGTTCTATAAGAAATATCATATGCAATGAACATTAAAACTGGAAACAGTAAACGATGGGAATACCAGCCCCATACTTGTTTTACCAAAACTCATATGATCCTTTACTGAATGAAAATCATCTGTCCTTGCCTTTAATGTAGATGTATATGATTGTATTCAAACAATAATAAAAGACCTTAGTGGTTAATGGAGAGACTCCTGATTGGGTGGCAGCGGTCAGTCATGTTCTTCACGACATACCACACACTAAGACCACAAAAAGGACAACTGGTTGTTTGCTTACCCTGATTGTGACAGTGTGGCTATGCGTTGCTTTCAGGTGAGGTAGAGGGGGGGCACACTGGGGCATTCGGTTCAGCTCATCTATGGGTGTCCCAAGCCATCCTCTGTCCATGTAATGCAGAGCGAATGAAACAAGGGAAAGAACAAAAACATGCCACGTGATTACTGGAGACACCACAGGAAAGCTTGTTCATTTTTGGTAACGACAAAAAAAAAAAAAAAAGAGCGACACAGAAATTGTTCACATGTACCTTTCAAAAAGTGCTCCTGACTGGCTTCCAATTAAGTCCTGGCTCATTTCAGATGATCCACTGTACTCGGCCTTCTCAGCATCCTCACTTCCCATGTCAATGTTTTCTTTGGCAGAACATTGAGAATCGGAGTATTTGACAAACTGCGGAGAGTCCTCTGCACATACCATGCCATCATGATCGTTGTCCGCGGAGCTGTTGATCAACACGGTTTTAGAAACGGGGCTGTCTGGACTCAACATCTCCACGTCACAGGGGGGCGTACTGACATCCTTCCTGGGACTCATTCTAAGACAGATCGTGAGTTTGGGATTTGAAGATTGTTCGGCAACACCGGTTGTTTTAACAGGGTGATGACCAGGTGAAGATGACCTTTTAGACTTCTGCCCATTAGCAGTGTTTGTTAGAGCTGTGTCGCTGCTGCTGCTGCCCTCAAAAACAGGTTCATCCGGTCCACTGGGAGAACCGCAACCCATTGAAGTCTGGGATGCTGCAGCATCGTGTGTGTTCTCCATAGGTGCACAGTCTTTTGTGGCGTCACTCCTTTGTGGTCCACAAAAGAGCTCATCTTTTCCATCCGTTGAGTTTGTTTTTGGAACATCCTTATTGACGCCCTCTGACTCGACTTCAGCGGTCACACTGGAACAAGACGGAAAGAGAACCAAGTGAGAGAACGCCTTGTGACTAGGCTCCGTCTTTAAAGTGTGCACTTATGCAGTCTCCTTTTTCCCAGAATGCACTTTGTTAACAAGTATCACATGTGCCCAGATGGCTTATACTTTATAAAAATTGCGGCAGGGTTGATTTAACTTACCATTCTTGAGAGTCCATCCTTTCATCCAGCAGGTCAGACAAGATGAATCAACAATAGCTGCTTAAGAAAGAAAACCAATTCAAGTATTAAGAAGCTGCTTACGATGATATACACATTTAGTTATAATGTAGTTATATCCTGCCCGTTTTCCTGCGACAATGGACTCTAACGTTGTCTAAAGTCTGGTCATGGACGGAAGATGCAGTTAGACGTTTAGTTTGGACAGACAGCAGTCTGTTGTACTGGTGTACTGCGTGTACTGGGCTTAGCTTTCGATTCGGCATAAGTGATTGGTTTCATTTCACTATTCGAGCTCTGCGGCCAGTAGATCACGATGAAAAGCTCCTTCGGACAGGTTCAACAAAGCTACAATTAGCCAGCTAACCAAACTCAACACAGCGTATAGTTTTTAGTTAAGTTATCTTCACTGTAATACTGTTGCAGTGGCTGTGGCTATTAAACATAGATGTGCGGTGTGTAATTCCCAGGGCAATGGACAGTAGCTTGCCGCCTTGATGCGGAAACATATTGCAGGACGAAAACATCAAGTCATCTTGAGCTAACTTAGCTTTGATTGGCTAAAATCAAAACGTTAGCTATTATTTGCTAGCACCAGTTCACGTTAGATAGCGCTGACGTAACTTAACGTTAATTCAACCACAACAAGCTAGCAGGGCCGTGTCCATTAAACAAAAAACATAACTTACAAGCATGTCCTTCTTTGTGTAAGACTTGTGATCTAACTGCATTACATTATCATTGTAAATTGCCATATACAACCAGCGTTATTTCTCTCCCTGACCAGATATCGCTTCAAAAGTTGTTGTGCGGTCATTGGTTCACGTTGCCTTCTTTGTTGCAGACAGCTTCTGTACGTCAACGGCAGAAACACCCGGACCAATCACACACGTTCACCAGGAAAAAGAGGCGGGATGATAAGTGGGTATCCCAGCAACTTGGCCAAAAAGGAGTTTAGTGTCGTGCAACTATTAAAGAGGCATTAGTCTCATAGACATAATATACATGTCTATGATTAGTCTCATAGAGAGAGAGAGAGAGAGAGAGAGAGAGAGAGAGAGGGGCTAGATGTCGTTACGGCGGCCATCTTGGTACGGTCAGCTCACTCACCCAACAAGCGCATTCTTAAGCCTGAGGCTTAATTTTGATGTCATTAAATGGGTATTTTGTTCAATTTAAAGTATGAAACATGTGTTTGTCATGGTTTTCCCCATTGAGACTAAACTGAGACCTCCTGGAGGATTTTGCAGAGACATAATATTCATAGATAATTAGACAAAAATAACAAAGTAGCAAAATAATGTTGAGTACATCATAAATCAGTAACGATATTCCGAAAGACACTTTATTTTAATGGTGTACTATTTACATTTGACCTTTTAAGTCAATTTCACTATTGCTGAACATGAAGTGAATTTTACTTAAATACTAGGCATCGAGTATACCGCCATGTTGACTTTAAAATATTCTAACATAAAGTACACAGAAGATCTGGTTTTGATGTTACAAAATGTATGTGTGTTACATTTTCATGGTTAATAATCCTATGTTAGACAGTTTTACATTATACAGTGGGGGGAACAGGTATTTGATACACTGCCGATTTTGCAGGTTTTCCAATTTACAAGGCATGTAGGATTGTGTTATTTTTATATCACGTATGATTTAAAAAATATATATTTGGCAGTTTATTGCATGACATAAGTATTTGATCACGTACCAACCAGTAAGAATTCACAGGCCTGTTAGTTTGTCTTTAGGAAGCCCTCCTGTTCTCCACTCATTACCTGTATTAACTGTGCCTGTTTGAACACGTCACCTGTATAAAAGCATGGAGGAGGAAGCATCATTCTTTGGGAATGCTTTTCTGCAAAGGGGACAGGCCGACTGCACCATATTGAGGGGAGGATGGATGGGGCCGTGTATCGCGAGATCGCGAGGCCAACAACCTCCTTCACTCAGTAAGAGCATTGAAGGTGGGTCGTGGCTGGGTCTTCCAGCATGACAACGACCCAAAACACACAGCCACGGCAACTAAGGAGTGGCTCCGTAAAGGTCCTGGAGTGGCCTAGCAGTGGCCTAGCAGTCTCCAGACCTGAAAGTCTGTGTTGTCCAGCAACAGCCCCGAAACCTGAAGGATTTGGAGAAGGTCTGTATGGAGAAGTGGGCCAAAATCCCTGCTGCAGTGTGTGCAAACCTGGTCAAGCACTACAGGAAATGATTGATGTCTGTAATTGCAAACAAAGGTTTCTGTGCCAAATATTAAGTTTGGTTTTTCTGATGTATCAAATACTTAAAAGAAAAACTACGCAAAATATGTTTTTTTAAATCATACAATGTGATTTTCTAGATTTTAGTTTTACATTCTGTTTTTAGATTCTGTCACTCACAGTTGAAGAGTACCTATGATAAAAAAAACTACATGCTTTGTAAAACCTGCAAAATCTGCAGTGTATGAAATACTTTGTCTCCCCACTGTATGTGTAATGATTTCTAATGTGTGCAAAACAAATCACAAACTTCTCTATCACACATTTTATTACAATTTTCTTGATTTTTCAAAAGAAATATGGACTGTAATAGTGGCAGGAAAATTTGGTCTGATAATGTGGGAATAGAATGCTGAATATCAGTCCGTTGTGGCATCAACAGACAAAGTTGTTGCATGTTTCTCAGTGATGGGAACACTTATTAGGACTGACGATTCCATCAGGAAGGCAGACAACTTCCCCTCAATGCTCCTTATGAGAAAGGCTTCACAATCTTCATTGAGATGTAGTTCTGTGGATGTAGAATACACAAAGGCATCCACTCAGATTACATAGTGCTATGGAAAAACAATGTGTGAAGGATACAACTTACTAACACCAGTTTCATAAATACAGAAATTAATAAATTAAAAAAAGTAAAATGTGTAATCTTACTGGTAGAGAGTAAAGCAGGATCCCAAGGAACAAGATGACCAGCAGAAGAAAAATCGCTCCAATGAAAATCCATTTAAATCTGCGCCAAACAATGAACTTCATGGTCTTGCAAGGGTTTGTAAACCAGAAGAATGACGTGTCAGGGCGTCTGTTGAATGGGAATGACAGCAACATTCACATGATTCATTTTATGCGATCCATCGGACTAGAAAATCTTATATTATTATTATTTTTCTTTTTTTAAGGATGTATTACTTGGGTGGGTCCAGTCTGGGATTCATGTTTGGCTCATCTCTGCCTTTCCCAGCAGGTCTCTCCTCCATCTCCTTCTCCTCCACTATTTCAAGCGTCATCTCTACTTTACCCTGCAGAGTTTTGAAACACAGTCAAAAACAGTAACTGGGTAAAAACATATTAACTAGGTACTGTGCTAATGATAAAGACCTACACCAAGCACATGTTTCCCATCCTGCTCGACCGTGCATGGCCACCAGCCTCTAACAGACTTTTGGGAGAAAAGTGAGTTGGGCAGAGGTTTTTTAGAGGCGACTGAGCCTTCTCTCCCAGGCAACATCTTTAGACTGCACTTTTCTGAGCTCTTAGCTGGAGGGATCAGATTGAGAAGGTCCAGTTCAACTGTACCTGTAACAAATACATAGATAGAAAATAAAAATGTGTCTCCCATGCAGTAGTTCTCTTGGGCTGATATCTCTATTTAAAGGTCTTCCCTTTGTGTTGTCATGGCAAAGAAGTGATTTAATAACAATGACGTTTCACCTAAGTAATCGTCCAAAGAGAATTTGTCATTGTCCCAAATCTGGATGATCAATTTAGGAGGAATCCTTAATTCAGTTTTGTCCAGATTCCAAATGTGTTCCTGTAAAAGACAAACACTTTATTCAGATCATTACCTACCTTCATAGCATCAAAACAAAAAAGGTCATAGTAATAGTAACAGTCACATGATGCTTCCTTCCTGCTCCACAATCTTACTCACTTTCTTTGAAACAACACACATCTGCTCTGCAGGCAGGTAGTCAAACCCAAAGATGAACCTCCAGTTGAAATTCCCATCACCATCCAGGGATCTGTAGTGAACATCAGTCTGCTGCTTGTGGTCCTCCATACCTGACATCCATCTAGGAAACACCATAACGTTGACTTCAGATTGGCTCTTTGTGAACGAGTCCAGTTGATATGCATGTAAAGGTAAGAGATATGTGAACACAAAAGAAGGGTCGAGGCAAGAGACAGGACCAGAAAAGTACCCTTTAACGTAGATGTCACTCATGTCTTCTCCGGTGATGCTTCTTTCGTCCAGAGTAACATCAGTTGTGT
Organism: Gasterosteus aculeatus; assembly: GCF_964276395.1. Lineage (NCBI taxonomy): Eukaryota > Metazoa > Chordata > Actinopteri > Perciformes > Gasterosteidae > Gasterosteus > Gasterosteus aculeatus. The sequence goes on along the minus strand of NC_135693.1, from coordinate 12,311,114 downwards.
TCCAAATGATGGCTCGCAAAACGTACCTATTTTAAATATATGGTTATATCTGATGCTTGAATAGTCTGTGATGAAGCATCATTTGGATGAGTCTCTTACTTCTTGGCTTTGCGTGGAGTGATATCCCACGGGGGCCCTGGCAAACCAAGGCTCTTTGGAAAGATGTCCACCCACATTTGAATTTTTCCCTGGATTTGTGCAAAACTATTAGTCTTTATGGAACAATTTGAATTATTTATTTTAGATAGCATACACTTGAAATTCATCTACTACTAACTCTATTAAAAAGGTGTTGTGGCTGTTGCTTTAACCTGAGACAAGTTTGGTTGGTGGGAGCTGCACAGGCTTCTGGTCTCCACATGCTCTGGTACCAAGGCCTGAGTTCTGAGGACATGCAGAGCCAGCCTCTCTCTGGCTGGTCCTAAGTGCGGGTGGATCACAGTGTTTGCCTCTGCACAGCAAACCACAAAAGTCAAGGATGAAAGGGTAGTATACTGCAGAAGATGTTATTATTGCATATATGCAAACAGACAAAACGAGAACAAACAGGAACTTCATAATTGTTAAATACTGTACAACACAAATATACAAAATGAAGACATGGACATTGAGATGTTAAAAATTGGGCGTTCAATAATGGCATTACCAAAATCTTGCAGGTTGTATAGTTTTCCTGCGAAAGACAGTGAGCTGCCATCTCCCTCTATAAGTGGAGGATTAATGCCTCTCACTCTGGCCACGTTGTGGAAGATCTCAGAAGGTTTCAGCTGGTCCCTCCACTGATTGATCCCTGAGCTGTAAGAAAATTGTAGCTTTGTTGGTTTGGCTTTGAGGTTATTATTAATAACACTGTAGGTATTGTAGCGTTAGAATGCATACTTACACACAGTAAGTCTTTGGCAGGCCACAGCCGGCCCGGAAACGAGACAGAAGTCTGTTCTCCAAATCGATAACGGTCTCACCAACTTTTTCATCTCTGCTCAGTAGGTCGTAGTCATACACAGCAATCTTCAGGTCCTTGTCTTGAGGTAGGAAGCAGGACAACTCAAACATCCTGGACAAAAATGGAAAGCATTTAATGTGTTTGTTGTTCCTTTAAAAGATTCCTTCCTAGGCTACCAAAGTGTACCAACGATAACAGACACAAGTTTGGATGAATTTAAATAAATCAGGGCTGCGATTACCAACAGCAAAACATTCATTTCCATACTTCAACTCTCACACAGCTTTCATCCATCTGTTTGTGTGCTCACTCTTCCCCAAACACATGAAACTTTGCTTAAACAGGAGAGGAAAAGCTAAAAACCAAAGAGTGCTAAACACCTACGCAGAGCTGAGACCTTTTATGCAAATGTCGAAATAGTTAAATTGTAACAAAGAGGAATGTGCTCAGGAAGTAGTGAGTCTACAACTGGGAAATGAGAGATTGTAAATGTTTTATACATTTTCTTGTTGTTAAATGTGGCCCCCATTTGACGTAAATAAACAAACCAACAACTTCTACACACAAAGTCTTTGACCAAAAACATTACTCCACCTGAATTAAAACGAGTCCATCGATACGACGCAGTTGCATTCAGTTATTCATAAACAGTTTTTGGGTTCTCCATCAGACATGCAGACTTGCACGATTTCATGTTAATTAATAAGCAGATGGTCATTTTGGGGATGGAGGATTCCTTTAAAAGCAGCCCAAATCATTTTCAACCAATAATAAATGAACAGAAAGTTCAGTCTCACCTCCCAAACTCCGGGTCGAGGGTGTTTGGTTTGTAGTTGTCTCTGTCATCCAGTTTTTTCCGTCCCAGTGAGATCTTCACATATGGGTCACACTGAAATGAGAATGGGAAAAAAATAGCTTCATTGACTTCAGTCATCGTTTTCACTTAATAAAATATAGATAATTGTGACTCAAGTCTTTATCACGACACCAGTGTGGTTGGTCAGTTGAATCATACAATGCTCACCATGCCGTTGGTATCCTTTGGCTGCAGGTCAAGACAACGCACCACATAAATTCTAACCAGGCACTCCTGAGGTCCACTCTCAGGAAGCTCTCTGAACTGGCGGGGTGGAGCTGGCACCCCGGGGTCATCGGGCAGAGGGTAAATCTTGAATGAGCCCTGGATATCGCCAAGGAGGACACCACCATTAGTCATCTTATAAGTTGAATTCCAGTTCAAGATATAGCTGTACTGAGTTTAACAGTTAGGACAAGATGAAATACCATGGAACAAACTACGTTCTGCTGGCTCTGTTTATAATAGATTTATTATAGACACTATGGACAGTATATTCTCTATACTATATCTCAAAATATATAAATCCTCCACCAGATGGCAGAAGTGGTGTCATGTTACAATATCTCAGGTATAACGGGATGCTTTGAGACGGGAATAACTTTTTTACCTTGAACTCTCCCACCACAGAGGGATCGTCTTCGTCATATTCAGTCTTTCCTCGCTGAAGTTTGAAGGTGCTGCAGAAATCATTGAGTCCCTGGAACTGTGCAACCTCTTCAAGTTCACTGTCAAACATCTGAAAACAATGACACAACCACATCACAGGCATCTAGTATCTGTTTCACAAAACTAAGCCAAGCTTTCATTACGAATGGATTTTATCCTACCTATACGTGTCGCACACAATGTATGGTCACATTTTTGTATATTTATAATCATTTGGAGCAAAAACCATTTCTGTTATATGTATTGCTATTTATGCCCAGCAGGTGGCAATGCAGCGCTGTGGCTTTGCCTCACAGCCTAAAAGCTGTAAAGTGCAGTTAAGGGTTTCATTCAGTGTAGATCCAGTGTAGTATCCACTAACAACAGGTGTGTTGAGTAAAAGTAATGATGTCATCCATGATAGTGATGTAAGCCTTAATGGTTTTATGTATTTTTGCAGTGTGTTGTCAGGCAAATATGGAGAAACATGAGGAGATCGCTTTCACTTGGAGTGTGAAATGAAATAGCTTGACAAGAGGCCGATCAGAGTAGCCACATTATTGTCTATGTTATTCATGTCTGCATGTTTGAGGCTCAATTCTGTCATCAGGCTCTGCCATACTGAGACCTGTAACATATACACTTATTTACCTTGTCATAGATTGCCTTGTGAACACCTATCTCTCTGTTTTGGATAAACATTTTGGCAAACTCTTTGTAAAGGAACAAAAAGACGGACGCTGGCCTATCACATCTTGCTTGGTGCTCGTAGAATCAAAATGATTAAGGAAATAAGGAAAGATAAAATGAAAAAATGTGCGACGGGCGACGTCATGTTCTTACGTGTAATGTGTCGTACCCCTTTTTCAGGTAAGGCCCACACTTCTCCTGCTGCTCAACAGAAGCGTAGAACTTACTCCACCAGTCTACCGTCTCCTCCTCCTACAAGATGGAAAATAAGGATGAACTATTTTCACGGGATATTATCTATCAGTAGATCATAATTTCCGAAAAAGAGACTTACCATTTCTGCTTGAGGCTGCATGGTGGCAAGCAGACAAATAATTATTATTAATTAATTATACGTAATAATTTTACGCAAAAATATTGTTACCCATGTTTTGTGAGTGCATTCTTATTTACCTCAGCTTTTACGATAGTTCTCTCAATGTCTATGACAACTTCTCCCTGGGACGCAGCTATCATTGCCACTGCAAAGTCAACGGGATACAATGTGTCTCTACTGTGTGTAGCTGAATGTGCATGTATTGTATATGCATGCAATTTTTGTATATACCTCTAGCAGACATGCCGACTTCACTGTTAATGCAATACGGATCACAGCGGAACTCCTCCAAGCGGTCGATGGTGCACTGACCCACAACTGGTTTCCTACCGAATGGCCGGTGGTCGATTACCTTCAGCACAATGGGAGGGGTGTACATCTCCTCTTTTGGCAGAAGCTAAGGCGAGAAAACAATAGCACAGAACTTGCAACAGAAATCTAGAGATAACACACATTACGCATTTTTGTTCTTGAAAGTTTTAGGGTTTGTACCACTTTGAGCAGCAGCACTGATCCGGGGAAATTGGGGTTCTTTTTGATGTTCTTGACCACAGCGGTTTCAACAACCTCCCCACCACACTCCACTATCAGACTGGGGGAGGAAACGGTGGCCAATTGGTAGGTCGTCATGTTCCTCAAGCCCCAAGTCAAGACCTGGGATCAAATATAAACACCACAACTTTAGTGGACAGATTAATAGACTAGCATGGTGGTAGGATAATTACGGAGGAGCAATGCAACCACAACAGAAATTTTTGGGTTGAGCCGGTCTCGTGTAATCTATGTGCGCGAGCAGAACGACGTGATGGTGTACCTCAATGGCAGTGAGCTGCACTACGGGCCTGATTCCCTGGGGAACCATGTAGAGCTTCTCTCCCCGGCGAGGAGGCACCAGGGGCAGATCTCCGTCAGTCTCCTGGAAGGTAAACCACAGTGTCACCGCCTGAATACGGTTTCATAATTAAAGTTACAGTTCATCTACTTTCTCTAGTTTCCTCTTTACCTTGTTTTTCTGAAAGAGCTCTGCAGCCAGCAGGATCTCCCCGGCACTGCGACCTTTTTTGGTGACCGGTAACCACAGCAGCTTAGGGCTGGCCGCCGTACTGGGGTTCAGAGTCACTACTGGCGGGCATGTACAGCGACCGAGGGGTTCATCTTTACCCTTGGAAATAAAGCGCAATGATACACAGAGACTTAGCATAGCCTATCACATTGAGCCTGAAGGACAGTTGCATTTCTAGGATGAAAGGTCTGTATGCCTAAATGATTTGATCCAGCAGATTAAAAACACAACGTACCACTTGATCTTTGTCGCACAGCTCCAACACCACATCTGGAGGGTTGCGGGCAATAGTTTGTGGGTCTCCGTAGATTTCAATGTCTTCAAAGATGAGAGTCTGATCCCATAAGGGGTTCAGGGTGAACCTTACGACTTCGGTGGTCTTGCTCACATGTAGGAAGGACACGTGAGCGTAGGGATCTGATGGAAATGTGAGACCGAACATGTGAATCTGTGAAGCTGTGAAATGTTCTTGCTATTTTGGCATAATGGTACATCCTGAATCATTTTAATGGATTCTTCTTGAACGGGCTTGTACTTTGCTTTGTTTTTACCTGAGAAGCTGTTTTTGTCCATGGCACAGAGATTCCTCGCTTGATACACATACACCCTCAAGTGGTAACGGTAAAACTCTGAAGGGAGATGTTCAACTGTAAACTGCAAAAACTGACTTCTTCATCAAATGTGCATCAGGACGTTCATAGAAACAATCGGCTTGAGTGATCAGCAATTAGCTTTATCTGACCCAAACACTTACGGGTGAAGTGGCAGGAAACAGAGGGTGTGTTGGCACCAAATAGTTTGGCTGCATCCGCTTCACTGGCCTTCTCGTCAACATCGACTCCCTGTTAACAAATTGCAGGATGAGGTGCTTAATGTGAAGGAAAGACTGCAGAACCAAAATAAACTTCCTGATTGATTTGCAAACATCTGAGAGGAACAGTCACATAATGACAATAATGGGAATGACATAATGACTGTTGGGAAAACTGCAAAGAATGTGTGTCATGAGATCAAAAACGCTGTACTACTCAAGGTTTTTGCTACCCTCAGCCGACAGACATCTTGTCTGCCGAGATTAGGGGCGGGACATTCTGTTCCGTGAGGGTAAACAATAAGTCCTCTGTACGTGCGTAACTATCCCCATGTTTTGATGCCATACCTGCAGTATATATTCCTGCTCCAAAGATGAAAACCTTTGAGCAGGCTTGGCGCATGACTTGTATGTGTGTCCGTCTGTCTCCTGTTTGCAAACATTAAATAACCTGTTTTGATGATTTTATGCCGGTGTCGAGAGAGAATTTTCTGACATATTTGGTCCTTCAAGCCGGATCTCAACAACTCTTTTTTCCTCTCAAGGTTGGACCTGAAACCGTACGTCTGGGTTCTGGGGTGGACCCGTCCACGGGTGGGGCCGTGGGTGACGATCGAGAGGGCCGGAGGGGAGTTGTCAGCACTGCGGGAGATTCGGAGACTCTGGGCGACGTGGCGCAGGGGTAGAGAGGATGCGCTGGGAACCGCAAGGTTGGTGGTTCAAGTGTCCCTGAGCAAGACACCTAACCCCTAATTGCTCCCCAGACAAAAATGTAAAATGCCATGCCGAGACATCTTTCAGAGACAGAACAGCTAAGATAAGACTTACAAATCTTTATTGGAATGACGCAGGATTTGTGGGGGTAGCTTGTGTACTCCAGCCTGAGGAGGAGAAGTTCTTCATTGGGGGATCTGTGCCACATGTAGCGTTGGGAAAACCTCCCTCTCAAAAAGCAGTTTTCGGCCCTATCAACGTCAATATCCCATAAAACCTGAAGCTGCTAAAGGTATCGAACCAACATTTGAAGCTTTGCTGAAATCAGGAGTTATAAAAGAATGTCCAGAATCACCGTGTAATACACCTCTTTTCCCCATAAGGAAAGCAGCACCATCCAGCGGTTGGAGGATGGTACAAAATTTACAGGCAGTAAATAAAGCGGTGGTGCCCCGGGCACCATTAGTACAAGATCCACACACACTGTTAAATGAAATGAACCCCGGGTGCGAGTATTTTTCAGTGATTGACTTAGCAAATCCATTCTTTTCCAGTTCTGCAGCCTGTGCAAAAAAATTCCAGTTCATGAAAACAGTCAATTTTGCTTTGCTTTTCAATTTAAAGGGAAGAGGTACACATATACCAGAATACCACAGGGATACTGTGAGAGCCCTACACTTTTCTCCCAAGCAATGGCAGCGAATATAGCTAGATTAGAGCCCCCGGGGGGAGTCAGATTTTACTTTATGTAGATGACATTTTGATATGCTCAAAAACGCAAGAACAATGCAAGGAGGACACTCTTGCATTACTAGCATTTCTTAGCAAACAAGGGCATAAAGTAAGCAAGAACAAACTTCAACTATGGAAAGAAAAGGTTAAATACCTAGGCTACGATTTATCCAAGGATGGGAGGTCACTGGATGACAAACGGAAAAAGGGCATTCTGAATGCACCAAAACCGAAAACCAGAAGACAAATGATGTCATTCTTAGGAATGGCGATTTTTTGCAGAAACTGCGGACCAAACTATGCTGAACTAACGAAGCCTCTTTCCCAGCTAATTTATGAGACACCGATGGCTGCACATGATAACCTGTGCTGGACACCTGAGGCTGATGAAGCGTTAATAATGCTAAAGAAAATGTTAACAAGCTCATCTGTAGGGGAGACCTATTGCTTTTTACTCTTCCCAGCTGGATACGGTGGCTAGAGCAATGCCTGTTTGCCTACAAGCCGTGATAGCAGCCTCGATGGCTGTTCAAACGTCTGCGCAAATAGTGTTATTTCGACCCCTAACACTGAAAGTGCCACACGCAGTGGCTGTTTTACTTCTGCAGAACAAAATAACCTACATGTCGCCAGCAAGGCATCTGTCATGTATGGCTGTGCTACTCTCACAACCTCATCTAACTATAGAGAGGTGCACCACACTTAACCCGTCCTCATACCTACCAACGGCCGATGAGGGCACACCACACGATTGTGTGGCTGAGACTAAAAGTCGGGTTTTACCTCGAGTTGATTTAGCTGACACTCTGTTTGCAGATGCGGATGTGACCATGTTTGTTGATGGCTCATGTAAGAAAAACTTGGACGCTACAAATGCAACAGGATATGCGGTGGTGACAAATGACGCGAATTTAAAATCTGAACCCTTACCATCACACTTTTCAGCACAGGCTGCAGAACTGATTGCCTTAACAGAAGTATACAAATTGGGCATGGACAAAGTTGTGAACATCTACACAGACCGTTACTATGCATATTCTTGCGTGCATGTTTTTGCTCAACAGTGGAAAAATAGAGGAATGGTGACTAACAAACCCATAACACACAAGATTTGATATTGCAGCTTTTGGATGCGGTACAACTACCTAGAGCAATAGCAGTTTGCAAATGCACAGCACACACAGCGGGTACTGATCCCGTTTCAGCCGGCAACCGCAGAGCCGATGAAACAGCGAAAGAAGCAGCACAAAGGCAAATGAAGCAGGGTGACTAATTCTCTCTTGAAATACAGCATTTAGATCACACCATCTTAAAGGATATGCAAACAAAAGCTCCACTACAGGAAAAGAATTTATGGGAAAAATACAATTGCAAATTGGATGAACGGGGCTTCTGGAAATGACCTGAAGGAAAAAGCATATGGCCTAAAGCCCTATATAGATATGCAGCTTTTTTAAGGCATGGGCAAGGCCATGGTTCAACAGGGGGGATGGTGGCTAAAGTAAATGAAGTATTTACTATATTCGGGTTTACAAATTACTCAAAAATGTTTTGCTCCGAATGCTCTATTTGTGCAAGATACAATCCTCAGCGTCAACAACGGCCAAGCAGCGGGAAAATCCCAGTACCAGAGTACCCTTTCCAGTGTATCTGCATGGATTTCATTGAACTAAACCAATGCGAGGGGAAAAAAATCATTCTGACAATCATTGACGTGTTTTCCAAATGGGTGGCAAAATCAAATGGCACTAGACATGTTACTGGCAGAAAAGGGAGTCTGTAAAATGTTTGGATCAACGTAGTGTACTTTCATCCCCAACAATACTGCCCCAGACGGGTCAGTAACCAGGGAGCTAAAGGGGCTAAAAAACGCTGGAATCCAGAACCCGTTCAGTAAAATGGTGGAAAATTGGTTTGTCAAGTGGAAAGATTTGGCAATGTCAATGTTTACTTTTGGCTTTCTGGCGATCGCTCTCTTCGGAGTTTGCGGATGTTGTCTTATTCCCTGTGTGAGAGGGTTGCTGCAGAAGTGGATAAATGCTGCATTGAGTAAACAAATCCTAGTGTACCAACTGATCTCCCAAACAGTTGATGAGGATGTTGAGAGCTGTGACATAGCGGGAAATCCTCATCTTTTCCCACTTGGCAACGAGGAGGATATCAGAGCCCTGTTTAAACAAAATGAGACCACTGGACTGGAAGGCAATGATGATTCATATGTCGAAAATCGAAAGAAGTGACAGTATGATGATCACAGTAGTGACTGCAGCTAATAAAGACAGTGTGGGCCATGCTTGTAGAACCACAATATTATTCTAATGAAGTTGATTTACTGAAACATATTGAGTTGATAACTAAGTTGTTTGATAACTTGGATTCTTTTCGAAGGGAAAAAAAAACAACAACAACAAGAACATCCCCCCATGCCTCCTGCCACAGGTGCTAGTAACCTCAGGCTGGGGGGGAGGCCCTCTATGGTGCACAAAGTACCTGAATCTGAAGCCAATGGAATTTCTTTTTCCTCCTCTCCTTTTCCCTTCTTTTTGGGGTTTTATTTGTATGATTGACTTGCCTTTTGTCGCCCTTTCCTCACATGAGCGACTTGTCGCTCAAAGGGGGGAAGGGCTGCCATCCTAATGCCGTGCTAATACAAATAATATTTTGTTTTACTTTGATTGAAAAAATAATAATAATAATAATGAAATAAATATGTTAACCCATTTATTAATAATAAAAAGAACAATCATTTTAGAATCACAGTTTAATCCTTTATGAACTTTTGATTGATCTGTTAAACAAATCTTTCTTCTATTTGTGTTTAATCATTTGATTAGGTTAACTAGTTTTTCCTTTTTTTTTTCTTTTAATTAGTTATACTTTGTATAAACAGGAGGGACAATGACAAAGCTGGAATGGACGATGCAACGACTGTCACGTTGGGGAACAATCAAGAACACAACTCGTAAGAGAGTAGAGTTTCTCAGGAGACTAAAGTACGACTCACCAATGCCCCTTCCAGCTTGAAGATGGCGGAAGAACCAAGGCGGTCTGATGGGACCATCTTTCTTCTCCAGCGGCGGCGCCGGAACGTATCAGAGGAGCGCTCCTTCCTGTGGAACTTCCAGCCAATCAGGGAAGAGTATTCCCAGCCCTCCCCTGGGTCTCGCTTCTAGTGTATGGTAAAAGACGGGCAAAGTTCTGAGAAATTTCACTCATAACATCCCTCAAAGCGACTCTTTGTCGCCTCTTCCTCACCTCAGTGACAGCTGTTTTATCAGATATCTTCTTCCGCGGTCTGATGAGTCTCTTTCTGCGATGGACATGATACATTTTCTCCACTGCAACCCATGATTTGGGCTTATCATCGGGAGGAATAGTTACTCCGTATTCCCAACCTAGAGCCATAAGAGACACACAGACATGCACACAGACCAATTAAACCTGCAGTTTTCCAAAGATGAACACAATGAAGAGACGTTTTTGATGACATAGTTCCGTTTCAGTCTCCACGTTACCTTTCTCATCGACAGCTTTGTCGCTGTCAAAGCTCCAGTCATCTTCCCAGCACCATCCCGTTGGACACTCAAAATCTTTGGGGTCTTGAGCTGTTTCTCCATTCTAGAAAACACAGAACATCATTTCATAAAATGCTTTTTTTATTGATATCCCTATCAATGCTTGTCGCCCTTAAACCTTCGATCACTAATTTATTTGACTACTTGTGGCTTCATGGGATCCAGAATGGCCTCTCCTTTCAGCTCTGTTTTACGTCTCCATAACTCCTGAGCAAAACATAGTTATTTTCATGGTCACCGGCTATTTGCTTGTTTCGTGCATTTGTCTTTTGTTGCTGGTGGCCTATGCTGCGTTTATCAGAAATAAAAGGGAATCTGATAGTAAAGCTAAACGAAAGTTGAAAGATGCAAAAATGCCCCAAAGAACTGAGCAGTTTTGGGTGATGTTTTCTTTGAGTGACCCACTCTACATTACTCATATATAAACCACAAATAATACCAGGTCGACACCAGGTCATACGTTTATCTGAATAAAATGAACAACTCTGCAGCCTACCTTTCATAAGCAAATGATGGTGCAGGAAATACTGATAACATTGAAACATGAACAAACAAGCTTTTGTTCCTTTATCTGTGTCTATACTGTGTCTGTGAGTGTCGTACCACGTCTGTGTAGGGCTCCACCGCAGCCTTCCACTCCCCTCCAGGGAAACGTGTTTCATTGTGAAAAACTTCGTCTGTGAACTCTGTGTGGCCGGCGTCTGCTTCTGTCAACAGGCTGTAGGAAACACCACCACAGTGATGAAAAGCTTTGGGAGTCAGACAGCAGCGATGCAGGAAAAGCTCAGGAAGACGAGCTACAGAGAGCTAACATTGTTTACATGAGTCTGTGTGGGAGGGAGACCTACTTAAACCCAAAAGTGATGCCAAAATTCCTTTTTCATTTCCTGTCATTGTGTTCAAAATGTAGCTGGTACAAGTACTGATTTATGATTACTGTTAACTTAATTAATAGAGGACAGGGGCTGAAACAAAAACATGCTCATGGATAACAGGATTTCTGTATTTCACATGAGCTGTGGAGCACAAACAGCTGCACGAGTGTGCGCTTGTGTATGATGTTGTCAGTTTGACACACTTACCATCGCTCTGGGTCAACAAACCACTCGTCCTCCCAATCCCACCCACGTGGTGGCAGAAAGCGTTCTCGTTTGAGTTTCACCTTTCCAGTCACATTAGAGAACTTATGACGACCAACCAGACCGGTAGTTCCCCACTTCCCCAAAACATGGGCCTGGTTCTCATACTGCGGAATTTCAGTCAGAGATAACACAGCTGGAATCAGATTAAATATTGACGTGTTTAAATAAAGCTCACGCTTTGAGCAGGTACTGTACCATTTCAGCGTACACGCTGAAGTTCCCATCTGAGAAGCTGTTGAACTTCTTCTCATGGACAGAGAGACAGAGCCACATGTTGATCCGCAACTGAACAGGGACCTTCACACCTTTGTTTTTGTCCATCGGATACTGACAAACCAAAAAGTATTAGTGTGGAAACTTACAAAAATGTAACAGGGAAATATAATTTAAAAATGTATGACTGTGTGCCTGTTTGTACCTGCATGAAAATGGTCTGCGTGCGTCCACAGTGTTTGCCACAAGCCTGTTCACTATAGTTTGAAAACAGGATCTGGTTTGCTGGGACTCGAGCAAAAGCCACCCGTTTCTCTCCTCTTAACATCCAGATGATCACATCTGGCATGCTGTTCTGAGGCTGAGAGAGACACGATACATTTCGGTTAGATAATAAAGTTTCATTTACGTGTTTTTGAGGTTTATATCATTATATATATTTTTTTATTTCCTGACCTCCTCTGCCAGCTGCTTGATTCTGTCCAACCAGTCCTCAATGTCTTCAACAGTAGCCTTGACATCCGTGGGACCCTCTCTCATGCGATTGGCCATCATCTCTCTGATACTGTCAACAGCCGCATCACGCAGTTTTTTCAACTGGAGATCCAGTGCAGTCACATGGGGTTGGCCCTCTAACCCCGGAAGCTGGAAACTGTTATAAAGGTTGGTTATAGTAATGTTGGATGGAATCAACATATGGTAATGACATAACTCCACCATAATAACCACCTGAAACTAACCTAAAAGCACATGACAATTATCCTAATGATAAGTTGCATTACAGCATTACTTCATACAACACACAATACCAGTCATGTCTTACCTGTTCAGGTCGTCAATCATGTGGTTGATGAGTTTGCGGCAAATCTCCTCAAGATGTGTCTCAGACTCTTTGGCTGACATGGCGTTTTTTAAAGAGGCGAGGTGAGACTCCTAAAATAAATCACAAAGGCAGATGAAAGCAGATGAGTGAGCAGTACTACCTGTGAAGAGACAAACAATACGTGCAACTGTAACTTGTTATCACCAGTCTCTCAGCAATGAAGAGGAGAATGTTGACGGAGTCCAGACGGTGGCTGATGTCTTCCCAGTGTGAGGTGACAATCACCACGGGCTTAGTGTCAGCCCAGGGCAGGTAATAGTAGTGATTACCTGTGGGATTGAGAAAAATAACCCAGTCGGTTTAAACGCAAGTTGTGTAGAAGAGAAGTTCATTAGCCTCTGGTTCTTCTCTTTGGATGTGTGACCCCTGAACCACAGATTTACAACATGGGAATCACGTAAACATAACAACTTTGTGGTTAATTCTTCTTCAACTTTGTGTTTTAATTCTTGCAAGCTTTAGTGTTTCATACCGTCAAACACAGCAAAGCTGTACTGAGTGGTGGACGACAGGGGCTTGCAGGTGGAGTCCAGCTTGTTACCATAGTTACCGATGCTGACCTCGAACTGGATTGGCTCGCCGGGCTCCTGCAGCATGCACGCACTGTGGAAAACGGCGCACAGAGAGAACTTCCTTCGCCGCTGGTATTTCTGCATTCAAGGAAAAAGTATGTGCCATTGTTAGAGGTTAGGGCGAGATTGTTTTTTTTAGATTATTTTGCTAGAAACTCTATATATAGACAATATAAACATGGATATTTTCTATGGGTAGATTGTAATAAACGGGAAGTAAAAAAAGTAATGTATAATGACTTTTATTTTCGAATAAATCAAATAAATATGGACACAGTGGTAGTCAAAGTGTGTACCTGTGCCACGAGGATGTCATCACTGGAGATGTCATCCACATTCTTATCAACCTTCTCATCAAGCTGAGTGGACAGCTCAACAAGGACCCTGCCTCTGTAGGCGACCCCTTGCCCCTGAAACGCATCACAATGCAATGTACAGATTGTCATGCAGGTAAACTGCAGCCAGTGTCTACACCTAAAGTAGTAAATCGACTGTGCCGAGCTGATAAACTATGCTTACCTTTCCAAAATTGAGTTCATCGTATGGGTCGGGCAGGCCGGTGAATTCTCTCGGGCTGCCGTACAGGTTGATGTAGCAAGGCCCAAAAGCTGGCAGGAAACCCACCTCTGATGCTGCAGTGCTCACTGTAACATACAGTCACTCTGTTTAAAAACCCACCTGGACAGTTTCAATTATTTAAAGCAATAAGATGCATGAAAACAAGAGTGTTAAACACTCAATGGAACAAGTTAAGGCACGCAGATGACCATTCCTACGTACAGTCAGACACCGTTTTGAAAGAACAGGTATATTAAATGTTATATTGAAATTTCACAATTGTATCATTATAAAAATACAGATTACATTATGACCTTCAGTCTCTCCACCGGAGGAAGACATTTTGCTCAGGTTTAAAAACGTTGTTCCTACGGCATCATCCCTGGTTAGACGATCCCTAAGAAGAAAAAACTTGCACTTCATTATTGGTTTTTGATATCATCACTTGTGCAACTCTGTATGTGTGCATTTTAGTTCTTACCAGTCATATACAGTCAACTGTATGCGTTCACACATGGACGGGAACTAGAGAGGCAGACAGAAGCACTTGATGATTTCAATTTGTGCAGAAGGTTGAAATGTTTTGGAAAGTTTAATCCAGCCCATTGGATACATCTTGATGTCCAATTTTTCTTACCTTGACTTGGAGATTGATGAGTTGATTCCACTCTGGATTTGCATCTTTCTCAATGACTTTGGTGCACAGCTGTAACAGAGTAAATCCCATTGGATACACATAATACTCACACAAAAAGAACATTTAATCATCTTTTTTTGTTTTATTTTAAGTCAAACATGAGACACCTTCTTGCCAGCAAAGCTGACTTCCACATATGGATCCACCAAGTTTTTTCTGTCTCCTTCCCCTCCAAAGACCTGTTTTACTGTCTGAATAAAGGCATCATCCACTGCAATAAAAAATAGGTTCCAAAAGGTTTGTCAAGCGGATTTGAATGCATTGAACAATGATGGTGTCAGGTATCTAGAGGCCACTTACTCTGTGGCATATCCTCGGCACGGTAGACTTTGAGTCTGAGTGTGGCCCATCGCATTGTGACACCTGCCGGCACCAAGAGATTGCTTTCTATGTCGTCATGCTCCTCACTCATCTCTTTCCTCTCAGTCTGGGCAGAGGAGAGGATAGGATAACTTGTTGTGGTCTCTTTAAGGATGGATATGTACTCTGTGTCTAGTAGAAGTAAACTTGTTGGTAAGAAAGAAGATACACATACCGGCGGGTCATCTCCAGTGCCCACAACAGTTATGCTGACCTTCAGGTAACCTCTGGCCCCTGAGCTAGAGTCATCAGGGTCACTCAGGAGGAGCCATTTCCTCATTATTGCATGACCTGGACATTGTATAATATTCAACATGTTCAAACACCCACAATATAGTAAAATATATATAATCAATCTTAATTTTGCACATGGTATACATTTTATATGGAAATACTGACCGGTATTATCATAAATGTAGCCAACATCCAGCTGGGTAAGCAAGAGAAAATGCATTTTTATCAGTGAAAAGTGTGAAATCTGTGACTCTGTTGGCAATTAAATTGGCATACCTTGAAGTCTCCCAATAGACCGTCAGCTCTGAGGGAGAAGGAGTCATAAACCTGTCAAGACAAGCACAACTTCAGAGCTTCCTTCGACGTAGATCCCTGACCTTGAAACCAACAAATGTTCTTTTTTTGTGTGCTGCTCACGCAAAACAGATTTGCTTTAAGAAGCAGTTTTCTCCTCACCCGCAGGCTAATGCTCTCGTCAAATAGCTCTGAAGGTAGCATGTTAACATTGTAGAAAAACATCTAAGAGAAAAAACAAGTCATAAAGAAATTAATAGTTCCCTTGTCACTGTATGCACAACACATTTTTGTCAGACACACATTGTTATCAGGGATAGTGACAAACATGAAAGGACTTAATGGAGGAGTTAGATATACTGACACTATCTGGTCAACTGGTACATAACTTCAGCCAATAGTAGGGATTATTAGTAAGAAGTAGGGCTGTCAATTAATCTAGGCGATTAATGTGGCCTAGATTAATGGAAAAAAATATTTCAACGTAGTTAACAGGCATTTGTTTACTTCAGGTCTACTTTACTTTACGGTCCCGGAAGTAAACCGCAGAAACGCTAGAAGCCGCTAGCTGCAGTCAGTTACATCAAGATGGAGAGAGCTTTTTGCTTTGAAAGTAAAACGAACAGTGGTGTGACATACAGCAGAGAATTGGACAGAGGAATTACTCCATGTGTCAAACAGAAGGGGGGTGAGTGTCACTTAAAGCGGTGCTATGTTAAGCTAGCAGCTAGGCTAATCAGCTGCTATGCTACTTCCATCACAACATCTAACGTTACTGTGTGGCACAGTCTGCAGAGGACCACCACTGTGTTGCTAAAAGACCGTGGTTTGAAAACGTCCTGGCTAAATGTGGGGAGATTGTTGGCACTTCAAACACAGTCGTTAAATGATGCAGAGTTGAGGGCAAAGTGCACGAGGACAACAGGACAAGTCGCTAGTTCAACATGTTCCACCCGGTGGAATTCTGTCTCCAAGATGATCAAATACGTGTAGTTTTGTGTTTAAACTAACATTAACAATTAAACAACAGTGTCTAAAATACACACTTACTAAAGTGATTCTTTTTATTTAGTCTTCATTATAAACAACATTGTAACAACAACAACAACAACATTCATTAATCGCCATTAATCGAGATTAATGAATTTTAAAATGTGCGATTAATTAGTTTGTTTTTTCAATCTATTACCAGCCCTAGTAAGAAGACAAGTGGATGTTGACAAGCAAGATAAAAGGCAATGCTAGCAGTCATCATTTACTTTCTATTGGATTTTTTTGCAGACTAACCTCGTTGAAGAACGGGTTATTTCCTCTTCTGATTCTGGTCCTGTGCGTCTGTCCACATACATTCACCTTAACCACTGGCTTGATGTTGTTGCCAGGCAACTGTCGACCCTCGATAACCCGGACACGGATCTGAACATTGAAAGACGCAGTGAGGCAGCTGAACCAACAGTGAGGACATTTACCCGGCTCATTTATGAAAAGGTACCATTGATTTATTTGGGTTGACAAAAACTGTTACAGGACCTTTTACAGGAACAACATTTTTTTTACAAAAGATTACCAGTGTAAATGCTTGTCCTTTCCTGAATAAATAGAATGTTGATATGCTTGTAATTATTTAAAATTAGGCATATGTGTTAGAATTCACTATGTTATGAATTCCTGGTATATTTGCACTAGCCTGCTGTAATTTTTGTGATTAATGATAAGAATGTAACCTCAAACTGGCATTAGTGATGATCCAGGAACACATTACTCAAAATGTGAACAATACCTGGAAGTCCTGAAGCTTATTGGCCAAGGCGCTATTCCTCTTACGGCTGAGATGGACTGACTTGTGTCTGGGTTTCCCAGTCTGGTTTGGGAAAGTGGGAGCGCCCGGGCTTCCATTCTGAATTCTTCCCCCGATGTCCGCATCCCCCTCATCACCCTCATCATTGTCTCCTGTGCAGAAAAGACACTTTTTCATTGGTCCAAAACTTCTAATTTTGAAATTCCTTATTTTACATCACTTTAAGTGTGTTTATTAATTGATTGTTTACCTTTGTGTTTTGTTTAATTATTTGTATGACTTTGTATACCTCATAGAAAACGCTGATATGAATTGTTCTAAAGAAATGTGATGTTTAGTTTTGTTATTTTTGGAGGAAATAAGTAGAATCACAACCACCATCTGTTTTCATTCCATAGACTTAACAGATTACTCACCTGCATCCACATGAGACGTTTGTCCATCAGGTTGCTCATTTAGGTCTGGTCTGAGGTCTTCAGGTGCTTCATACCGAATGAGCAAATTGATGTTTGCCTAATAAAAGAAAATGCTTTCTGAATTAGCTTCATCATCTCTACTGTATATGTTTAACACAACAATTATATGTATTCACCCCAGTAGCCTGTTGCTTCTCATTGATCAAGGGCACGTTCTTTGATGGCAGTGATGTTATGTGACCACTGGCCAAGTCCCTCAGAGGAATTTTTGCCGAGCCAATGAACCTGAAAAGAATTTACAGATATTTTTACTTTCGACGGGACAGGCAGTTGTACACATTTTTCTTAAATGCATTATTACGTATGGACAAAACAACAGTCTTGGTTTGAAAAGGGACAACAAGCTAAAAGGAACAATCAGAGGATGCTTTGGTTTCACAGTTTGTGACAAACTTCTTTAATTTCCACTTGAGGGAATTCAAAGCAATGTTTGGGAATGTAATTACCCGTTGCTGTGGAGTTGGCGGTTTGTACTTCCCTATTTATGTTCTTCACATTATGTTATGAGAAGCCTAGAAACAACTTTTTCTACCCAACAGAAGTGGGATAGCGACAGTGGTTATTCACCACAATAGATTGTGCTCAGGCTTCGTTCTCTCAACAGTTGTGCCATTATTGTGTAATTAATCATTACACAGAGCTTACACAACATGGCTCGTGTTTTGAAAGCAGGGTCAACTGTGGAGGATGAAACAGAATCTGCAAAGACCGTTTACATTCTCCACAACGCAGGATTTATTGCCTCACCCACTGCAGAGGCCACATGCAAGGACTGGTTCATACAATAATACAAATTACGGTTTGTTGGCATTACTCACTTCAGAAACGAGAAAAACTTTCAAGTATTTAGATCTGCTTCACTGACATACTGGCCATTTTTAGGCCAAACAAACTGAGCAGCCTGTCGAATGGCTTATTTTGATCAAAGTGGATTCCACACTGGATTAGAGGATGTGATACAACTAGTCATCCAAAATGTGCTAATGACAAGCCCACGCAAGCTTTCCTGTTCACCCCCCTCATGCAGCGATCATGGAAAAATATCCCTGTGTTAATGGCCGAAGCACTACCCCGCCACCACCCCACCCTCTCCTTCCTCTTCCCCCCCCCCCCCAATCCCTTGTGCCTGCCCCAGGATGATTTATATTATACACAATCTAGAGTGACTCAGTGGAAATTTATATCTTAGTTATTATTATTCTCGCCTGCACTGCAGAAAGACAAAACAGATTAAAAAAACAGATAAACAATGAGGAATTAAGCAGAAACAACATAAATTGAAGTCTGAGTCTACTTGTGATGAATCTACTTGTGTGTCTGTGTGTGTGTGTGTGGGGGGGGGTTGGAATGAAGTTTTTTTCCTTTTAAGGTAACAATGCTCCTAAGAGCGATAGTGCTGTTCTTATGCAGACAAAACAACCTCTTCCTTGACACTGAAACCGCAGCAAGTCTCAACATAGCCGCAGTGAGTCCTGTGGTTTTTCAACTCAGTGGAGTTACAACGTGCTGCTCGGCTCTCAGCCACGATGGTAAAATGGATATCGCAATTTTGATGCCTGACGCTCGGAATTCTCGTACTTGTCTTTGCCGATTGTCTCATAGTCTTTGACAACCACGTCGATGAAGGAAGATGCATCCAAGGAAGAGCCTTTCAGATCAAATTCAAGCACCTGTAATTACAGGAAAGAGGTCTTTACAATCAATGATTTCAAACGACCACATACAACAGCTTTCACTGAGGAAAGGACAGCAGCTATTTCCAAGCGAATACACTGTAAATGTCCATCATTACAGTGAACTCATTCTGCACTCACTTCGTTCCATACAGGATTCAAATCACTATCAATTGCTTTGGTTTTCTTCTTTTCACCTGTGAACACAACAAACCATATTTATTTATGTATTGTATATTTTGATTTCCTGGAGAGAATAGATCATCACACACACGCACGCACGCACACACACACACACACACACACACACACACACACACACACACACACACACAACTACTCAATCAACCTTTTACAATCAAATGTAAAGAGTGAAACCCTGAAAACATAAAGGCATCTATACTTTTGTAAAAAATAAAGTTAAAAATGTGAGGCCAAATAAAGTTGCTGTTATCAGTGGACAGAGGACGTTTATGATGCATTCTTCATTTTGATAAGGAATCACCGCCTATTTATTAAAACTACTGTAAACTCACTCACTTTGCTGCAAAAGTAATATACAAAAAACCTAATGGATTACAGAAAAGATTAATAGATTGACAATATAAATAAAACACTGTGCGTGCACGAGAAAAGAGTTATTAATACAGCAGTTATCTCAGATATATGTGTTTTTTAAAGCAATAGTCTCACCTCTAAAGACAATTGCAGCGATTGGATCTGGGGTTCCAATTTTCTTTTTGGGGATCCCACTTGCCGACTCCACAACTACTCGAAGCATTTTGATAAAGTCCACATTTATTCAGAGAAAGGAATCATCTTCGGTGGAGAGAGAGACGGAACTGAAACACACAGATGTGCAGACTGGGTGAGAACTGGATCCCAGAGGACTGCCTCACCCATGAGTCACAGGCTCCCCGGGTGGGGGACGAGACAACACGGAAATCACAGGCTAGTTTCCTCGTTGGCTTTTAAAAAACGGAGTCATGCGGATAACTAAACGGTGGCTGGCTGCACTGTGCAGAACTGAGGGGTAAATCGTGGCAATCCAGGCAAGCCCGCGGAGTTGGTCCTCTCTCGTGTTGTGCTGCAGCGCCCCCCGGTGGCGTGTGACGCATAGCCTTCCCTCCATGCTTCGAAAAGAACTATACAAAACAAAACAAATCCCATTTTATAAATAGTTAAATCACAACAAAACACGCTGCTCCAGAGACTATACGGTTGTTACTTCTAGATCTTCGCAGGGAACTGCTCTGGCTGCACCGGGACGAGTTTTAGGCGGCAGTTTTTTAGCAGCTAATGTTAGCTTTAGCTAACGTTAGCTGGACAAATAACGGACCTCCCTGACTGGCTAACGTTAGCTGCCCGGTTACTCACGATACTTGGATTCTGAAAAACAAGGTTAGTTACTACTCAACTAAATTATTGTTATTGTTATGTGATGTCATATATTCGCTGTTCAATGTTACTGTTGTCAACAAAAACAATAAATCTGAAAATAGTCGTTGGGTGAAGTTGAAGTTTTAACTTACATAACTTTAACGTTAGCTATTTAGCCGTAGCTACTAAAGTTAACTTATTAAAGCCAACTGTTGCCCCAAGAGTCACTAAACTATAGATCCATGTAGTAAAGTTAGTTAGCTTAACTTTTTAGATATTGCATTCATTATATTACGAATATCACTGGCTATCTCTCTTTATTAACTAAGTTCAGTTACAGTATTTTCTTATTTTTTACTGAGCCATGTTAGCTTAAAAGTGGAGCTAGTTAAGGCTAGCCAATTTTAGCAAGCCAATTTGAACTCAACACATTTTTAAACACTAACTCAATGTCATACAAAAGTAACTTTAGCATTATTGTGGGATGAATTAATTAAATGAATGATTCACGCTAACTTTCGTCTGTAAAGGTGTAAACTAACCGTGTGTGGCTGTAGCTAAGGCTAGTTAGATGTTTGAATTGCAATAATTCTACTTTGCTAATGAAAACATCTACAAGGGAATCCACCTATTGACCATGCTTATTTTTCAAGTTGTATGTTGTGACAATATGTAATATTTTTGTGTCAGTCCCTTGTATAATTTGTCAACAGCAGGCATAGATGGCTTCCACCAGATACACGCGTTTCCTCAGGAAAGAGCTAAGAAAGAAGTCAGAGCTCGATGTGGTTGTGATCAGCTTGAGGGCAGAGAATGCCTGTCTGAAGAAGACCCTGGTTCAACAAAACCGGCTAGCAGAGGTACGTACCAACAGATGTCACTAGCTAGGGTTTCTCGCATTAAGCAGTTAAATGATCTTATAAATGTTTTAATGCAGTGTATTCATTTACTGTCATTAAGCATTTAAAAAAAAACCTCTCATTGTCTTTTTTTTGTTGCAGAGATTCTTCTCTTTTCAAACTGTTTGGCTTAGGAGGTGTCAACTGCTCACCACCAAAGAAGAGGTCGCTCTGGAGTCAGAGCAGATGAGTAAGAAAGAAGGGAAGCAGAAGGACGTGGTGAGTATGAGGAGAAAGAGAACCATGTCAACTTACTTAAGAGAGACCAAAGAATTTAAGAACAAGCTTATCTCAAAGGTTGCATGGAAGAAGGCAAAGAACAACTCTGTTTTACTATACATGGATGTAGTGCTGAAGGAGCTTCAAAAAAGAGATGACAGAATGGTGATTAGTAATGGAAATCATGAATTTTTTCTAATGAAATTACCTTTTAAAAATGATGATATTCTGCACTTCAACCCGAGTGTTACATTAACAATAAGTTATAGGTTTTAACAAACCTTAGGCTAAGTACGGTTGACCATTTTCAAAATTGGCCCTTATTGTGTAGAAAATTACAGGTGCTATTAGTAGCATCATCAATATTCTTGATATACAGTGATCCCTCGCCACTTCGCGGTTCACTTATCGCGGATTCGCTATTTCGCGGATTTTCATATTGCATTTTTTTTTTTTTTGGTGCATTGTGCTCTGCATTCTGATTCGCTAAAAACTCACTCCCGAGCCGTTCATTACAGTTCTCCAACGTAATCGATGGTGGCATGTCGGTGTACAAGGATCTTTTTGCAAAGAAGAAAAAAGAGCGACAACAGCTGCCTATCACTATGTTCTTCTCCCGAACAAACACACCTGCACCGCGGGCTTCAGAAGAAGAGAACACTGCAGAGCGCAGTCAGGATGCAGCGGCCCAGTCTGAAGAGCAGTGAAACGGCCTACACGCGAGTCACTGTATTTGTATACATGTAATAGTTGCTAATTGTAAAAAAAAAAAAAAGTTTTCTATTTCGCGGATTTCACTTATCGCGGGTCATTTTCGGAACGTAACCCCCGCGATAAACGAGGGATTACTGTATATCCTGATATAATTGGATTGTCCAAACCGCTCTTACCAGTTTTAGACCACTAGATGGCAGCAGTTGCTTTGACGGTTCTTCAATTTAGAAAATTAATCCTGTTCTCCATTTACATAAAAAAAGTTCTTAATGCAGAGTATACCTTCACAGTGACCAAGGGAACCACGAGAACGCGATCCCCTGGGCGTCGCCGTGATATTTCACAAAGCAGTGTCTTATTAAAGCAGGGGGGAGAATTGTGTGAAATCGTTATTGATTTATATATGTGTGTAATATCATACTGTTTTTTTCCTGTGGTCAGATAGGACTCCACTTTAGATGAAGAATGGGCCTCAACCAACCATGCAGTGGATTAAGGATTTTTTCCGAAATCCTTAATCCACCTCTCTGTATTGGTGGTTACTTTTAAGCAGCTACCTTGTACACAGGCCTGTGGACAGTGTACATTTTTCTTACTATTATTACAGGTCATTTAGAAGACGCTTTTATCCAAAGCGACTTACATTACACTATGGCTTTTCATATTTTTGCCCAGGGAGCAATTAGGGGTCACATTAGGGACACTTCGACTTGAGACATGGGGCAGCCGGGACTCGAACCACCAACCTTGCGGTTCCCAGCACACCCGCCCCCCCCCCTGCGTCACGCTGAGCGTGTTTTACTCCAGAGACCCCCCCCTCCTCCCCTTGGTGAGACTTGCTTTCTTTCTTTTGCTGTTATGTGCTTCTCATTCTTTTATTTGATCCCCCGAGGGCTTGGAGGAAAACGAGGAGAGGCTGGAATATGACGAGCAGAGAGATTCCTACGTGAGGGCGACTCTGGCCAGAATGTTATGGCTGGAGAAGCAGCTGAACGAAGCTAATCAGGCTCGCTTACAGCAGAACAATGAGGACCATTCAAATGGTGAGTGAGACAGTGGGCAGCGGGCGATCAGTGCTGGGAGCACAAGGGGTAACAGATTGTCACAACAAGGTTTTTAAGATATTGAGATTGTCCTCGAGTAGCTGGCTGGTACAGAATATACAGCTTGCAATGCATGGGGCCAAATCATGTATTTCAATACTACATCATCCATGTTCACGGATGTCTCAGACATCTTTCATTGTGTAATTGTGTCTTTTTCTCTTTTTTTTCAACATTAAACTTTCCAGCTCTCATTAGAGAAGATGAGAAATTCAGCCACATGCAGCAGCACCATGAAAGACTCTTACGGGAAGCTGAAGACGAGCAGAAGGTGCTCAGAGAGAACTTCAAAACGATCGAGCGGAAACTGATAATGACCGAAAACGTGTATGTCTGCTACTCAGAAATGAAGAATACGTTGCAGCATAAAGTTGGTAGTCACCTGGGAGATGGACTCTTTTTTTAGGTGCCAGGAAACAGAGAGGGAGGTAGACAAGCTAAAACAACAGCTGCAGACTGAAAATATGAGCAGAACAAGTTCACAGGTCGAGGATCAATGCTTTGAGGAAGAAGAGCAATGGATGAGTGCTGAGAGCGGAGATCTCCAGTACAGAATGGAGGAGGAGAAAACGAGAGTGTCTGGCTTTGGGCTGCAGGTAAGTCTTCATTGAACTGTTCAGGAAGAAAAATTAAGAATCATATCTTTGATAATATCTTAATGGTAAATCTCTCTTTGTTTTATCTCTTTCAGAAGTTATTGTTAAATGGTCAAGAAAAGATTGCGGAACTGGAACGACAGGTATGAAAGTGTCAATCATCTCAGTTTTGGTCTTACTTTGGTCTTCTTAAATTAATCCTTAGTTTTAACAAGAAAGTTGAGGGATATTGTTAATCCATCAGCTCTTAATATTGCTACATTAAGTACTCATTGAGGAGGCTCATCAGCTCGTCTACTTTAAGTCTGCCTTTGTGAATCCAAACCTCATTCCTCCACATAATTGGGCATTTCGTTTCCCTCTTTCCTTGTGTAAGAAAATTATCTCATTCTTTGTGTTTTGAAAAGTAATATCTATAACTATACAATATGATGTTTTCACTTTTAGATCCAGATTTATTCACAAGACCTTGAGGATGAGAAGCAGAATTGTTCATATTTGAAGAGCGTTCTGAAGAAGCAGCGTAAAACTAACGGCCGTGTGGACAAACCGTCAGAGGTTTGCATGAATAATAAAAAGGATTTCATTAGTCATCATTGTATTTTATCTTCATCGATGATGAACTTTGAAGCTTAATTTTTGTCAATAATAGGAAATTGTGGTTTTAAAAAAAGTAGTTTGGACCAGGAGTGACTCCTTATTCACTTTTCATAGTAACTTGTGATCTTTTGTTAATATATAAATATTGATTAGTAAAGCTTGAAGTGTTGTCGCTCGACAATAATTCCACTTGAAAATGTCATTTAATCACCCAAAGTCTGTCTTTAATGAATGATTTCTGACTGCATTCATATCAGAGGGACCAGCGGGAGACCAGAGACGGCCCGACATGGACCCCCACCGGCAACCTGCTCAACGAAAGCTTCCTGGAGTGTCCCAGCTGCCGAGCCGAGTACCCAGTCAGTCACCACCGTAAACTGATGAGCCACCTGGAGATCTGTCTCAAATAAACCGGGCCCAGTGCTTCTTCAATTGTGTATCTTCTGGATTAGACATTGTTTTGTTAACCTGCTGTGTAACCAGAGGAACACGTCACCTTAATAAACTACATGTTCAGTTGCCATGGCTGTGCTTCATGGGATTTTGAATGAACTATGAAAGCTGTGGTTAACAGACCAAAGCAGATTCATAGTCACACCAGCAGGTGTGTGGATATTAAAGTACCTTAGAGGATTGATTCCTATGACTTTAACTCTAGCAGCAGGTCAAAGTCACAACATCTACGAGATACAGGATTGCTTTTTAATGACTTTGGTGGTCACCAACACGAGGTTCTCTTTTCTGATTGTAAGTGAATTATCCATGGAACTATTGGATGGATTTTGTTGGATTTGCTACAGATCGTCAAGATCCATCAAGGATACATTTCCGCTGACTCCGGTGGTACCCTGACTTAATCAAACACGTTAATGAAAAATGAAAATCAGCATAGCTTTAGACTCTTAGTATTGTTTGTAAGTATTACAAAAAAAATGGACAGTGGACAGTGTGTGTTTGTACACAACACAACTGAAACATTTTTAAATAAACCAAGTAAACCTGGAAATCTAATTCACGATGCAAATAAAAAAAGTGTCTTAACTAATTAGACTCAGCAGCTC
This sequence comes from Gasterosteus aculeatus, assembly GCF_964276395.1. Classification (NCBI taxonomy): domain Eukaryota; kingdom Metazoa; phylum Chordata; class Actinopteri; order Perciformes; family Gasterosteidae; genus Gasterosteus; species Gasterosteus aculeatus. Next base: position 12,285,234 of record NC_135693.1, on the reverse strand, counting down.
CGTCAGAAACTGCTCTAACGCTGCGGTTAACCGTGTCAACGTCCGGTAATGTTTGACTCTTCAGGTAGTAGTAGTAGTCAGTTGTAGTATTACTACTTGTAGTAATATTAGTATATTTTGTACTATGGGTAGTAGGAGTAATTTTAGTATTAATATCAGTGAGAATACTTGAAGTAATAGTGTTAGCAAGAGTAGTATCACTTGTAGTAGTATTAGTCGTAAAGTAGTTGTAGTAGAATTTGTGATATTTCAACAAAACGCTTTGCTTCTGAGCTCCATGTTTAAGAACTGCCTCCCTCACTGACACACGACAGCTGCTTCATCATCCCTCCGTCACTTCTCTCCCTTCAAAAGAGATGATGATTCAGCTTTGTTTTAGATGGTATGAGCTGTCAGCAGTTCAGCATCCTTGGTTTTAAATTTAAAAGCATATTACAAGGCTGGTATAGTGGACCTCTAATGGCTTGATAAGCGCTGACAGCAGGGGTCCGGAGGTTAAGCACCTCCAATGGAAAATTGACTGCAGCATTTGTTTTGTAAGCCTTGGTTGCTCTCAAGCGTCCAGATACTTCTGCAGGTGCTTGATGATGTGAGTCACAGTATCTGCAGGAGAAGATCAATGACGTTTCCAAAAAGTCTTCCTGTTGTTGAACAGGAAAGTTTATGGAAGTATTGAGATATTATCAGCCACATGGCATCTTTCACCTCAGGAGCTTCCCCACAAAACCAAAGATACATTTTTGAACATGAACAACTGAATCCAGGAGATTTGAAGGTCAAAGGGTTGTGACATCATCAAGGTCAACAAGGCTTAACAAGTGCCTGAGGGGACACTTGGTGGTTTTTAGAGACCTGAGTCCTTTCAGCAATACTCCACAGATGATCTTCAACGATTCATGTGATGTTCATCATTTATGTGATTCATGATCTCTTTGATGTTTTTTAAGGGCCGTGGCCAATAAGGACGATTGTTTGTCGGGTCAGTACACAGAACCAGTGGAGAATGCTGTGACAGTGTCAGCCCGGTGAGGGTTGTGTTCCACACAAACATAACACTTCACGACGCCCCAAGAAGCATTTTACTTTTGGTGTAACCCTGTTGCCGTGGCAACACAGTCTTCGCACTAAACAACAGAGGTGCTTTTGAGGGACTAAACGTGCTGGAAAATGTGACTAAAGTGGGCCAACAAAGATGTAACCTGCTATGATTTCAATGCTTCAAAATGGCAATTTGGCTCAATAGCGCCCCCTACAAATATTGATTCAAGCCGCCCCAGTGCTACGTTTGACCTATGTGTGAAATGTTGTAGTAATATGTAAACATAAACTGAAAAGAAAGTATCTTGTCATTATACTCAAAACCCTATACCGGAAGTAAGCCATTTTGAATTTTCTGTGATATTTCCGTTGTATGTTTAAAATAAATGTAATGTGCTTACGTTCAAAAGCTCCAGCTTTTTTCCCCCAATGCCCGATTGACATTTTGGCATTTAAATGGGAAATGTTGGATGGACGGCACACTCTAAGAAGCCTTGTAAAATCAAGATGTAAGATTCAACTCTATGTGGAATCCATGTAGAATACTTTCAATCAGTCAGGTGTGACACCAGGAAATTGCCTGTTTTTTACCAGAGCAAAAGAGAAGACCAGATAAAAGAGACAGGAAATGTTTGCTTTTGATCTCTGAAATAAAATTGTAAACGTAAACTGCAAATCACAACATTGGACTTATTGTCTAAATGTCAAGCTAATTAAAATGATGCATCACTGGCCTTTTGAGGTACGTTTTTTAATACGTTTTCGTCTTTTAAAAATAGCTACAAATACCCGTCAGGAGCTGAGAACTAAAATTCATCAAAAAAATTCAATCCATCACCTGGACCGTGGCTCTATTCCCCTCTAGTGGCGTGCTCAGGTAATACAGGCTCTCTTTGCACCTTGAACAAGCAAAAGGTGAATGTTTGCATTTGTAAGTACATTTCATTGTAATAAAAGCCAAGTGAAATCATGCACTTGCCTAATGTCTAGTCAAATGCTGGTTATCACTGGCAGAAAACCAACAACTCAGATCCCCAAAAGAGTCAGAAACACCGGGCGCGGGCATATCAATAGCTGTGGACATCGCTGTGGTCAAATAGCTGCTGGACAGAGTGTGTTCTATTCTGCAGATGAATGACGGCATTTATGAAACGCAGACACAAGCCATCATTATAGCACAACAATTATAGCCACTGTTCCATGTAGTTTGAAAGATGCTTTTGAAAAAAAAGACATTTGTTACTTTTTATCCCTTCCAGCTCCTCTCAGAAGAGTCTCCTTTTGCCTTTTGAGTCTCTCCCTTAGGGGTGCTAGCTTTGTTCTTAGGAGCATTGCATGGAGCCGCTCCCAAAACACGACCCTGCTCCTCCCCTGCTTTCTTTAAAGGCAAAATAGTATTGCATCCTAAACGGACACTGGATAACAAATGGTTTAATCATAACAGAGAGACTGAAGTTGCAGAACACCATGTCTTTTTTCAAACTTGCGTCAGAAGGGTGTGGCGCATGCAGCCCTGCCAGGAAAATACACACATTAATCTAACTTTCTCTGGAGGGATCTGGGACATTGAGAAATTATGTTAAAAAGAAGTTAAGGCAGATCTAATTCGAAATACAATAAGGGGTATTGTGGGGGGAGGAAAGTATTATGTGGCCTTTTGAGATTACATAAAAACAACCTTGTGCAAAAATGAAGGACGTGAGCAAAGTCCTCTCCTTTGTCTGTGAGGGGCCTCGAGGGGGAAGGGGTCCATTTGAAATTAGCACAGCAGATGTCCGGTTGACAGGAGGGCTTCCCCACACCCCTCCATCACAGGGCAGCCAGATTTTGCATCCACTAGTCGCCATGGAAACCACGTGCAAACCGGGAAACCAACCCCAAAAGTGCCAAAAAATATATAAGAATATTTGAAGCCGTAATATTACAAGCTATTTAATGGCAGAGTGTTGGCAGTTTAGAGGGGGGTTCACTGAGCCATCGCAACTGTATTCCCACGATGACGATTCATTTTCATCGGGTTTTCCCACCCGCTTCCCGCATAGACGGCCCGTGTGCGTCTGCGCCACAGGCTGCGATCCGCTGGCTCACGTCGGCGCTTCAGCTGATTCACGAATATTTACACCGTTCAGTTGCGTCGGCTGCTGGGCGGAATCCTTCACACACACACACACACACACACACACACACACACACACACACACACACACACACACACACACACACACACACACACACACACACACACACACACACACACACACACACACACACACACACACACACACAGAGAGAGAGAGAGGTGGCGTTTTACTGACATCCTATAGGCGTGGTTTTGGATGGAGATGCTGCGTCTGCTCCCGCTGGGATCCCCACCTGCCCTCACACCGTGTTTGTCGGCTGCTATTTTCATGAGCTTCAGCCACTACGGCGAATGTGATTAGATACGGATATATATATATATATTTTTTTTTTTTGTCAGCGGGGATATCGATTTGTTTTTGCCCGGGGGTGGGGTGGGCTGTAGTGCGCTGTGGACGTACGCGGGCGGGGGTGGGGTGGGGGGGGGGGGGGGGGGGCGCCCGTTTTTATCAGCCTCCAGAGCGAGAGGAGGCGGCGGCGGCGGCGCGCGCCACTTCGTGCGGAGACCAACAGGAGAGGACGGCGCGTCGTGAGTGAACCACAGCAGAGACCCCGGTTCATGTGTTGGGCTGTTCCGAGCGCACGTCGTGCCCGCAGCGGTTCTCGAGAATGGAAAATACACGCAGGATGCCCAAGAGACCGCGCTGGCTTTGCGCACTGGTTTTGGCGTCTGTCTTACTTGCGGTGGACAGCAAGAGAGTGAGACCACCTCGCTGCCCCTCATCGTGCACATGTACCAAAGATAACGCGTTGTGCGAAAGCGCAGGACTGATCCCGCGCAGCTTTCCGCCCGATGTCATATCACTGTAAGTCACATTATCGTTATTTCGTAAAGGATTTATAAGCAGTGCTCACGTGGTGGGTTTACTTTTAATGGTGCTGCTGCTGCCGCACATGGATGCTCACAGGGATCTGTTCATGAGACCGTCTGTGCTTTAAAGCTAACCGGCGTCTGCCTGTCATGTGTCCCCCCCCCACCCTCCCTCTCCCCCCCTCAGATCATTCGTCAAGTCTGAATTCACTGAAATCCCGAAGGAGAGCTTCATCCACACGCCTGCCCTGCATCTCCTGTGAGAAATCTATCTGGAGCTTTATGTTTCTTCAGTCTTTGTTGCATGCAGCCAGACCCCATGTGAGGTGATCAACGCCATGTTTAGTGCTCAAGCCCCCCCCTCTAATTGTACACATTATGATAGAATGGATGCTGGATAATCTGAAACGGGGGGGGGGGGGGGGGGCTGAAGCACAAAGCCTTTTAGAGAAGTATACCTTTGAAAATGATTTGCGTATACACCTTCTCACAGTGTGGTAGACGTCCTACCCTAACAGGTATTTGTGCCTATGGTGAGACTTGCTTTCAGATGGAGATTTATTGATGGGGAATCCCTCCCTTTGAACGGGGACTTCCCCCGTCACTCTAATGGGCTGGAGTACTGACTTAGTCACTCTGTCCTCCAAACAATTGGTCCTGTTGATGTTTTTTTTTTTGTTGCGAATTTCGCATTCCAGCTCCATCCAGCAGCTAATGTGAGATCGCAGCTCGCTGGGATCTAATTTGTGAGCAGGAATGGTGAAATATAATGGATTTCTGTGCACAGTCTTTTCACAGCCAACAACCTGGAATCTATAAACGAGGATGCTTTCCTTGGTCTTCCTCATCTTGAGTATCTGTGAGTAGAGGCCCCAATTTTACAGGCTGTTAAAAAGCTGTTGAATAACAAGATTGTCTCCCCCTCACATGCATTTATTCAACACCTTTTTCAGGTTCATAGAAAATAACCAGATTACATCGATTTCACCATATGCTTTTCGTGGACTGAAAACCCTCGTGCATCTGTAAGTATGAAAGGTATTTTTAACTCCCTGTGCACGAAATGCAGTACTATTTTTAATTCAAAAATAGGATAATGTATTCATTTCTGTTCGATTTTAATACAAAATAGCCCTTTTTGAAAGCAAATATATAGTAGCTTTCTGATCCTTGCAGTTCAAACTGTATTGTCAGTTGCAGGCAAGAAGCTGCTCCAGTGATAAACAATATCTGATGCTGCTGTTGACACGACTATGAATCCAGTCACATTAGCCGTTGGACTTGATGAGATTAGAAGGCCCCATTACAAGAGCATTTAGCTTCAGATGAAAAATCTCTTTTCAAGAGAAGTACTTTTGTTTTGTAGCAGAGAGACCCATAAACTTGCTGAGGAGGCAGTTCTAAAAGTAGCTTAATGTCTTCTTTAAACTCAAAGTTCTTGCCTTCCGTCTCCAGGGTGGCAAGATGTGTCCAAACTCTTTAACAGATATCCTCTGCTAGGAAACACAGCATAACATATCCTATATATAACATATCATTTTATACGGCACTTGAAGTTCCATTTACAAATGGATCTGCAAATGTACATATACAACAGTAGAACACGTCTGCAGGTTCTGCACACTGAATACCTGGTGAAACACAAACAATAAGCAAAATATCTGGTGTTTTCTTCCTCTCTTCCAGGAGTCTGGCCTACAATAATCTGGAGACTCTGCCGAAAGATCTGTTCAAGGGTCTTGAGGCGTTGACAAAAGTGTAAGTACACATTTAAATCCTTCATTATCCAGAAACAAAGAGATAAATTGCACAGTGTTACATAAGTATAAGGTGGTCCTTCCATTTATAGACCTTTGTTTAATCATTTCTCTTCAGCCGAGGCTTGACAAATGAGTGGGTGGTGCTTTTAGCGCCATTAAAATTGCAAGCGGCAGTGAGGAAGAGGGATGGTTTGTAATCCATCACCCGCTGAAGATGTTCAGTTCTCCAGTGTGGCCCCTCGTGAGCTGTGAGGGCCAGAGGGCAACGTCTGCATTTACCATTCAAAAAGGTTCCTGTTGGAAGTGAATTTGGTCTTCTCTCTTCAGAGACTTGAGAGGCAACCAGTTCACCTGTGACTGTAAGCTGAAGTGGTTGGTGGAGTGGATGTACAGCACCAACGCTACAGTGGACCAGATTTACTGTAAAGGCCCGGCCGCACAGCTGGACAAGAAGATTAACGACCTGGTGCCGCTGTCCTTCGACTGCATCACCACAGGTGGAGTACAGAAAATACTTCTTATTCAGCTTTGTTTTTTTATAGCAACGAGGCCAGCTTCTCCTGGCTTCTTTAATCACGCACGCCATGTTTTTGTTCCTCTAATAGAGTTCGCTTCCTACCAGTCCCTGAAGTTTGAATCCATATCCGTGGAGGCCTTTTCCTTTGGGAATGAGCAGTATGTGGTGTTCGCTCAGCCCTTCATAGGGAAATGCAGCTTTCTAGAGTGGGATCATGTGGAGATGGTCTTCAGAAGCTTCGATGACATTGACAGTAAGCAAAGGTTGTTTCGCATACGCTGTCATGTGGTTGTGATTGAGCTGTGTGAGTCTAAAATGAGGCGGGGAATGAGATTGAAAGATGAGCCCCTAGATGGAGACATTCGTCCAGAACAAGTGAAACTATCTTGTTTTTCTCTCCTCTTTCTCCTCACCAGGCACATCCACGGTGATTTGCAAACCTCTGGTCATTGACAACCAGCTCTTCGTCATCGTGGCCCAGCTGTTTGGTGGCTCACACATCTACAAGCGCGACTCCTCCGCCAACAAATTCATCAAGCTCCAAGGCATCGACATCCTCAAAATCCGCAAACCAAACGACGTTGAGACGTTCCGCATCGACGGCGAATCCTTCTTCGTCATAGCGGACAGCTCCAAGGCCGGATCCACCACCATCTATAAGTGGAACGGCAACGGCTTCTACTCTCACCAATCGCTCCACCCGTGGTACCGGGACACGGATGTGGAGTACATGGAGATCTCCTCCAAGCCTCACCTGATCCTGTCCAGCAGCTCCCAGAGGCCGGTCATCTACCAGTGGAACAAAACCACCAAGCTGTTCGACCGGCGCACCGACATCCCGGAAATGGAGGACGTTTACGCCGTGAAGCACTTCCAGGTCAAATCCGACCTCTTCATCTGCCTGACGCGATTCATCGGCGACTCAAAAGTGATGCGCTGGGACGGGGCCCTCTTCAGAGAGCTGCAGACCATGCCCTCCCGTGGCTCCATGGTGTTCCAGCCCTTCTCCGTGGGCAGCTGGCAGTACGCCGTCCTGGGCAGCGATTACTCTTTCACCCAGGTGTACCGCTGGGACGCCAAGAAGGGCGAGTTCGTCCACTTCCAGGAGGTGAACATCCAGGCACCGAGGGCCTTCTCTCCGATCTCCATAGACAACCGGCAGTTCCTGCTGGCCTCCAGTTTCAAAGGGAAAACTCAGATTTACGAGCACCTGGTCATTGATCTGAGCGACTGATCTATCGACTGGTTTGCCGATTGTCTGATTATTTGTGTGGTTTCTTTGGCTGTTGTAGCAGATCAAGACAGCACTGCAAGTTTTAGGGGATCCTAGCTTGAGCAAGGCAGGTGTGAGTGTATTTTCAACTGAATACATTTGGCCGAGATGCATATTGTTTCAATGCATGCACCTCAAATTAGGATTAGACCATGACGTTAATGCATGAGCAGGGCCTCACCCCGGCCATCCCGTCCTGATGAATGCAACAACCATGCTCACTATTCCATTCAATCTTGCCTGTAGGTTTTTTTGTTTATGTTCAGCTTTTAATGTGTCTCAACAATGTTTATACATTTGTAATCTCATATATTTATCTACAGAAAGTAATGACGAAATGGTAATTTATAATCTATTAACATGTTTAACTGAACAAATCTGCCAAAATGAAAAGTTTACATTTTTCTGTCTTTCCACTTGTGCGCTAAACAATTTGTAAATGTAGCTTTTGTAAGTTTAAGAGGGACCATGCCGGTTGGATACATATTTGTTAAGGATTTGAGATTAAGTTTATAATTTGGAAAATATCCACATAAATGTGTGAAAAATATACCTGAAAATCAGGTATAACATTTTTATTGATAATGGTTTGTACAATGTTTAAAGTATTGAAAATAACAGCTTTTCATAAGCATGGAAGCCGTTTGGGAACACAGGAACTATTTTCACACAATTGAAGGAACTGAATCGAGACACTAAGGATATTGTTTGTGATCTTTTACCTTTGACTAACATTTGCGCATAATAAATCAACTGTGTCATGATTAGAATTAAGTTATTGACGAATATCATGCTATGTAGAGTCAATAAAGGTTTACATTGTTAGCTGTTACATCTTATTTGAGCTTGGCACTGTGTCGCATTGCCAAACAACACCAAAGCCAAACAACAACCCGCACAAACACAACTAACCTCACTGCTCGAAGGAAATTGACAAAAAAAAAAAAATATACAAACAAATAAAATCATCTTTATTTTCTCCAACAAAGTGCACGCCTCAAATCTACAAAGCAGCACATTACAATGTAATGGAATAAATACAATAAAATTTGTAGAATAAAAAAAGAAAACAAGCGAGGAGATACACAAGTACCTGCACAACCATACTGGTGGGAGGACTAAATCAGACCCTTTAGAAAGGCTTCTTGAGACAAACTGCTTCTTTCATTGTAGTTGTTTGACTTTCCATTCAGGTTTTTAGGATAAAGGCGTCCTCTGCTTTCCAAAGTAAACCAATTTTACCCTGTTTGTTTTAAACTGAGGACGACCAAACCAACATGGAGGAAATACAGGTGCATACTCTCATGTTCATGCCTGCTCATCACCATGGAAAACATGTGCAATTGCAGTAGGGTCTCCAAATCACCTACCGACTGCTGAGACAAAATAAAGTGAACACATTTTCGGGTTTAACTGAAGTTACTACTTAAGTCTATGCAACTTAGTTTTTTTTCCATAGGCAAATAAAATATAACACAAAAGGCAAGGGAACACATCCCTTAATACTCCACAAAATAATTTAGTGCTCTTTAAAATTAAATTAAAAACACTATTTTCATATGTTGGCTCTTAAAAAAAAGAATAAAAAAACAACAACAACCTCACAGACCAAAAGGATAATGCTTTAAGAGACATCAATTATATTAGGAAAGAACTGAAATCCCATGAAAAAAAAGACATTATTGACAGTAAAATTATGTACAGAACCCAAAATCAATATACAATACAATACCTGCAGATGTTATGCATACAGTACAATTCTCTTTTTACGTAGTTTTAGTATTGGCTCCAACCTGATCTATATACTGACTTAACACAGGTGGAAAAGCGGCTATCTTAGCTTTCGGTAACTTAACGGTTATTCAGCAAGGAGAGTAGATCTTGTAGTAGGCGTTTAGAAAAAGAGATGGGAAACATTATTGCAGGATGGTCATCTTCAGTTGCATACTGCACGTGTTACATGAATGTGTGCTATGACGAGAGCGCCGGACGGAAGGAAAAAAAAAACTGGGGTTTAGCTGTTTTTCTATCTCTCCGTCACAGAGGTTAAACCTTGCGTTACCTCTCCGATCCACTACCCTGTACAGTACATTCGTGGCCAGCATTGCACGTTTACCAGCCGAGTCCCCCCCCCCTTCATTTTGCCAGGTGAGGACGTTCAGTGCTGAATTGTTAAGTGCTGTCCTGTAAGTCAACACTAATCCAGTGATGAGAATAGACCGTAACCAGCGCTCACCAAAGACTGACCGGGACGCCATCTGCCGTCACAGTTTGAGCTCGTTGGCAATTTTGCAGGCGATATTCTTAAAGGCGATGGACGTGCCCGATATCCTCTTGAAGCGCACGCCGTTGAGGGAAAGTCGGGGCAGCTTGCACACCTCCATCTCCCACTGGACCAGGTTGTCCTGGCGAGCGTCGCCGTGGACACAGAAAAGCAGAAAGCGTTCGCGCTGCTCGTAGTCGCAGCTGTTGACGTCAAGAACCTTTCGGATCTCCCTCATCATCTCGGCCGGCTCCATGGAGGAGGTGGTCTTCATGCTCCAGGTGAAACGGAGCGAGCGAGGCTTGGAATCCCGACAGCCGTCCTCCTTAGTGTCGCCTGACGCACTTCTACACCAACAGAAGGGAAGACAGAACAGGAATAGAAGCGTGGGGGGGCGCTGAAGGAGGCAGAAGTTGGTTCCATGCTTTCTATGAAATCTACGCCTCAATCAAATTCTCACCTCGGTGTTTCTGTCCTGGCGCTGGCCTCTCCCTCACTGGGCACCCTGAAAAAAAACGGGAGCACACTGTTAGTCCCCCGAGCTGACGAGTTCACCCACCACCCTCCCAACCCAAACCCCCCATCATAAACGGATACAGAGAAGGGTGTCAGGCATCATGCCAGGAAAGAATCCACACTCCTGGGTCACAGGGTTCACAACGAGGTGACTCCATGATGGCCATACTTCACAATAACCCAGAGCATCATCCTGTGTACTGAACGCTACGTTTCCCAAAATCCCCACAGTGGAAAAATGATTGTAAATCTTTGATCCGGCTGCCATTGCATGCTTTTTGGCCGAAGGTCACCTCGAGGACGAGGGAGAGCAAGGAGAGAAGAGCCGGCCACTTAAGGGGCACATATACCGCGGCTTAGTTTAGTTAAAACTGAGAATTGTTCTCGAGGCAGTGGACACAAAGGAAGGAAATAAGACGGCATAACAAGGGTGTTAGTAGGCAAAGGATGTGTTGTCGTGGAGCAAATGCGTAAGGGTTAAGGAAACACGGGCCGAGGTTCACAGTGGGCACAGTTCTGTTAGGTGTTTTTGGACGGGGGAGGGGGGGGACAGGTGCAGCAAGCGTTGTGTTTTCCTACCTCCGGGTTGACCTGAAAGACATAGCTCTATGTGGGGAGAGAAGGAGAGAAAGCTGTGAGCCTCTGCCAGATGGGCAGCCGCGAAGGTGACGTGAGGAGCTGCTGTTTGCACGATGTGGTCCTTTCCTTTGTCACATTAACAGCGTGGAATTAGGATACGCACTAAGGATTGGGAGTGGATCCGAGTGACAGGGGGCAGGGAGAGTGTGTGATGCTTTCTTTGTGTTTACTGCTCAAAACGTTTCCAAAAGTAATTTGAGCACAATCCTTATTTAATCTCTTTAGTTTGGTTTTGGGGAATTTTACTATAGTTTAGTAGTTTTAATGTTACTGCAGGCACCTTGGACCCAGAATTAGCCATTTCATTTCTTAGCTATTCGGCCGTCCTTTGTATTTTGTGCAAATTATCAAGAATTAGCAATGCACACATGCCTAAACAACCTGCAGGGACATTGGTATAAAGGGTTAAGTTTTGCTGGTTTGGTTAGAAATAAAATCTGTTGTCAACAACTTGTTCTGACCTAAAAAAAAATACTTCAGTGAATATCCTGAATTTTGTAGTTTTTAATGGAGATTACTAACGAGTGGCACATCAGTACGATTAGTTTGCAGAGTACGTATAGGAGCACAGTAGCAGGAGTATAAATCAACCTTCAGTTGCAAAGGATCCACAAATACTTAAAAACTGAAGAACACATGAATGCCAGTACTTAAGTCACAAAGTGGATCACTTTGACTTTTTCATCGCTGTGCTATTTGTGAGAGCCAAGACTCGACTGCCAAAGGAAATGTGAACTGTCGGGTGCAAGAAGAGGAGAGTACAAACCCCTGCTGTGCCGCGGTTTGTCTTCACTCACCTGCGGACAAACTTTGAAGTGATCTTGCTGATGATCCCGGTGGAGGTGCCCCTGCGTTGCTGAGCGAGAGCCCCCGTATCGTGGGACAGCGTGGGCGAAGCCGGGGGCCCGTTGTAAGTGGCGCTGCGCCGGTCTCTGAGCTGAGCGCCGTGAAAGGTGCTGCGGCTGGTGGTACCGCGGGGGAAGCGGTTCTTCTCTGGGGTGCTAATACTGTGTGCAGACGGAGAGGTGGAGGGACCCCGCGGAGAGGAGCTGCAACATAAGAATACAAAGACAAATGCCTACATGCGCTGAAAGATCTGCATGCTCGCAATACTGTAATTTAGAGGTAAATTATTCCATCAGCATCACTATCTGTGACCCTTTTTACAGTTACAGTTTTGCAGTTTGGTCAGGTGACGATCAGGCTGCTCACCTGGCTTTCAGCTCCGTGTTGTCGTCGATGGGGGGCAGTGTGCTCTTTGAAGGATGCCCTGTCGATGACATGGACTTGGTGTGGCGAGGTCGGGTAGCGCTCATGGCAGTCGACGAGGTGCTCCCCGACACCTCGGTCAAACTGGGAACCGTGGATGAAGACGTGGTTAGACACTGGCACGGTGTGGATTTGAACAACACGCTATCAAATAAAACATCAAGATCGAGAAACTGGAGGATGAGATCTCACCCTGCAGGGAGTGTATTTGCGTTTACCTGCTGTCTTTGCCATTGGGAATAGCTGAATAGCGGTCAGTAGAGGATCGTTCACACACATATGTGTTCCTGCGGGTCATTGAACCATTGGTCTGTTTGTGGAAAGAGAGACAAAGAACGTCAAAGCATTTTTATCATTTAAAGCATTAGTAAAGCTAACAAATTGGATGATTAGGTAAAAACCCTGCACCTATTTGTATAAGAGCATGTGGTGTATATGGACATGTGTGAAGAACTGTGTCCTCATCTTCCTCACCCCTACAGCACTTGTGGTTTTCTTCCTCTCCTGCACCCCCAGTGGCGAGGCGGGAACGTCTCCTTTCGACGTGTTGAGCTCCAGCCGGCGCGCTCCGTCCCACTCCTCCCTGTGGTCGCTCTCCACACTCAAGGCCTGGCCGCGCTTGGTGTACGATACTGCCGGGGGAACAGATGGACCAACTAGCAGACACACACACACACACACGAGAACGAAATAAAAAAAAACTCTCAAACTGGACAGAGCTCCAATAACAGGAATTCTCAGAACAACAAAGCAAGAAACAAAGCACAGTGTCCTTGTTATAATAGCGCCAAGCAAAGCCACTCAAAGCAAAGATTTAGACACCATCTAGTCTGTAAAATATAGATCTGCCACACATGGTTCATCAAGTCGTACAGCTACAGAAGCCAGGGTTGTACAAGCATGTACAAAGCAAAGTGGTTCCCTCCTCATGCTTTGAGGTGCTGTTGCTCAGGGAGCTGCAGGAAGGCGGCCAGCCAGCAGATGGCGCCAGACACAATAGCCCCACAAGACTACGGAGGAAGCTGCTGAACAACCGGTGCAAAGTTCAGGTTGAGTCACTGGTTTGAACATTTCGATGGACTGATCTTGAAAATAAACATTAAACCACTAGATTGGGTTTAAATATGCTAAAACAAGGCATTTGTATTCACATATAAGTTACTTATTTACTTCCTTAACTTTTTAATGCTCAATTAGCCTGTTTCAACCATCTAGGAGCACCAGTTGGAGATGGTAGAGCTAATGCCTTGCCAAGTAGCACATCAACAGGCCAATTCAGAGTGACTGGGAGCAACTTCCTCCTACACAGAACGCAGCCAGCAGCACTCTCAGAGCTGGAAAAGGTGAGGTTACTTTACTTGGCTTCTCTACGTCACCACCACCATCACCACCACCACCCTCATCATCCCCACCATGATCACTGAAGCGGCGCTGCTTCTGATTGGCCGAGATGCTGCGCGTGACCTTGGGATGAGCAGGAGAAATGCTGGAGCTGTTGTTGATGTCGCTGGTGGGCCGCTGTCGCTGACCCAGGACGCTGTTGGTGATCGGTTCGCTCCCCTCGAACTGAAGCATAGACACAAAGTGTGAGGGATGCGGGTCACATGACTGGTGGTGACGATGTCGAGATGATGCGAGGCAAAACGAGCTGACCTCCGGAGCTTTTCTGCCCAGCAGCAGATAGGTGGCCATGACTTCATCGAACTTCTGGCCCTTTAGAGACTCTGAGATCTCGTCATTGGGGAAGCCCATCGTCACCATGAGCTCTGATGGCACAGAGAAATGAATCACTACAGTAGACAGGCCACGGTGAGTGACATCATCACGCACACTCACAGACTTTCAGACACACCTATTCTGGATAAATCACTGAAGTCCGCCTCCGGCTCGATGTGAGGTTTCAGCTCCTCCTCCTCGTGACCCACATTCATCCAATGGTCTTTCATTATTTGCTAACAAAGAAAAAGTTAGAGCTCAGTTAGAGCTCATGTGTGTCCAGTACGATTACTTCAGTTGTAATCTCATATCATTAATTAAAAACTGTTAATTACACAACATGAGAGCTATGTTTCTGGTAAATGGCACCACAGAAATAAATCACTTGTTCATTTAATCAGCTGGGACTGAACAACAACGTGATCAATTGTTTTTTTCGGTGGAGAAATCTTTACTATTGAACTTGGTGGTGTGACAGAGTTTGAATTGATCCAACAAATGTATACTGCATTCGAAGGAGAAATAAGCTACAACTGTCCCTGATTATTTGGACGCATTGGAAGACAGAACATTTTGAATTCATTTTCACTTCATTATTAAAGCTTTTATTAAAGAATTATATTATATATAACGGATAAAAATCTTCCTCTTACAGACAGCAATGTGAAATGTTGTGTTGGTTGATAAATCAAAACAGCAGAAATACCTCCAAACTGCCTCGTTTGACAGGGTTGAGGACAAGTAGTTTCTTCAGCAGGTTTTCACAGTCGGTGGACATGTAGAAAGGAATACGGTACTTTCCCCGCAGGACCCTCTCCCTCAGCTCCTGAACACCAAGTCACACACACACAGACATGAGACCGCATGAGGAATCACATTTACTTAAAATAAAAGACATTTAAGAACGGCATCGTAGGATTTTTTTATAACTCAGCTTTCTTCAATTTCTTATTTTGAGGCCCAAGTGATCAATCAATCGAGAAAGTAACAGACTGAATAATTGACATGGTAACCTGCAGCCCTTTTCAAATGAGCTGGGTAGTATTCCCTCTGAATACATCTAAAAGCTGTATTAGCTTTTCTGAATAGAGAAAAGTAAAGTAAGCCGCCATCATACAGCGGGGTGGAGACGTTCTACACCTTTTTGTCTCTGCAAACAACTCCTCGTGCAACAAACCTCGAGTACAAATCTGCACAGTTGCAGCATGAAGTGGTAAAGACGGTTGCTTTGTGTAAAGCTCTCAGGTTAAAAAAAGTCACCATTTCCAAATACATCGCATAAGCATCAGACCTAACTTATCTACTAAGTCACAGATGAAAAAAGTCAGAACATGACTCTAATTGAACCAAAACAGGAAACCCATGAATTTGAAAGTCTTACAGTGTTAAATAGATTTGAAAGACTTGAAAGCACACTGGGACCAAACCACATGTCAAGCATACTGAGCCCTTTATCATCATGCGTTTGCCAGAGGTGAAAACTCCTTTAAATGGGGAAACGCGTCTGGCTGATCAGAAGGTTCGTAAACAACATTGTAAGAGCCGTGTAAAGGAATGCGTTCCTCAAAAAAAGAAAGGCATGCGTCCCAGAACCAGGCTGAGTGCACACCTTTAGATTCTGTCCATCGAAGGGCAGCGATCCGCTGACCAGAGTGTAGAGGATGACCCCGAGGCTCCACACGTCCACTTCTGGTCCATCGTACTTCTTCCCCTGGAAGAGCTCTGGAGCGGCGTACGGCGGGGAGCCACAGAAAGTGTCCAGCTTACTGCCCACAGTAAACTCATTGCTGAAGCCAAAGTCGGCAATCTTGATGTTCATGTCAGCGTCCAACAACAGGTTCTCTGCCTGAGGTTGGGGAGAGACGAAGCAAAATCATCATGTGGATTGATAACATATCAAGAACCGACAGAACAAGATGAACAGGTTTTCTCCAGATTTACACGCCGCATATGGATGCCAGTCAGGAGTAATCATTTAAAAGATCCTCACCTTTAGATCCCTGTGTACTATTCTCCTCTGGTGACAATACTGCACTGCAGACACAATCTGAAATACAGACATACACGTGACGAGACGCTACAGGTTCATCAAATATTCAGAAGAAAACTATTGTAGCACTTTTCAAAATTCAAATCAATTCTATTTAATGTCGCATATGACAAAGAAAAGTATCAAAACTTGAGAAACCAGAATAGATATATATATATATATATATAGATTATTTTGCACAAAAGGTAACCGAAACTATTAATATCAAAACAATTACATACAAATTTTCTGCCGATACACAAATTGTTGAATTTCAAATCAAAATAGACCTTAATCAGAGCGGAAGTAAAACCATGATTTATTATATTATTCAATATTGTTAACGGTGAACAAGAATGCGATCGGTTTACAAGAGCAGATGAGAAACAGTATTTTCTGCCTCCAAACCAGGACATTTTGAGGCTTTTGAATCTTTATCTAAGGCCTAGAAACTGTATTTCTCATGCAAGCAAATTCTGTGATCTGTTTAAGTCCCTTTGATCATGTTATTGTCACATTGAGCACTATGACAACGGAAAGTTGTAAAATCACTAGCATATGCCCGAATAGCATCAATCGAGTAAAATAAAACACTGTTCTTTGACAGATGCCGCCCACTTGCCAGCTCTTGTCCACACAAACACACACAAATACTTCTTTACTGTGAGAGCTCCACACACACACACACACACACATAAATACACACAAACCTCCCACACTGTGTCACACACAGTTCCTCTGAGTCATCTATGACCATCAGTGGGGGATGTTAAACATGAGCTGCGTGGATGTGAAATAACTGGTCTAATTCTGTCCATTTCCAGTGTATAAGTGAGCATAAAAGAGGCCACTGAATTGCTGTCAATGGCTTATTGCTCTAATAGTACCACTAGGTGTCATGGTGGCATCTGTTATGAAGTTGCCCCCCCCCCGCCTCCCCGTTCTCTCTGGCCAAGCTATCGACGCTCCATCTTTCCTCTGCAGTTGGTGACGAGCGTGATCTTGGTGCATGCAGTCTTCCCCCTGTAAGCAGCGAGTGGAATGACGACAGAGGGCAGCGATACTGATGACTCACCTGTCTGAACTTGGCCCTGGCCTCCTTCTCCTTCATTCTGCCGTGAGCAACTAGATAGTCGAATACTTCTCCTGGAGTAAAGAGAGGAAATATATAATTGTGAGTCAGTATATTCACATTTTATGTTACCTTTGTCCCAGCTATAGTTAAGCAGTCCCTGTAGCCACGAGGTAGGAGGTAATGGCCTATGTTGCACTCTAATAGTTTATTCTTTGTATAATAATATTAGATCAAAAGCAGCTGTAATTTACATGACCTTGTGAGATTAAGTCACTTTAGCTGACGGTGTGCGCTAATTAAGTTGCCCTAGAACTGATATTGCGGAAATAAAAAGCAGTAACACACTCAAACAATCAACCATGTATCACATATTAAGTGGACATGCATCAAGGCCCCACTCACCGCCACTGGCGTACTCCATCACCAAGTAAAGCGTCTTCTCTGTTTCAATCACCTCAAACAATTTCACTGCGGGAGTAATTGGAAAAGGGAAAGAGAAACAAATACATTAGTTAATTAGTAAAGACAAGAAGTATAGGATATACTGAAATAGAAATGCATGAATTAATTTACTGCACAAGAAGGGAAATCCATAACACAGACTGAAGGTTTCTGATTAAAATGTGAGCTCAGATTTCAGCGCTGAGTTATTATAGTTACGGGTGTCGGTTTAACTGGTAACATTGATCCAAATCAAATGGGAACATCACTGCGGAGCTGCCAGCGAGCTGGTTCAGGCTCCGGTTCGAACTTACCTATGTTTGGATGATTTAGTACCTTCATTATTCGGACTTCCCTGAAGAGCTGTTGAGACAAAAGAGGGAGATTCAATCAATCCAAACAGACATAACGAATAAGACCACATGCAGTGACCCTAAGTGTCAGCTTCATCTATTCTGGGAAAACACAGTTCAAAAATGTTATCACGCTCTGATTAGGGAGCCGAGGAGAGGGAGCCGAGCCGCAACAAACTGCAGAAGCAGCAGTGTGCTGGAACATGAGCATCTACCGCACGGTAGGACTGAAGCAGTGAAGGTGTTCACAATTCTGCTCAGTCTCACGAGGAAACCAAGAAAAGGAAAATCACATCCTCAAAGTCTTTTCTCTGACCACCGTGTGGAGAGAAAGAGGGGAATTCAGCCCTTCCATTTCTATGAAACGGCCTCCTGGCTCTTTGTGTCAGACGAGCTCTCGCAGCCACTTAGAGGTGCTGTTGAATCATTTACGTTCTGCTGATTCCCAGGCGTGCTCAGGCTGTTGGATGAGTGTTCAATTTCAACACACGCTTGCTGGGATTCAGCATCCACCAAAGCAGAGCACAGATTTGGCCATTTCGCTCCGGCTCTTGCTTAAGCGAATGTGTCCCGGGGGACGCCGCTGTCTTCTCCCGTGTGTGTCGCAAGGTTTGGAAAAAGAAAACCGTTTACTCCTCGTATCGTCAGGGAACACGTCGAATTAGAAACGAGAGCGGACATTGTGGTGGTATGTGTGAGTCAGTGTGCGCTTGCAGCTTTTCTAATGGCCTTTTTGGTCTTACATAAGTGCTCAGGATAGTCTATGTTTCTAGGTCATCCAACACAGCCATTATAGCAGTGTGAGCAGGCCCAACTCTGTAGGACCTCTCAGCTACAGTCTGGTTCAACAACATGCAGGTACTCCCTCTAATTCTTTCCTCTGTTATTCGTCTCTACTTGCCTCTTTCTTGCCTCTCGTCTTTTATTTTTGACACAGCATGCTGTTGCAGAGGGATAAAAAAAAAAAAATGGGATTCCATATTTTTCTTATTGTCCAAAAAACAAAAAATAGCAAACTAACTAACATTTGTTTTCCCCCCTACTGACAAGTGTTTCTTGTGAGGGCCGAAGCGGGATATAGAGCTCCATTGTTGTCGGAATACGATTTAAAAAAGCGAGACGCATTGTTGCACTGGGTGACATCTGCCTTCGTTACAGGGAAAATAGGCACTGTAGTTTATTTTGAATCATTCCCACATAAATTGTCCTGCCGCTCTAAGGAGTCTTTAGTGCAACCAATGTGTATTACTCTGCAACCCAAAATAGTCCACAAGGAATGCACATTTATTTATGTTTGAATACGGTTACCGGAATGCAGCTGTGACCAAACAGGATAATGTCACAAATAAGAATAATACAATTATGGTTTGAAGAAAAAAAGATCAGTTGTGCATCCCTGCTGTGTAGAGCGATGTGTACATACAGATCATGTCTTTGTCAACAAAAAACCTTCCATGCTCCTCGGTGGCTCAGAATAGGAAGCTTCTCCTGGGTGACAAAACGCTCCACATTCATCAGCTGCTACGTTGCCCTGAGAGGTTCCCCCACGGAAACCACGTCAATTCGAGTGGAAACACACTGAAACAATAAGCAAAGGATCCTGCAGCACACAAGAAGGGACACATACGTCGCAGCCTTCTATGCGTCCACCCTCTCACGTGCTCTAACATGTGACGCACGCTACGAGACAGGACTTCATGATTCTGATCTGAATGAGTGATGGACCAAAGAGTCAGTTGCTTTCTCTCTCTCTCTCTCTCTCTCTCTAGTTGGCGTCATTGCCCTCAAGCCCTTCACATGGGGAGCACGCGTGCAGCCGCTCGGAAACAGAAATTAGAACAAATCTGAGAAGAGCGGAGGAAAACGAGGACAACAAACGCCTCCGACGATAAAAGCACAACGGGGATGTAGGAAGCCACAATGGAGGCTGATCTAGTGGAGAATTAATATCAATACTATCTACGGGCATACAGGGGAGTCGCAGCGTGGCATCAAGCAGCTTTCAATGTAATTCCGGAGAAGGTGAGCAAGTCCTGAAAAATCTGGGCCAACTTGAGGCTGAATTGACTTTCTTTTAACTAAATTGGATAATACTAAATATTGATTTGGACGGGGAGTTGAGACAACAATGATATGTGTATCACAAACGCGCCGTTTCCAATGCGCCCGGATCCCAGTAGACTGTGCCAGTGACCTACTTCTAGCCACCCAGGGGCACCCAGACTCCCAAACTAGCCTTAATTACAGCAAAGCCCCCCATGCAGAAGGAGAAGAACAGCAGATATCAGACGTGGGGACACTTACAGGAAGTGACTGGACTGCTTTCTGTCACAGCGGCGCAGTGGCTCCTTCCACATGGAGATTATGGATAGGACGAGTTGCCTCCATGTTCTCGCCCCTCCGATCACATGTGTCTGTGCGTGTTTTCATATGCACCAATAGCACTTTAGAACGACGCATAAACAAAAAAGAAGACATGGTGAAATCCACGCGGTGGGAACAAGGTGTCGCTTTCCAGTCCTCCTCGCCTGCTGCTGAAAATAACACCTGTCTACTCCTGCACAGATGTGCCACCAAGACACAACTCCACTTTTACCAGCGAGCCCATTATTGGGTGTTGGATCTGCTATTAGATGTGATATCACGACACGGCTAATTTACTATGCACAGGAACAACTGGCCACTCGCTACCCAAACAGCCCGCGGGTGATCAGTACTGTGTGAGTGAAGATCTAGCACTAAACTACCTGTGGATAAACACTCTTCACATACATTCAAACATGCATGCGTGAACATTCAAATTAATGCATATTTTACCGCCTCAACGTTTGATTAGTTTCATGTCTCACGGCAGGCAACTGCGCTGTCTGTCCAATCCCATTCCAGTCATCTGAACAAGACCAAAACCCCAGTAGCCAATGGGCTCAACCGCATTTAGTTGGCTAATGTAGTGTGGCAGGCGCAAGACAGACATAAACAACCCCCATTAAAAGAGCTTGACCCCACAGTGAGCTTTTTTGCAACTGGAGGGAAATACAGCATTCGTCGTTCTGAACACAGCTCTGGCTGCCGTAAAGCAGCGACACTAAGGACTAAGAACATTGGAAGACTGGAGGTTAGCGGCATTACGGCTCTGAGCCACATCGGGGAAAGGAGATTGCAAAAAAGTTGTGAAGCTGCCAGTGTTTCTGTCGCTTTGTTTACTCCCTTGACTTTCTCCGTCCTGTTTTGCGTCACGACTCGACCTTTTCCCGACGTGATGGTGTCTTGCATTTTGAAAAGCACCAGGCTGTAACGTGCGTTTGAAGCGGCACATTCGTCGCATCTGACTGGTCGATTACATAACCTTTTAATATTTTGTTGTTGATGTCATTGTTCGACTCATATTTACAGATTAGGAAGCGACAGAGAGCGATGAGATCAGGGCAGCGTTTGCCTACTGAAAGAGGGGATTAACAGAGAGGTCTATTTTAGGGCTAACATGCCTAAAAACCCTGACAACGTCAACATCCGTGACCAAGGATGACATGTGATGCATTTCCTGAGGCTGATCTAAGGAGGTGCTTTGGAAGCTCAGCTGACCTCATTTCCTGTTACACTGAAACCACCAAAAAGTCCCACCAGGGAAGAAAGGACCATAAAGGAACAGAGCAGCGCTTCATTCTGGCCTTGTGACTCGATCGGTCGGCTTCAGCTAACCTGTTTTTCAAATGAAATAATCAGGAGGGAAACCCCAGACTGACAAGGACAAGCTCACGAAAAGAAGTGACAAAAACATATTAGTTTTCTCTGAGGTCTCTAAATACTGAGATATGTCTGAGGTTGTTTGCGTGTGTATGGATGAATTGATGGTTGCACCAAGGTATAAACACATGTGAGTGAACTTATGCCAAATGTGAAAAAAAACAAAGGTAGTGCCAGCTGGGGGCTTCTGCATAAACCGAAGGATCTCCTGTGTATGTATGCATGTATGTGTCAGGCAGTCGTGTGTGTGTGTGTGTCTGGCTTAGTGAGATCTGTCAGTGCGCTGGCTGTGCCTGCGCAGACAGATGGTGTGTGCCCACAGCCTGGCTCCTCTGAGACCATAAAAAGAGAGATCAGTTGCATTTTGACGGGCTAACATGAATGAGTTGCATTTGACAGTGAGTTGAGGAGCGATACGGCCAGATTAGATTATTACAGGGAATTAAATGGATGCATGGTTCATCCCCAGTACAAACCAGTTTTAACAAGTCCAAAGCAAGAGGAGACGAGGCCAAAGCCTCCTTCCAATTATCCTTAAATTAGTGTGTTGGTTTGGAATTCTATTCCTTTGGACTCATACTTTGTTTTGTTCATTACTTCATCATCCGATGTGGAAATCATTGCCATTAGCTGCAATTAACTGGAAAAACAGCAGCGCTACAAACCCCCCAAAACACAGGGAATGAAAACCACTTACTGACTTACATTCTTTCCAAATATTATTTGTGTTAATGCATTTAGAAGGAGAGCAAATACACCCTGACCCAATGAGACTATTGATTCAGCCCAGCAGACGACTGCTGCATTATAAGACAAGCTTCTGCATTGCAGATGCCACTTCTGAACACCATTACAGCAATCTATAACGCAGAGCAGCCGACATAATTCTGTATACAATTGCAAGCCCCATGCAGATATAAAGAGGTCTTTACACTCCAATACACAAACACACAGCATATCTTACAAACACCAACACTTATACATACGTGCTATTACACCAACAATAGCTCATCCCCCATTACAAGCAAAAAGACTTCTCCATATTGACCTTCTCGGGTCTACAACAGCGGACATCTGAAAGGCTCGCTGAATAATTGATCAGAGATCCTTATTGGTCAGTAGTGTCACATGATGCGTCTGCCGGGACCGTCAACAGGCAGCCGACGACTCGATCGGTGGGATGCGTAACCTCTCCTGACCGAGACAAGACCCAGAGCGGTGAAACCAGTTTATATAGTCAGGATCTTATTGCCACACACACACACACACACACACACACACACACACACACACACACACACAGACACACAATGCCTTTTAATGTTCATTACCACACTGTGCCTGTGCAGATTAGAAATTACACAATAGGCTGTTTAGCAAAAGACCTCTCACAATAAAATTCATCTGCATCAGATTAGAGGAGTCCAGAACTCAAAGCTTGGAATTCTCAAAGCGGCGTCGCACTGATTGTCGGAAGAATTGCAGTCGGATCCCATTAAGATCCGAGATGATTACAGATCACTTTCTTCTGGAGAACCGCTCTTCCCGTTTCACACTTCAACAAGGATTAAAGGCCAGACACAAATTTGACCATTTGCCAAACAATTACACCCGGTCTGATTTGCCAGACTCATTGGTTTACACAGACAAATGTGGGATGAGAGTCATTTTCGGGAAGCAAATTGCTGTTATTATTTTTTCATTGAGAAAGCTTGCTGCTGCAATATTTTCTCAGCCTGGCAGCTTACAGAGCGACGAAGAGGTACATCAAGACATCAACTGCCATCTACTATGTAGCTGTGGTGCTGGTAACTTTATCACAGTCCAACAAGTCACTGCAGAGGTTGCTTAACAGTTTCTCCATCCTTTACAAAAACACTGAATTTAAAAAAGGAGACATGGGGAGACATGGTACAATAATGTTCCGGCCTGGGAAATAAATCCTGTCCGTCAGCTCCGGACCTGCATTACTTTCAGACTCACAGTAGGTGATGCTTACAGCAGCTTTTCTTATGTAATCTACCGAGAGGATTGTGTGAGTGTGTGCGTTTAATCAGCAGAAAGAGCTGGATTTGGATCCAGTAATCAGGAAACTATCCCCAACTCTGGACAAGGGTAAGTGACAAACAGGCAGGCGTGGGTATTTTGGCAGCTCATTGCCGCGTAGCAACAAAAAGTCAAGAGGGGCACTGGATTAAACAACCTCTGTGGTCTCTCCTGACTTCAACTGATTACGTTATGTAAAACAGCACATCCGGAGTTCAAAGAGCAAGGACACAAGAGCAGCCGCAACTTGGGAATGACTAATGGGGAAAAAACAAGACCTTAATGTTACCATGTGGCCATAAAAGGACTGACTCACCTTTTGTAAACTGGTGGGATTTAGCTGGGTTTTGTCTATTATCTTCACCGCCACCTAGAAACAGAAAAGACAACGACAGAGTCAAAGAAAGAAAGGGGGAGGGATGTAGAGATGAAAGATAACCAAGATGATTAATGCATTCCATACACTGTCACCGTGTGTGTGTGGGGGGGGGGGGGGGGGGGGGGTTAATATGTGTGACTCTGCAGGTCGGTCATCTATTGTTGGCCGGTCTAATCTTGCTAGTGTGGAGCATCCATCCCAATAATCAGCCCAACGTGCACACTGAAACCGACCTGCTCCCTTCACTTTCTGAGAGCTCAGCAGCTTTTTACAAAGTAGCTGAGCCACACTGCAGACTCCCCGTGAGCTCGTACATTGGGCTGATCAGAGATTGAAGGAGCAGTTTTGCAATAATGTAATAATGTAACGCTGTGGATCATTTTTATTTGCATAGGCGTAAAAGTGGCGAAATTAAAACAAAGTTTGTGGTCCCACCGAGCAATTGAGATTTTTCATCCTTGCTTAGGGGGACACAGGGTTCTGAGGAAGACAAAGTAGTTCCTTTAAACCAATTTGGGAATGCTGGGCCTCCTTAAGGCCCCCGGGGGAGTTTAAACTCTTCAACTGTGTCCTTCCAGACCATTTCACAGCGTTAAACGTTTTAAAAGTGTTCATTCTTTGTTACAGTGTTTGTTGATGTCAGTAGAAATAACCTCTGTTTCATAGTCATACAGTTCCAATGTCATACAGTGCTGTAAGAGTCTATATGATGATTATTACCATGCTTTGCATCCCGTAAGTGTGCACGAAAACAAACATTCATGCTAAATGTGTTTTATGGGAGTGTTTATATAAAGTGACACATTTTGAATACTACAACTTGCGTCTGATATCTGAAGAGTTCACTAACATGATAAATGCTAACGACTATGCTAACTAATATTTACAAATAAAACCGCTACTGTGACTAAGAGTGGAACTTTTGCATAACATACAAGTGATTTATATTTACATTCAGTGTTCCACCAAAGCACATTGTGTGCATCTATAAGCGCCAACAAATGTATTTATAGTTATAGTTGTTGTGTGTGTCTCTCGTGTGTGTAACTCATGTAACATTGTTCCCACCATTCCTTCTGCATGAGTCAGAGACATTCTTTACACTACCTCTACGCTTCACCGTACCGATATTTTCTACCCCCCCAGATTCAATGCACAGGATTTGAGGGTGAATAATTTAGCTCCAGTGTGGCAGAAGGGCAACACGCGTCACTGTTAATTATTCAGCCGTTCGTAACACACTCTGGTTCTCCTCACTACATGCACTTTTTTTTTTTATTGCCCGCGTATTTCAAAGACGTAAGCGTGAATATCCAGCCGGAGGACACGCAGTGGAAATTGAATCATAGCTGCACTTGTGTGCTAAAAGGCTTTACATGTTCGTCTACATGTTGATTTCCTGCCTGAGCTCTTTTAGACGACCACGGCATCACGACCTCTGTGAGCTGAAGGGAACTATTGTAGCAGAGGACAAGGTCCTATTTCATACGCAGGAGAGAAAGGCATTACTGTTGCTCGAATATAAGAATATGATGCATAAGAGTGAAAATACTACCCTTTTATCTTAGCGTCTATTCTTGTAACCATCCTTGAGTTTTGCGGTATAAAAATTGACTTTTTTTATATATAATTCTTTGCACATCCTTTCAATACCACATCTGTATTTTTGCATTTTGTCCGTATTTATTCTGCGTGTGCATAAAGAGTTACTGAGGCAAAGCTCCTTTTATGTGTAACATTCGAGGTGAAACGGTCAGTCAATCGATTCATTCGGCTCTTGCTGAGGCAAGTCAGGAGAAGAGTGAAAACATCTTTGCAGACCAAACTATTAGCTGATCAATTAATGGAAAAACAATCTACAGATTGCTCAATACCGATAATGGTGGTCAAAATGTAGTGCAACAATAAGAAGGTGAGGTATCATGAAGACAAATACTAATGTATCACCGCCCTCCCTGCTGGGTAGGAGATGAGGACAAAGGTTTCCGTGAGCGTAGCTGAGCATGGGAGTGTGTGTGTGTTCTCACGTTATGTAGTCCCCCTCCCCGTTAGAGAGAGGACACTCTGTCTCCTAGAAGTGGCTGCTGCTCCCTAGACAGAACTCTTTTCATGTTTTTCTACAGAGGTAGACCTTCTTTTTTTCTTTTTTTTAAGCTTTTTGCCGATACCAACAACAACTGATAACAAACGGACTGCAGCAGCTCACACGGCGTCCTTTCGGTGTGTGCGCCGTGTTCTTTCCACCTCTCGCTCTGATCTGCGTCTTTGCATTCTGATGAGCCAGCAAGGGCACTCAGGTACACAAAGCGACGGCTGACCTTCTCAGCAAGCAGTGGGCAGCGTGCTCGATGTGCCTGCTTGATATTAGCATAAAAGGACGCAGGATGGATCAGACGGTTACAGTTCCGACCTGGGAGAATATTCATGGCCTCCGTACTTTGATCACACCAGGGACATGATGAAACAAGAGGCTAAGAAACGGACATGGGAGGATATCTGAGGAAGCTCTAGGCTCTCAGTGAGTGCTGTGGTACGTGCCGTTTGAAAGACAGATCGCAGGTCACCGTTTTCTCCTCAGGGAAGATTTAATTACCGACACACCAAAGCAGGATGTCCATCAGTCTGACAGGTCAGCAGCGCATGACTGTGTGCGCATGCGTGTGTTTGTGTGTGAAGCGGAAAAAGAGAGCTTGACCTGACTGTTGGGGGAGAAGGAACATGGACGGGTACAATATTGCCATGAAAGGAAATCAATCATTCTTCCGAGAATCAGAACATGGCAAAAAGAGGTTTAACATGCTGCAAAAAACACATTTCTCATTTACTAAACACCTGTTCAGGCACCATCTTTGAATGAAATAGTTGATAAGGCAAATACCTTTGGCACCATCTTTCTGTACACTAAGGTTTCTCTGATGGATGTTTAAAATTGTAACTGAAATAAGAAGACGACCTCACTGTTAGTACACTTTAAATTTTTCATGCTTAGTTATGGTAACTTAACATCTTTGTGCTTTAGACCGGATTACACCTATTTCAGGATGTTGCAATTGTCAGACATTTCTAGGATTATTTTTCAGGCTTTTCTTTACTAGTTTTAGAGCAGCTGGAGAATCACAGGAGACGGAGGAGTGAGAGGAGATGAAATGCACCAAAGAGTTCCTCGGGTCCTCTATGGCTTCTCCTCAACAATCGGTCGATAAACCGATGCTGGAAGTAATAGTGAGCTGCAGTCTCAACTGTTAACAAATAAAAGAGTGAAGTTGACCTACAAGGTTTGGGGATGAACAATGTATGGATACAAAAATGCAAATTAAAACTCGTCTCACCTCCCGTCCAGTCAGGACATGTCGTGCCAGCTTCACCTTGGCAAAATTCCCCTTCCCAATTGTCTTTAGGAGGCGATAATTGCCAATATGGGGGTGCTCCTCTGTGGAGGTGAAAGAGTTGCGGCATCGCGGCAGGCT
This sequence comes from Gasterosteus aculeatus, assembly GCF_964276395.1. Taxonomy (NCBI): domain Eukaryota; kingdom Metazoa; phylum Chordata; class Actinopteri; order Perciformes; family Gasterosteidae; genus Gasterosteus; species Gasterosteus aculeatus. Next base: position 12,257,759 of record NC_135693.1, on the reverse strand, counting down.
GTGGCGACTCGCAGATTTCGTCGGGGGAGCCGGCGGTTCAACAAAGCCGTCCACCGAAGAGTGCTGCGGGGAAAAAAGGACACCCATATGGAGATAAGTAACCTCCTCGCCGATTCAAACAGCGGTTTCTACGCGTCCATCAACCTCCTTGTCGGTCATACAAAGACGGACCCTTTCCTCGCGGGCTGCATCCGCCTCGCACAAACAAAGGATGCAGCAGAGCGCTGCAGTGGAGGCTTGTGTCTGCCAACGGTGGGATATTTGATGAAACCATAAACCCACAATCTGGATTCAAGAAGGGGATCCACATGTGTGTACGCATTCATAGTGTAACTTTATTGGCATGCCGTCACACACAGTGGTGCCCTCACACGGCACAGAGACAAGAGTCATAATAAAATATTACTGTCCCCACGGCGGGACCGGTTAACGAGTGACCCAGCAATACGGCATTTAACGGTGAATTAGGAACGGCTTGCTATAAGCACGGAGCTGGCACAGGCAACGCACAGTGTCTCTCCTCCGCAACAGCTGCTGATGTCAGTCCAGGTCAGAGATCCCATGATCCTCCGCTCCTGAGCACCACACCCAGCCAGAGAATAAAGCCTCCTTTGCTTCCGTCTCACTGGAGAAACACTACACCGTGTAGGGTGCACATCACCTCGGATGGAATAAATCCTGACAGAGTGGGAGCTACACTGCATGATTCAAGCTCTTCCCAGTGTGTGTGTGTGTGTGTGTGTGTGTGTGTGTGTGTGTGAGGCTACAGAAAACTTTGATTAGATGCCAGTCAAAGTCAGCATCCTTGTGTCTAATGCACCAAAACCCATGTTTAGAAATATGTGTTGCTTACATTGCTGTTATATGTCAACATTAAAGTGACTTTAGTTCCTCCCATCAACTTGAAATCAGATTTTTCATGTGGGTAGTTTGTCCTTCAGACACACAAGCACACGCTTGGCCTCCAGAAGTCCGTACATCGTCAGATGAGCATCTGGGCAGGCAGGTGATTTGAAGCGCTTGGTTATTACACAGAGTTGGCTTCACCCGACCCCTTTATTAACTCAAAACACGCAGGGCACGCCTTCAGGGAGGCCGGACGCTGAACAAATAACGCACACCTCCACAGACACACGATTATAGAAAATAAAGGAAGCCAAGGGAGAGAGCTTCTTCTGTTTTGCAGCACTTAAAGCCACTTGTCTTTCTGAGCAATTAGCCGTTATGCAACGCAGTGGAGCCGCTGCTAGTGGGCCCCGGGGCGGCATTATGGAGCCCAACAGAGGCCCGGCTAGGCTCGCTGGCTACAGCCGTCAGGGCGCCGATAGCCGCCTAGCAGCACTCATGCTTTTCTGAACGCTGGCAGAGATTGACCACAAATCTGATGTCAATAGGGTTCATGTTTTATATCTTTGGAAATGCTATCACCTGGCAATTAATAACCCAGATGCACATCCTCTGAAAAAAAAAAAAAGCTGTATTCTTCTCTTTTGAATGATTAAATAATGAATAAAACACTGCTCCCAGCTGTTTCCACTGCTTGTAACGGGATGTATCCCGTTAAGGAGGGTTTTAAGTGCCTCGCCTTGTTTCCAGGAAAAGGATCAGACGAACCTAGATATGTCAGAGGCTCCCCGCGCGCGCATCCCCGGGTCCTACTTAATAAGGGCCAATCTCAGAAGACTCGCGCTGCTTTGCCGTGATTGGGGGGGCGCGTGCGCGTGCACGTGCACGAGCGGCCGGGTGGCCTCTCGCAAACATTCCTCCACTCGGTGAACGAGGCGTCTCCGTCGGTTCCTGCCCGGTGTTTTAAAAATAAAACTCGCGGCAGCAGTATGGCGATTAATGGCACGTGCGTGCCCCTCTTCCTCCTCTTCTTCCTCCTCCTCCTCCTCCTCCTCCTCAGCACAACAGGCCCCAATGGGTGATGGACGTCACATAGCGATGCTACCATTGAAAAGTAGGACAACATCCTCCCCCACCGGCCCTAAACACTGACGTTGTAGAATAGAAAATACCTCCCCCTTCCCATTAAGCACCCCCCCCCCCCCCCCCTGCACGAGTTCAGCAAACACCATTTTGTCACAGGCCACAATTCATCCTCGTGAACATGAACATTGTAGCGTCGCGTGTGTCATGAAAGCGCACTGGCGCAGTGCGCCGCGCGGCCGCCGTGTCGCGTCCACCAAGTGGGGCAGAACGTAACGGAACCGCACTTTAATTCTAGGTCGCTGGGCTCCGTGCTGCTGTTACCCGTCGGGGGGGGGGGGGAAAGGGCAACATCCACACAACAAAAACAGAAAAACAAGCCGTAATGCTCACTGGTCGAGTCGCTCTTCAAAACCCCCCCAGAAAAGCAGCGCTGCCATAAACCTGCACCGACCAGCGCCATGCAGCCGGGTCACCCCCCACACCCTCCCCCCTCCCGTCCCCCGCTCCCCTTCCCCCGGTACCCCGCCGGTGTAGAGCCGGTGGAGCGGCACTTACATTCTCGGTGTCACGCTCGTTCACCGTCGGCAATGGCGTTCTGGTCGACATCTTGCGGGCTTCGGCGGGCCGCTCAGCGGCGCGGCGGGCCGGCCGGAGCGCAGCAGGCGCACGGAGCGGTCCGGTCGGGGGGGAGAGCGGCGCCTCCGTCCCTCTCTAACATCCCCCGCAGAACCACCGCGAGCAGCGGCCCTTTTTTTCCCCCCTTCTTTTTTTCTGTTTTCTCACCGCGGCATAGCGCGCAGGGCCCAGCCGACACGCCGGGTTTTTTCTTGTTGGCTTTGTGCACTTCCCCTCAGGTAGGCTAGTGGCAGACAGAGGAGGAGGGAGAGAGAGAGAGGGAGGGAGGGAGAGAGAGAGAGGGTGGCGTGAGAAGAGGGGGGGGGGGGGGGGGGGGGGGGGGGGGCGACGTCGGTAGCGGATGGGTCTGCGCAGCGCATCTCAAACCTCCCACCAGGGAGGATGGAGCATCTCTCTCTCTCTCTCTCTCTCTCTCTCTCTCTCTCTCTCTCTCATAAGCACACTGTCCCTTTGTCTCCTCTTTATAGCTCATTATTCGAGTCACCAGAAAACAGTTAAGCACAACAGTGTCCCTCTATCTGCGGGCCGCCGAACCCGGAGAGCTGTCATCCGGAGGCTCATAAAGGACACATACGGCCGGTGTTGTAATAGCGACTGAGTAAAGGCCCATGAAAGTACACATTGAATTGGTCGGGTGAACTCCATAGTCGAGCCCTGCGGTCGGACATACGTGGTGCAGCAGCTAGGCGATTAGCTACTTGATGATGAACATGGCAGCGTGGTAAACAGTGTCCAGAGACAGGCCTGGTTCAAGGGTGAGGCCTGTGTCACACTGCAAACTGGACAGACTTTGCCATCTGCTGGAAAAGTCCTGCATTACACCCCTTATTGTCCCCCCCCCCCCCCCCCCCCCCCCCCCGTTATATTTCATCATAGAATGTTTTTTCTTCTTCTTCTGAATGAGTTGAGAACCAAAGGTGAGCGATGATCTGCTTCTAAGAGAGAGAGAGATGTGATGTGTCTCCTCCTTGAAATCGTCACCTGAGTTTTTCTGCGTACGGTGATGAGGCAGGTGTGCAGGCGCAGTTTGTCCCCTAGGTGTCAGGCTGCACCCAAAGTGCCAAAAGCTACGCCTAATGAAAATAATGCCACTCAATATTTTTTGTTGTTGATTTAATTTCTTTCAGCCTTTATCCTCGATCTCTTGAGTCGTGAATGCACTGACACGTCATGTTGTGATGAGAAACAATCAGTTTGAAAGGAGTCTTTTTGTTTGAGTCTTCGTTGTCCCCATGCAGCATTATTGCATGATTCAGGCAGACGGTTGCACCTTCCCGGGCGTTTACATGACTGATGGTTGTTCGTACCCAGCAGAGAGGCCCCAGCCTCAACAATAACGGTCGCAGCATGACGTAACATATCACGATAACTGATGGATGTAGGACCTGAAAACCACTGAGAATACTTGTTCTGTTTTTGTGGTTTTGTGGAATCTGCTGTTTATTTTTCACCAGCTACAAATTCAGCTGCGTAATATTGTTTGAGGAAGACCGTCGACCCTCCGTCACATCAGGCGAGAGCTCAGGTACATTTCATTGAATAATGTTTTGTCTTTGCAATGTTTTTAGGAAAAGATACCAGAATAAGAGATAATATGGGTTCAACATAGCAGGATCTTATCCTCTGTAGGCCCCAACTGGGACCAGCTAAATTATTCCAACCAGACACGTCCTTGTAGTACTAATACTTCGATTTTTCATAAATCTATTTTAAATTTGAGAACATTGACCTAGTTTATATACAAGGAAATTAAAGGACTTCTTTACTTGGAAAGGTAAATTTAACATACAAACAACTCTTTCAAAATCGTTTTTGTTACTTGTGGCCTTGTTGAGCTGAGGCCTTCCGTGCTCTCGTCTTTAGATGCAAAGCATTCACTGGATTTGTGTCTGGGATTTACATTCTGTACCTGTTGCACTGCTTAGGAATGTAATGGGTACTGACACTGGTTTAATAAGTGCATGTACACCCAGGGCCAAATGCAATTACATGCTCTTACAGGCAACCAACAGAAAAGCGGCAGCTGCTAACCGCCATTCATCACGGATGGTCATGCAGTTAGCTGTGTTTGCCGGACAGGGGTGAGAGTAGGGAGTAGAAAAAGAAAGGCAGAGAGCGAGAGAGAGAGCGCTATACAGAGGAGGTGGGAGGGGTGTGTGTGGGGGGGGCTGAACTCATTATGAGACAGATAGTGTGGTAGCATCTGTCAGCATTGGCACTTTACCATAGCTCTTTTTGCCTGACTCAGTTTCACCAGTGAAAGTCAAGCCACGCTTTCCAGTGAGTAACAATGTGCGCACACATGCTGCAGAAGTGTGGGAAAACACCACAAACAGGAAAGGAAAGGAAAATGTTTTGTTGAGTTTTTCATTTTCCCATTCAGCCCCACGCTGTGCCTCTCAAGTTTAACCATTTCATTTGCGTACAGTCCGATGCATCTGGAAAGTCAGATGTTTGAGAAGGTTGTTTAACCCTTACTGCTTTTTCCGAATGTTCCATCCACTGCTATGTTTCCTTTCCAGATAGTGGAGGTAAATTATGTCCTTTTGCACGATGCAAAAGGAATATTGTATTGTTCGGTGTCCCTGCCCTGGCACATGTAGCTTTAATCAACACTCATTGCTTTCAGCTAAAAGCACCAAAAGGTAATAAAAAAAAAAGTCATCAGCAGACATTCCTGCTGTAGGATCCTGTTAACTGCACACCTTACAAGGTAGAGCTTGCACTCCGCTGTCTGCTCTGACAAGTCAATAAAACCCACTGGTATGCTGAATATTTTTGGAAGGCGGGATAGATATGAAGGTGGAATTCGATCAGGCAGAGAGCCAGCCTCCTGTTCGTTACAGAGCTTTCCAGCAGTAACACACCTAAACCTGAGGAAAAATATTACTGACTGGCACGTCCATGACGCGCCCCAACCCATGGCCTCCCCTCCACCTGCATGTCTTTGTACCTGTCACACATGTATGTGCTGTATGTATGTACACACACACACACATCATGTACTCCCTCGATGTTTTGCATTGGTAGTGATGGCAGGGAAGTGGAAACAATGAAAAGGCTTAAAGATCCAGGGCAGATGTGAGCTGAAGCTCAAGACTCTTTTGGCCAGAGTTTGGGTGCAAGGCAGGACATTTCATTTGTCCAAACCAGACTGGTCATACTAGCTTCAGATGAACTTTGAAACGCATGTTTACACACTGGATTTGGTCCCCCATCACTTACATGGAATTAAGATGATGGGGTTGTAATTAATCATTTTTTCAATGTATTTTCTTTTGGTTCCTTTTTCTAAAGTGCTTCTCTAAATGTGTGTAAATTAGTAAGCTGCTGATGTACATTTTTTGTGCATCTCGGTTTTGTATCAACAGATGAAGCCTCCCTCTGAATGCAGCCTCATTTCCACTTGTTGTGGTCCATCAAGGTCACAAGTATTTCCTCTTTTGACAAAGCGGCAAATCATAAACTGTGAAATGTAAACTTTTTCCTTGATATTAACTTGTACCATGAAAGGCAATGACACTTACAATGCTGTTACTGTACTTGGGGATAATTATCAACCATGTATATCATGTTTTCCCTCGTAATTATGTCATAATTCAAAGGCTCCGCTGGCAGGCTTAAAACGGTCAGGTGCGTCATCATGTAACAAACTCTTCTCTGAGGTGCAGGCCTATTAATTGTCTGGATATAATTACACTCACAACACCCCGAGGGCCTGTCTCGTTTAGTCATCTCACAGTTTCTGCTCCAAACTATAATTAGGGAATGTAATCACACAGGTATAGACCTCCAGGATTTATTTTTTTTCCCCACTCTGATTGAAGCCTGATTGAATTGACATCCGTGGCTGGCAGGAAGTGTTTACGACCTGTCACGTGTTCAACAGCCACATGCAGCTGCAACTAGCGGGCGAAACATACCAGCAGGTTTCCCAATTTACATACATAAACATGCACACATCTACCGCTGGTTCCGCTAATTGGTTTGACGTGTGCGTGACGTCTTTTACCTTGAGACACACTTTCTCCTGCGTGGTGTGTGTGTGTGTGTGTGTGTGTCTCCTTGTGAATGCCCTTGTGTGGTTATGCCACCCTCGTGCGGCACTTTCTGCCAGTGTTAACAAGTGACCTCATCTCAAATGTCATCCAATAAACGACTCATTTCTCACCTCCGCATACACTCTCTCTGGTCATTAAAACACCCCATACCTTTCTCCCACTCTGAAAGAGCTCAAGAGAACATAAAGCGACGGGACACTTTGAAGCGATTGTGAGTGGTTTCCCAGAGAAGTGATCCATCAACAGCATTTCTGTGACGTGGGTCTGGGGTTTAACCTGGATAAGTCGGAGGCCAGTGCAGGTCTAAATTGATATAGTTCCGCTGCACTGTAAAACAATACCATTTGTGGGTTCTTGTTTTGTTCAGTCTGATTGAAATGTCATATCATTAGACATCAATTGTTCCCCGACAATGTGGTCCATATGAATTGTCTGATCCTATGATTTTTCCTGTTATGCAACCATAAAGTTCATGTTTGTTAGAGGGATATCTCACTATTTTGTTTCCTCACTATGCGTTTGCCTTTTTTGAGTTTTGAGTTTTTTACTATTAAAGTCCCTTTTAGTTTCCTAAAGAACTCTGCATTTGAGTCCTGCCCTTTTCCCCAGCACACCTTCCTGACACAAGCATGACTTTGTGTGTTTGGCTTTTGGAAATAATTAAGATGTGCTTTTACTTTTTGGTGTAATCAGAATAAAATTTAAGGGATTTCTTCCCTATTAAATACTGCAAGTCTGTCTTAACAGGACTAAGGAGTGGAACCCTCAAGGGCCACACTTCAATTTATCTGGCAATTATTTTGTGGTCACTTAATTATTTTCAAAACAGTTTATTTTTACTGTATTCACTGCAGAACCCACACAATTGCAGTATAATGCTAAATGATGTGTTCAGTTAAAACCTGTATAAAAACATAATTTTGACGCAGCAGTGCATTGGACTTAAGCCAGAGCCGAAAGCCCCATCATTCCCTGGGGCCTCCTGATGGGCTTATCTGTTCCAGTTAGGACCAAACTGTACTTAAATACGGTGTGCATTTGTAAAAATAAATGTACTGCTGTTCTTCTTTAACTGGAATAAAATTCAGGAAAGCTGTAGCTGCCTTGAGGATGTACTGAATTTCTTGATTCATTTCTTTTTTGGAACATTCGACTGTGTAAATACATGACTGTTTGATATGAACAGCCTACTTATGTATCTGATTCCAAACAGGGTATAACAACAGGGGCAAGAAAAAGGGTAACAAAATATTAAACTTTCATTACTTTTGTTACATCTCTGTGATCTTCATCCAACAACTCTGACTGAGGTCTAGTTTAAAAAAAAAAATCTAATGCTGATCGACAATCAAAACGTTAAGCTACATGCAGGGAGATTATCTTTACCCCAAGTGGATTTTTTTACCAAGAACAAGGACCAAAAAATATTCCCCTTCTCAAGGATTTCCTCACATCGTTGAGTCACAGGAAAAAAGTGAGTGAGCAATGTTTTCTGCTGGGGGGGTTGAATCACACACGGCGACCGGCGAAAACACAGAACTCCAATGAGCGGCAAGCTGAAGATGGGGTTAGGGGAGCAATGACACATCGTGTATCAACTTACACGTCCCAATGCAGCCCTGACTAAATCTCTAGACAGCAGAATGATTGAGTAACAATTTACCATAAAACCCCTCCCAAGCAATTTCACATCTAAATTCGTTGCGTGTGTGTGCAGGCTCCACATTTGTCCCTCAGCACACATTGACTCAACATACTATATCACTACATCCCCTGTGGATCTCGTTAAACAAGATAGATATGATGGCTTGGGCATCAACTTTGTTTCATTTATCATTGTTATATTCAGATGAAATCATCCTCATGTTTTCCCCCAGAGCATTTTCCATCATACTGTATATGAAGTTAGATGTTGCTCCCTCTGGTACAGGAAGAGTGAAGTGTTTTTACTTGTTGTTCACACAAGCTGTTGAATGTGAAGGAAGCGCACAACAACCTGGCCCCATTTTTCCATCATATTTTATTCAACAATATAACTTTTGCTCTTCAGAGTACAAACAATATAAGATAGATATGACAAAAATATATATTTTAAATAGAAGGGAAAAACATTAAGGCATATCAGTGAAGGAAGTCTTGACAGCATGAAATATAACCGAGTTACATGTTTTGTGTTTACCTCTAAGGCACATGGTAGCTGCTGAAACCACACAAAAGACGGATAACTGAATACACTCTGATGTGGCGACTATGTTGTTTTTGGTCGTAGTCCTCCAGTGCTGTGTGTCTACAGAGTCACGAAAAGGCAAAGCAAGGTCGAGAAAGACTTCTCAATCTGCCGAAAAGTGTGGTGGCATTGTAATAATACTTTAATAATCCCTCGGTTTCACACATGAAACCAGCTACAGAGCAAAGCACTGTAATTATGTGTATCACGCAAGCCAGCCTGGTGCCAGTGTGACTTCTTGACTGGGGGCCGACATGAGAGAGCCCAGCTGTCACCCCGGCAGCAGTGAGCGGTCAATGGGCCGAGGTGTGTTGTTACGAGAGGCGCCATTTCTTGTGCCTGTTCTCGGGTTCCACTTTTTTTTTTTAGTTTTGTTCGTTTAAAGCGCATTGTTGACCCGAGCCCTTTGTGACCCGAGGTCAGCGAGGATGGCATCACAAGGACACACAAACAGCTCAACCGCATCCATCAAACCCAGGGGGGGGGGCAGAGAATGAGCTCTTTCTCACTCATTCGCTTTACTCCCAGTCCGTCTTTCACACGTTCACTTGCTTGGAGGCGGAAACAAAGCTAGCACGCACACAGGCATCCAATCACACACACTCAGACACGCAAACACCGATTGATTACCTCGGTATGTACAAGACTACAAATCTACTTGTACTTGCACTTCTGAACTGTTTTGTGCTTCTCTGGAAATATGTTTTTTTTCTTTTTTTTTTCTTACAACCGAGTACTTCAATGATGCATACACAGGTTATATGAAGGAATGCTGGTGTGGAAGAAAAAAGATAAATGAAGCTACAGCTGCATCAGAAATCCATTACCTCTTTTCCTCAGTGCCACTGCTCTGTTTCGACTGTTTTCTCTACTATGAAAGCAGCAAAATGCAAAAAACTTACATCCAGCATTCTTATTATCTTTAGTATGTTTTCTTTGGGCACTTAAAAATAAAAAATAAATGTTGTAAACTTTAAAGTATATAAAGTATAAATATTGCAATGTTTAGTGCTGTTGTCAAAAACAAGTGTGTGATTCCTCAGGACACTAAAAGCCTTTTTTACAGTGCTTCCCAGCCCCTTAAGAGAAAAAGATGCCCAGTGGTCACATTACAGGACCGGCTGCGCTGTCATGAGCATGCCGCTTGGAACTGCTGTGTGAGTCTGGGGGAGCCCATGTTTTATGTTGCATTGTAGGAAAATGTACAAAATGTTACGCTGGTGCAAGCATCTGCTGTGTTACACTGATATGTTTGCTGAACCAGATCTATGCGGGCTGCTGGGTATTTCGGCGTTCAGAAGGCGTAGGGCCCGACTATGATGGTGAGTCGGAGCAGTGAGTTGGAGCGGTAGTTCATAGTCAAATGGAGAGTTACCATCTCCAGGTCCACGACGTACTCCCGCGGGCCTGTCAGAGGTTTTGTCATCACCAGCATAGCACTCACGTTGCTGGAGCGCTGAAAAAAATATATATAATCCATAAATACGTCAGGAAGACTTATTCTCTTTAACAGCATGTTAAGTTAAAGTTAGCATCTCAACTAAGATGGTGAGCATTATAAACCTGCTTCATCAGTTTGAATTGTCATTGTGAGCAAAATTAGCATTTAGCTCAAGGCAATGGCCTGACAACCGTTAGCATGGCAGTAGATTATTAATTATGTTTCCTTAAAGTTCCAAAAAGTTCTCATAAGTGCTTTATTGTAACTATTGTTTGACAGTTGCCATATGTTGACAAAATGACAGTTTATCAACTGTTTCCAGTGGAGTCAGGAGGATGATAGCAGAGTGAATACGTGGGTCCCTTTTAGGGTTTTGCTTGAAACTGCAGATTTTGACAGCATCATGGCGCTTTTCCAGTTACCATTACATCCTGTTACACCCTCCTCCTGGCTTTTCATGCAACCACAAAATAACAATTCCCATTGACTTACCCGCAGAAGGAATTCTCCCGCCTCATTTCCAGCTTTGACCCTGAAGGTGTTGTGTGTGTTGGCGTACATGTTGGTTGCCTGAATCTGGAAGATGTCGGCTGGTACGGTCCGCTCTGCCTGGATGCTCATGTATTTGTAGACAATTGACGGTGGGAGACCCTGGCACTCTGCCTGAGACCGGCAGATACAGCGACTGCAAACGCACAACAATTTAAACAACCTTTGTTTGGCTGGCTGCACTGATGATCCTGAAACTGAGGTGCTGGATGATGTTCACTGACTTCTCAGAGGTTTTGGTGTAAGGCGGCTCACAGGGATTCTTGGGATAGCAGCGGAAGCCTCCGTAATAGTTCCAGCACATTTCATCGTCGTGGCAGTTATGGGTCCCCGTCTCACACTCATTTACGTCTTGTGATAGGCAAGAAAATTGGCAGAAACAGCTGGATGAAAATGCTATTATCACAAACTACCAAAACACACACACAAAATCTACACTCTTCATGACAGAGTGCTGTGAAAACAGAGTCAAAGTTTGGGATGTTTACGTTTGCAAACAGGTTTTTTTTTGGTGTTTTTCGTTGCATTTTTCAGCAGCTATCGGGGTGAAAGTAGAAACGCCTGCAGATCTGTAATGGGAGGAAAGACCCTGATGCAACCCTGCAAAGGCCTAAGCGCACCTCTGTCCCTGCAGCTCCGGGAAAATAATCCCATCAAACATTCCCCAAACCACAGGGCTATTTATGGCACAGCAACCTGGATTCATCACCATCAGGTCCATGTGACACAACCGGCCAGAGTCATGGCCCTCTCTATAAAGTCTGCACCTGACCGAGGGGGAGAGGAAGCAATAACAGCTCGCCCTTTGAGTGGGCGCTGCAGCTTCTAATAAATCCACTTCAAGAAACCAACATCATGCATAGACATTCTCTAAGGTGGCTTTCCAAAGCAACACAAAGTCGTTGTGTTGATTTTGCCTAACCTCTGAATTCTTTCCATGACAGTTTTTGTTAAGAGTGTCTTTCATTCCTGCCTGAGTACAGTGGCAGGTAAATTAAGCAAGAAACAATAAAAAAAAAGATTGACTGCAGTACCTTGACACACCCTGCTTCCCTGGAGCTGATATCCTTCTGGACATTCACAGGAGTAACTTCCTGGGCTGTTAATGCACTGATACTGACACATGTAGCTGGAGAAGCTGCATTCATCAATGTCTGTGCAGGAAATATACACACACACAAACATACATTAGATCATCGGCAGAAGGCAGCGCATGCAGGAAACTGGCAATGTGGTGCATGTTCACAAACACGCATTTATCGATAGTCGCATGTCTGTGTTGTGCAGTTTATACTTGTGTGTGTATGTGTGTTCACCTTGACAAGAGGCCGTGTCCTGTGCCAGCTCATAGCCCTGTTCACACTGGCAGAGGAAGGAGCCAATCAGGTTGTAGCAGTGCTGCTGACAGGGATTCTCCACATCACATTCATTTACATCTAAAACAAAAGCAGATGTTTTACATTGCTGTAGTTAGTAAGGGTAGTTCTAGTTCATCACAACTTGGGCTTTAAACCAGTATCAATGGCTCTCTACTAATCACTAGGTAGGTCTACCTTCTTATAACCTCTGTTATTAACTGTTTTATTCATAACAGGTTTCCAGATCAATGGAAAGTCAGCCTGACAACGGCAACACAACATGTATTACAAGCTGCCACTAAAAGACAAAGCCCTGAAGGAAAAATGTTTTTACAATTCAATGTTGTCGACGTTAGCACATAAGTGCGCGTGCCTTTGGGGGACTTACCAACACAGCTGTGGTTGTTGCTGGCCAACTTGTGACCTGCGTTGCACTCACAGTAGTAAGAGCCCTGTGTGTTCACACATCTATGCATGCAGTAGTGAGTCAGGGCGCACTCGTCTCTGTCTGCAGGAAAAAACAGAGCAGTAGGATCGCAGAGAAGCAAATTCTTTCAGACAGCTGATGAAGAAACGTCAGGGAACCACATTGAAAGGTCAACACCAGTTTTGATTAAGCGCAAAAAGAGAGTGTGTTTTGCGCAAACCACTCACCTACACAGTGGTCTCCGTTCTTCTGGAAGCCTGAAGGACACTGGCAGGTGTAGGAGCCTCTAGTGTTGTAGCACGTCTGTTCAGCACCACAAGTGTGTCTGCCTGTCGCACATTCATCTACGTCTGCAATAAACACACAAACACAGACTCTGAGAGGAAGCTAGACCAAGGTAATGCCCGCTGTACGCAGGGACATGAAGCAGACGAAGCAGAGCAACGTGCCTGGACTGTATGTGCTCTGTGATCTGCGATGTGTGAACTGCTTTCAAACAGAGGGTAAAAAAAAAAGAAGCGTGATCGCTGACACCATCACATCACACACATGGGCATAAACACACGTGTTCACACACAGAGCGGGCGATTGAAGAGAGAGGGCTTTTATTCAGCTGCTCCGGGTGAAGGGGAAAACACAGATCATATCTTCTGCTAACAAGACAGCTCTTTGAAGGGGATCGCGTGTGTGTGTGTGTGTGTGTGTGTGTGTGTGTGTGTGTGTGTGTGTGTGTGAAAGCGAGGCAGAGCTCAAATGATAAGTCATGTGTTTTATCATCTTCCTCTGCGCTCTCTCATCAGACATTCATCAACCCAAAAGCTCAAAGATACACTTTCTATCCCTCAAAGCATCATGAATAACTTAAAAAACCTAAAATGAGTAAAATGAGTTGAAAAACACAACGCTCCTGCTGGCGGGATGCTACATTTTACTATTCACAGTCAAACCATCTTCACTGAAGCGAGAACTATCCAAAGCTCTGCACATTCATTACCAACTAAATACAAATGTTAATTTTTGAAATACAAACCCAAATTTTACTTTCTAAAGTGTTAAAGTGGACAATGAGTTGATGATAAAGTGTTAAACTTCCAAAAGTTACATTTGTTATTACGCTTTTAGAAGAAAAGTTAAATCCCCATTTGGCTAAAACAAATGGCACAGCAGTGGAAATATTCTACTTTTTATCTTGACCACTTTCTCAATTTTGGTTTGTTTGGAGCCAGAGGCTCTTAAAAAACGGCCTGCTCACTGTCACCGCCCTCGCTCCCTTTTTTTCTTCCATCTTCCATCATCCCCCCCATACTGTAAACTTTCATCCCTGTGGGCCCACCAGCAGTCCTCCTGGGTGGTCTGACACAGCTTATCATATGCAGACAGCCAATGGGCATCAGTTTAAACAGGCAGTTATCCTCAAATACGCACACGCACAAAAGAGAAGGAGGCGTTCTGCTGCATTACGATTTGACACGTGAGTAGCCCAATATCATGAGAAAAACCTGAGTGGAAAACCTAAACTCTTTGCTATCTTTACAGACTCCTGCATGGCGGAGATGCAATAAATGCAGCTAAGAATATGAGACTTGTGGTCATATGATGATCGCAACGATCAATCAGGTAAAATGTATCAATCAAAGCATAAAAATAAGTGCATGCAGGCTTAACTTGCTCCTTCAAACTGATATTCTATTTATACTTTCTGTACTTGTGTGTGTATTCAACTATGTTCACTATATAACCCTATGACAAACATAACCCTGCTGGAGTTCAAGATGAAGATCTTCTCTCTAATTCCCCTGGACAGGTTCAATGTCAGCTGGAAATGACTGTGAGAACCTCCAGTGCCCTAAACGACGGTGCAACAGCCTCCACCATCCAGTGGGACCGGACCCGGGTTGGAAATTGGTTTGATTTGCTGGGGAAGAATGCGTGAAACAAAAAGAGGGACAGAAGGTAAGCCGTCTTTGCTTCTTAAAGGAAGGAAAAGGGTAGAGGGCTAAAACGTGCTCAACTCTCCAGGACCACAGTGATTAGACCAACTCAGTACATTAGGGACAAAAGCAGGGCTTATTTTAAACAATTTAAATTTGAATGAACGTCAACAAATAGTTTGAGTCGGGATCAAATCCCTGTGAAACTCCTACTTACTGGAAGTATTTGGTGATTCACTGAGACTGGAAATGCCCTACCTTCTGGCAAAATAGTCAAACAACACACGCCTAAGAGTCCTAATTCCTGATAGAATAAAGTGTGTAGTGTTTGTGCTTCCGTGATGCCAAGAAGCCGACCGTGGTGCCATGATGCGTGATGGATTTTGTCATGAGTGACAGCAACAGTTATTTGGCAACCTTTATCTGACATATTAACACGACTGCGTTTAGCTTGTTAGCTTGCAAACATTTGCTAGTAAGCACTAAACACACGTTGATGGGTCTCAAGGTCGTCATAGTTTGGCAGGTTTTTCATAAAACAATACAGAATGTTGACGGCAGCAATAGAAGGCCGGAGAATCACAGAATTTAAAGTCCATCACATGCTCACTCCCAACCCGTCTTTTACGACACCAGTCGGCAGCCCGAGGCTTAAAAGAATGATGCTTTCTCAACAGGTAAGGTTGTTAATTTGACTTAAGTTTGTTTTAATTTCCACACTGCTGTTATTGCGTAAACAGTGAGCAATGCATCGGTGTGAGCATTTATTTTGATCAAGCGTTTGATCAATTGCATGTGGCACATCCATCTTTGGTCAGACTTAATTCTCAACCAACTTTTAGCGAGAGCTGGTCCACATGTGTCTTCCAAACGTGGGCTACGAATCAGTGTACTGAGAGAAGCATTTGCTTTGACTTTGGGACACTGTTGGCAAACACAATTACATCAGGTGCCCTTGGAAGGATTAAAGCCTAAATGTCCTGGCATGAGCCTGACAACATTCATGCCACAGAGTACCTGCGGGTTTGTGAGTATCAGACAAGGTGTTGCTTTTGCAGGGCGGACATCTGCGGCTGGATCAAGTTCCAACACTGTCCTACATCGGGTGTAGAAACCGACTGCAACTGCACATGCACGGAAAATACAGAGTCATCCTCTCAACCCCTCTAAGAAAGCTTGGAGGGCGCTAAATGAAAGCAGATGTGCTGAATGTGATCCAAAAGTTCATTCACGGGAATATCTAGTGGTTACTGCTACTTTGTCACTAAACCTTTAAGACGCTGCCAACACAAAGTTCTACTGAAGTTTGTGTGTGTTCATACAAGTGTGTATGTGTGTGTGTGTGTGTGTAGGTGGGGGGAAAGGGTATCCCACACTGGCTGGCGCTAAGGTCCCATAAAGCCTCCACGGCTCACCACATTCAGTACAGTCCATATACTTTACACAGGAAAACAGATTTTGCCATCAAATGTGATGATGTGTTGCGTGTGGGGAGAAACGACTGTTCTCTGAGGTCAGATTTTTTTTTCTGTCCAGAATTTATTCAACACAGCTTACAAGTTTCCTCTAATAGCGGGCCTGCTGTAACATCACAGGGAAAGATAAGGCTGTCCAGCAGCACAGTGGAAGATGTGGATGGAAAGAATGAGGAGCAAAGGGTGGAGGTCTTTTTTGCTTTTTCAGATTTGAAGCTAGATTTATGGTCGTGTGTGCGAATGTGATGTCAGAGTTAAAAACTCCTTGCTTTTCAGCGAGATTAATTCTAAATGCCTCGTGGGAGTTGAGGGAGTAGCGGGGATGGCAGCAGCTCAAAGAATGTGAAAGTGTGTGTACTGGACGAGTGTGTGTGTGTGCGCATCAAAAGGTCCCGTTTGAGGTGTTCGAACATTAAATGGCCTTTTGCAATGTTTAACAGAATCGAGCAATGCAGTAGGCAGTGATGTGCGCTGTCTTACTGTGTGCGAACGAAGAAACCCAAAAGAAACCGCCTATCTGTCCAAAACGGGGACTCAAAATTAGTTTGGCCAGAATTCAGAACAATGTGTTATTTGCTCCAGATTCAAACCGACATGATAGGGCTTGTTGTAATTATCACTTGAGAGCTTTTAGTCTTGTTTTCACTAAACCACTGCAATGGAAAGCAGGAGCTTTTCCAAAGAACAGTTGGAGCCGTCCTGCTGTTGGACAGCATCTCTGTTTCCCTCTGATTATTGGATAATTCAATCTTCTGGAAGCAGGGGGGCAAGATGTGCAATGCTAATAGCCCGTGAAATTTCACAACATGAAATTTATTAGCATGTCATACAACAGCCACCAGAGTGTTTGATTTTGCTCAACTTTAGAATCAGCCCTCCTGGGCAAACGCAACACGCACATCTTTTCAATTGTGTGTAATTCTCTCCGCATTGCAGTGTGAAATGGAGCTATCTATCACCGGCTCGAACAAGACCTCGGGACAAAGTGGGAGTGGTGGTGTTTCCCTTTCAAAGCAAGTTCAAACACAGAGCAGATAACAAATCAAAGAATTCAAGACACTTTAACCTTATATTCCGTGTATTTCCATCTGTATTAAAGCATGAAATATTTCCATGGTCTTTTTCTTTTGTACCACTCCCAAGATTCCCCTCTCATCGCTGTCATTACTCAGGAGGAAGAGGAGTTTTAGTCGTACTGACACTTACTAACTGATTTGTGAGTTTGCTCCAAAACTCTTCTTAATGTCGGGCAGCGATTTGACATTCTTGAAAATCCGTCCGGTGTGCCGGCCGCATTCCTGACTGATAATGATCTTTCCTGTTACTCTGCGAAATATATATATATATATTTTTTTTTTACTAGCTATTTTTTCAGAAGTGTTCACAAGCTCTGCTGTGTGAAGACAATCAATCACTCTGCCCGCCTCCCATTCACGGCGTCTGGACCACATTCGCGGCCCGGAAGGGGTGAAACCTGAAGATACGGAGGCAGTAAAAAGGCCCGAAAACAAGCAGCGAAAGGGAAACCGTGTGAGTAACACAAAACCCTGCGAACACATCCAGGTGTCAGCCAGCTGAGCGCAGCGGTGATCTAAAGCAGCCCCGTGTCCCTTTCCATCACGGGCCGAAGGGAAAGAGCAACACGTGTGAACGTGTGAGCACATCACAGGAGGAAGCAGCTGGCCGGTGGACGGGCTTCGACCTCGGGGAGACTAATAACAACAACGTTAAGCACTTACGCTGATGAGGCACGGCAAAGCTGCCCCCACCTCCCCACCGCCTCTTGCGGCCCCTCTCTGCACGAGCATCCTGCATAGCAACATCACACAGGCCTACAGAGGCGCTGCCTGCTGGATGATACTCAGTGTGAAAAGTCTTCTCTGGCAGAGAAGATGATGTTGACCCGTTGAAACACAGGGGTGGGGCTCAAACATCCAACGTCAGTTGTTACAGCTAAAACTGCAGCATGACAGAGTTGTGGCGTGAAATCACACTGTAGGGCACCAGGACGATCACATATTAGACGCAGGACGGGGCAAACGATCGGTCTGAGAGCAGGTGGAAGACAAGAGCTTAGCTGGTAATAGGAGGGTTCAACAGGTACAAAGGTGCGCCTCAGGTGTCTTCTTGGTTTGAGTAACCCTAAACAAAGTGGGTGCGCTTGTCCTTGATCACACTTCCTCAACAACAGCGTAGCAAAGTGGTTTGATTTAACGTCCTGTACCACATTCACATTCACATTGTTGCAGCCTGCCTCCTCCAACGTCTGCGTGGCTTGTCGTTGATGGATGTTTGGAAGAAACAAATACTGAAAGGATAACATCAGAAGAAATTTCTTGAAAAAAAAAACATAATTGCTCGGCGCATATCCACACATCCTTTTTACATTGCTGGTGGATGAGCAAAGACCGAGTGGCCAGGGCTTGTTTCTTCGAGTGTAAAAGTCAGCGTTAAATGACAACGAGCTGTAAAGTATAAACGCCAAAGGTCAAATCGTGCAGCGCTGTCACGTTGTGCTTTCTCTGCCTGTTCTGCTCTCTGCATTCCTGCTCCTCGTACATCGATCCGACGCTTATCTGTCAAAGGTGGTGAGTAATTCCTACCATTACAAAAGATGGGAGCAAACGGAAAAAAAAGCCCCCGACATTCCGGAGATATTCCTCCCGAGTGCATTGCATCTGTGTGGAAAAATGTTATTGCATGCACTCTGCCGGGTTCGGAAAAGTACACAAGTTCCCTGTCACACAGGGATTACCGGCCTTAATAGAACATAGCTGGGAAAGATTTCCAGCCACTGCAGGTAGAGCGCTTCCGGGACGCAGCCGACATCGGCGCGGCGTGACGGCGGTAACGTGGCCTGCACCGCCTCAGGAAACCAGACGGGTAAACAGGAGCAGCATTGCCTTTCATATCCCAAAACTGCAGCACAGTAGTAGTATGTCATTGAGACGGGACATAAAAGTAAACTCAGAACTTGTAAATCACGCTGTGCATCATTCACTCAGGCCACAGTAATATCCCTGAAGCCATGAATGCACAGTTATGAGCACAAACAATGTCCAACTGTAAATGAGGATCATAAAATATCTGCTTTCCTTATTTTCCTTAGATTTAACGACTGTTTCGACCACGTTTGATGGACAACCTTCATTTCAAGGAGGAAGTGATCTCACACTCTGCAGTAAATAAGACTTAATACGCACACCCAAGACTACAACAAGTCACTTGAAGGCATCTCCCGATGGTAAACTCAGTAAGTATGAGTGTGTGTGTTTGGAGGGTGGGGCGAGGTCATGGATATGTGAGGCATCGTTAAGCTGTCACAAAAACAGCAAAGGTGGGGAGGGAGGTGGTGGAGGGAGTGGGATGGGGGGGGGGCGCCCGCTTCTCTGATGTGTGACTGGAACAACACACACTTAGGCTCAGGTTCTCCCTCAGAGCCGAGGAACAAGCTCGGCTATTTTCAGAAAGAGAGCAAACATCACAAGTTTATTCAAGAGCAAAATGTCGTGTTTAAGTGTATTTTCTAATTTGTGGATTGTTTTTGGCTTTTAATCAGCGTAACGAATACTGCGAGAGAAAACTGAAGAGAAACTGTTTTTTTACGCAGAGCTTTGGAAATTTGGCTGAATTTTTTTTCCGAGGCATCTGGATGATCTCTCCACTATTTGCCACGCACTCAGCAGTAAATCAACAAAGCAACTCAGCATTAGGACAACCCATGACACTGGTCCAACCAGGCTGGGTCAGTTCCCTGGACCTTCTGTGGTTATTCAGTCAGAGTCGGCCTTTCACGCTGCCCTTTCCTCCACCTGACTCGACACTCCACAGAGTGGTGAGTTAGCAGTGGAGGAGCCTGAGGTAAGCGTTATTTGATACACTGAGGTTTCCCCCCTTTCCAAAGTTAATGGGAATTCCTTCGCTAGCAAGATACGTAGCTGTGCAAAACAGGCACTGTGGAGCGAAAAAAAAAAAAAAAAGAGAAAAGACAATTCTGTGTCCGAGAACAATTGGCTCATTGTAGCAAGTTAATGACAGAGAAACCAGAAACTGAAGTAAACAAAGATTATATCACTCCAGCAACAGAAACGTTCGCCCAAGAGACGGCACGAGACGCCTTCCAGTTAAAACTCCAGTAATTTCAAAGCAATAACGCTGACAGCAACAGCCATCATCATTGTTCAGCCCATGCACTGAAACGACATGCCAGCAAATGAATAAGTATTATAACCGAGCCAGCTCTCTTATGTGGTTACTTTAGCTGCTGATATGCTGCCATGTTTTACACTCTAATAAAACTTAATTGGGTTCCAATTCAGAGAAACATATAAAGCACCTCACATATATATTTGCCCCAAGTGTACAATCAAATTTGTCACTTTCACTGCAGCTTTCTGACCACAAGCCACAACCACTCACCACTACTGGCAAACCACTGAACACATGAAATTTACGCCAATGCACTTTACCTTAAATTACGTTTAAACAGCTAACACCACACATGTGCACGCTCACCATCACGATCTCTGACAGGCCAATACAGATGGCAAGGTAAAAGCTAAAACAGGTCACGAGTGATCTCAGATTCTCTCTCTCTCTCTTCTCTCAAGTGCAGCCATGAAACTCAGGCACAAAGCAGTGAAGAACACTGGTGTGTGTGTGCGTGTGTGTGTGTGTTGAGGAGACAAAGGATGAATCTTCAATCCACTCCCCTTTTGTAAGGATCAAAGAGTCTCGCCCAAACTCAAAATCACACCCACATAATCTTCAGCAGCTACCAGAATCTGGAGCTGGTCACGGCCCAGGGAATCTCCACTGAGGGGATACAGGCTATTTGTGAGCACAGAGCTCACCACGATATGATAACGGCATAAAAGCAGAGGACCTCAACCCTCACGACAAGAATAGTGTCTGGCATTTTTAAGAAGAAGCTGAACTCCGGCCAAAAACAGAGTTTATAAAACATGACATCGCAGCTGAGAGGGCTTGCAACACATCTGGCAGCTACGCATGGTTTGGCTGTTGATGACTGTCAGACAGATGGATGAACAGTTCACTTTTGGAGCTCTGCTTATTGAGGCTCTAAAGTCGTTAGCGAGCAATTATCAAATACCTGCTTGGCCCTGCTAGAGACATATCGAGACACATTCTTCCATCCAGCAGCACTGCATCTGGCTGAGTGTAATTAAAGCACGGTACTGATATTCAGAAGCACTTCTCAAAATTGACATTTTAAGGTGCAACGTGTCCATTTCAGTTCAACACATTGAACTCACATTATTAAAGACAACTGCATGTTGTGAGTCACTGAAGCAAACCGCTTGCCAGGAGTGTCAGTCATTTTGTAATGTCCACCACTTTGAGATTGCATATAACGAATAAACTACTAGGGAACCCGGTTGTTGGCACAGTAAACCTAAAGGTGGCTAATGTGAACCAAAGACAGACTCCACGAGTAAAGAATCTGAGATAAAAATCTTGTTCTGGGGGTCTCTCAGAGTCTCCGCAGTTTGGTTAAATTATTCTTGCCCTGATGTAAGATAGTAGTTTGCTTTTATAACTGAAGACTGTGACTTTAGATTGAATGGACCCAGAAGGGAAATGCTGCCCCCTATCTGTTTGTAGCATGTAGGCAGATACATCTTATATGTGGCACCTTTAAATCCGCTACCATACTGTGGTAAAAAAAAACAGTTACGAAATAAGTGCAACCATATTTTCAGGGCGCAGTCGGTCTTGTGAACGCCTAGAATCAAACCATTCACTTTTTGGAAAAATAAAGTAACACACATCTTTTTGTTCATGGAGAGAGTGTGGCCGAATTCCCTTTTGCACTTCTAACAAATGTGGTTGCTACACCTCCTCTCCCGCTGACAGACTCTGATTTCTCTCCTGGGGAGCTTGTCAACACCGGTGCTGAGATAAGAGGATCCGTCTCTGTTTCTTAAAGCATAAAGCTGTAAAAAATGAAAGGGTATTTTTTGCAAGTTACTTTGATGATACGGAGAGGGGAAGCAGTACCACCTGGTCAGAGGACCTTACCTCTGCAGAGGTTCTGCTCATCTGCAGTGTATCCAGGTGCACAGAGGACGGTCCGGCCGGGTTGAGAGACCCCTGCAGACCATGGAAACCGAGGCTGGTTCGGGGGGACAGCAGGGACAGCGGGGACAGGAGGGACGGGGGCGACCCCGGGAGGGATGGATTCCGGCAGCGGCCCCTGCTCGCCCTCCTTGCTGATGTAGATGACGGCGTTCTTGGGGAGGCAGAGGTATCCACCGAAGTGGTTGATGCACTGCATCCCTCCTTTGCACGCATCGTCTAACAAGGCACACTCGTCGATGTCTGACAGGCCAAACAGTAAGACAGGCGGAAAGAAATACATCAGATATGATGATATTTTCTTTGGTTGAATTATTCAATTTTCTTTAAGAAACAACGTATATTGAAAATACACGAAAAATGCACAATTAAGCTGCACAGATATGTGAAAAACAATACTTAAAATGTCTCACCTCTGCACTGCTCTCTGACCGTGTCATACTCATACCCTTCTGTGCACTGTGAAGGGCAATTAACGATTACCGACATGATCGAGTGTCCTTTCATGTGTGTCAACATCATATGGAGAAAAAAACAAACAGTAAACGCTTGAATCCGGAGCTCTCCCTCAGCACACAGCATCACCACATTGCCGGGTTGCGTAAAACACTGAGCGATCAATCAGATCTCACTTACTGTGTATGAGACCGGCTCCTCAGCCTCCTGAGAGACGACGTGTGTGAAAACCGCACAAAGACACACGCAGATCCCCAGCATGTCGCCCGAGCGTCGGAGCAGCACTGTAACAAGATGAGATGAGGAGGATAGAGCGTGCAAGATCATTTTTTGCGCTCGACAAGCCTTCAGGTTTTAATACCAGCTATTACATCATGGATGGCATTGCTTAACGAGTCCCAACATCTCCCGCTGCTGGCGTGATGTTTATATTGGCACTGCTCCAGCCAAATCTGCGACTTCGACTAAGTGAAGTGTTTTTCAGCTATTTTTTCTCCAAAAGGATTAGTGCGTAATGCGCGTAAAGATCGTGCGTAAACATGCCCTCCCGTGTCAGTCAGTGTCGGGAAAATGGACGACTTAATCAGCCATGCAGAGCTCATGTTGATTAAACTTTTGTATTTGCACAAAACATGTTTCCCAATCTGCACGGTACAACGTTGTGCCATTTTCACCGCGTGCCTTGTTTCAAAATACACTTGTTGGTTAATTCCGTCAGAACAAGCGAGCATTAAATTTAAAAAAAATACTTTTTGAAAAAAAACTTGTTTCAATATCCACACTCGTTGAGAGGCTTTCATTGTAATGGAATCAGGGCATTATGCGTGTACGGTAGCTTTGTCACCCCGTGGTGCCTTGGAGACGTACCTGCAAATCTACCTGCGGATCTCCAACCCTCCTGACGCGCGGAAGAAAAACGTCCCTGGTTTGTGTGTTCGGTCGCAATCCGAGAATGCTCACGCAGCAGACTGGCGTTTGAATGCAAACGGTGCAGTGGATGTCAGCTCGTTGTCGGAGTGCAAGCAGCAGTTGTGATGAACATGCGGCTCGTTTGGTATGATATGCTGGGGGCGGTGTACCGGGCAGGTTGAGCTGCGGGTTCCTCTCTCACCGATCAGCTGCCTGCAGTGGCTCCCTCTATAGACTGATGACTAGTTATTAAATAAAGGTAAACAGAATAAAACACCGCTATCTAAGGAAAAACTTGCCTTGTTCTTTATATTGCGGCACAAGACAAAATTCCCATAAAAATACACCAAAGTAAACTGAGATAAGGTTACCACATATGCCTGGCTTCCATGCATTCAACATTTAACCTATAATGTATTAGACTACATTATATATCATTCAATTGAGCTTTGATAAAATGTTTGCATTTATTGTACCAGTGTATACTTTTAACAGGACCGTAAAGTGTTTGAGTTGATGTAGTCTTCATTTTAGTAGGATTTCAGTAGTTTACTAAGACAAAATCTGGGGCAATACCGCGTTTAGTTTTAATAGGCTCACACCATTTCTGTAAGAGCCTCCATGACTTTGGGGGCTGTAACATGCATACATGCAGTTGGCAATATATCAGTATGTGTGTGCAGCAAGTGCTAAAGTAAAATTTGGTTTTGAAGATGTCTGGAAGCAACCACTGCATTAGCCTTGAATACATTTAAGTGTTTACAAGATGCCTGTGCTTCAGGAACATCTGCTGGAATTGGCACGGCTTCCTGGATTTCCCATGGGTGAAGAGACAGCAACTTATTGTGTGTTTGTGTGTGCACAAGGAATGTGTGTGTGCCAACTGCTTGCTGATACAAGTGGATAGAAATGGACTTGGCACCGCCTCTTGTAATGTTGGCCTTGTGACCTTTCCTCACAGGGTGTGGATGACAGCAAGGACTGCAGAGAGATTCTGCACGGTGCGATACCCTCAAGGTACAAAGTTAAACTTGAGCCTTTTTTTCTGGCAGAGCTGGGATTATTTTCTAGCACTTCACAACTCTAGTACTCAATCGTGAACGGGAGTAACTTATAAGTAAACTTATACTAGTCCATCTACCGGGTTAAATTTAAGAGTACGGTTTTGGTCCTAGTACAGATATTGAGGTCTGCTCACAATAAGAGAATTATGGCACAAGAATAAACCACAGAATATGATAATACATCATTTGTTCAAACAAGGATGACCAAGAACAAGAAATAATTGGGCAAATGCTTGACTCTTCACTGAAAGTTTATTTTATTTAGAAAGCTATTTAGATAACATATTCACCAGAGACATTGAAGTAAAGACCTTGATTACTCAAAGTATTTTTTTTGCAAGATTAATAGAAGATGGTGTCCAAGACTGATGAAAGAGAAGATGAAAGCATATTCCCCTCAGTCCTGTTCTTCACTGGAAACCAAATGAGAAAGGCATGTTTGCAAATCACACAGGTGTGGTTGTCCCAACACACAGAGTGCGCATACACGCGTGGGTACATTTTTCATAACATCAGATTCAGATGCTTCTTGCGATGCTGAAGGCAATGCATCAGGTACTGTTGACATTTGAGCATCAGCCAATCAGTTCCTGATGCAGTATCATCCGCATCGGAGAGTTTTTCCTCTAGCGCAAGGGGAAAAAAAAGGCGGAACAAATCACAACACATTTTGATCCTCTGCAACATCTATTAATGGGTAAGATGAGCGATTCAAATATAAAAGCAAGCCAACATTATTCTGTCCGTGCAGCGAGGATTCAATAGCAACAGTACACATCATTGTAAGTTAAGATGGCAGCAGAAGCATCTGGAAAGTGAATTCATGCAAATTCAAAGTGGGCATGCATTATGAAAGAGCTGCAAGAGATGAGGCTGCACTTCAAAAGACTGTCTAAAAGAAATGTAAAAAAAAAAGTGGGAAAAGGGGGATGCGATAGGAGAAAGAGCAGACAGAGAGGGTGCCTGTGAAACGCACTTGTGTAATTGCAGTGACATCTTCATTGAGAGCCCTCCATCTCTTTCCTGTGTGCTCCAAAGGGCGTCGCTGATGCCGGTCGATGGGGAGAGAGCCGAGGCGCTGTGTTTAGCATAATCCCAGAGGCCATTGTGAGAGCAGCTAGTGAACGACTCACAGTTGCCAGCTGAGATTTCACCAAAACTCAGCAGAACACGAGGAGAAGGGGATGAGACAGGAAGAGTGGAGGAGGGTAAAGGATTGATAGCAGCAGTGAAGGACAAAAATGCAGATGTGTCAAATATCACTTTACATGGAAGCCACCGAGCAATGGCAGGTACCGCGCTGTGTTGTTTACTTGCAAAAGTGAGGTGTGACCAGATTAAGCTGAAGTGTGTCAGGGCGACATCTCTTCAGTCGTGAAATGATCATTACCTTAAGATAAAGCGTGAAATCCTCTTTGATCACCATTTCACATCGGCAGACGTTTTTGAGCCCACTTTGGTAAACAATTTGGCCTCCTGCTTACAGGTCGCAGAAAAGGAAAAACACCTTTCATTATATGGTTTGTGACGAAAAGTAGACAATCTTTAAAGGTTTATATTATCGTGTTTTCAAGTTATAAAAGGCAACTGCAGAATCTCTCCAGGTCATTGTGAGAATTTAAAGCACCATCACAGTTGCCTGCAGAGATTACCCAGTCAGCCCTTAGATTCTTCACTTTTGGGGATATAACATTTACATCACTTTCTTGGAGATTTCTTATCTGGAGATAACCCTTAACATTAACCAAGTCCTCACCTTAAATTGTAAAGGTTTACGTAATGGGGACATGTATTTTGGCCCAAAAAAATATGTGGATCCCTTCCATATGACTGTGTAATCTGATTTATTTCCCCGCAAGGCAGAAAACACACGCACACACACACACACACACACGCCCCCTGTTCTTTGATGGGCACGTTGTTATATTTGTAAAACCAAATTGGCAGCAGACGGTTAACACCGATCAGAATAATGACTAAGCTTTGACCTCGCCCTCCCCCCTACCGTTCCAAAAAGGTCCTATGTTACCATGGTGACGACGACGAGGCACGTGCCGCCCTTTGTTGCGCTGCATCCTCCAGAGTCAGCCCGCACATCCACTCAGGGGTCAGATCGCACCCAGGCCTCTCCCTAAGGTCACCACTCACCAGCCTTCAGCCTTTGACCCCAACAAGCACTGAAAGAAATTCACAGAAGGGGGAGAGAAAGGGCAGAGAGAGGCGAGATGGCAAAAATGAAAACATATTTACTCAAAACAATCCTCATGATCACACGACAATTGATGTTATTCTGATACATTTATGGATTTGTCTTGTTTTAGGCATTTTGATTGCAGATTAGCAGCGTAGTCCTGTACAGTGTGTCTCCCTCTTGTGGTGAAATACGATGCGTCCAAACTGATTGTATGTTACTTGATTTAGAGTCTGGCAGTATAAATGCTGAATATGGGGCATCGAAGAGGACTCGGGGTTACTACAAATATATAAGCAAAACAACTGGGCACAGTTCCAATGAGTTACCTCTTTTTTAATGTTATCCTCTTTCTTTTCTACGTTTCTACGCCACATCTACAGTGTTAACTATGGAAGGAGAAATGCCCAAAGTGCATTATATGTTTTATGCTGACATTTGTTGTTCTGCTGGGTGTTTTTTCACAATCAGGTAATACTGGACTCTAACAAAAACATGTATTATGTTAACATATTCATCAGACTCGTGCATAAAGCTTGCGGAAAGCCTCTTGACACAACCTCCCTGTATTTAATTAACGAAACACTCTCGGCTATTTCAGTTCAGTTTAACATAGAGAAATCAGACTTATGTCCAAACTGCAATCTTTCCCATTGAGCCTCGGTGCACGATGGGACATTCGGGTCATCGAGTTGCAAAGTGTTGCTCAGGCGTTGACAAAAGAAAAATCTAAAGTTTATTAAACGGAACAGGCTGACAGTCCACACTTTGTTAGGCAGTGAATGAACAGAGTGGTTTTGACAGGCCTAACCTCTTAAGCTTCGGGTCCCACTGAGCTCGGCACAGCTAGAGCTAAATGCCATCTGTCCCAACATCATGAGGCCCCCCCTCAACCTGTCCCCCGACACTATACCATAAAAAAAGACTGTGCACCCTTGCTATTAAAGGAATAATATAAGGTTATTCTACCCGAGTGATATCATCTTCAGTTGAGGCTCACCTTTCAGGCAAACATTTCAAGGCTTTCCAAGTTGAACACTGGATTAGAAACCATAGCTGTGTTTGTAATCCACACAATTGTAGTTTTCAAAAAGGATCCATGCTAAACAGCGGTCTTTAAATACTGTTAAAAGCTGCAAATGCATTTATAACAGAATACATTTGAAGAACAAAAAAATAAGTACACCCAATTGATCTTATTTTGTATTTTGCCAACACAAGTCACGGGTGTCAAGAGCGCTGCTTTTAACTTGAAAATAAAGAGCAGAGCAGCCAGAGCACGGAAAGGGGAGGGAGCACAGACTGGGAGGAATGAAAGGGTCGATCTAAGCCGATACCGGTGACCCCTGAATGGAGCCTGTGCTTTACTCTCTAGGAACACGTCTTGTATGAAACAAATATGTATTATATGTATTTAATTGAGCAAATAGCCCCCCCATCTTACCATCTCTGGCATGAGGAGAAGCACGGGAAGGTCAGGATCCTGCCTCACATTACTGGTCTGAAACTAACAACCTATTCAAACCTCAACGTATTGTTTTCTTCCGTTAGTCTCTCACTGTGACTCATCAATG
The DNA here is from genome assembly GCF_964276395.1 of Gasterosteus aculeatus. Lineage (NCBI taxonomy): Eukaryota > Metazoa > Chordata > Actinopteri > Perciformes > Gasterosteidae > Gasterosteus > Gasterosteus aculeatus. Next base: position 12,229,429 of record NC_135693.1, on the reverse strand, counting down.
GCTGTTTCAAACTCGATTTAAAAAAATAATAATGTTACGCTGTACCGGTTTCCACACATATTTCTCAGAACAATACAGTAATGATATCACCATATGAACTTGGGCTCCGTCCTTTCACAGTGTTGTCTGCTCCGTTAGCTGTCATCTAACGTTAAGAGCAAAAACGACCTTTGTGCCCGATAGCTTTAGCACTTCATTAAGGCCCTGGACCTTCGCCGTACAAGCAATTGTCTTCCTCTAACAAAAAGACTGCCGCATTGTATCAGTTGGAGGTAAATTTATCAAAGGAGGCCAATACAATAGACGGCGCAGCCCAAATTATGAAACAGGTCTCTAAGGGGCCTCCTGGTGAGCCATATTGTACTGTTTGTTGATGGTCCAGTTTGGACTGAATAACATGTGGTGAGATTTAGACAGAAAACAGTGTGTGGGAGTGAATACACAGAAACGAGATGTTCACGCACAATGTACGAGTCTACGCATCGGAGTGCGTGTTCGGCATTGTGTGTGAGGTTTGGGGCTGCGTTTGCTTATGTGAAGCCATGCTGAGAAAACGCAGGCAGCCCATGGACCTCTCAGAGGTGCATACTGGGTAAAAACAATTGGGATCTCCATGAACTGATGTGACATGTGTATTTGTTCCTGCTTTTCCGTTAGGAGAGGTCAAGGAAAAAAAGTGCACTGAGAAAGGGAGGGAACAAGGGGATGAGGAGAGGAGGGAGAGAGGGGGGGGCAACAATGTCTTTGAGTTAAAGGCAGCAAACTGCAACAGTATCGTCCCTCAGCAATGCGGACACAGAATCACTTCAAAAACGGATTTGTATCATATGAACATTATCATATTAACATGTTATCATTGTTTCAGGGATTCTGATTGCGTTCAGTTTCATTTCTTACACGATTACAAACAAGGATTAGATGCAACAAGTGGTTGATTGTTTGACTGACAGAAAATCCATCTTCAACTCAAATGTGATGCCTTTATTCTTTCTGTATCACTGTAAAGAGATTATCTTTAGTTATTTGCACTGTTGGTTTGACAAGACAACATATTTGGGGACATCATCTTGGATCTTCTTGAATAATTTTGATACTTTTGTCATTTTACACTCCACTGATGGTGCGAGTGTAAATCAATCAGGAAAATCAGCAGCAGCATAGACTATTTATTTCATATAAAACTCTTCTCTGTAGAACTATGGAGACCTGTTTTGATTTGCCGTCCGCTCGGTGTGGGACTGGCAGCCGGGCAGCCCCTGCATTGCAGTCTCAGATTAAATGGGCCGGTACCACATCGGACTACTGACTGTCCTGACCATATTTACATCCCATCACGGTTATTGGACACATAATTCCACCGCACATCTCTACAATCTTATATCACCCCCCCCACACACCGGCACACTCACACACACAAACTACAATTATAATTTAATATGCCCCAGTGTATTAGACACCCAAGCAATTTTCTGCCATTTAAATGTGAATTTATGTCTTATGTAAATGAGTGGTGAGTCGATTCGGGCCGAGTGGACGACTGGCGTGTTCCAGGGGAACGTTATGTTACAGCCCTTTGGTCATTTCAAGGTCCCGGTTCATTACCTTGATTTAACAGACGGCAGATGCACCGAGTGAGGCCTTTGCTATCTCATCCACTACCCTTACTCAAATACAGGAACATGAAACGATATATAAAGTAGCATCTCGTTTTTTGCAAAGCTTAATAGGAACGATGAGAACGGTAACTCAAAGCATCTCCCAAAAGGAATATCTCGTTCATCCTCTTAAGCGAGGGCCGCGTGGAGCGTGGAGTTCCAGAAATAAAACTTAAATCTCTGCAATTACCGCAGTACGATTATTTCAGACTCATAAAAATACTTGGGACAGAAAAGATTACATCCTGTGAACAGTTCTAATCGTCTTGCCTTTTCAATTTAAAACAAAGGATCAGGTCTTTAAGATGTTGAGTCATATTTAAGAATGCACCAAAAGACAAGACTTCTCTGGTGAAGTCTTTTCTGCTCCTTTCTGACCTGAAGGAAAACAGTTTAAACAGTGAGGCAAGTTGCGCCGTACCGGTGTGTAGATTAACTTCTGTATTTACCTTGCGCCCATGAAGGCGCTCACGATGTCAGCACACCACGGACAACAGGCATGGATACTTTCAGACGCGACATGGGCAGATGGAACTTCATTCCTATCGAATCAATATCGAAACTTTCTTATCGGTGATGTTTAATGACTGCTGTCTTACGGGTTAATTCATTACTCTAGTTTGCAGTTTCACCGTTTCATAAAAGCTGTAAGAACATTTTACGTTTCTTTAAATGGCATATTTTCGATTGTGGGGATGAAACATTGTAATTAGTGCCAGTTTCACAGAGTCAGTTATTGGCTGTTTTATTGGCCACATCACAACACAGCGAGCCGTAATATCTGACCTTTACAAAGAGCATTTCTTGACAGGCACTGCCTCACTTCAGTAAGACCCCACACACACCAATAGGTGTCTTAACACAGCTTAACGTTCAATTCCTTTGATCATTTTTTTTCCTATTTGATTTTCTACAACTCAATACGTTTCAAATCATTTTAAAAGACAGATTCCACACTTCATGAATACGGAATAAATGAAACCTGCGTGAATCGTTTTAGAAAGGCAGACACGAGTAATTTCTCTACTATAGTAGTATGAAGTGAACCTTTCAGCTGATCAAACTCTTTGAAAGACAAGACCTTGACCGCATGATCAATCACCCGCCCTTATCACAACAACAACCAGCGCACCTGCTGATTATCACACGCGCTCTCCAAAACCGTTGCCTGTCAGCAGACTCATTCTCACGTCTTATCCAAAGCCCAAGGTCTCAGCGGTCAATGCGGCTTTATGGTTTAAAATTGTCTACATTCAAAACAGCAAATGTTTGGTGAGATCATACCAAGGATCCAATTAGATGTTGAAAATGTTAAAAGGAAGAATCGACAATATTGGTGAAACGTAAGAACAAAAAAAAAGGTTATTTTCTTACCGAGTTATTAAACACGTGGCATCGTGCGCATGCAGGGAAACAAGGAGTCAAGCAGGCTTGGAGAAGCCGTGTTGTGACACGAATAAACCACAGCAAGGTAACGGCCCTAAATAACATATTTAGTACTTGTAGTGTTATTTTAACAGATTGCAGAAAAACACAAACATTACGGACGTCCCTCTGTGCACATTTTACTGCAACGAGAGAATAAAATACGAATAGAAACACTGTACAATATATGGTGCAGATTTACAATTTCTCATGAAATTTCCCCTCGTCAGTTTGAAAAGACATGGCGGCGCACAAATGTGTTGCCTGGGTTTAGGGTGCAGGGTTATGATGAAGCCCAGAAAAATGCAGTGTTGCAGGTAAAATGCTGTGTAATTCCAGCCCAGAGAAAAGACTTGGGGGAGCAGGAAAAGAGCAATGCGGCTCACCATGCGTTTGTGATTGATGGTCTCTGTCTGTGCAATAGCTGACTGAGCAACATGTACATCTCTCTTGTTCACACATTCAATGGCATGCACGGGCCTCATAGCGTGCAGCGTTTTAACATACAGTCACCACGGTGTAATGTGCACGTGGAGCCAGCTTTTTCTTATTCCTAATTAAAGTTAACTCACATCAGGACTATCGCGGTGGTTGAACGTACCATGTAACTACGACTTCCACGTTTGGAGTCGGACGCGGGATCTTTGTGGATGTCTTCTTTCATCCGCTGCTTCCTCCCGCTGTTTCTTTCTCCCTTCAGAGTACACTGTTGAATCCAAAAGAAAGGGAAAAAAGAGGCGGAAAATCTCAAGTTATTATCCCTTAAGGAATATGCATAATAAACATTCCTGTGTACTTTGGTGGTAATATGGATCAGCAATACTGCACGATCATATTTTTCTGCCAATCCTTGGTCCCGTCCCGTCACGTCTCTGTTGTCTGGTGCCAAGACATGTCTGGTCTGGCTTCGGGCCAGGCTCGGCTGGTCGCCACCGCGGCCTAGCAGGCAGGCCGAGCTTAATGCTGACACATCGCTAACATCAGCCAGGAGGAAAGACCTCCGCGAGATGCTGAAACATCAGCACAGCACCATTTCGAACACACTTTCGCATCTGCGGTGGGATTCAAGTACAGTAAATGTCAAAGTAGCATTGTAGGAAATTAATTTAATAGCATCCCTAAAATTGGTGGAATAATTAAATGTATTTAAAGAAACCGGTGCGTTCGAGACAATGGACATCGGCACAAAATTCTGGAAATTAACTAACACGAACACACATCTGTGATTAAACCTATGATCAATACACTTAAATCGTCATGTGACAAAGATTACTGTGTTTCATCAAACCATTGATATAATCAACATATCAGCATATTGTATTCAATGCAGCATACTATTAAGGGTGTAGAATGCAACAAGCACATAAACATTCCACATATTGGGATAATTAGTACCTTGTTTTTCGAGTTAGTTATGTAGAAAAAATATGTATATATATTTTTTGTTTGAACAAACACTAAAGTTAGTAATGAAGGGATAACATAACACCTGATTCCCGGCAAATAGAATATATATATATTTTTTTCTAGGACATTAGAAATCGGCATGAGATCTGCTAAGCAGCGCAATCATTAAGAAACATGAATTGCATTTACAAACATTACCCGGGATCTTATTCAAATGTCTGCATAATGAAGTGTGTTAAAATCACACAAGAGGTTACAAATATTACTCTAAAAGCGTCAAACAAAAACTGACTGCCCAGCCTCTTCACAATACTAATATTTTTGTTCCCATTCGATGATCCTAATTGCTGCCCTTTGTGTTTAGCAAGCCATGCAAATGAAGTTGGCAGAAACGTGCGTGTGTCATCATCAGCACAGATGTAAGCAGTGGTCCTTCTGATTGATGATGCAAACCTTCTCGCTATTGCCTTGTTTGTGACCTCTGACTCCTCACCCTTCAAGGGGTTAAACTTATTACCCTTTGGCCCATGTGACCTCTGCTGTGAAAGGAGATAGATTGAAGGATGACCACAGCTTTGGTCCTATTGGCCGCTCTCTGACCAAACTGTGGCCAGAGGGCTGACCATCCAAAACCCTAGAGGGATGTGACCCTGGCCCAGCCACACGCTCTGTGGATAATACTATTAACAGGTCAATATGAGCCTAAAACAAGGGGGGAGAAAACACTGCTTCAGCCTAAAGGATGAGCAGAAGAAAGGGAATGAGGGGGAGATCTGGAAGAAAGATTTCCAGGATGGATTTGGAGGTTAATTTTCAAGTCTGTTCAAACAAATGAAAGGAAGCAACGACCTGGACCCATTTTGAATATTTGGGATGGACGACGAGAGTAGGATTGCCCTGAAACTTCAATCATGCCGGAAGAAATATGGTCATTTACAGACTGTGTGGTCACAATGTCCTAAGCATACAACCAAAAGCCAGGAGAGCGAACCAAATGATTATTTATTCAAGAAATCCCCTGGGTAGACCAAAACTAGCCTAGTCATCCCGCTAAATATCACACGAAATAAAATGGCTAATGAACGTAGAACTACACATTTAGAATGTATGTTTCTGCTGCCCATAGAAACTAGAAACTGTTTTCATCGATACATTTGAGAGTAATGCTCCTGTAATTAGATCTCTAGTATCAGCAGAAGGAGGGTGTATTGGGTGTTCACCAACACAACCCGCTACATGCCAGACATGTGCTCTCCCTCCCTCCCTCCCTCTCTCACTCACTCCACGTTGCCAGAATATTAGCCATTTTTTATGCCTCCTTCTACCTTATTTCTGTCTAACCAAGCATGTATTCTGGTTTGGCCATTTGCTAGTTATTTTTTACTGGAGACACAAATCTTCTTTTTCTATAATGAAAAATAATGAATATTCAGCATGGTCGCAACTCAACTGAGTTCTTTTCTTTTCTTTTTTTTAAAATCGTGTTTCTGCCACTGTGCCAAGCCTGGGCAATGGTTCAACCATTAACACTCTAAAATAGTCCATCTCCAATTCTTCCACACTCTCATCACTATTACCGCCTAAAAAGCGGAAAACATCACTTTTATTGTAGAAATGCTGTATTTCTACATAAGGTTACCGAAAGCCTTCACCAAACATCATGAATACGCATACAAGAGGGTGTACAGAGCATTCATAATGCGCTTTGTCCCCCTCCACCCTTAAGAGTTGAGCACCAATAAAAATAACAAAATACAAGACTAAACAATTACAATTAGCGGCCAAAGCCACGACCCCAATCAAATTAGTTTTGAATGAAGCATGGCATGATAATAAATCGAGGTTTAACACACGGAGCTAAAAGAATCCAGTCTACTAAAGTTGTCAGAACAGTGGTATACGGTACCGGCGGTTACACACACACGTAATGTCACACAAACATATAAGCAGCTGAACGATGAGGAGAAGCTATCCGCGAGCAAAAGAAACAGAAAACCTAAGAAAACTAGAAGAAGAATTGAGATATATGACAGAAAGAACAAATAAACAAATGGAAATAGAACCTTCTGAAGCATCCATGTGGTGGGAGAAGGGTGGGACACCTGCAGAAGCACGCATGGTCTATCCAGAGCTCTTCAGCGACTGCTCCCTCACGGAGCAGAGTGTGTGTGTATGAGCCAGAGAGAGGGTGTGTGCGCGCATGTGTGTGTGTGTGTGTGTGTCATGGCTGAGGGAGGGGATCCTACCCCTCCTCCTTAGGACTGTGTCTACTTAACAGGATGGAGGGGTAGGTGGGGCCACTGCAATAAAGCAAACACACACACACACACACGTATTTTTCTATGGTCGTTATGTCCTCGCTTCTCTCGATCTTTCCCGCCTCCACACTTCCATCTTTCTGTTTCTTTCCAAGACTTGCTCTCATTCCGGTCCCCCCGTCTGTCTGCAAGCCTCCTACACTCTCGCTCTACATTTCGTCTCCCCACCCCTCCCTATACCCCCCCCCCCCCCCCTCCCCCTTGTCCCGATCGCTCCCTTTCTGACTGCACCGTGATATTAACGTGCTCCCATTTATCTGGAGAGGAGATGGGGCATATGCCCTTTCTGGCAGGTGGTCTCTACAACCTGCTAAACTCCTGGCGTGTGTTGTGCGTCCCGTCGGTCTTAGTTGCATGATAAAACAGCGCTAAGATCAAGCGGGACGTCGGAAAGCATGGTGTGCTTGAGAGAAGAAAAAGGAGGCGAGGGACAGCGGGAAAAGGAGAGGAGTGGTGCCATGATCACTTTTTTTTTTTAACCTCTTATAGTTCTTCTTGCTCTGGGTTTCTCTTCCTCCTCTCGACTCGTCCGGCCACCAAACACAAATCCCATATGATGCAGGGAGCAGCCATCCCTACACAAATCATTCCCTTATTCCATGGGCCGCATGTTACATTGAAGGTATTGATTTTCTCCCCCCTGCCTGCCGCAGCACTGATTGCAAGAAAACCCTTCACAACAGTCACAAACAGGAAGTGGAAAAGCAAACCGCGGTGTGTTGCGATTGACCACAATGGCGGATCGCAAAGCTTTGGTCCACGTACTGAAGACACGCGCTGTATGCTTTGCTGTAGAGTACATGATGAAAACCCCAAGACAAACGTGCAAAACAACAGCATAAGCACAAATAACTAATCCGTCAAATATAACTAGTCGATCATAATGCTACTTGAACCGGGCAGATTTGCTTTGACATGACTGAAGCATCAGTACCACAACAGAAACAATTACAAATAGCAGTGTTCAATATTTCAAATCAGATATCAGTCCAAAGGATATATTCTTAAATTTATTTTTAGCCACATAAAGAACAATGGTCATTTTGGAGCATTACAAATAAGTAAAAACCAAACCTTTCAAAGTTGAGACAAAATCAAGGCAAATAAAACATTTTAAATTACCCACTTTCCTTAGATTAAAACTGACCATGAGAGGAGTAAACGCCGTTGTTTCCAAGGCAGCACAGCTGATGATACTTTGAACTCTGACCTTATACTCCTGCCTGTGCTCTGAAGCGGTGACCAAACCCAGGGTCAATCAAGAAGAAGGTCAGCAGGGGTCAAATGGTAATGACCCCTCTCTGGTTATGCAATCACGCCATATCAGCCTTCTGCAAGGTGCATCATTCATCCTAATAAGAGCCGTGCTCTGGGAGCATGTTGTGGTGCTGCCTTCGGATGAGATGGACTTTCACCTGCATGAACAAGCAAGAGTAAAATATGAAACACTGAAATAACAAAAATACACAGCTACACGAGATACATTTCAAATTGCAAATTTCAGTCCATTCTTAAAGTACATTTTTACGTTAATCCCTTGATTCAATTTGAGTGCTACTCAAAGCACAACTTTGATGGAATACAATGTGTTTTTTTAGTATAATTTACGATTGACAAAGAGCACATCATGGTTGCACGGAAAGCCACGACTATACTGTTGGTGCGAAGCAGCACAGAACTTATCAAGAAGAACGGTGCAATATTCAACAGCAGCAGTTTTTCTGCACAAGTTTGTAGGCATTCTGGAAGCTTGAGATGAGTCAGCATAAAATAGAGACGGGCTTATTTACTCGTAGGACAATAGGAGTTCAATCCATTAACCATGAGCAATTCAAAACTGTCAGACCTGCTGGATTTATTAGAAGAATGCCGTTAAAACCCATCCTGACAAAAAGGGTTGATCTTGAAGAAAAGAACTGTCTTGGGGTAGAGAAACTGGGTTGGAAGAGAAGGAGAAGGGGCGGCGTGGGGGGGGGCAGATGAAGGGATGGAGGGACCGATCAGAGGGGTGCCAGACACAAAGAGGCCAGGCCATGGCTAGTGGCACGCGATGGGCAGATTAACCAGCGCTTCCTCCCCTAACTGAAGCATTAGAACACCTGACTGAGTCCCGCCAATGGCAGACAGCCAAGGGTTTTTGAGGAGGGAGGAGGGAAGCTGGGGTTCGCCTTTCAACACAGGCTCTTCAACCACACAAAGAGGGGTGGGGTGGTGTTAGTAGGGAGAAAAAAAAAAAAAAGGGGAGCGACGGGCTGGTGGCTTGGAGTTGGGACGGGCGGGGGCTACTAGCCTTGCCCCTCACCATCTGCTGCCCAGGCTAAGTGAGGACAGGGGTAGGGCCAGAGTGCGCGGTGGAGCACGCGAGCGTGTGCACAGAAAACACACGTGGATCTGCGCGCACGCACCTGTTAGTGTGTCAGTGGGTGGGTGGGCGGGCTGGAATGGCAGATGGACGCGGCATACTGCTGGCACCAGAGCTTCCATGTTAGTCATACTACGTTGAGAAGGCGCCCCTTCCCCCACATTCCTAACCCCTGCTAACTAATCCACAGTGCCAGCCAATTCTGTATGTTTTGCTGAGTTTGATTAAGACGTCCCTGATTAGAGACACTGGGTGAGAGGGGGCTGCACCGCTTATCCATGCGGTTGTTTACTGTAAAGCAAAGCCAAACAGACGCAGTACCTTTGACCCCCACACCACTTTGAAGTGTCAATGTTAATAATTGGCAAACAGTAATTTCAGTTTTTAACCCTAATTTCCGTCAGTGATGCAAAACAATGTTTGAGAAGAAACATTCATGAAATTATGGTAGATAAAAATAATATCAATGACTATTCCCCCAAATAAACAGGTATTGTACATTAGATCCCTGCCTGCATTTGTGTATATTAGTAAGCCATTTATTCCATCAGTTTTAGATTTCTAAAGAAAAATAAAAAGGGGGTCAGGGCAGCAGACAGTAATCTGAAAATGCCTGTAATCCTCCATGGTTGCAGTGTGAAGAGGTGCAGCCTCGTCTCCATTTAGCAGCCATGTGTCCTACCGGGCTTGACACGCAACTAGAGTCTTACAGCTGCCAGGACACACACTGAGAGATGAGGCGCAGCAAAGCTGCTCCCAGTCACTCACTGGAATAATTATGCCAGTTCTTCTGGCCTTCTACAATGCAGGTCACTGAACTTACTCCACTCAGTGATGGAACAAGTGGCGTGTGTGGGAGCCAATGAATAAATACAGGGTGTGTGTGTGCGCTGTACAGTTTATGAAACACACAGAACACAGTTGAAATAACAAAAAAAAGTGTTTACTTGGCAACGGCAGCAAAAATCAATTTGATGGGCGACACTTTTTTTTGGTAAGTGCGCGAGAACCGTTCCAGGGCATTTCCGTCACGACGAAGCGGCACCGAAGTTCCTGAAAAAAGAAAACGAATCCTTGTAATTTCCACAATCGACCGCATAGGGCAAGAGTAGCGTTTGGGTGCATGCGTTTGTTTGCATCACATCTTGAACTTACGTTGTGTTTGAAGCGGAAAAAACAGGGCTCCGTCTGAGCGGCGGAGAGGCTCTGGCACTTCGCGCGTCCCAGCAGCACCTCCAAGATGTAGTTTACTCCCGCGACGACCTACAGGCAAAAAAATACAATGACTTAAAAATATATTCTTATTAAAAATAAAGTTTAAAATTAGTTTTTTTTTTTACCTGAATTTTGGCCGATTTTATGCTCACGAGCTTGTAAGCAACCCGCTGTTCCGCGTTGAACTCGGACACCGCGAAATGAGCCGCCCTCAGAACCTCGGTGTCGTTCACCGGCACCGCGCGCGGCTCACCCGTCATCCCTTCCGCGGCGTCCACCGACCAACCGGCCGAGGCGAAGAGGACGACACAACACCAGAAAAACATCTTGAACCCGAGCGGTTGTGTCCGTGCGAGCCGAGGCTGGATGGTCGCTTATGAGCGGCCCAGGTCGCGTTAAGAGAAGGTTATGAGGTAAAGACGCGCACGTGTTTCCTATCGGTTAATCAGAACACGAAGGCCTCGCGCAGGGGGAAGAACGTGTTCACGCTAATGAAGCTAAAAGTACGAGGAACAATACGAATATATTTTTAAGACAAGTATAGCAACGTCTGTATGAATAATAATAATAATAATAACACGTGACACATTAACAGATTCAGCGAGCACACCCTTTATTTATTGTATTCATTAGGACATGGTCTCCAATGGTTTTTGTCATGGCAAAAATAAATTGAAAATAAAATAGTTTTTTTTAATCAAATGTATCTCACACTTCACAACACAGAACTTAAAAAAATTACCAAAAGTATGGAAATATAAAGAAAACCCCAGCCAAACATCAATCGAGCAAATTGTTTTTAGAATACAAATCATAACATGAATGGAGGTCACCTGTGTGTAATCAATTGAATTTAATCACAGTCTAACCTCTGCTTTGTGAGCCAGAATTCTCTGGCAAAAGAAGTTAATTCAATTAAGGGTTCATTACACCAAAAGGCAACTGAGAAGAATCAGTCTGGGGAATGCAACGACTAGTGCATTGAATATATCTTATAAATCCACTGCTGTAAACGGACTAAGGCCGTCCTCAAAACATTTGGAGTCAGAGTGACAAAGACAGTTACAGCAAACAGGGGCTTAATATTCGGCGTAAGATACCCGGTGCAAATGAACAGAAGCGCGCCATCCCGACCACGAGGGCTGGCAGCCCCATGCTGTGAGGGTGCGTCTCTGCAGCGGGCCTTACGGCTGGAGGGTCGAAATAAATGCCGAAGAATACAAATCGTGGAAGAAGACATTTCAGTTTGTGAAAATGATAACTATACCCACACATAAAGCCAAATGAGAGTCCAGACAACACCTTTATAAAGCCTGTGGCAGGGCGTGAAAATATCGATTGACCCGCCAATGCAACTTGATAGAGCTCGAGCAGTTTTTCAAATAGGGTGTGGTGAAACCACACATCCATAAACAATCAATGCAGCAACTGCTGCCAGAGGACTGGGACATCAAATTACCTTAAAGAGTCAATTCTAAAATCACATTATTATAATGCCATCAAAGACTTTTCCTGGCGCAAAAAGTATTTCCACAGATTTAATGATAATGATGATAATCCAAGGATTGTGTGCTCATCTTTGGATTGTTTGCCGACAAGTCTGGCAACGGGGTTATAGCTGACGCCCTCACCACCATCCGGCCTTTGCTTCTGAGGGACGAGCTGGAGCGAACCGGAGTGGACCGCCACCCCTCTACATGGATCCTGGACTAACCACCTACAGTATGTGTGTATACGGGAGAGTGAGTAAGACCCGGTGTCTTGCAGCACGGGGGGCCCACAAGGAACCGTTCGGGCTCCATTCTTCTTATGACCCTCAGACTTCAAATATTATTCCCCTGCAAAAGTTCTCTTCTCTGCTTGATAAATTACTTGAATTAATTGGTTATCTTGGTTGAGTAATACTTTTCAGTCAACCGGCTGATTGATTATTTACAACTGAAACTGATTGTTTCAGTTGTAAATAAAGGTCAGGTCCACTTTAAATATATAAATCCATCCTTCGATAAACCTATAATACCCTGCATACACTATATCGGTTTGCTTAAGCTTTTCAAAAGTAAACAAGCAGAAACATATTTAATGCTTGTACAGTACCGATGCAGCCTAACAGAAATGAATTGATTTGAATAGCTACTTTGAATTATTAATAAAATAAATAGAATGGACCACTGAAAGACGTTGGCAGTTGTTGTCCTCCACTGTTCTTCACTGCGCTTCTAGTTACTTTAGCTAAGAGCAAACGGCGCATTACCGCCCCCTACCGACGTGGAGTCAGAACTGCTTTTAATAACATACTTCTCAAGGAGTCTTTCCCACGTGCACTCCCCTTCACAATACATCCTCTAAAACAGCGATTCCCAAAGTGTGGGCCGCGGCCCCCTGGTGGGCCGCGAAGGTAATGCAGGTGGGCCGCAAGAGGTAATTTACAATAAATAAATAAAGTTTTTTAATTTTCAATTTTTAAAAGTTTGAAATTAATATTAAAATATGTATGATACGGCACAATAGTTATGTGAAACATTAGTTGATGAAGCACAAACAATTTAAACGGACAGATTAATAAAACAATAAGGCTCTCGCTCTAAACGGCTGCTCTTGTCCGCCTGTCGTTGTTCAACAAAAGGGCCGCCTCTTGTAGTATTAAAGTAAATATACCGCATTTTCCACACTCCAAGGCGCACTTAAACGGCTTTAATTTTCTCAAAAAACGACTTATAATCCGGAGCGCCTAATATATATGGATCAATTGGTTAATCGGTTGATCCATACTGGTTGTATGGCGCGTCAGAGAAACAAAGCTGTCGTTCTTGCCGAGCACTTCATGAGATTAAAGAGCGAGAGACGGCGCCCTTTTCTCTACAGTAGCTGAACCATCTTAACGGGGAAATAAGTTATTCTAAAAGGAGCCAAAGATTTAAGGCGTGGATGGCGAGGGGGGCGGCGGGAGCGGACGCACCTCGCAGCATCAATCGGACCCTGAAAGCACCGTCTCCACCTTACTGTCAAAAAGAACAGCGAGCGCGTAGAAAACTCTTTCCAGCGCGAGCAGAGAAAGTTCACGTTTCGCAAACGAGCAAATACCTCGCGGAGACGGACTTTTGCTCGCGGATGAGTTGTGATTAAAGGTTTGGGTGGGCCGCGAAAGATTTTCAGATTTTCAAATTGGGCCACGGCATTCTTGAGTTTGGGAACCGCTACTCTAAAAGGTACACAAAACTCTATTTTTAATAAGAATATATTTTTAAGTCATTGTATTTGTTTCCTGTAGGTCGTCGCGGGAGGTACACAAAATTAAAAACTGACAAACTTATAAATTTGTCAGCATCAATAGCAGGCAGAAGGGAATTACAGAATAAACTGAATTTGATTCAGAAACGCAACAAAACACAGATGTTCCCAATTTAATTAATGTTTTGTTAAACGTGTTTATGACATGGCAAAACAGTGGAAATATGCTCGTACACACAAAACATTATAAAAAGTATTAAAACTTTGAGTTTGAGATTAATTTAAATCTCTTTTTTTTTTATTCAAAAACAAAATATAAACCACACTACAATTTTAGAAAGGATATTTTTTCCATTGTACATAACATTTTAGTGTTGAACAAGCGTTTCATTTTTTTTAATGGCCAAATGTACAAACGATCACCATGAAGGGTAAAATAAATTCATTGGAAGGTCAAGTGTCATAAATGTTCCTATTCATGATGAAGGATGTGAACTTGTTTCAGTGACATCTCCAAATCCGAACCATTTTACTCAATATGCCCTTCAAAGTCTCACTCCAAGCCAAAGTAACTATTTTATTTTAGGCCTGAATCTACACAACACAAAACAAATAACACCGCATGAAAGCTCCATAAGAGCAAAATACATCAATTGAAGTGTGCTTAAAACAATACCTTGGATAATAACGGAATGTAGTGCTGGTTCGTCGTTTCCTGATCGCAAAACTTGGATTAAGCTACACATTATCCTTAAATAATCTTCATGAAAGTTATATCTTATTAGGTCTGGTCAAGTTTGTCAAAGTCTATCTTGAGTGTTTTGGCACAATATATGGCAGAAGTATTTGTAGTATGATATGTTCTTTGCATTAAATAAGCAGTTTAAAACAATACTTGGGGTGTGTAAATTGTTCTGAGGGACTCGCTAAATACATTACCTAAACCAACTACTGTATTGGCTGCAAACTAGAAAACTATTATATCTATCTATTCTTGAAATCACAATTCATTATTGGGTATGTTTGCATAAAGCCTCTTCACCTTATCTTGTGAACACGTTACCTTCAGCACATGTCAGTCACTCTCATAATTTGGTGGCTCAATGAAGCTTCTGCTTCAGAGCAAATACCAACGGCTATTTTCTAAAAAAGGATTCACTGTCTGCATTAATGACCAGTGGGTGGGATTTTCTAATGGTTGTGACTGGTGCTGTGGAACGACACCGGTTGAAATAAAAGATGACCTTTGGGAAAAACAGTGTTGCGAGTTATGTTGGAGGAGGATGCAGAGGGGAAGCCCAGCGTCGTACACATAACTGTCCTCGGTCCGTATGAAGTCCATTAGAACCCACGATGTGCTCCTACAAAGTATCATTCGCCGGGGAGAAGAGAGCTTCCAGGCCCAATGCTTCACTGCCCAGCACATCTTTGTCTGGCTTTGTCTTTTTAAAGAGCGATGGAAGATTCCGGATATGAACCTCCTTCCTGAACTGCTGGCACAGAGCTTTCTGTTGGCAGGGAACAGAGAGCGGAGAGGTCAAACACAGCTATCCGAGACCTACTAGAGAGACTTTTATCACATTGTGCAGCCTCATTGAGCTGCTGAGCACAGAAGATTTACAGCACAGGCAGAATCACACTCCGAGAAGGCCAACCAGTGGGACACAATAGAGGAGCACTGCCCTCTAGGCGCTAAATGTGGCATTACCCCAACGGTTCCTGCGATGAGCCTCTTGAACTGGTCTCTCCTCTTCTTGTCTCCGAGCTTCTGAGCATTGGGGTCGATGAGCCTGTGATCGTACTGGTCCAGAGTCTCCACACTGATGTTGGGGATCTGGGTCATCACCGCTCTCAGCTCTATGTAGCGAGGCCGCTAAGAAAGATGGGGTAGCAATCACAAAGAGAAGAAATAAACTGAGCATTAATTCATGGTTATTTTTCCTACAAAACTCCCAAATATTCAGACTCTTTTCTCATGTATAGGATTATTTAAAGTGACTTTTTGTAATGAGAGTGTCCTTGCTTTAAATGCTTTAAATGATAATGAAGCAGAAATGGCAGTCATGCCTTCCGTCTCACCAGGTTTTCATAAATGATCATGGCGAGCTGAGAGAGGGTAGAGTTGCAGACCTCATGCTGCCCATGAACCTGAAGGCTCCTGAGGACACTAGTGTAGAACCACGTGACTGCCTCAGGAAGAAGATTACCTGCTGCGACCTGAAGAAACACAGCAGGAACGAGAGAAGAAATGCGTGTGAAGATAGTCTCACGCCACTCACATTGGCCCAATCCCCCGGTGCCCTGCTGCTGAGTCAGGAAATCATCTTGAATCAAAGTGAAAGTAGTCTGATCGACATACGATTCCAGCACTTGCTGTTGACACAGCGTCTCTCCTCACCGTTGGTATGTTTTTTGTTAAATCATAAAGTGAGATTTAATTTCAATTAGAGAAAAGGACTATGTGATTCCCGCCATGTCGTGCAGTGACAGAGAGAAGTGTAGTGCTGCTTTTTATTATAATGTAATATTTATTTTAATCTTTTTTTTTTTACAATTGGAATACATATGCAGATTTATGCAGAGTATTCATAAAAAGTCCTAATAAACTTGTGCACAGCTTTAAAATATTTATATCTTGCCGAGAGCCACATGCGGGATAGGAAAGTGAAAAATGTATTTTTCTTTCTTGGGATCTTTGAAAAATATCCCAAATATAGAATATGGGCAGTTTTATCCTTCAAAAGAAAAGTGTGACATGAAAAGGCGTATTGGACATTTGTTGCATTCGGTGTGCTAACCTGCCGCAGAAGGGTCCAGCAGACCATCGAAGCGGTGCGGTGACAGTTGGTGGTGTCCTTCCATGACAGGGAGGTGAAGGACAGGGTCAGCAGGGTCATGTAGATGTTCTGGACCAAGTGAAAAAGAGAGACCGTAAGTCAATATGCAGCGTTTAATGAGTAACCGGGCTGTCCTCGGGACGCCGTGCATCTGGGTCTGACCTCGTGTTTCAATAGGCATTTCCCCAGCTCAGTCAGCTCCTCTGTGGGACCGGCAGGAGACGCTGCATGCACCGAGTCCATCATGTCTTCTTCTGCAGGGCAAGGCCAATTTATTTATATTGCACATTCAAACAAAAAAGGCAATTCAAAGTGCTTCGGAAGTATATCGACCTATTTCAAGGCAAGCAATCAGATGCTTTGTCAGAATCTAAAAACACAAACACAGGTCTCGTTCTGCTTTATCATTAAGAATTTGGGGATTTGTTTAGTTTCTGTCCGGCCAGCTAAGCGGCATCAAACTCTTCAATGACATCACAGCACTGACAGACGGATGAGGCGCTAATAAAGAAGAAAACCAAAAGAAGAGCTTTTATGAAAAGGTAGACAATGTGTGTTGTATGGGTTGAGAAATCAAAATCAAATCTTCGAAAAAAGAATAAAAGAAGAATAAACTAATTGATTGAAATATTTGAAACTGGACTCTTACCGTCTACTTCCTCCTTGTTCGCAGCTGGTTCGGCCAGTTTTTTGGAAATACAGCTCACAGCTAGGGTGTGCACAGCGAAAGTAAAGAATTTTAAAACCAAGAGAAATCATAATGGAAGGAACACTGTCGCCTACCACCTCTACAGAGCAATTATGGCTGATATTTGCACTTTCCTGAAACCGTAATGATGTTGTGTAGCTGGCACACACCCAAACGTTCCACATTACTTAAGTGCTTTAGCAGTAGTTCCCAGTGGGTTTAGACAGTGACATTACATTGCGGTCATAAAACGAGTGTAACAATAACTCACTTTCACGATGGTTCTTATCAATGCTTCTGCCATAAAATGTATATAGTGACTGGCACATATAACTCTTCTATTCTAGTCAAGACTTCTTTCCATTTTAATCCTTCCACTAGTTAATCGGTTTACAGCAACATATCAATCATTTTCAGGGTGCATTCGTCTGATATTTAACCTGGCTTTTAAATGTTGTCAGAGCACAAAATCCCCTGAATGTCAACAAATGTTCATTCTACTTGTGTTTAAATGGGAGGAGTAAAACCTACAGAGAAGATCCAGGACCTCCCTGCTGAGCAGACGCACCAGCTGCTCCTCCAACATCTCCTGCGTCACCTGGCTCTCCTGACACACCACCTCCTCCTCCTCCTCGTCACCACTAAAAACACAACAAACAGGTTACCAGTATCCACACAACCAGTCAGAGGGGCATCAAAGAATTCAATATACAGGATTTGCAATGGAGACGCATGTGCAATGAATTTGAGAAGAGTTCCTAGCTGATGTAAAAAGGGACTGCGTTTCATAGACATTCAACATAAACATGTTTTTGTTGTTCTCCAGCTAAACAAAATACTGGCGGTTTGAGGTGAATTGGGATCTGTGTTTTGGGCATTCGGGAAACAAAGGGAGCTGCTTTGTTTTCTTGTAAAGTACATCATTTCCAAATCGCTGACATTATCTATATATATATATATAAATAAATAAATAAAACCACATACAGACACATTATGCTGCAACTTACTTGGCCGAGCTCCTCTGGCTGATGACCTGCCACTTGACGTTGAGCCTCTGTAGTGTGAAACAAAAGCAAGGCCATGAGATTATGAGCGAGTGAATGAAAGTGAAGACATTCAGGCTGAGTGTTACAGAATTGGAGGCGTGGAGCTCTGACTTGCTGCATGTAGGCGAACAGAGGTCCGAGCAGGGGGCAGAGTAGACTGTTGACGTACTCCTGAGGACACGATAGCACCAACTGCCTCACAAACACACGTGCACTTGTCAAGGAAATCCCACGTTAACAGGAGTTAATAGCTAAGCCATGTTCATGTAGAGAAGTATAGCTTTCAAAAGAAAAACTTTTTTTGCCGTGGCTTTTTGATTAGGACTATCAAACCAACCAAATGGAAGAATAAATAAATAAATCATCAAATCAATTGAGGTCAAAAAAGGATATGAATCATAGGGCGGAGTCTGTGATCTGGCACATGGTCGAGGGAGACAAAAACAGAACCAGCTATTTCTTCGCTCAACCTCTCAATGCTGAAGAATTCCTGCTGCAAGGACACACCTGCACTTCCGAGGACGTGGAAGCTACGGAGGTAAAGAGAGCAGAACTGAATCTGCAACTGCATGCGAGCTATAAACAATACGGAAGAAAAAAAAAGTCGGGGAAAAGTCTCACCAGTTGTCATACAATGTGGAGAGAAATCCCTGCATCCGCTCCAAGCTGGTTCTACACACAGCGGAGTCATAAATATCCAGAATAGGCTGAGAGAGACCTGGAGGGAGATCATATTAAGAGGGTTTAACCACAATCCTTCTCACTAACGGGCAGATGCATGCGGGGACAGATCCTCTCACCAAGAACAATATTTCTCTCTGCATCCATCACTTCATGGGCCCTAGAGAAGGTCACACTCAGGCGAGCCATGTTCTCCGGCATGAACAGACAGTTGTTAGTCCTGCAGCGAGGGGCAAGGGGAAGACACGGATCAGTTTTTACAGCGGAACGTTTTTTGAGATACTTTTACTCCTATCGAGGACCCATTTACATGAATGACCCACATGCGAGTACCAGCTAGAAATCAAACCCGTTCCATATCCACATCACGTGTAAAACAGCCTTTTTGATAGTCCAACATAGTTCTCCCTCCATGGCTGAACACAAGGTCCACGTGCCACCCGACAGGCGCACCTGATTAGAGCCAGCAGGTTGGGCAGCAAGACCAGAAAGTGGGCCGTCAGGGGGTTCCTGTAGATTGGAGCTCCGGCAGCGGTGTAGCCCATCACGAAGCCACCTGCCTTGGCTTCCTCCAGGTCTGCAGGCCAGCGTGCCCGCTTCACCACCCCCAACATGGCAAACAGGCAGAAACCCAGCTAGAGGAGAAACACAGTGAAATGGTAGTTATTACCTAAAAAGAAAATGTGTAGCCATCTAGCAAAGGCTCCAGGAATGACAATGTTACTTTGTTGGCCAGTCACTTGTTCGCCATCACTTTTGACCAGACTGAAACACCTCAACCTGTAGGGTTTGGCCATAACTGCTTTTGTAAAATATGTACATATTGAGATTTTTGATAAATATTCAATCCATGATGTGGTGGCAATGATGAAATAGGTAAACGCAAACCCTTCCGGTGGGGTCAGAAATGACATCACTTTAGTGTAATTCAGCCTTTAAAAAGAAGGAAAAGACAACCTTCACATGCAGACTGGAGGAGCCGGGGATCAAAGCGCTGATTATAGGTCTATACACTTACCCGGCCCCTGTTAAGGCCCGCTGTGTCCTGACTTTGGTCATTGACCACCTGATCGGCGCCGACGAAGGACAGGAACACAGCAGGGTCAGACAACACCCTGAAGAACACAAAAGGGACAAAGGACATTTATCCGCCATCACAGTGGAACGCTGGAAGATATAAGTAGTAAAATGAGCGAGAAATCAGACGCACTGCCTCATCTCCTCGGAGGTCCAGTCTGAAACCACTGAAGCCATCAGCTCATCGAGAAAGGCCTTCTGCTTTGCAAAGTCTTTGAACTGGTTACTGATGAGCACCAGAGATTCCATCAGCAAACACTTTTCCATATGAGTGAGCGTGCCGTCGCTTGATAACAACTTCTTAACGTGGTTGTAAAACAAGTCGAAGCTCGGCTGAAGAGGAAAAAATAAATGAAATGGTCAAAGTATTCATTGTATCAGCAAGCTCGACTTCTGGTTCACATTTTATGCATGAAAATCCACCAACTAAATGCAATTATAATGGGATGGAGTGAAATTTACCAGGAGGTACTGTGGGTGATCCCGGCATATCTTGATGATGGAAAAACAGGCGTGCCTCCTCACGTTCTTTACCGCTCGGGTTCGTGGTGCCTGAAGAAGTCAGTTGGAAATTATATATTCGGACAAAATGGAACAGTACCAACATTCGGCTATTCTGAAGGCAACTCACCTTACTTTCCTGACTGACCTCAAATGTTATGGCATTAAACAGCTGTAGGAACACAAAAATGAAATACTGAGGTCAAAGTGCAGGCGCATTAGAAATGCAGAATGTACATTTTCCCCAAAAATACATTTTCAAAAACACACAAAAAGTAGTAAAATGTCCTCAACTAACCAAATCATCACAAGAAAACACTTATATATATACTATCAATTTAATTACACAATAATAACATGTATGGTAGTAAAACACATGTGTACAATGACGACTGCTGACCTTGTAGAGAACCTGTGGCAGCAAGTGCGGCCTTTGTTTAATAAAGGGGAAGAGGGCCGAGATGTTTGTGAGTACGCAGGACAAGATGAGCGGGTCTTTGGTGTCGTAGTTCAGCGTGGCCTGCAGCAGCTCCATGCTCTGATCTATAGGCAGCTTCTAATACAGTAAGAGCCAGAAGAAGGGGGAAACCTTCACATCATTACAATCAACATTACCCCCCCCCCTCCTTCCCCCTCCTCTACACGCGGTTTTGTTCTGACACAAAAGATTGTCCTTGTTACCTCCTCCGCTACATTTCTGAAAATTTGTGGGACCACACACTCCAAGAAGACAGTCATCGCGTCCCACTGGACCAGTGAAGGAGACAAGAGCGTGCACAGGCCCTCAGCAGTCTTGGCTAGTGAAGCACAAAGAGAGAGGAGGAGAACATTTTGATAAGAGAGTAAAAATATAAACAATGGACCTGCAGTGTTCCTTACTGATGATAAAACATTCATTTGTCCTTATCCAAATGAGTCGGTTAGACTGAAGTGGTTAATAGGGATTGCTCTCGTAAATCTGACCAATGGTGGTGACGCGTGGTAAGCCCAAATTAAGTGCTGCATATATTACATGTTAAATTAAATCAAAATCCACCAAATGTACCAAAGAAATGTTTGCATAAGATGTTCAAAAATAAGTACAAACACTTACATGTTGCAGCCCCAGTATCTATCGGGCTGGTGATCTGATACTGTAGCCATTCAGCCGCTATCTGGAAAGCCTCCAGAGGGACCATGCGACATGCAATCCTCACGACCTCTCCCTGCTGCGCTCGAAAAGCTGTTAGGTATGAACATGCACTGTGAAAAACGTTGAAGGCTGAACTAAAAAGTATTGATTTTGTGGTCTCTGGATCCGTAATACTTACAATTAAAGAACGCATTGAAGTCTTCGTCGCTGTCGAAGTCCACGCGGGAGTACTCGCAACTCGGGTTGTCGTTTCGGGATGGAAATCCAATCTGGAGAGAAAGGGAAGAAAAAAAAGTTATCCCTGTTTGACATCTGTGTACCTTGGGAATGGAAGCGCGGTCGTCCTGCGTCTCACCTTCACGAGGTTGGTCATACATGCTCTGAGGTACTTGATGGCCATCTCAACAACAACTGGGTCCTTTGACAGAGTCTCGTGTCTGAACAAAGCGCCCCAAGTGGCCTGAGTGGATGACTTTAAAAACTGCAGGACAAAAGGGGGACAAATCCCAATGAGGACGGACCCAACACAGCTGAAAGATCCATATTCCACAAATATGAATGCAGTTAAAATGATTGTGTTCTCACCTGACTGGAATGTGTTGTGAAAGCTAAAAACGCTGCTGTGTATTTGCTGAGATTGGCAGGTACTTCGACCTCCACATCTGACCCCTGTGGCGAGAACAGGACATTTTACACAAAGAAGACTAAACGTTTAATAAGCTTACCTATGCTTTTGTGATTTCACATAACATGCGTGGACCAGGTCCAGATAAAAACATCAAAATGTGGCAAAATTAACACAAACTCACCACCAATGAGCAGAGTTGGCCTCCTAGAGCACACAGGACCTGACACAGCCTCTTCAGGAATACGTACCGCCGCTCCACCACCTCCACTGCTCTACAGTAATTCACACGGAACAACATGAGTCATAGCTAGACGCAGCGTCTAAACTTACCACGGCATATTTTTATGGCTGCTTTACGGCGAGGCAGGTGTGTCCCGTTACTTACTGCGACTCAGCGGACTTCTTGCATATTGCCAGTCCATCTGCCGACCTGTAATTACACAGACGCAAACCGGTCAATGGCTGCATGTTGAACCATGCGGAGAGAAATGAGAAGCAGTCGTACTCACTGGGCGGCAGAAAGGATGTAGTGGATGGCGACATCATCAAACAGCAGCATGAACGGCTTCCTATCCTCCAGTTTCCCCTTTGGCAGAATGGCACAATTTATTAAAACACATCTTAGGGTGATTATTAGTTGAATTTGAACTTTAAAGGCATTACTTAAGCACAAGTCATTCATAGTTCTATAATTAAAGATGGAGCTTATTCTCGTGAAGAACAATAGCCACATGGTGGCGCTGTTCCTCTAAATCTATAGGACTCCTTTTCATGAGAAAAGGAGTCAAGAAATTCTATTCCAATTAGTTGAGCTGGTAGTTCTAGAGATATCTTATAGTAGCTATGAGACACACACAGACGATAAATGAGACTGAAAGAATGATCTCTCCACAACAAGCACGACGGCTTAACCATCATTTCAAATGATTTTCAAAAGTGTGTTTTTTCTTTTCACCGCCTGCGCCTCACCTTCCGACTGACAGCGATGAGCAGACACTCCGCTGCCTCCAGCTGCAGCTCCGGTTCACTCAGCAGCAAACACAACATCTCCAGAAGATGACAGTTTCCGGTGGTGATGTGCACCAGAGAGACCCAATCTATGTAGCCTGCAAGCGTGTTCAGCGTCGCCACTGCGACTCGACAGTGAGCTCTGGCCTGTGTGCAGAGAATTAAGGGAGGTAATCAATTCCATAGAATTGAGTCAATTTTTGGAGAAGCCATGCAGCAACGTCTTCTCACCTGCAGTTCATGTCCGGGTGACCCTTTCTAGATGAGAAAAATTAATTAATTAATTTAGCAAGAATACACCAATAGATATGATTAATACTGACAAGTAAGTTACAGTAAAATAGTAGCTTTTTCGACAAAAGCAAAGTTAAGACCCCACTGACCAATTTACGGTAGTCCTCGACGTTAACATGCAGAATGGCCATTAAGAAGCTGAAGATGCTCTCCATGTTTTGGACGAGTGTCTGCTGGATGTCTCTGCGTCGCTGGGTGGGCAATGTCTGGAAGCTGATCACATCCTCCGCCAGCCTTAACAGTATCAGCATCACCAGCTCCGTCTGCGCCTCCTATAAAAAGTCATTGGGGCGTTTTGCTTTTACTTAATTTTCTTGCGTGTGGCTTTTTAAAAAAAAGTGAATGACGACTTGATTAAAAGGCTGCATCTTTTGGCCTAAAAAACAAACAAACATGTTTGCACTGATAAAATAATGAAGTGGAAAAGATGTTGTTTCAGTCCATAGTGGCTGTACTTGCCCAATAAAATGTTAATATTTCTAATGGCCAAAATGTTATGACAATGCCACATGTAAATCAACATGACTAATCGACACGTACTTAATTACCAGTTACTCACCCCGTGGCTAGTGAGCGCCTCCATCTCTTTAAGCATATCTGGCCAATGCTGAGGCCATTCCCTCTTTATCATTTCCACAGTGATTCGGGACAGGACATCTTTGATGTGGCTCTCCTCCTCCAGAATAGCAAGAGTACCCTGAGGAGACCCAAAGAAGGTGTCAGATCAGTGTTTAAGACTGTGAGACACAATCTAAGTGGTATTTGATGCTAATCTTTTTAAAAGCCTACTTCTATGCACACTCACAGTTGATAACAGCTGCATGGCACACTCTTTCAACTGGACTTTCTCTTGCTGTTGCATGTTGTTCCATCGAAACCTGCGAGACATTAAATACCGCCTTTCAGATGTGCATTTATCATGTAATTACTTATCATACTGCGGCTCCACGGTGTACTCACTTGATGACGTGCTCCAGGATTTGCAAACCAAAGTGTCTCACTACAGCTGGTTGGGCTTTGTCGGCGAGTTGTAAACCACATGGCACACAGAAGGTGCTCGTCTCTTTAAACTCTTCACAAAACTGTTGTGAAAAAAAGAAAGCATGTTAGATCACCAGCAACTAACGCCAAATCAACAAACGGCTTCTCCTAATAATAATATTTAGAGTATTATTACTCTATATTTGTAAGGCGTCCATATTGGTACAGCAACAGCTGCATTGGTTATAAAACAGTAAGTACTCATGTATAGCTTAGCATATAGCTAACCTACCAAGTAACGTTAGCCGTTCGAGCTAGGTGCAACGTTGCCATTAGCAACATAACGTTAGAATGAATTTGACTCTGTGTACTGAGCTCTGTCTTTCACAAAAATCTGTGAGACTGGCGGTATTAAACCAGATGTTACCATTCCAAAGAATGAATGGAGGTGAGCGGACAGTGACTGCTGTGATGGAAGTGATAATCATGGCATAAGTTACCGGCTAGCTCGCATCTGGCCATCATCAATTGTACATTTAGCGTTAGCTAACGTTTACAAATGTACACCAGCAGTATGAACTATGTCATTGCTATTTACGCTAAAAAAACAAATGCTTATTCGGATACACAGGGACCTGGTTTTACTTCTACAACAGCTACAATAAACGACACGCTCATTTAGCTGGCAGCTAGCTAGCAACCTAAAACGATGCTACCTTTAGGGCCTCCAGTCGGTAAATTTGTCCGGTTTCTGCGTCCATGATCACATTCACGGCTTTGATCAGCTGATCACACATGACCGCCACCTGCTCAGCCATGACTTCAGGTCGCGTGGCACACTGTTAAGGCGAAAGCAATGAGTTCTCTTATGCAAAACACCTGCACGGCGGTGAGACGCGTACGCTCTGGGATGTGTCGTTTACAACGTGCACAAAATGTGCTGCTTGCGTTTCTGGACATTTTGCTTGCCGTTGATTGGGAGTTCTGGGAGTTGTAGTTGACTTTTTTTCTTTAAAAGATCGTCTATATGTATTGAAAGAGAAAGCCCTTTTGGGCTGAAAACAAATCACCACAAACAAATTACCAGATGTATTTTTTTATTTGAGAATTATTTCATTTATTTCGTAGTTCATTTGTAGTTGATTTTCCTAACATGTCACCAGCATTGCAGTTGTTTTTCGTTTATATTTTAATTAATAATAATCTGTTTCCGTGAACGAACTGATTGACAAAGTAACAATGACAACAAATGACAAAACATGTTGTGATACTCACATGTTGTAAGTGAGTATTTTACTGGGTGGGATTAATGGGTCTACTTTGACTTTTTCAGGATCATCTTGCGATCAACTCTTCCCACTTCACCGTTTGACTTTCTGCCTGTGAAATACGAGCAGGGTGAGACGTCCTACTTTTACAGGAATCCCCTCAGGTTGATTTGTACTCTTAACGTAAATTTAATTTCCTTCAAAGAAGCCGAATGGTGTCGACCCTTGAGTGAAAAATAAACGTATTTATCCGCACAAGCGAGTGTAAAGAATTAGTATGTTTGTTTTACACCGGACAAGTGTAACGTTAGGGGGTGTTCGCTTTTCCAAAGGGGGCGGAGCTTTAATCCCGAAGTGGAACGAGCTTCCTCTCGCTACGTCACACGGGGATAGGCTGCGAGCTGCCGAGCAACGCTGTCAGTCAACGGGGTTTCGGGCTGATTACCTAGGCGTCCTCCGGTAAGCAAAAAAAACAAACTCGGGAAATTAGCCTATAATGCCCACATGTATGTTTTTATTATTTGTACCTTTAGTCTACTCTCGAGTGGGGAGTTTTTGAGCTTCACGTCTTGCTCCCGTCGAGCCGTTTGAAAGTTATTCGCTTGGCTCACACACTGCAACGGAAACTTTAGTCCCGAAGGAAGGCCGTGCTGTTTGCTTGCAACAGGTTCTCCGCAACGGCAATTGTCTGTTTTTCTTCTTTGGACATTTTACATGTATTTACTTAATGACGATGTTTGCTTTTGTGTTTGTTTTTTTGTCAACGCAGGAAGACTCTCCCGAGCTAGAGAAAGTATCCGTGGCCGTCGCGGGGTTTATGCTCCGGGATTAAAGTGATCGCCTGTTCCCTCCGCTTTCGTCGAAACTGCCGGCGGGGATTCATGCCGTGTCGGGTTAGCTAAATGCGGTACGAAGCTAAAATGATGCCGGTGAGTTTGACGCTTTATTTACTTTTTGCTTTAAAAAAAAAAAAAAAAATCCCACAGCTCTAAACATTTCCATTTTCGACACGGTATATCGCCCCATCGAACCGGATAGTTAACGTCACCTGGACCCTTTAAATAGTCATGAAGTGTTTAGAAGACGCGTTGTTTTCCGTGTCTATGGAAGCACGGCTTCCCTCCTCCCCGATAAGTTAATTTGCTGTGGCAGACATGTGAGCATTTATTTGCTTTCTGGGATGATATCGGCACACGGGACTGCGTCACAACGCCACGCTGTATCCAGTCCTGAGGGCTAATTACGTCATACCTGACACCATGGTCATTTTACGCTTTGTTGTTGTTGTACACATCCATCCTGCTCAGAACCTCAGCTCTAGACTGCTGCCAAGCCATCATCACCAATCTGCATCATCGTCGCAGATGATCGCTGGATTGTTAACTTGTAGGCATTTAACCCAACTCAACTTCTGTCTTGGATGGAACTATCTAACAGAGAATTGGATGACGAAACAAGGCTGCAGCCAACACATGTCAATTTATATGTTATTAATCGTTAATTCAATTAAATGCCAATAACAACTACGGAAAACGTAAAAGGAGCATTTCTTCGTAGTAATTTACTTTAATGATTCATCTGTTAAGATAGTTTTAACAAGAGCAATAATATTATTTTGCAATAAATAATAATAATATAATTATAATATTATTATTTAAATTAGTGGCCCCCAACCACCGGGCCATTTGGTATCGGGCCGCACCACACAAAGAATATATATATATATTTTTCTGAAAGATGTTTTATTTTGAAAATTGACCGGCTTTTCTACTAATTATGTGCGCTCGTCCCTCTGACATATTCCCCACGCGTCACCAGGCGTTTTTCTTCACGTTTACAATTACCGTGCACGGCAGTTTCGCCCACCAGCAAACACAGAGCGCGCGACTACTACACCCCCCCCACCCCCGTCGGTCGTTCCGCCCGCAACGACTACTACCCCTCCTGTTATTCCGCCGGACCTTCTCCACCGGTCCGCAAAATATTGTCTGACATGGAAACGGTCCGCGAGGTAAAAAAGGTTGGGGGACCACTGGCTTAAATAACTGTTTCGTGCCAAAGGCATTGTCGGTTCAGCACTAGTGTCCGGAGTGTTTACACTGCAGAGGAAATGATTTACTACGTGAATGTAAACACTGTAGCAATGAATGCTTTTGTCTCAACTTCTCTAGTTAATGCTGGAACATTTTTTCATCCAGATGTTAAGTCACACGCTGTACAACACACAGGAACACTTTGTTTACAAAGATGTTAAAACGCACCATCCAGCGTAATCCTCTCGTTATGGTAAGCTCTGCTCACACCCGTGCTTCCTGTAAAACACTTCAATTAGAGAATGAATCTTCTCTGCTGTGTTTGGATGCCTCTGTCGGGTGCGTGACCTGCATGAGTCTGCTGGCACGCGCTCATCTGGTTTCACCGAGCTCCGTTCTTGTTGGACACCGATACAAACGCTCACCCTTGCATGTTTTCATACAAGCATCTGCTTCTTTTGTTTAGGCATCATTGCGACTTTGGTAACTACGCTCTTCAACGCCAATTCTGTCAGCAAGAACAATTCTGCACGTGTGTCACAAGGAGATACGGCTCTCTGGTGTTGCCTGATAAACACAAAATGGCCTCTAAATGCAATTGTCTGATGTGAGGTATTGTCACAGCACATGACAGCATACAGAGCAGGGGGCTCGGGGGTGGAGAGAATGTAGCGTCGTAATTACTGGCTGGGATGGTAAATAAGGGGTCACTGTTTGCTGAACACAATGAGCTCCAGGGACTCTTTAACAGCGTGTTGTGTGGAGCACATTGTGTGTGGCAGCACCCTGATAAGGGATGCTCACCCTTTTTTGAACCACGGCCCCGTACAACTCCTTTACCCCCGAATCGCTGTCGCCTCTCCTCAAACCAGGTTTTGTTTTGCAGAAACCTCTCGATGGCACGTGGGCTTGAATTCCCTGCTAGTGTGTTGACTTATAATGCATGTACGTGGTTTAATATTTTTGTTTGTCGAGATTAATTGTCATTCGTTGACTCTGGCAACGTGAAAAAAGAGAAATGCATCAGTCAAGAGAATCTTTCTGCATAATTTTAGAATTTTAAATGTTGCAGGAACACTTTGGTCCTCTCCTATGACGTGGCAGATAAACAGATAAACTTTTTCCTTGCCTTGCCACGCTGTTTGTTTAGCATTCCCTGACCACCCGCATTTGTAGCATATCTCACTTGCACCGCAACAAATCTCACTGTTGCTAGACTTTGTGGCAATGGTGGGAAAATGAAATGATGCTCTGGAAGCCTGTGTGTCAACAGAAACCTGAGGAGGCTTTCTTTCTTTGTGTTTTGTCTGTGGGAGAGTACGGGGTGGTTATGTAAGCAACCCCATCAGTGAAAACCAAGGACTTTCAAGGGCATTGTTTGAGAAGAAGAAGAGTTATCAATGTAACCGTGTCAGCTGAAAAAACGCAGCACTGATACATTGTTGTTTTGTCTTTGTGGCACCGAGTAACTTTGTACACAAACGCGACTTGACTGCCACAGGACAGAACAAATAATAATACCTGAGACAATTGATAACATGTTAAATCACCTGAACAGGTATCTACTTACCTAATGGTGGAATACTGAGTGATTCCCATCTGTGAGGAATTCGGGTGAAGAGCTGAATTACACATTAAAGTGGCACACTGCCAAAGTGACCCCCTTTCAAGCGGCGGGGGCACTTAGGGGGTCACTGTGGCAGCATTGTTTAGGGCTGAAGCGCTGGTCCGGCTACGGGGAACAGATAGGCCGGGACCCACGAGTGTACCCGGGGTGGTCTGGGAATCGGCCTTCCGAGAAGCTCGCTGCCCCTTTTTCACCAGGAACAGAGGTGAAGTAGGAACTGAGGCAGGAATCATACATCGCTTCTCACATTTGAAGAATCAACGAAATTCTGAAAAATTCAAACTAAAAACAGGAAGCAGGTGCTTTTTGTTGCCTGTAAAAAAGTTCTACTGCTGTGTATGTTCCGGTTTGTTTAAATGTCGGACATATAATATATATATATATTCCCAGTGCAAAAGTGAGTGAGACTGAAAGAGAGAGATGAAGAGGAATAATGCATAAAAGCATGAGAGAGTTTCTTGCTTTTCTGCTGCCTCGCCTTTTTGAAGGACTGCCACGCTGGAACTGCGGCAACTCTTGAGGCTGCAAGGCGAAGACGAGGCTGCAGCGTCTCACTGAGCTGCTGTAATCCCATTCAGAGGTGACTCCCTCAACGAGACGCAAGCTCACTCATTCGCCTACCGCAGCAATGCGCTTAATTGAGAGTGTGTGGCGAGAAGGCCCCTCTGCAGGACCCCTCGCAAGCGGTCAAAGAAAGCGCCCAACCCCCCTTTCCCCCTCCTCCCCCTTCCCTGTTATCTTCTGCTGCTATCACGAGGCCTCCCGCTGTCGCTTCCCCCAGTCGTCCCATCCAACCCCCCCCCCCCCCCCCCCCCCGGCATTAAATCAGATGTCGTGTGCTGTCGTCAATCCCGGTGTGTTATGTCAAGCCGCGCGACACTGTACCTCATTTGATCTGACCACATCTATGGGGTTCCTCCAAGGCAGCAATGCAGTCCAAATGTATATAGATATATACACACAGTGTAAAGTGTAAATGATTTTCACATTCTGATGTTGGGCTAATAAACATTTTTTGGGGATAAAGCTTTTTTACCAAATTGGAGGTAATGTGAAGTTGTTGTTTCATTGTGAATCCAACACACTGAAATGATTTAGCTTATTAATAGATAGAGTTAGAGTTGCTTTGTGGCATTCACATCAGCTCAAGTTTTACCTACTTGGAGATCAACATAATGGATTAAGATTGTCACTCTTTTATCAGCATTGATTAAGATTGTCACTCTTATCAGCAGGCGGTTGTAATCAGGCGCACAGCAACACGGCACAAGTCTCTCTGTTTGAGATTTAACAGACTCGTGCACCACTAACACAAACTGAAAGTATATTAAACGTTGCGTGCTGAGAGAAAGTAATTATTCCCATCTGTGAAGTTTTACACTTAAATCAACAGACAGACTCTTCACAACACTTTCCTGTAGTTGAATAGGGCCCACTAATTAAGGTGGATCTTTGATAACCGGATGAGCTGTATGTTCGCACTATATTGCTGCAGTGCATCTTATCTGAACGATCAGTGGGAGTGCCACACACACACACACACAGCAACATAGCATTCCTTCCTGCAATTGGCTGCGGTTACAATGTTGCTGTTTAAACTCAAGGCAACGCTCGGGTCCTCTGTCAAAACAAGTTAGGAGGCTTGAAAACCCTGCTCCCTGGAGGCCTGCAATCAATGGCCTCTGTGATCCAAGTCACACGGAAAAGTGCCAAATCAGCATCCTGTAGGTTTTGTGGCCGATATTGTCAGCTCATCGCAGAATCGCTGTGCACCTCCCTGCATGCACCGTACCCGATTTAATTTCATACAGGAATGTGTCGTTGACAAAGAATGTGTTTCCATTCAATAACCCGGAACAACTATTGGCGTGTACCTGTGTGTTTGTTCTTCTCAAGCCGAGGGTGTGCGGCCAGCTGCAGTCGCCCCTCTCTCTAAAGTGTGTTCTTATTAGAGTGTCTTTCTTTAGTCTGACGGTTTGATGTTACGGCCTTTCATCTCTGAGAGACACACGCACATACTCTCTTGTCTGTGTTATTAGAACAGATGTCCTAAAGTATCAGCCATTCACCCTCAAGACTGTAGGTTTTTTGTTTGAATCAACCTACTAGAGTGCCTATTTTTGTAGACACACCAGGCACTGAGCTATCGGGTTGAATGCAGGTATTCGTTCTCACAACCTATCTGCAGGCTTTAGCATTTAAGATTACTATTGTAATACTCAGCCAGTGGGTCTGTCAAAAAGGCTAGATTTTTATATAGCGGATTAACTTAATCCCAGAGATATCGCCCCAATGACCTCACCTTCTAGCTGCACCACTTCCACAGCAACACCCACAGTGATGGCTGCAGTGTTAACTCCCACATTTCTCTGCACTGGCCATAATCGTCATCTTGCAATTCTGCGACGTCAGACAAGTCCCAAACAAAAAGGGAAGACCGATTTGACTTTGCGGATGCTGCGAGGGAATTAGAAATCATTACGATAGTGACTCTCTGCAGCATCCTCCAGCCTCCTCCCCGGGGGCGACCTCCTCGCCCCGTCTCAGGTAGGCAGAAAGTGCAACCTAGCAGTTGCCTCTGATAGACCTAAGGCCAGTGTAGCACATTTTGGTCTGAATGTTAAATGCGCGTGTGTGTGTGTGTTGTGCACAATCCTCCCCGGTTGTGGCAGACTATCGAAGACGGGTTTTTTTGGCGAGCTGCCTATTTAGAAACTGGGCTCTTGTTATTATTGCGCTGTTTTTAATTTGAGTCACTGATGTATATATGAATTTAACAAGCTCTGAAGTTGTTTGGCTGAGTCGAAACGAGGGGCACTCTTCTCCCCCCGTCTAACTAGGTAGATCGCCTCAGGCACGTCCCCATTATCCGGCGAGCAGAGACTGCAGTCGGGCCGGGCGGTACCGAGATTTCCTGTCTTGGTGAAATGTGTTTTTGCAAGAAGAATTACTGGTGAAGTTGTGTGGTTTACACACACACACACACACACACACACACACACACACACACACACACACACACACACATCTACTAGTAATATAAACTCAACGTGGACTTTCTCCTGTGTTAAATAAGACATCCTATTGTGTATTATTAAACGATGTGGAAATATTACCATTCAATATGAATACAGTTAATATTATCAATATTAATGCGTTACTTCTACTTGTTTTTTCACCTACACAAAGCAAGGTGATTGTGCAAATATGTATAAAGATTAGAGTGATTATTTGAAATAATAAGGCATGTGTCTTGGTCTCTAAGCCATGTGTGTGTGTGTGTGTGAGGTAGAGGAAGGTCGGCAGCAAAGTGCCGACTCACCGGGGTGGAGGCCTGGTCTGCGGATCATTAACTTTAGTGCTGAAGAGAATTGGCTTCTAGTTTTTAGTGTAGGAATTGGCATTCCCAGGACTGCGTTCCCCTCCCCTCAATGTGTCCTGTCACCTCACTTTCTCTCAGACCCCCCTGCCCCCCTCCGCTCTGTTGTCTCTCTTACACTCTCCCAATATGAACGGGGTCATTTGAATGTCCTACAGCGCGGGGAAGATGTGATGATGTCAGCTCCTCTCTGGCTCTTTCACTAAAGGCGGACTACATGGAATAGTTGCCAGTTGAGGTTTTATGTTAATTACTGCTCCGACGAGTGCGATGAATGAGAGCTAAGAACAGTGAAAGCAGACAGGAAAGGAACAGTCTTGGTGTTGGCGTTGTTCTCCGGAGGGGGTCTTTCACCGTACACGCTGTATAGGGGCAACGGCTGCACTGTGGATTACCGGCATGGATGACTCACCGCTGAGTCAGACCCCCACCCCCCCATCCCCTTGTCTCCACCTTCGCCAGAAGAAAAACCTTTAGCAGTTGTGCATGTAGCTCAGGAAAACGCCTCACTCGGTAATCTTCATTTGAAGAAGAAAAGGAGGAACAGCCACTTATCGGAAGGCTGTTGTGCTTTTGGAGCTTCGCAGCCAGAACTCCACCGCTTTTGTTTCTGCACCGCGGCTGCTGCTGCTCTGCCCCCGACGCCCTTTGTGCTTGTGACCCTGCTGACCTGATGTTCCCACCCCAGCCCCCGTAGGCATGCTGAAAGAGGTTAAAGCGGTTTAGGACACAAACTATACTATTGTAACAATGATACACTTTCCAGGTTATTCCAGTTCCTGTCGGGCTGATTTTTATCTGATGCAGAATATTTTCAATACGGTCAAATTGTGCATTTCCCCAACACCGCTATGTTATTTTGTTATACAGGTTTTATTACGGCCTCATGCGCTCACTCTCCTTTTGTGCAATGACTTTACAGATGAGATTATATTCTTCAGAACTGCGTCTTCCATCTACATAATCTCATGTTAACTGTCAGTTTTTGTTTAGGTTTAAGAGAATCACATGAGCAGAAAAATTTTGTTTCACTCCCAGATTGTCGAGACCTCAGTTTGACATAGGCCTTCCTTCCTTTCAGTAAATGATACGTCCAATGCCTATTATAACTTTTTTTAATTTAGTTTGGAATGTGACTGAAATTCCAGCTTTCGGGACGCTTGCCGTCCAGCGGCTCAATGTTCTGCTTGGCGTTGTGGTTTTGCAGAAGCTGGAGGGTTTTGCGGTGACATCTTCAATGAGATTGTCCTTTTCTTTTTTTTAAAGCGGTCTTAAGCTTCTGTTAGTCACAACAACTCAAGAGTCCTCAGAGGTCATCCCTTGAGTGCTTGGCAGGGGTATTTTTGTGCGTGTGTGTTGGGACAGAGGGATCTCTCACAGTGGTGACAGCGATAGTTAGCAGTTGGATGACATGGAGTAACATTGAGTTCTGGGAGCTGGCCTCTGATGGTTTGAAATAAAAAACAATATCTGTTCCTCTTTCAGACATGCACCCCTTAACCTAACCTGACACTATTTGACATTATAAAGCAAACCA
Source organism: Gasterosteus aculeatus (assembly GCF_964276395.1). NCBI lineage: Eukaryota > Metazoa > Chordata > Actinopteri > Perciformes > Gasterosteidae > Gasterosteus > Gasterosteus aculeatus. Next base: position 12,195,099 of record NC_135693.1, on the reverse strand, counting down.
AAGAGAGCTTGACCGAGCGGGGTAAATTAAATTGATGTACTGCTTCCTAAGATGTCTTAAAGAAATATGAGTCAATAACAACCTTTCTAACAGTCTCTATCCAAACTGTGTGGATGAATAAATGAAAATACAATGATTTAGCATCCACAGAGTGAGCTAAGAAGAATTAAATGAGTCCTAACCCCAAAACATGGAATGATTGGGCACTTTCCACTATGTTCAATATAATATGCTCAACATGATTAAATACCAGCAATTTATAAATGGTTTGAAAATGGCCGGTGAAACTTGTAATACACACGCTCAAACACACACGCTCTGTCTGTTGTCATCTAATCCGCCTCTTCCCCCCCCCCAGATGTTCCTGACAGTATACCTCAGTAACAATGACCAGCATTTTACTGAGGTCCCTGTTACCCCGGAGACGCTGTGCCGGGACGTGGTGGACTTGTGCAAGGAGCCGGGGGAGGCAGACTGTCATCTGTCTGAGATGTGGCGAGGATCTGGTGAGTGGCTGTGCCGGTTTCCGTGGTGTTACCCGTCGACCCGCAGTGAAGAAAGGTGGGACTTTGGGTCATATGCTGTTTTGGTTGTGGGATAATACGGATGGATCCCACGGGACGGGAGTCAGCGTGCTTCTGTGCTTGTTTGTCTTCTTCCTTCTAATTAGAAGGAAATTGCTTTTCTGAAGTAGACCATATATGGAGATTAGCTGTGTGGTCAACTGCTTAGTAACTTCTTTTTGAAGGGCTTATCTCTTCTGGGTCCACAATGCAAACGAAGCAGAGCCCATAATCCCTGTAACAAACACAAGCACCCAGACATCTCTCAGGTGGAGGGGATGGGGGGAGGGGGCAGTTTGTGAGCTTATGATTTCCCCCTTTTCCGCCATCTCTGAGAGTCGGGAGGTATTCAGAATCAAACTCAAGGAGCCAGGCTTCGTAGCTGTTTCCATGGTGATGCTGCCATAGGAGTAAAGAAAGTGGCAATTATTGTGTTGGAGTACTTCCACGAGTAGTCTGGAAACATTGTCTCATTTTGCTGCCGTGTCTCAACTCTATGCTGCTGCCTCTCCTTGAGAACGCGGCAGCAACAATTTGCATCACATTTAGATGTGAACCTATTAATGACCTCAATATCACATCAATCTCCTACCTTGTTTTGCAGTCAGCCATTATAATCATCATCAGTTTCATTGACCTCCACTCGACTGTAATGCGTCGGCCCATTTGTGTAATGAAATGGTCTTAAGCTGGTTAAAGAAATCGTTCCGAGGAATGGATGAAAAGTTCTTTGGCTCAGTACCAGACAGAATAATCGACAACACAACACAGTTGTTCTTCCCTCGAGGTCATTACTCGCTGCAGATGGCGGCGGTAAAATCGGTGTAGGCCGGTGTCGGGCTACGGCTTGAAAAGGATTGTTCAAAGCAAACCTCACACACACACACACACACACCCACACACACACTCGACCGGATTGGTAGTGTCACATGCTTTTAAGCTTGCCCAATTAAATATAAGTAGACATTTCCCATGTTGAGCTAATGGGTGTGCATTTTCATCTCTCACTTGAGCGCTGATGTGTTTTGCATGTTCCGTCCCGCAGAGCGACCCGTAGGTGACGGGGAGAGGATGCTGGATGTGCTCCAGCGATGGGGACAACACCGGGCCGAGGTGCGGTTCTTTCTGCGTCACAATCGAGCGCCCGGCAGGGAGTCTGGTAAGTGTCCCATCTCCAACACACAGCCCCCGACCGCACATGCAGGTAGTAAAAGCAGGGGTCGCTAGGGTCATGGGTTAGGACAAAGACTTCCCCAGAGAGAAGACATTCGACACCAACGTAGTAAGCTCCAGAGAGGCCTGTAGTCTCCTAACGTATCACGAAGACTGCTTCATCCAGCAGAAGGTTTCATGCTAGCGGGCCTCAAACCTCAAAGAAGCTTTATTTATCCGTGGCCCAGGCCGTCACGTTGCCATAAGCCTGTTACTTTTCAGTTTTCTTTGGAAAACTCCAGTATTTTGGTCGTGCGCCATCCTCTCAGCTCCCAGGTTGCATAACTAAGCCCTCTTACCCCTCACAGCTTGAGTCTGGCCCGGGGATTAGATGGCTGTTTTCCCTTCCTGTTATCTTGGCCTGCTCTTGTTTTCCCACACTGTTAGCGTAGCGCCTCTCAGTGTTTGTAACACAGAGGATGTTGTTGACGTGGTCTCCTGTTTCTGTGCTGTTTAGTATTATTTATGGCAACAATGTTGTGCTGTTCTCAGCTCTGCAGATAGAACCGATCAGTTTGCGGTTCACACGTCCTGCTGTTATGCAGGTCTGTTCTTTCTCACCAGCACAGCGAGCCAACTGTATCCGCCGCCGGAGTGAGCCTGCTAAGTAACCTCACACTCAATGACACTTGTTGAGCCACGGCGCTAACACGAGCCAGTGCATGTATTTAACATGCGTCCTGTATGTCAAGGGTCATCTAAAACCATTATGCAAGCTAAAGGGCTTTGGTCATGGGCCGAGGCTTTAGGAAAAGGATCTGCATTGCCAGACCCGTCCTCTTAGCTGTCAAATGGCAGTAGCGTTGGAGGATAAACGTGTATTTGTGTACACAGACAGGCACGTACACATCGAGTTGTGGAACCTACCGCCGGACGATTATGTATTTGGTTAAATCCTGAGATTACTGCAAGTCACAAAGAACACTGATCCCAGTTGTTTCCCAGAGCAGCTCGGATCGCTCGGCACCAGCCAGCCTGTTTGGCTGTCTACTGATCTACAATCTACTCTCCAGCAAGTCCAGATAAATCCGCACAGTTCGTGCCCATGTTAGTTAGCGACAGGAAAAAGACAAAAAGCACGGTGAAGTCCTTTTTCACAGTTGTGTGCAAACGGCTGATCGTTTGCTCGGTTTGACCTGTCTTGGTTTGGACTAAACTGAGCCCGTCAGCTTGGATGAAGCCCCACAGTGTTGTGATGTCTGATTAAGATTTTCTTTGAATTGGTTACACAGGTGGGTCGAGAGCCTCGGAGCAGAAGAGGAATGGAGTGAAGGGTCCTCCAGAGAGAAGAATGGAGAACGGGGTGAGTTTCTGTGTCTTATTTTTAGACTATTCAAAACACACTCTGAGCACATTAAGTCGTACTGGTTTATTCTTAATTGAGGAAGAGCAACACATGTGTTGGAACTCATTTACAGTTTTTTATTGAGTTGTTACTGCACATCATTGCTATATTATTCAAATTGTAGAACAGCTTCCTTTACTCGTTGCCTCATGAAGATGTTTTCTTCACCAATATGTTTCATTTAAATTTGTATTCCTTTCATGTGGTTCACAGACTTTGTTATTAACATGAATTCTGTGGCTTGTTTTGTTTCTTTGTTCTGAACAAGGAGCAAACTTTGTTTTTTCTAAAGGGTACTAATTAATTCAATTAAAAAAAAGTCCCTGCAGTGTGTGAATGCAAATGAAATATTCATAATCAGTTCATCACAACATCAACAAGACTGTTCAAGTGCCTTGACAAAACGGGATTGCTCCACTTATCAACCCTCGTGGGTTTTTATGTTTTCTGACATCAGTGCTGCTCTTGCGGTCTTTGATTCAACCTTGAATGACTCTAAATGGATTGTGCCTCTGCCCAGGTGGCGACCCCCCGGATGGACATGACGCTGGCCGAACTACAAGACATGGCTGCCAGACAGCAGCAGCAAATAGAAACGCAGCAGCAGCTCCTCGCTTCCAAGGTGAGTTAAGCCAGAGGGAAGGATGAAAGGGGTGAGACGAGGCCTGATGGGAGAGATTGGTGGATTCGGGGGATGGAGAGGTTTAAATTGGGGGGAGATGAAAGCCAGAGGAGGAACACAATGATAGTGCAAGATTAAAGCGCGGGTAATTAGGAGAAAGTGGGTAGATGGTATTTAAAACAAAGGTTCTAAAACAAGTGTAGTGCACTTGGGGAAGCACAGGGCGTGTTTGTGGTAGACGGGTTGGATGAGTCGTGGATGGCTGCAGGTGTAGTACTTTTAATTTGAGACGTCGGAGACATCCGCCTGCCTTCGACTCTCACTCTGCAAGACTTATCTCATATTCAAGAGCCAATGTTTTTGTTTTGTTAGGGACTCATTTTGCTCAGGATTTTGTGGTGGCTGTGGGAAAGCCATTTTACAGAAAACAGGAATGATATAATGAAATGCTAGCCCCCTCATTTTTCTTCCAATGCATGTTTTTCGTTTTTGCTGAGGCACGTAAACAGGTTTCGGTTCTGCCCACGCATACGCACTGTATTAAGATAAGTTAAAAAATAACTTGTCTTTCACTTTAGTTTCATTGCACATTCTTGAATGTGTTGCAACCTGCCTCATCAACTTGTGCCTGAGAGTGATGGATTTGGCAGGCCAAGGAATGTAGCTTTGAGCAATCCGTACACTTCGAAGTCTCTCTTAGAAGTCAGGCAAACAAACAAGGTCTTAACACACATCAGCTGGTACAGTTCTCCATTTCTATCTTCAAACCTGTTTGGGTGAGCTAGGCCAGGTATATAGCATACATCAAATTTTAGTTTCTTAATGTTGAACGCTGTTTACCTCCACTGAATGTAGCCCTTCTTTAACCTATAAAGGAATGCGTTGATAATAGCCTACAGGAGTCGCAGGGCAGTCGTGTTATACACCAGCCCTTTTACAGCTAGCTCCAAACATCCAAGTACAGATGTGGTTCGGTGCTTTACATGAGGACACGCGGCCGTAGCCGTTCAGGGATATTCGGCCACGGATGACTCTTAAGTGAACGTTAACAGGGATGTGTCTGATTTCGAATGTTTCTGACCTTTGCTCCCTTTTCCCGCTCGTTCGTCTCCAGGAGCAGCGGCTGCGCTACCTGAAGCAGCAGGAGCAGCGGCAGCAGCAGCAAGCCTCCGAGCAGGAAAAGCTGCAGCGCCTCCGAGAGAACATTGAGAACCAGGAGACCCGGCTCAAAAAGGTCCGGGCCCTCAAGGGCCAGGTGGAGCAGAAACGCCTCAGCAATGGCAAACTGGGTAAGCTAGCTGACTAACAGATTGTTTTTCTAAACGAGTAACGGATGATTTGATGCAAGATTTGATTTGAATCAATTAAGACACAATGTTTTTGTCTTTCTTGCCTCCATGATATTGTTTCTCTCCCCTCGCTGCCTCCATCATCTTCACATATTGTCTCTCCACCTTCCTCTCGTCGTCATGCCTCTCCCTCAGTGGAAGAGATAGAGCAGATGAACAACCTGTTCCAGCAGAAGCAGAGAGAGCTTGTGATGGCTGCTTCTAAGGTGGAGGAACTTGGCCGTCAACTGGAGTTGCTCAAAACTGGAAAAATGGAAAACTTTCATGACAACCAGAGCTCTGTGGCTGAGCTGGACCGACTCTATAAGGAGCTGCAGGTGTGCAGAGAATAATAGACTAAACAGACTAAATTAATTCATACAATTAAATCTCGCCCAAATATAATGGAGCTCCAAAGGTGGTTTTCAATCAACACAAACTAACATATGTTCGTTTCTTGTCCTTCTCGACTGCCAGCTGAGGAATAAGCTCAACCAGGACCAAAACTCTAAGTTACAGCAGCAGAGGGAGGGCCTGAACAAACGCAACATGGAGGTGGCTGCGATGGACAAACGGATCAGTGAGCTCCGGGATCGGTTGTGGAAGAAGAAGGCAGCGCTGCAGCAAAAAGAGAACTTGCCTGTGAGTGTTACTGCGGCACAACAGCATGAAACAATATACCCATAACCTAATACAGAACCCCCTCGTGTGTCATCTCGTATTTTGCAAACATTGTTCATTTAGCTTTGATTGTTATGCAAAAAAGTGATGGACATTGCTTTTGATCAGAGCTCCTCCTAGTGGCCAGATAATAAAAAAAGATGTCTGTGTTTCTCTTTACATCCTGAAGCCTCAGATTCCCCAGCATTCAGAGCTCGCCCATACCAACGTAAGCTATCTTCTGTGTGGGGGAAAAACAAGCAACCCCCCACCTTCCCTCTCTGTCAAAGGAGTCCACTCCTATCAGTCTGTTTTCCATTCTTTCATACCGCTCTCCGAGATAGCTGGTGGTGATTGATCCTAGTTTTGGTCACGTCACAGGGCTGCATCGGAGTTTATGCTCCCGCTTGTTCACTCGGCTTTGTTTCAGTCCCGTCGGCAGAAACAACTTCTGAAGTAGAGGGAGATAAGTAATGAGTGCACGCTGGCAATCTGAGATGGGCAGGAATGTCAGCAGAGATGCTATCTTATTTGGCTCCACCGACACAGGAAACCGCCAATAACAATTCACCGTCTTACTGAAGACCGCTGGCTTTTCATAACAGATTTGATATTAAATACATAAAGCAGGGTTCAATACAATGTAGACGTAAGCCCTTGTCTTTGAAGCAGCTGTAAATGTTGTTGAGGCTTTGGCTCAGAGTTTGCTGCCTGGTGTCTCCTCTCTACCCGTCTCCAGGAGTTGTTTTGAACACAGGTTGCCATGGGACCGTTAAAAAGAATAAACAGACTTGCGTGGAAGACTAATTTGCACATTAACTTCTTGAGGAAGTTGGTGTAGGGACAGCATATCTGTAAAGGTGGCCTAAAAAGAAACATAATCATTCTGATTGGATGAATTCATGTTTTTTTATTTTTTTATTTATTTATTAACTCATCTCACTTTACTTTGTCCTCTGTGCAGTCATTTCTTTAATTATGAACTCTTTCTTTGTGCTCCTGAGGGGGTCGACTTCCTCTCAGACATGATTACGGTGTTTAATTGGCCATAACCATTAACCTTCTGTCTTTCAACCAAATTAACTTTCAATCCAATAACCTCAAAGACTGTTTTTAATGATATGATGCTGATTCATCATTTTGCAGAGGAAATCTCTAAGCTGTTTGCTTTCAGCACAGATTCTTTTCTCCGTGTTGTTTTCCTAGCAAATGCAGTATACAAGATCCTACGGGACCTCTAAGTTAAATCATGAATAATAAATGTTTTAATGGATATTTAATAAATACTCCTGAAGCTCCGCTTCAAGCCTGTTACATAAAGTAGCACACTTGCACACCTAATCCAACTTTAAAGAAGACCAACTTCTCTTTCGATGTGCCTTCATAATAAAGTAAGAACAGAGTAGAGAAGTGCGTGTGTGTGTAGTTCACAGATGAAGGCCTGAATAGGCCCTAGTGAGGAGGTGATTTACCCCCACACCCTGCCTGGAATCATAATGAGAGGGCCTTTTTCACACCAGCACAAAGACGCACTCCATCCAAGCTGCTCTCTCCGCCGACCGGAGAGCGAGCGTCTGGTTGACATCACCAGAGGTCGTTCTTAGCGGCTTGAGGCGATCCTGCACCGCCTCAGAGTGACACGGTTCAGGAGATGCTAGGAAACGATGCTCGTATTAGATTGGAAATGGGGGATTATTCTCTGACTTGAACTTTTGTTGAATGTTTGTGTTTGTGTTTTTATTTTCAAGAATGGCTATCCTGGTAAAGAGAGGGCTGCAAAAGACACTCATCTTCAGGTAACTGAACTACAATGTAGGCCGATCATATGTGTCTCTTTTCTTTTCCACTGGATCTCTTTGCTACAATTTGGCGATTTATTATCAGTTATTTTTCTGCTTCAGACCCTTGATGGGCAACGCGAACGACGTTCATCTTGTTTTAAAGGGACAGCTTGTCATAATGGCAATAATGTTAGCGGTAGGATATGTTTTTGTTGAGTTGTGCTGTTTTAACTTGCTTAACCCAAGTTTAAAGTGTGTGTTGGGTTTAAAAAGCATTTAGGCATATACATGTGGGGTGTTGTATCTCTGACAAAGTTCCTGTCCTGACTTTGTCTCTATTTAAGCCTCTGATTATGACGACATTGAAGAGATTGTATTGTCAGGGATGACATTTTCTTTTTGTTGGAGAACCCGCTCCTATCTTAGCTGATTTAGAATCCCTGCACGATTTTCAAAAGCGTCATGCTAATATAATGTAATGTATGAATAATTTATACATCTGGGTTAGCTTACTCTGTCAACGTCAGCCGCAGTAGTCCATGCATTTCCTTAAAGCAATACGATTATTCAATAAATTAAACCGAGCAACTGCTTAGAAACCTAAATAAAGATGTTTGAGGCAGGGATGGTGATGTCTGTCAGTAGTTCCAACCTTTTAGTCTCAGTAAAACACGGCCATTACTGTCTAGATTATATTGTTGCCTTTCTAGACCCATCATCACACCTGGCCAGCAGGTCTAAATTTCCCCCTTTGCCAGACTTCATTAGCTGTATCACTGTTATGCCCATTCGTCTAGCGCCACCCACAGGTTAGAAAAATAAAAAACTTAAAAAAAGAATAAATCCCTTTGAGTTGAGTAACCACATTGTTCCGCTGTGGCGCTACTCCCAGACCAAAGTTTATATTTCTATCTCAGAACCTCAGAATAACAAGTTCTCTCACCATTTTTGCAAACATTTTCTTTTCTTTGTCCTGTAATTAATATCAAGGCCTCAGATCTAGATTTATTTTAATAGTGCCTCGACATTAACAACAGTTTTAAACATCAGATAGTGTTGGTCCCTGTGTCTAAATATTGTTTTCTTTCTCTTCTCCTGTCTCTCTAACGCAATTTAACATGTTTCCCCTCGCTGACCTTTACCCCTTTCACTGCGTAGGTTCCCTCTGATGGTCAAGCCGGACCGCAGTCAGGTCCGTCTCGTGTGGCGGCGGTCGGCCCGTACATCCAGTCGTCCACCATGCCCAGGGGCCCAGTGAGACACGACCTGCTAGTGAAGCCGGCCCACCCAGACGGCACCGCCACCCTTCCAGCCACAGAGCCACAGAGCAAGGCCGGCACAGGTGATAAGCCAGAGACGACACATTGTCTGCACCCTTTAACCTCTTCTCATTTAGGGCCATGGCGATCCTTCGCCTTATCCCTTCTGTCTTTAGACATGTCATCTCTTTATTTTGTGCTATTGCTGAGTCAGCAGCAGCATGATAAAAAGATATCACATCAGAGAAAATGAAGATATCAGAGAAATGTGTATGGAGAAAGACACCGTGGAATTTGTTGTTATTTTTATTGAAATGTGACTCATTTAATTGCGGGACTGTCATGCCTCCATCAGGAGCAGAGGAGTCTGGGACACCAGCTGGTTGTGATGTCAAACTGAGCTCAGAAGGTATCTAGGTACCTCGTGGATGGTGTGTTGATTCTGAGTATCGCTGAGCCTGAACTTTGAACGGTCTTCCATTCTCCGTACATCTTTCTATGATATGTTTTGCAATGAGTGAACCAGCTTTTGAGCCCCGTGTGTGTTTGTTTGTGCCACTCTTCTCTAAATCGAGGTTTGACGGAAGGAACAAAATGCGCCATTGTTACACCAGCCGTTGTTTTCCTTCAGACTGAAGTAGCATGTGTGCTGTGTAATGTAGTGGAACAAAAGTCTGCCCAAACCAATGACGAACCGATGTGCCACTCTCGTACTTTTCTCTCACGCTCCCTCTCTAGTCTCACTCTCTTAGACCTAAATCCGTCCCCCTGTAGATAGTGGCCTGGCAGTTTGCTCTATGTTATTAAAAATGAATGATCCAACAACAACATGAGTCATTACACAAGAACAACAACAGCAGAATCCTCCCTTCCTTATTCCCTCTCTCGCACACCCATCACTCCATATTTATTCTATTTAAAGCATTCTGCATTCAGGAAGTAAAAGTAACAGGTTTTTCTCAGTCTGTCATGATGTTGCACGCACATATTTCTGCATGCTGAGTTGACTTGCAGTTCGGGGAGGAGAGAGATGGGATGGGCACAGATGCGGAGGAATCTGCTCCTTGCATACACCCATTCCTGCATCTTCTCTAGAAGGGACGCTGTGCACAGCATCAGGCAGGCTCCCTCCCTTGGGGTTGAGCTGGTCTCTGCGTGGCCCCTCTGGGGGCCCCCTGCCTGGGCCCAGCCAACAGCTGCAGCTGAAGATTTTGGAGCTAAGGCTACTTTTTGTCTTTTCTTTTTGAATGCATCTTCCTCAGAAGCCATGTTCTTGCTTAAGCCTCTGAAAGAGCTGCGGGCTAAGAGAAAAGGTACACACTTGTGTTTGTGGCTGTCTGCTTCTCAAAGGCTTTGTGTTTATTTTCCTTGAGTGATTCTTACTGAAAAAGACGAGATATTTATAGATCTTTATTGCTGTTTCCTTGTTTTGCTGCTGTGTGTTAAAGCGCGTTTGTTTAGCGCTCCCCTCCGTTCTCTCCCTGCCGCTCTAAATGGGTCAGTTGGAACAAATGCATAACCTTCAGTTGAACTGACATTCTGTGTGGATTCTGACCAACCCAATCAGGTCTTGTTTCCAAAGTGTGTGTGTGTGTGTGTGAGAGAGAGTTTTGTTGTATTTTTACAACACCTCTCGAGAGGGGAAATTTAACTACAGTCTTCAGGCAATGTGATGAAAATCAGCATTTTTTTACATCTTGGATGTGATGCTAATCTTGCTATTTGCAGGAGCCCCATGCTTTTATAACTCATCTGACTGTGGATGTGTGCAGACATGCATGGCCACTGGCTGGGTCTTGAGTCAGTCAACCAAAACAGAAAATGATGAGTAACGAGAAAAATGTTTAAAAATTCCCAGAACAAAAAAACCCCACAAAACCTCCGTCATTGTTTACTCTGTGTTCCCCTTTAACGCTGAGCTTTTTAACGTTTGTTCATCTGGATAAATAATGACTGAAACTAGTTTCCAATCGGTGTACTGCACATTTAGGATGGTTTTTCGTACCAACGTTTTAATTCTCTGCCTCTCCTGCCGGTCCCGCAGGCCTTCAGCCGTCCAAGCTGGCAGACTGGGCCTCTCCAGGTCCAGAATCCAACGGTCATGCTCCGTCTTCAACGCTGCCACGAATGACATCTCACTCCAACTCTAACGCAGAACAAGGTAAGACACACACACATAAACGCATACACAGCCTCTCAAGAGGTGCTGCACTACAAATCCTTGCTGGAGCGGAAGCAACAGTAACGTGACAGAACAACAGCCGCTAAAGAGGTTTCTGTTGTAATATCAAGTAACACTGCGTCAGAACACAAGACGGAACTCATCGCTGTTTTTACACAGATGAAACTGAACCGAAGAGAGACAGGAAGGTTCGCCCATTTTCCATGTTTGAGCCAACGGAGGTTCCCGCCGCTTCCCTCCGCAAAAACCAGAGCAGTGATGACCTGGTCAGGGACGCTCAGGTGAGAGGCAATTGAAACATTTTCTTTACACCCTCACGGTCAAAAAAAACAATCCAATTAGGTAATTACCAACACTGGTACATCATTGCATTTAATTCTCTCTCGCTTTCTCTAGGCTGCTCCCAAAGCTCCAGTCAAGGTGCCTCCTCCCGTTCCCACCAAACCAAAAGGCCCTGGTGTTGTGCCCTACGGAAAACCGGGTCTCAACACGGGCACCTTCCCCAAAACCAAGCCCCAAAGCCAGCAGCCCCAGGCTCCACAGGGCCGCGGCCCTCTCCCGCCCTCACAGAGCCAGACACTCCCCCTGCCCTCCAAGCAGGACACTCCACCCGCAGCCACCGTTCGGCCCTTCACCCCAGAGCTGCCCTCCTCCAAAGACGCCAGCATGAGCAAGCCCCAGACCGTTGCGGCCAGCTCCATTTACTCCATGTACACCCAGCAGGCTGGCTCAGCGAAGCCCTTCCACCAGCCGGGTCTGCAGGGAACGCTCAACAGGACCCAGAGCCGCACCAATGGCTTTGTCAGTGGTAAGAATATTTAGTTATAACATTTTTCAATTCAGCTCTCGAACATTAGGGTTGAGTTGACAGATTATTGGGGTCATTCTTCTTTACAAAGTGTATTTGGATTACGGGGAGACGTGGAGCGGCATACTTTGAATTGGACATAAATCTTCATGTCATCTCCATCTCCAATAGTGGCTAAGTGTGACGTTACAAGAAAGACCGAAAAAGCACTGTCTTCTGCCACTTGAGAGATATTCTTTTTACGGTAAATCTACCCAGATGCCTGGAAGGAAATATTCACACGCCACTGACCGAAGGAGCAGCCAGAGAGGCTAAGCCATCTGTTAGATCTTCACGCTACAAACGGCATCGCAAGCCAACGTACCACCAGCTTCTGACTGCAGTTGTGTAATTTAAAAGGAACACGTGTTTGTCTGTTCTGAGGATTTTCATGTAATCCATGCTAACTCTTATTATTATTGAAATTAAAATGTATTTTGCAAAGTCGTTTATGACACCCTCCTGACAGAGATGCAGTGAAAACTGAGGATTGTAAAAGTAGAGGGAATAAAATCTAAATATAACGATAGAAGCTAACAATTAATTAGGAAGATGACTTTCATTTTGTTATCAAGATTTTACTGCTGTGGTAATGAGAATCTGTATTATAATTATCACGCTGTGATACTCTTTGATACCCTTTGCCTCACTTGGCCCGCAGTAGCAGTGGCAGTCGGTCCTGAGTGTGAGTTCTGCGTCGTGACACTTGTTTCCTCTCCTTGTTTGTAGTGTATGGTAAACCAGTGATCCCCGGTGGAGGCGCCGTACACCCAGAGAACCCTTACATGGACCGGCGCTCCCCCGGCTTTGAATCCGAGGTCGACAACAGTGTGCCCAACAACGTGGGGCCCGGCCCCTCTGAGGGTCCCCAAACAGAAACGGAACGCATCCCCCGGCCCCTGAGCCCCACCAAGCTGCTTCCATTCATTTCCAATCCCTACAGGCATCAGAGTGATGGCGACCTGGAGGCCCTGAGGAAGAAGCTCTACAATGCTCCAAGGCCCTTGAAGAAACGCAGCTCCATCACTGAACCAGAGGGTCCCGCGGGGCCCAACATTCAAAAACTCCTCTACCAGAAGACCACACTGGCAGCCATGGAGACCGTGACTACACCAACCACTTCACCCTACGCCGGTGAAGCAGAGACCGCCACGGAGGGATCCTCGGGGCAACACGTCCCGAGCCAGCTGAGTGGTGCAGAGAACCACCCGTCAGAGGCGGGACAGACTACGGAGGGAGGCCCACCCTTGTCTCATGTCCCGGGCCCCAAAGTCCCCGCCCCGGGCCCCGCCGAACAGCCCAAACCCGCATCGGCCATACGCGAGAGCGAGGACATCATCCCCCCTCCGCCCCCGTCCCACCCGGCCCCCAGGCCGGATGATGCCCTTTTCCCACCGCCACCCCTGGCCGGCTTGGAGGACGCAATGGCCATCCTGCCCCCTCCACCACCAGAAAGCTTCCTGGAGGAGTTCCCCCCCTATCCACCACCCCCCTACCCCAGTGGGGCAGAGCAAGAGAGCTTGGGAGAGGACACCTTTAACATGAAGGCGCCCGAGGTCACCGGTCAGGTCACGCTGCCCCCGGTATGAATCCCAACTGTAAACCACGCGGCCCTCCGTAGTCTTAGTCTACAGTACAGATTATTAGTGCGCTGTTGTACTACGTGTGTTTCTTAAAATCCCCTCACATGTTTGTTTGTTAGTAGCACAAGCACGGGTCATGAGTTACAGTTTATACATATTCAACTTTTTAATGACCCCCTAGTTCACAGCAGCGACCTTGTCTGGTGTTATATAATTGGATAATCCTCATCAAGTACTGCTTTTGTTTCTGGAGAAAATGGGCCATATTGTGCTTACACTAAGCGGATACCCGCCCCCATTCTGTGTTAAAAATAAACACTTGTTAAGCTGCTAGTGAAACTCCTTCAGTGGTGGTGGCAGGTTTTACACCAAAAGGACAAACCAATAAGAAATGAGCCCCTCCTCCATTCCCTCCTTTTCGCACCTCCTTTTAAGACCCGTTTAGTTTCATAATCATGGTTTTAGAGGAATACGTTTGCTTCTGGATAAACTGGATTAGCAATGCACTTAGAAAAACAAGTTCCTCCTCTGCTCTCAGTCCAGATTGAACCCATCAGAGAGAGGACGCTAGCACTGGAGCAGGACACACGTCTTAGATTTTCTCATGTCACCGTGTTGTGAGCGATCGTTTGTGTGATGCGCCGTTATGATCGTGTCTTCAGGGAAAGAGGACCAACTTGCGCAAGCTGGGCTCTGAGCGCATCGATCACAGCATGAGAGTGAAGTTCAACCCTCTGGCTCTGCTGCTGGACTCGTCTCTGGAGGGAGAGTTCGACCTGGTCCAGAGAATCATCTATGAAGTAAGACATGTTCTCCGCAAGTAACCTCTGCTCTGGGTTGCACCGTGATTCATAATGTTTAAAATCGATTTGATCACAATTTGCTTGTCTTACAATGAAATTCCTGTCATTTGTGATTCACAGGTAGAAGACCCCAGTCTTCCCAACGATGAAGGAATCACCGCCCTACACAATGCGGTCTGTGCCGGACACACGGAGATCGTCAAGTTTCTGGTTCAGTTTGGTGTCAATGTCAACGCTGCTGACAGTGACGGCTGGTGAGTCTGGACTTTTAGCTTTTGTCTACACGCTGATGTTTTTCCTCGACTGACCGTGTGAGCCGGTTAACACACCTGAATAAACTGTACAAAATCACCGAATGAAATGATTGTCAATATCTCCAGTCCTAGTCTTTAGTGGTTTATGTGTCTCATTATACTCTGTATCCTCTGTTCTTAACCTCTTTTCTGTTCCTTTTTTCACCCACCTTCTAACATAGGACACCTCTCCACTGTGCTGCCTCTTGTAACAATGTGCAAGTGTGCAAGTTCCTGGTGGAGTCTGGTGCTGCAGTGTTTGCTATGACTTACAGTGACATGCAAACGGCGGCTGATAAATGTGAAGAGATGGAGGAGGGCTACACCCAGTGCTCCCAGTTCCTCTATGGTCAGTAAAAGTACAATGTTATTTTTCCTTATTTTTTTGGTTGTTGTTTCGATCTTTGTTCTTTGAACCATTTTAATTTTGAATTCTGGCACGTGTCTATGTCCCCTTTGTGGTAATGACTTTTTTTTTGTTCTGTTAATCTGTCTATCCGAAGGTGTGCAAGAGAAGATGGGCATCATGAACAGGGGCGTGGTCTACGGCCTGTGGGACTACAACGGGGTAAACCCTGATGAACTGGTGTTCCGCGAGGGAGACTGCATGACCATCGTCCGAAGGGAGGACGAGGACGAGATAGAATGGTGGTGGGCGCGCATGGGGGACACTGAGGGGTACATTCCGCGCAACCTGCTAGGGGTGAGTCATGAGTCTGAACGTTTGATGAATGTCTTTTTAATATTTCATGTACAGATGTGCATTGTTAACACGTCTTCTTGTCTCTATCAACAGCTCTATCCCCGAATAAAGCCAAGACAGAGAACCCTGGCTTGAAGCGATGCGCATTTCCAGTGTGCCACAACTCTCCAAAACACCATCAGACACACACATGTGCACACACAGATACATGCACACACGACACACACAGGCTTTAATGGACCAAGGAAGAGAAAGACACCACTACAATGAAGAGACGGAGACACACCAAACAATATGAAGGATCAACTATGAACTCTTGTTAGCACTTTTTTTCTGTATCTACGACTGAGGGATTCTCCCTCACTTATTTTTCCAGGCTACACTGTGTACTATGTACTTAAAGACAGTATTGAGACTGTTTTCCTTTATTCCACTGTTTTTCATGTCTATGTAATGAGAATATGAAAGTATTTCTTAACTGACAGAGACACAAATGTTGGAATATCATTGGATCGAGCGGCATTCTTATTGCGAGACATTTTTACACTTTTGAATAGTCTTTTAAAAACTTCTTTGGGGGGGTCTACATTGCATAAGGTGAACAAGTGGATGATGAAGATGCTTTTAAGAATACTCTGTTACCATGACAATCGTTGGGACCCCTGTCGTCATCTGTTTTGTGCGCCTCTTTATTACACCACTGCAGGCGTAAAGTTACCGTTGTGACCATCGCCGTTCTGACTCAACAAAAGGAAAATGAGATGATTCGATGAAGCTTTTGATTGATCGATTGCTGTTGATTCAATGATACCCAGAAAGCCCTTCTGCTTTCATGCATTGTGTTTGGGATGCCATAGACAGTGTGTATACATGTAGTCCGTCATAAAAACTAGTGAAACGTTACTGTAAGAATTATATTGCAATGAAAATTGACTTTCAACCTCTTTTAGAAACCCTTCCACCAGGAAGGAGATGTCATGCAGTATGAAAAATAATATTTTATTACAACCATTTTATGGCTATTTGTAATGATCAGTAAGCAAAGATGATGCTAAATCCTAGTCAGGATCGATTTTTCTCAAGTTAAATAAAGAAAAAAAGAGGGAACTTCTCAACCCATCACTTATCTGTCATTGCAGATGTATTTATTTTTGTTACTTATTTCTTTTAGCCCTTTATGTCCGTACTATAATCACAAATATATTGTAGTATTTCAAGAATTTACAATAAAATACTTTGTACTAAGTTTCTACGTATTGCTTGAACACAAATACAGACCCAGTTTTCTCATTGAGATAAAGGTAAGCAGAACTATTTTGTATTTGTCCCACAATCATTGCTGCCCTCTGCTGGACACATGACTCCAAATATCCAAAATGTGCACGTACATGTACGCTCTCCCGTGGCCTTGTTCCCTCCCCCTTCTCATTCCCAACTCCTCACTCTGCAGACCCTTGCTCAGGATCCCTTCGTGTCACATTAGCTTCAGGCACCAAAACTATAAGAATATATCGTGGTTTGGGTTAAAATAAGTGTATTTTAAATAACTTGAGAACATGCCAGTTCCCCAGCTCCATAAGGCACAACATATTCGCTGGCTCTATTTGCTAATTTACATTTTGAACTCGGCAACAAAGTACCCTGGGAACATGGATACCCTCGTCTTGGCACAATGGTCTATTGAGCTCAATGCTTTAGAACGCTATAAGTCAGCAGGATTCATCCTCTGGGATATTTTAGTGGTGCACCAACAAACTGGCTGCAACGTTTACCATGATCACCATCTTGTGTAAGATCAGCTTCTCTCAAACCATCAGTTTAGATCTACATTCCTGTACAAGAAATGTATATACATTTAAATGTGGCTAGAATTTCTACTGACTGCTTTAAAATGTCTTGTGTGGAGATGGACCCTTCCAGCACACGCTGGGAGAGACAAAGAAGTGCTGCAGCCTTCGATGCATCCACAAGCTATTGTATGTCGTCACGTGAAGCCACCACTTTTTCCAGGTACCTCTGTTCCCATGGTAACCAGCCACAGCAATACTTCTTTGTCCATAGGCTCCAGTGGAGTTCCTCTGCTGTGTCCCTGTGTGTGGGTTTTATGGGGTTAATGCAGCTGAAAGTTTAAGACACAAATCCTCTTCTGTAACGCAATCAGATGAGATAAAAGTCTGAATATAACGTCAACACTGCTCACTGAACACGACTCACTGCATTTATAATTGATACACGGATTAATAATGGATTAAAGTGCTGATAAAGACTCTCTACGCGTCATAATCAGAGCCCTCATTGATCTCTGCAGCACAAAGCCCTTTGTGTTGTGATGAGCAGTGCTAAGGTCTGCAGAGTACATGCACACTGATACATATCTGATCTATGTTGATACCGTTATCTTATGCAATATGATGATTAAAGTCCCATTTAGATCTCCTCAGGGCATGTTATTCTATTGGATTTGGGTCTATCTGGGTATAGTAACGGGGGAAAGTGACGGATTTGGCTTTCCTCGCTGACACCCTCGATAAATGTTGAACTGCTGTGTACATAACATCCATATTCACTGGGATGTGAGATCGGCTGCACCATGAATCTCACCCAATCGAGAGATGCAAAACGAAATGTTTACCCGAGGGTCTGAGGAGAGGAAGGCGAGAAGACAGATTGAGACCGTAAAGTGGAATTAGGTCTGCATGCCTGAATGAGAGTGATGACAGTTGTTTCACAACACTACTTTAATAACAAAGAACAGGCTACGGTGGGCTTCTTAGTTTATGAAATAAATGTACATTTTCTTCTGTTAACCTGTACTAGGTATATTGTTTGGTATCGATCTTTGAGGGGAATTGTTTTGACAGTTGGAGACATCGGAAACCTCACTTTTTGAGTGTATATAGTAAACTTAATAGAAATAGAGACAAACACTACAGAGCTTAGTTACAGAGTTACAGAGCAAAATGATCATCCATCTGGAGCATTCTACCAATTTTCAAATACTAATACTAAATACTTATCCTGACAAAAGTATGTCCCATATGTTTTGCGAGACTATAGCTGCAGTGTGCACTTTATATCGTAGGAAAGGTTATTTTTTAAGGCAAAAGAATAAATAAATATAATAAATAAATATGGGGACAACCAGCACACCTGGATGTGTGTAACTCCCTCCGTGGCCGCCAGGTGTCGGTGTGACGCCACCATGCGGCATCGACCGGACAGGTCGCCTCCACTTTGCCCCACACGAGCACACTGTCCTCGCGCGTCGTGACACCGAATCAAAGTGCCACAGCGAACCGGATTTCTATCACGTTAACAAGCGTCCGGCGTACCTGATTCACAGGTAAGTGGAGAAAGGAAGAGAAAAAAAAAACCCGGAGAAGTGTTGAGAGTCGAGGGGGGAGGGAAGGGAGGGCGCGCGCACCTGTGACGGAGTGGAGAGAGTCGCGAGGACTGCGCGTCGCTTACTGCGTGATAGAGAGAGAGAGAGAGAGAGAGAGAGAGAGAGAGAGAGAGAGAGAGAGAGAGAGAGAGAGAGAGAGAGAGAGAGAGAGAGAGAGAGAGAGAGAGAGAGAGAGAGAGAGAGAGAGAGAGAGAGAGAGAGAGAGAGAGAGAGAGAGAGAGAGAGAGAGAGAGAGAGAGAGGCGTTTAAAGTCCACTTGGTTTATCTTCAGCTCCAGGAAACGTTCGTATCTTCCTCTCCGGGGGGAATTTGTACATGATTCAGGTAAGACGCAATAAATTTTTTCACAGACGCTGCTTAGACAACGCGAAAAAAAACCTTATGAGTTTATACACTTGTTCTTATACTGTGGCCATGCAGTGATATCTTTGGGTTCTAATTCTCTGTCGTCAAGGGGGAATCATTTGAATCTCCTAAACATATTTCATGCCATGGTCCGATGTGGACCCTTCACGGGCTTTAAAAGGCGATCGTGTTATTCGGTTAATTGTATCTTTCTCCGAGGAGTCGAGCTTATTCCGACAGGTGTAAGATCTCACCCGCTGAAGCGGGAATGGGGCTCGTGAATGTGTGTGAAATTGCCTAATTGCTGTATTCCCGGTTGACCCATTCAGCTTCACTTTACTGCATCGCTGCGTTACAACCCATGGGGGGGGGGGGGTCATTCGGCTGTACCGACTTTCCATCCGGGAGGGGTCAACGTCCAAAGTAAAGCTTCAGCCTGTGGTGCTGCACGAGGAAACCATCAGCACACTGCGGCGCCGTTGAAGGTGATTGATCAGATGAGTGATCGGTCATATCCGCTCCACGCTGATGGTCTTTGTAACTGGGATGTAATCATTAGTATGGCGAAACACACTGACCCCCCCCCCCCCCCCTCCCCACTCCCCTATCTACCCTTTTCAGTCTTTAAGAATGCAAGATAGTGTGGAACAAATGCAACAAACTGTTATCTCATTGTTATGTAGAGCGTGTCCCTCTATGTTCTCTTCCTATTGTTGATTATTTCAATTCCTCCCTATTCTCTCTAAACAGTTTTCATCTATTCAAAGTGTTGTGATTTTATAACTGTGCTTGTTGATGACTTCACCCTATAATTTGGGCAACCTGAGATCAAGCACAGCTCCAATTGGCAACATGCATCGTATTGAAAGCAGTCTATTAATGATCTATATCAGCGTGAACATGTTCTCAGTCCGTGCATATTGACCATCACTAATATAATATTGTTGGAAGAGGGATTCTTCCTCCGTCGCTATTTTCGTCACCAAATTGAGGGTTTAAGGCCAGAGCGGCGCTGTGTACAGATCCCGATTGTGAAACCCTCTGAGGCAGATTTAATATTTCCTGGATTGACTATGCCTCTCCTTTTTCCTCAAATGAGTTTGATCTAAAATTCCTCTCTCCCCCACAGGCCATGAGTTTAAACTTTACACTCCAAACCAGCGCCACGCTTATTCTGCTGTTAACTCCACACAGCAACGATTCAAACAAACGACTAAAATAAGCAGTGAAATGACAGTAAAGGACATTTCAGTGACACACTGCCCATACACACAGTTGTGTCTCCTTTTTGTTGCGCTGTCAGAATAACTCCAGTGTCGGTTAATAGAGCCCAGTGTTCCGCTCACAGAGGAACGGCACAAAGCGTAGAGCTGCAGCACTATGAACAAGAGTTCACTTCACTTGGCTTCCTCTTGTCTGTGTGCGAAACAAGAGTGTTTCTTTTTTAAAGCCGTTTGTCTGTCAGTTGAAACGCAGCTAAAAGGCTTTGACTGTAATCGTTTCTACCATTTGTCTCACACGCACACTTGCTCGCACGTGTCCAAGTAGTTTTCGGGGTCTTTTTTGAGACAATCGTCCGTGGATGGAGCCGTCGCCGCAGTGATCCGATCTCTTCCGTTCGGGCCCGGTTCACGGACGCGTTGTTAATTGCGTGATGAAATCCGTCTCTGTGAAATGAAGGTCGCGGGATCGAGAGGCGGCAGCGAGATCAGGAGGAAGACCGATTAGAAAGGTCAGGTGGTCACACGGAAGCTCCTCCGGGGCCCAGCCCTCGTTTCCCTTCTACGTGTCTCTTTTTCTACATTTTTCTAAAAGGTTTTACCGATTGGCTCAGTGGCCCATTAACGATTTGATAGCGCCGTCTGCATTTAGGGGGTCCGGGGTACTCTGAGCAAGTCTGGACTAATCCGTATTTCAGATGAAAGAGAATCGTGGATGTCACACTTACTGGCTCTTTCATTTCGCCCTCCTCGCTCACGGACTTTTATTCATGCACCTGTGAAACCTTTCCCATCTGAATAGACTCCTCCTCCCCTCGGCGTTACGAGACGCCACCGGTTGACTGATTGACTGAAGCGTTTAGGCCCCCGTCAGTCTCTCTTTCTTTTTTTTTGAGCGATTTGGTGTCCAAGAGTTCGCTAAACGACCCACAGAGAGCCTCTCTCCATGCACCTCGTCTGCCGTCTTCATCAGGGGAGCTTGGATGAGGCTGGGAGGGCGACACACCTTCACAGGGTTTGATGGGCCTCAGGAGAGACGGCACATGCTGAGAGAGAAACACCCCGCTGAGGTACTTGGTGTCCCCCGAGGTATATTTGCCGTATTGGGAACAAAATGGAGCTGTAAAAACGTCAAAAAGTAGACACCAGTTGAAAAGTGATGTTCCCTAAATGGCTGCATTTCATTTTAAGCTGAAGAGCAGCCTGGTTGTCACTGTGTTGGGAAGTTATCCTGATGTTTAGGGGTCAAGGAGGGGTTGCATATTTTGACTCCTGTAGAAGTCAGACACATAACATTTTCAAAAGCATTTAGATTTCTTTCCTACATTTTTATAGCCATTGATTTGATTTGTCCCCAATTCAGGGCAGAAACCCCTCTGCAGAGACCTAAAATAAATCCACGAAGATTGAATTGACTTTTATCTCCTCAAACGCCTTTTCTGCCCCAATAATGGTCAGGGATGTTTTTTCAAACTGTTTCTTGCAAGTGTGTTTTGGGAAAGTAAAACACCCAAGAGCATTTCAGAGTTTGATTAATCTGACATGTCTGTTTTTTGCTTTAATTGATCGATTTAATTCTTCCATCTATTTAAATGGTGCCCATCAAAGGTTGTCGGAGCCTCAGGTGACCTCCACAGCAACAATTGTGTTTTGCTCTGCTGATGTGGAGCGATAGGCTACCAAAACGTAATGACAAAAACTTCTGCACATGAAATCTGTGCAAAGATCTTTTTAATAAGCCAGCTTTCAGTAACAAACCGTAATCTAAGAAATTAGATTACTTTTTATTGACACTGGTGGCTGCAGAAAATGAGTCTTTTTATTTGTTTGGCCTAAACCTGCAAAACAAATACTGAGGTCCTTTTTTAATATATACAAAAACTATGAAAGTACCCAATGCGACACCAGAGCTTCATGCATTCAATTATATTTGTCCCTTGGGTCCCGTCTATTGACACACATTGTTTGGGAATAAAATGATATAAACCCTCACAAGTGCTTGCAGTCCACGAGAGTGTTGCATGTTACTGTCCTGTGGGTATAATGACCAGTTATAACATCAGTGCAGTCAGTACATTAGCTTGTGACTGCTCATCTCTATGTTCCTACCTGCTGTTAAAATAATATCAGCAGAGTTTCTCTCTGATCCGTGCGCGTGTGTGTGTGTGTGTGTCTGTCTGTCACATTACGCCCCGCGTAAGCCAGCTGTTGTCATGGCCTCAGCCCTGAGGGACTCTCGGTGAGAGGGCAGTCACCACGGGCTCCAATGGTTTCACTTATCTGCTCTTTTTTTTTTCCTCTTTATTTTTTTGCATCCATGAGTGTGAGTGTTTTCTGTGATGTATTTCCGTGTGTCAGTGTGCGTGCATACATGTATGTTTGCATGTGATAGAGTGAACAGGCAGCCTTTGTCTCTCTAGTGCTTTGTTGAAGGGAAGCACTGCAGAGAGTGACCGTCTACATTTTGATCCGCGACATCATTCACCAGGGCGGCTTTGTCCAGCAATTAGTGTTTAGAAATATCCCTGAATGTAGGATAAATACATGTGTATATTTCATTTTGATGTTAACTTTCCCCTGAGACGGAGATGGAATTTTAAGTGGGAGGCAGTGAGCGTGAGCGTGTGCGTGTGTTGTTGCACATGCACTGGTCCATGTGATTGGGACACACAAAGCTCTCCTCAACATCCCTCCCTTCACTCCTCCAAAAAAAGCCATCTTGTCTTGCTGGAACAACATTCAATTCCCAACACACACACCCACACACACACACACACACAAGTCTTAGAGATTTATATACCCCGTGTGCACGTCTACTGTTTGAACTGGTTTCACCTCATCGATCCCGTCTGCGTTTACTTCTCAAGTGTTTGCCTGTGACATCGGCACGTACCTGTTTGGTTAAGGCCATTTGCCCCCATGTGTTCAGCCTGCTGCTCGCACACCGCCAGACTTTGCAGGACGGAGAGTCGGCTCGCTCGCACACGGCCGCAATATTTTATCGAGCGATTGCACGTTGCTGCTCTTTCCCATCTCTGTCGTCATCCGTCTGAAATCCTCCACATCAGCTCATTTCTCATTTGATATGTTCAATTCACCAGCGTCACTTCTTTCCTTGACTTTCCCTCTGATGTATCTTTTTCTTTCTTGGAGTTTGGACGTGATTATTAACAGTTTTTCTGCATCTCTTGCGTTGTTTTTCAGGTTCCTTGGGTTCCCAGTACAGCTCTGTGGAAGAGGCTGCCTGTGTGTGCCAGTGAGTGTTTGTGAGTCCCAGGGTGACTATGTTTGTGTGAGTGCCTTTGCATGCGTATACACCCTGGTCGGAGAGTGTGCGTGTCTTGTCTGTCTGTGTGTGTGTGTGTGTGGGTGTGTGTTTGTGTCCCAGCGGAGATGCAGGGAGCTCCGTCCTCCGCGCTTTGCTTCCTGCTGCTGAGCTGCTGTGTGTGTGCAGCAGCCGGCTACCCGTTCAGCACGCCCCTGGACCTGGATGTGACTCCACGCGTCACCGTGTTGAACAGCGGTAAGAAAGAACACGTTCCTGTCAAATGGGCAAATTTCAACACTCTTTATCATTTGACAGTCAAAATTTGAACTCTTAAGTACCTGAAGATGACTCATTACTAAAATATGAATGCAGTGCTTTTACATTCCGATCAGCAGGAACGTTTAAAAAAAAATAAAGATCATCTCCATCTGGAAAGAAACTTTATATTGCTCAATCTCTTCCGGCTGCTTCTTCTTTACCTTGTTTTCAGTTTCTTTATTTCGTCTCCGTCAAAACTCACTCAATCGCATTTTTGTGCACACAAAGGAGATTGCCTACAGTAATTCTTACACCTACTGTTTTGCACATTTATTTTATTTTTTACTTTTACCAAAATGTGATTTATAGATGAATGTACCTTGTGAGTGTAGCCCGAGGGGCTGCAGAGATTGAGGCAGATGAGTGAAGTGCGTATACTTTGATCTATGCACAGCATCCAGGGGGACTGACACCACTGTGGGTAGTTTAGAAGCAGTGTTACCATGACAACTCTTGTAGTATGGAGTAAGGCAGCCGTATACAGTCATTCTGCATATGTGAGCATGCATGTTTGTTTGTGTAATAGTACTGTTATCTGTTGATACATAGATCAGTGAAAGACATTTTCTCCATTTGTCTCCATTTCGACCTGCAGCCAAATTGACTCCATTAGAGAACAATGTCCTTCTCCTCGCCTTCTCCTTGTGTCTCTCTCTCTCTCTCTCAATAAATCACCTAGTTTCAGTCTTTATCTATGTGGTCCCCCTCCTGCTTGGCTTCTTGTCTTTATCCTTAAATTCCGGTAAATCATTGGTTAGTGCTCAAGCCTGCCCACAGGTCCTCCTACACGACTGGTCTCCTTGTCTGCTGCCCCGTCACTCTCTCCTCCACCCCCCTCCTCTACCATCCGTCTCCCTGCCTCTGCACCTAAACTCTGTCTCTTTCAATTATTTTTATTCCGCATTTCACACTGCTTTGTTCCTTTTGTGTCTCTCCTTATTCTTATTAATTAATCTTAATCTCAAATCTAGTTAATCTGTTTCTTAGCAACCTGGAGAAGGAAACGTTAAATAAAACGCATGCAAACGTGCACCTGTCGTCCCTCCTCATCACAACATTACTATAAAGAAAGGGAAAAAGATTTAAGGGAGGGACGGCCGTTTAGGGTTATTAATTTGACAAATTCAGAGTTTTGAGGAGTCTAAAAGCTAAAAGCTCTGAAAACCGAGAGCCAGCAGGTTGTTAAAATCAATAAAAACACCTCTAAACATCTCACTCTGCACACTCGCTTCACTCAACCTGTCAGGTATTTGGGGAATTATAGTCTGTGGATATAACTTGGTTTATTCAGAACCGCCTGTCGGTCAGAATACACTCGACCGTAAACAGGCCTGACAATGAATTTAAGGCTGTCAGAGCCGTCGCCTTGAGGTTTGAGGTGTGTGTGTGTGTGTGTGTTCCTGAACACTGCTGATCAGCTGAGGTTCCTCAAAGCGATCGCAAATAACATCAATCTCGGCTTTCTCTCTCCGCTTCCCGATAAAATGAATTAAACACTCCTTTTCTCTCGCAATTCGCGTAAGCCGAAGCTAAAATGTGTTGGCGTAACACTCTTCCCCCGCTGCGTCACACTCTCAGCGAGGTGGTGTTCTGTTACACGGCTCCAGCTGCCAGGCATTGTGTCCTAATAGTCGGATTACGCTGAGGAAACTTAGGCGTTGCCTCCGCCGTAATGCATGGTTTTCTTTCACAACGAAGCACTTGTATCACACAGGCAGAGCTGTTGTTTTGTTAATCCCGTGCAGGTAGGGCTCTTCTTTCTGCTGCTGCGGATGATTGAGAGGAAAGTAGACACCTGATCACCCAGGAGCAGTCTGGGATGGGAACTGGCTGCTGCTGAGGTGAGCAGTGGATTGTGTTCTGCAGCAGCTGAGAGGAATCTTAATGGCAGCTGACATGATATCCCATGCAGTCTTCTGAGTTGTGGTGGAATGTTTGAGGAAGCAGGAAGTCTCACACTCTTCTGTTTGGCCGTATTCAGCTATTGTGCACCCACAAGCTTAAAAAGTGACTTGCTTTCAAGTTTATATTACTTGTAATTACTGTAAACCCATCCAGCTGGTGTGTGTATTTTATATATATATATATATATATATATATATATAAAGAGTAGTAGGTTCATCTTTCATGTCACATCACTGTTGACACTGTGGAGATCTTCTTGAGGCGGTAACGCGCTCTTGTGACCGTTGACCGCTAAGTGGCGTCCTGAGAGACTGCGTGGGTTTAGAACTTGCATGACATGGCACCTGAGCGTGTGCGCGC
Organism: Gasterosteus aculeatus; assembly: GCF_964276395.1. Classification (NCBI taxonomy): domain Eukaryota; kingdom Metazoa; phylum Chordata; class Actinopteri; order Perciformes; family Gasterosteidae; genus Gasterosteus; species Gasterosteus aculeatus. Next base: position 12,169,099 of record NC_135693.1, on the reverse strand, counting down.
TGTACGGTCTTTTCTGAGTGGTTTGTATTCGTTCATTACGGCCTCGTCCTGTCAAAGCGGATGCATACCAATATAGCTTTGAGAACTGGACGGGGTTCCCGCACACAAAGCAAGAAGCCCTCAAACCACAGAAACTCATTAAGCAGAAGAGGATCTCTGGAATCTGATGTTATGTTTGGCCTCTTTTCATTATCTTCTTCCTCAGCAGAGCTGTGTGGGATAAGCATAATCCCCTGGCTTTTATTGTCCATGGTGGGATTGTAGTTTTATCTCTAGTTTGGGATGCCGAAACCCACAAAATTTGAGGCATTTTTTATCTGTGTTAACAGCAGGGCTCTTATTTATTTCTTTGGTCCACTAAAGAAACCTTTTATGAATCTTCCTCTATCGCCGCCATGAGGTTGATATTTGTGGTTTTGAGTGAAAACTATTGACGATGATATTTGATAAAGATCTTAACGTCCTCTGATGCTGTGAGGACTTTTGTTTGTCGGTTCATGTATTTGCCTTTTTTCTTCTCTTTTTTTAGCAACTTTATGGCTATTTTGCTTGATGAATGACTTATATTTAACAATATATAACAATATTAACAATATATTTATTCTCTGTTAATGGATCATTTACTCAACATTGCAGCCGGAGAAATGAGTGAGGGGAAAGTCGGAGGATAAACATTGATGGCAGAAATGCTATCCTAAATGATGGCAAAAAGCAGCTTGTATAATAGATCTTGCATTTCCTATTTTGTGGTGCGTGGGTGTGTATTTTTCTTATTTCTGACTAAACGCAACAAACTTTGAGTCCTTGAAAGTGATTTTCTGTGGAGCCGGAGTACAATGGAGTTTAATAGAATTCTTTTTTTTTCTCAAAGCCTAAAAAAAGAACCTCCGATTCGAAGAGCGAGGCCTCCTTGGCGCTTTGCACTGACGTTCATACAGAGAGAAATCCATCACAGGAGATGAATAGATTTCAGTTCCTCTCTTTATTCTCATGCTGTCAGCTTTGATTGAAAAAACGCTCACTCTTTTGCTTTTAGAATGTGAAATGTTCCAACGGCATTCAGGTGGCAGTGTGCAAATTTCCGGAACAGCAGTTTGGAAAAACAAACAAACATTTTTATTCAAATTATTATTATTATTATTGTTGTTATTTTAAATTATGACTATATAATCTGTTGTTACAGATAAATCAATTCCATGGAGTGTTTTAGAAAACAAACTGATAGTGAACAAAAGACTCTTTTTAAACCCAGATACAACTAAAAGAAGACTGACTGGGTCATGCTTATTGTTCTTTGCGTTACAAGTGTCCTGCTCATTGACGACCGATCCTTCCCTCTCAGCTCTGCAGGGCTGCAGACGTTTCCCGTCCTCGGCAGTCGGCACCATGTTGCTGGAGGCCGACAGCGAGCGTCTCTTCGTCGGGGCCCGCGGAGCAGTTTTTGCTCTCGATGCCTCTGACATTTCAGCCAGCTCTGCTCTCACCGTGAGTTTCTTTTTGTTTCTGTGTCGCTGCGTGTCGTGCGCCCCGCTGGCTCTTTATCTCTGCCACTTGTATTTGCGTTACACAACCAAGGAATTTTTTGAGGCAACAATATTCTATTTTTTGTAGACTAAGCTATTCTCTATTCCCATGTCGCTCCTTGTGTGTGGTTGTTTTTGTGTTTTAGTTGTATTACTTTTAGCACAGTGGCTCACTGTTTCACAACAGGAGCATATTGCTTCACTAGCATTAATAGGAAGAAAAGTGAAAAACTAACTACTGTATTTTCTAACTAAAGAACGACAGAATTCATGTTATTATAATCCCCACATTGGAGTATGTCAACTCAGACGCTGTTTCTAATTTATACAGTAATTAGCATACTATCTGTGTACCTCAATCTGGTGTTGCCAGTTTTAACTTAAAACCCTACAGACTCAACAGAGTAAATGAGGTTCATTCTGATTCTAATTCATATTCCAGTTTGGTGATTATGATTCCCATCATGGAAAAGTTATAATCTTTAGAATTCTCTTCATGTCAAATTTTTGACACTATTTATTCAAAGATATTTTACCATTGACATTATATCAATCAACACTCACTACCTCCATATAATATTATAAACCTATATCAGATGTATATATCAATCAACCAAGTGATGATATAAACCAGAAAAGTGTGACAGCTGGTGTTTTGATGGCATATAGAATAGTATAGTTCTAAACTCATGCTTCCGTCCCATTAAACATCCGGGGAAGTGGAAAATCCTCTTTCCTCCTCATGCTGCCGTGTTTGTGACAACCTGCCGTTAAGCTGCTACTCATGTAAATACAGCGTTGAGGTCTGTCATTACGTGTGCGGGGCTGGTGTGCGTGCGTAACGCTCCCTCGCAGCCAACGCCCGCGTCTCCTGCTGTGAATACACCTGTTACAGCCGTCGCTGTGTCAAAAGACTTTAAAACGCTACGGGGCTGTTCAGCAACACAATGAGTACAGATGCAGTGAGGTCCAAATTCCTTAGCTGTGAAATATGAAAAAAGTAAAACCATCAATTAGTCTGGTTTACCTGCTGTCCGATCTGTAGTCAGTGATGGGGAACCATCCACTTTGTGCTCTTCCTGTCTTACTGTATTATATGTGCTTTGTATCAGATTGAATGGGAAGCCTCCCCCGAGCAAAAACACCAGTGTCTGCTCAAGGGAAAAGACAATGAGGTAGGCATTCGGTTCCTTTTCATAGTGGGTTCCCTCCTATGTACTGATACTCGTTTCTTCACCATAACATCTTCTCTGGCTTTCTCAACCTCTTCCAGACGGAGTGTTTCAATCACATCCGCTTCCTCCAGAGGTTCAACTCGACCCACCTCTACATGTGTGGGACGCATGCCTTCAGCCCCCTCTGTGCATACATAGTATGTCAAAGCAAAATCCGTTACCAAACCTTTGTTAAATCCTTTTTGATATTTCATTTCTTACTAAACGGTATATGATCCATAGATGTAAGACTCACTGATGCTGCATGTATGGTTTTCATGTGAGGCTAAATTTATTCTCTTTACCCAAATGTTTTGTCCCGTCTAGAATGAGGCGACGTTTGTGATGTCGTCTCAGCCCGAAGAGGGCCGAGACAAATGCCCCTACGGCCCGACGACGGGCTACACTGCCCTCCTCGTCGGTAAGCCCTTCGACGGTTGCCGGTCGACCTTCTCCAGAGTTTTACTAAAATGCAGAAGGATCTGAGTCATTGGTTTTCCTCCAGACCAGCAGATGTACACGGCTTCCCAGTACGAGTTCCGGAGCTTTCCGGATATCCGCCGCAACTCTCCGTCCCCCGCGCTGAAGACCGAAGACGCCCCCACGCGCTGGCTGAACGGTGAGTGGATCTCCTGGAATAACAAAAGCCATTCAGGGTCAGTCGGCTTTAATCTGTTCAAGAAGCGCTTGATCAATAATGCACCAGTCAATAGTTCTTAAGGCCTTACAGCTTTGCTTTACAGTGACAATCATATTTGTGTGTCTTTTGAGTTGGCGACAGCTGTTGTTGAAAGACTGATTATTTGATGGCCAAAGTTCACTGTGACCTCGCATGTTTGGTCTGGACCTATTCTGCCAATTTCACATAAACATCTAATGGATTGAGATTAGGGAAAAGGACTGAACGGGTTGCTTTGACATTTTGTACAGACAGTTGTGGTCACCAGAAAAGGGATCTTTTTCTCTCAGTTTCGCATTTTCTCCCAAAATGTTTCAACACGTTTCTGAAGGATTGTCATGAATGTCCTGAGGTTGTTAACATGGTAAATGTTCTATCTGGTGTCATATCCGTAGGTTATCTTAAGCGCAGCCGCACAAAGCTACTAGAAGGAATTTGTTTATTAATATGTTCGTCTTCACGTTTTATTGTTTGTTTTCGCTTTCGGTTCTGACTGTTTGATTGCGACTCCTTTTCTATTGTCGAATGAGATGAGACAGGGAGTATTAAGATGTTTCCTTTTATGTTTTGGTGCGACACCTCTCGCTGTGCAACGAGTATTACACTACTTTTAGGTTGTCAAAAAACAGCTTCTTTGTTAATGCCTCAATCCAAAAAATAGAACGGTACATTAGTCAGTGCATCTCTTCCTCCCCCCGTGCAGAGGCAGACTTTGTGGGCTCGGCGCTCGTGAGGGAGAGTTTGGGCAGCAGCACCGGCGACGATGACAAGATCTACTACTTCTTCACCGAGAAGAGCCCGGAGCAGACGACAACCTACCGCCACAGCCGGGTGGCACGAGTCGCTCGCGTCTGTAAGGTAACGGTGGACTTAAACTGTGCAGGATGTGATTCCGGGAGAGGGCGATTGCATCAGGCTGGCTGGAGCGAAGTCTTTGATGATGATAGAAGGGGTAGCTCTAATAGATGAGGCGCCGGATGGGGAATGCATTTCCGCGATTAGAGGAGCAGAGTTTGTAGCTGATGAATGGAAGTGCAGCGCCACTGTGCCTCTGAGTGCGAGGGATGGATGACTGCAGACGGACTGTTTAGCATCCTCCGCTGCCTACGAGGTGAGTGATTCACGTGTCCTGCCGCCTAGGCGGGAGTTAAGAATAATGGGAGCTGGCTGTTCAACTTGATAACCTTGTTGTTCTCTCCTGTGGCCCCTTCAGAATCAAGTCAGTTCTCTCCTTGAAGTTGTGGCAGCATATTTGTTTATTAATCTTGATAGAAAATGCCTCGTGGCGGCATGTGTGACATTTGCAATTTGCCGCAGGACAAATACATTTTTTTCAAGCTTGATCAAAGAGTGATGTCAGTTTCTGAGTTCCCAAAAGAGCCGTGGCCTCGAGTCAAGCTTTTGCGATATGAATATCTCAAGAATCTTTCATTCTTCAGGGGTGCTGCAGTCTGCTAAGGGAGGGAAGTACACACTTTCACACAAACCTGTAGAATACCGAGGGGAGTCTTAACAGTACCTATGGGAGGCCATAATCCGGTTTTGTTATTGCTTTCCAATGCCATCTGTTCCAGTCTTTAGGGGGGTTCAGTTCCCCTTGTGTGCCACCTTGAGTCGATAGTTAGCCACATCTTTCATTTTTTTCCAGGGCTTTGCCTCACATGACTCTCTCCCCTGTCTCCTCTGTTTCTCCTGTCCTCCCTCTTGCCGTCCTTCCCTCAGGGGGACCGGGGAGGCCGCTTAACTCTCCAGAAACGGTGGACGTCCTTCCTCAAGGCCAGGCTGACGTGTTCTCTGCCCGAGTACGACTTCCACTTCAACATGCTGCGCAGCATGTTTGTCATGCCTGGCCCGACTCCTCGGGACACGCTCTTCTACGGAGTCTTCGGCCTGGAGTGGTGAGTGCGAAAGTGTGTTAAGATCTCCGGCTTACAGGGACTTTAGGGATGCAAATGTACGAAGAGTGAGATAAAGATGAAAGGCAGCAGCAATCGATACATAGAGAAGGTCGAAGGAGGCAGGAGGGGACGAGATGAAAGGGAGGGGAACTTTTTCATTCAAATGAGTTGGGTGGGAGGACTTTACTGCAGCTTGAGGAGAGAATATTAATTACAAACACAGATTTAGATGGTCTAAAAATAAGTAAAAATAAGTTAACCTGTTAATTTCTATACTGTGACTCTTCCTACATGACTTCTTAAAAGCAGAGAGCAAATTATAGGGTTAAAATTCATCCAGTGAAGTATGTTTCCAGGAACACCTTTAAGGTTCTAACTGCGATGGCCCTTTGTAGAAACTAGTTTTTAGTTATGCCGAAGCAAAAGGTTTTTGTGGTGCATGTGGGCATGAACAAACAATGATTGTCTTTGGTTGTTTTCCTTGTTGTGATGCTGCTGCGTCACTTTGAGCTCCAACTCTCCCACTCTCCTCTTTCTAACTCCTACTACACCTCTTTGAAAGCATTTAGCATTTTCCTCCTCCTCCCCTCCTACTTTTCCTGGAGATGTATATGACTTCTATGAATCCTCCTTCCATCTGTGTCAGTGCCCCCCTCCCCTGTGCACCACTGATCTACTGTACTTCCACTGCTGTCCCTATGGCAACAGCGGGTTTACTGTTGTTATTGTTGGCGGGCCTGAGCCCCGGGCCCGTTTCTCACTCTGTCCGCGTTGCTCTTGGTAGGAAAAACGTGAAGGCGTCTGCTGTGTGTCGATTCTCTCTGTCTGACGTCCAAGAGGCCTTTCAAGGACCATACATGGAGAACCAGGACTCCGGCTCCAAGTGGGAGGAGTACACTGGAAAAATCCCTGACCCCAGACCTGGAACGGTAAACACACCGACACTGCCGGCCTCTCTCTCCTCAACACAACATGAACAACAGGAAAAAACGCAATCGAAGAACGTTATCCAAAGTTAAGATCGAGAAGAAAAAAGGAAAGATGGTCATCGAAGCACAACCTAATTATGTCACTGAAACACATTTCTATGGCGTGGCGTCGTTAGCAGGAGCAGACATTATCCCCTGTGGTGTCATTACAACACTTTGTGGGACTTAATTCTAATGGCACTATTAAATAGAGCGGTCAAGGGCTTTAACTTGGGAGCGTGAAAGCCTCTTGGAGGCGTCGGCTGGCGCTAAAATGCGCTCAGTCAGGTGCTCAGAGCTCAAGTCGCCCGCTGAACTCACACAGTCTCATTGTCGTCCATGTGAAAGGATCTTCCACAGGCTCGGATTTTCTTCTTGATCCTTTTAATTTTTCCCTGCCGACTGCCTCGCTAAGCCTCGTGACATCCTCCCTGCCGTCCGCCATCCGTCTCTGTTTACAGAGAAGTTTATTACAAGGGATCCGAAATTGTCTCTTTCCTCCCTGCAGCCCACATCCCGGCTCATGACTTGTGTCTCAATCGCTCCTCTCGTCTCTCTCTCTCTCTGACTGCTTTTCCAACAGTGTGTCACTGACTCTCTGAGGGCCCGGGGCATCAACTTCTCCACCTCCCTCCCCGACGATGTACTGAACTTTGTCCGGAGGCATCCGCTGATGTCTCGGCAGGTCCAACCTTCGGACAGACGACCACTTCTGTTCAGGCGGACCACAGACTACACGCGCGCCGCCGTAACCGCGGTGCGCGGCTTAGATGGGAGAACGTACCATGTATTGTACATGGGGACCGGTGCGTATGAATTCATGTCCGGTGTAATCATTTAACATTTGGGGAATGTCGACAGTTAAATGACAAAATATATTCTGCTCTTATGTCTGCTCTCCAATGGTAAAGCTACAGGGCCGCCAGGAGACAGTTAGCTTAGCTTAAATCTGCGTTAATTTTGTTTTTATAAGGGTTTATATCATAGACTATTTATTGTTCAGTGACTGACTAGGACATTTCTTATGCGTTTGACAATATAGAACCTTAGATCGCTTTCAGATAAAAATCATTTTAGTCACATTTCCATGGTTCTTAGGATGTCGATGTGTTAAAGGAGTCTTTAGTGTATGCTGCCAAAAAAGTACAGTGTCCAACATGTTCCAAGGCAATTTAGTCTGCAAAGGATCTTTCTTGCACGAGGCAGAGAAAGTGTTGGAACAAGGGTTGATTTAAAGAAGCTGTGCATCAACATCACGGCAGGTGATTCCAATGCAAACTTGTAATCTCCTGTAGCAACTTCTTGTTTGGTTTCTACTTCCATAAACGACACAAATAAATGTATAGAACACAAAACCAACCAGACCAAAACATATGAAAGAAACCATGTGAATTGAACAATTCAATTAGGTTTGTTTCTTGCCACAAATGCATTTGGATTATGAGAGAACTCACATCTTGCATATCTGAACCTCCTTAAAAACACCGACCGTGGCTTAATTTATGCTTCAAAATGTTGGCAATCTGGTGAGATAGATCTGCGTTCGTTTCAAGTGTTTGCAATTTCATTTGGAAAGAAATAATTCCATAACACAGTGATTCGTTTTGGAGACTAGGCTACAGAAATGCACCTCATCTGCGTTTGTAGCACTGCCTGCTGCTGCTTGCTGTGGTATTTTCAATTCTGATGTTTGTCCTCTTTGTCTTTGTGTGTGTGTGTCTCTCAGATGACGGCTGGTTACATAAAGCTGTAGAAATCAACAGTCAGCTTCACATTATCGAGGAGCTCCAGCTGTTTGAGAAACCGCAGCCTGTTAGCAACCTGCTGCTGTCAGCAAAACAGGTATCACGGTTGACCATCACATGCGCACACGCACATTTAATGAGTAATCTCTCCGCCCTGCAGTATTTGAATCCTCTTTCTCGCCACCAGATGAGTGTATATGTGAGCTCTCCGTCAGGCGTGATGCAGCTTCCCCTCTCTAGCTGTCACAGATACACCTCCTGCTACGACTGCATCTTTGCCAGAGACCCTCACTGTGCCTGGAATGGAACCCGGTGTGTGGCTGTAATGGCTCAAGCAGACAGGTGTGTGTGTGTGGGGGGGATCAGATTATTAAAGTTCTGCAGGTCGCCTTTGTGTGTTTTTGATTTAAATAGCACTGCCCTGTCTGCGTCAACTCCCAGGAACTACTGCGTAACCCCAACGCTGGCAGAAATGTGAAGGCGGCTGTGATATCGAACAGAGCATGCAGCTGTGTTCTGAGAGTGCACTGATTAAACTAGACTGATTTGCTCATTCAGTAAAAAGCTGTTATGGAGGACATTCATTATATGGAACGGAATGTAGCACACAATAAAATTGAGATCTTAATATACCTAACAACCATTAGCTTTGGCAGGTAGTGCGTGTTTAATCTTTGCAGGAATATACTTATTGTTGTCTTTTCTCTTTCTTTATAGATCCACTTTAATCCAGGACGTCCAGCAGGGAAGCAAAGGATGTGAAAACACACAAGTTGGTACGCAGACATCTCATCTGCAGCGAGGTGCTGCTGCTTAATATAAGTTCAAGATGGAAGGGAGATAAAAAATAGAAAATGTTCGGAAGGACTCAAAAGATGCATGGTTGTCATCAGATGGCATGATGGGCTCTTTGAAATTTGATTATGCCGACTGCGTTGGCAATATCCTCTTTTCCCTTCTTTAATCACATTTTTCGCCATCTCTGGAGATAAATCTGTTTGATATTCAAGACAGGCAAATGCCTTCTCGCTTCACAGCGTCAATCTGATCATGTATAGCATCTTCAGCCCCTTTGTTCTCCTCTGTCCGTACAACATAAAACAATAGCATGGATTAAAAGATACAGAACTGGAGTTAATGCCTCAATAACTTTAGACAGCCTTTGATTAGTTAAGTAGGGGTTTTAGCAATTACCATGCAAAATGAGTCACGTGACTATATTATATATTCGTGTCTGTGTTGCAGACGTTGCCGTGCGGAGCCGCTCGGTGCGGGTGGGCGACGACGTGCTGCTGCAGTGCGAGCTCAGCTCAAACCTGGCGACACCCCTCTGGACTCTGGACGGCGGCGAGCTGCAGGGCTACGGCCTCAACTCCGGCTTCAGAACCGGCACGGACGGCCTGCTGATCATCGAGGCCCGGCAGGACCAAAGCGGGCTGTACACCTGCTTCGCTGTCGAGAACGGCATCAAGGTTGCCATGGTTACCTTCAACGTCACCATCCGTCCGGACCTGCCCCCTCCCCCGCCTGTTGAGCCAACTCGGGTCCCTTACAGATTCTTTGCCACCCTGCCGGCCCCCACTGAGGATCCCTCCTCCGAGAGGCCAGCGGCCCCGGCACCTCGCCTCCCCCACTCAGAGCTACTCTCCTCCAGGAACATGGAGGCCATATATCTGTCCCTCATCACCATCCTCGGAAGCCTGTGTGTGGTCCTCACCGTGGTGCTGGTCTACGTGGGCTTCTGCCTGCGAGTGGGCAGCGGAGGGAAGTACTCTTTACGGGCCGCCGCTTCAGCCTACCCCAACAGCAAGAAGCACAGCAGGAGCAGGAAACCCCACGGAAGCTCCTCCCACATGGAGCTGAAGACCATCTCAAGCCACTGCAACGGCAACGGCCTTTCTAATGGAGTTTCGAAGCGGCAGAACGGCGACATCCTGGATGGAGGCTTCCTCCAGATCGTACCCGGAGAGGCTCACTCGTCACCCAACAAGGGGCCACCTCCCCCGGCCCCTCCCCTCCCGCCAACTCCGCAACACGCCTCGTCCGAGTGTGACTTCCCCAGCGGGCTGTCGGCCACGCTGCCCAGCGTCCTGCGGAGGATGAACGGCAACAGCTACATGCTGCTGAGGCAGAGCGAGTCAGAGAGCTCGTCGCCGCTCTGCTACTCCTTTGCCGAGGAGCTCAACAAGATCTTGGAGAAGAGGAAGCACACTCAGCTGCTGCCCAGGCCGGACGAGAGCTCTGTGTAGAGAGATGTGACTCCCCCTGTGGTGGGAGGACTGATGTGTTTTTCTAGCTGAGGCTGAAGTGCCTGTCACATGACCCATTATTGCTAAAGACTAACACAAGGAGAGAGTCTTAACTACACGCTTTACTTTGGATTTTATTTTATTTTTTACGATTCCACATCGAAACATTGCCTCTTTTTTAACTTGTGTGCTGCTTTTTAACCTTTTTAATTCACAAATTTCCCAACACATACTAAGTGAGAATGACGGATCAAGCATGAAATGAAAAGGTGCAATCTTAAGGGCCATCTACCTCACCTTTATGCTGCTCCGAAGGACTTCTACAATGTCTGTAGTTTGATCCGAGCGTCAAGGCACAAAATGGTACACACAGACTCCAGCGAGGAGCAAAGCCCCGTGGGAATATAAATACACAAGAAGACTTCTGCCGTGTGCCGGACAAATTTGGCTCGATTCAAACTGGAGGGCAGCTAGCCAAAGTTTGTTTGCACTGACAAGTGTGCAGATGGCCTATGCATTTTTAAACATGGCATTCACATAATATACATATGTGGTGTGGACATGGTGAGTGAGGGAATTCAGTGTGAAATATTTTAATTCTGATTTAATCAATTGCAATATTATAATAATAAGTTAGAGGGTAACATTGGCCATCATTAATAAATGGTGAATTAATCATTATTTAATATTAACCTTAATTTGGAATTAATTAACCACATAGAAGATCATTTTTACATTCATTCATTAATTGATGACAATATGTGGTGTTAAAATTATAAGACATTCAATAACCTCAACCTCAATAATCTGATTTGCAGTTCATTTTTTAATAATCTTATGAGTGTTTGCAAACACCAATAAGCATAACTGTTATTTGCAGCTGAAGCTCACCACTTTGCTCTAAGGTGAAGCCTCGTGTCACAAACGGGTAACAAATAGACATTTACATATACTTTATTTGGGTCCAAATAAAAAGTTTACTTCATTTGGCTACCAGTCAGAAGTTTGGACACACATTCAATTGAATGAAGTGAAAGTATATAGATATATATTTATATAGTAAAGAATAACCAAGGTTATTTAGTCTTTACATAACTGAAAAAAAGTATTAAATAGTGATTATTTCACCAAGTGTTAATAGACAAGCTAAAGAAAATATGACAGTATTATTGACTTTAAGGCACTTTAAGTAGTTTTAAAACTTTTAAAACAACGCTAATGGAAGCTATTCTGGATGTGGATTCTGCAACCTGTCAAGGAGCTTTTTGATTTTCTTTTTGGCTGTTTCTCACGATGAAGAGCCGCAGCATCAGCGGCCACAACTTTGTCAGCTGGACCTTGTTTTACATGAAAAAACTGACTTTCTCATCTGAGCCTCAATCCACAAGTGAGCAACACAGAACATGAGACAACAGAAGAATGACTGAGGCACAGCGTTCATCAAAAGTATCAGGTAAAATATTTCTCTATCTTACCAAGAAATCTACACGGGCATGTTTTCAAAGAAGCACGCATGGAGATAAGAGTGTGTGCTCATCTCATCCGTGCTCTGCAGACTGGATACCTGCACAACACTGAGCGCACGCTGTTGTCTCACAATTTACTGTAATCTGCTAACCGCCTGCCCATCTTTTCTCGGGCTGTTCAAAATTCAGGTTCAGAGATGCTTGAATGAAAACATCTGGTGCAGTCTGATTCACAGATACAGTTAGGTCCATGTATATTTGGATATCGGCTCTGTACACGATCACAATGGTTTTGTAAAACAAAACAGTCAAGATGGGCCTTGAGTGCTGACGTTCAGGTTTTTTTTATTTACAAGACTTCTATCCGTGGTCGCTCCCTTTTTGATAGTGACTAAAGGTAATCAGGCAATTGACTGACCAGCTGAACAGCTGTTCCATTGCCAAGTGTGTGTTATCGCCTTGTTATTTCATTAACAAATAGCAGATAAAAGGTCCAGTTCATTTGAAGTGAACCAGAGTAAATACAGAGGGTTCACCACAAGATGTAAATCATTGGTGTGCCTCAAGGCAGGAACACCAGGTTATAGTCTGCCAAGACACATAAAAAAAGCCTGTAGCGTCCATGGACAGATGGGACAGAGAAGCACATGTACCAGAATGATGAGAGAGAAGAGTAAGAAGGGAAGCAACTGCCGATGATCCAAAGCACACCATCAGTGAACCACAGGGCAGCTGGTGTCATTTATGGCTACCAATGGACATACATATTCCCTTCATATTTGTTGACGATGGGACAGGTGACAAAAGTCAATGACGTGACCCCAAGCAGACTGAACATGCGCTTCACTTGCCAAAGGGAAACGGCCCGAGAGGCCGGGGATGAAACCCAGCGTCTGATATCCATCCATCACACTTCAGTCTGTCATCGACGGCAAAGGATTTGCAACCAAATTATAGAAGGGACAATTTGATTTCTGATTAAGTTACATGTGTTCCCTTCAAGGGGAACCACGTATACACTTAGTTGTAATTGCTGCAGTGTTTATCTACTATGGATGTAACTACCCTCAAATTGAAGCTGAAAGTCTGCACTCGAGCCACGTCAGTTTCATCTCATTGTGGTTGTGCACAGAGCCGAAATGATAACAATTCTGTCAATATCCAAATATTAATGGACCTGACTATGTTCTGATTTATGAGAGAAACACAACCTTCAATTTTATTCTTAAAATTTCAAGAACAACTCAATGTTCAGAAACATAATTCTGAATATTTATTCTTTTCACTTTCAAGTCAGACTAGTCATTGTTATTCAGTATCACACAGTTTGTTTCCCTTATCAGGATCCTCTGGCTGCATCTCACTGTCAGAAAGTTGCATCAATTAAACACTTTTCTGACCTTATTACTGGAGGCGGGATAGAAGAGCGTTCGATACCTTCTCCGGGGATTTACACCCTCAAGCTCCCAATTATTTGCACGTACTCGCTGGGTTAGACTGGGCGGTCGTTTATTTGTTAATGTATCAAAATAGAAATGTAATAACATGAAGTATAGAGCGTGTGCTGCACGTAGCACGATGCTGCAGCCCCCTTGCACCACTGGGGGGTCAGAGTGCGAGATGCTGCAGTAATAAGTCCAGCTTTACAGTCAGTGGCACCAACCAAACACATGAAAGGAGAATCCTACTTCACACTTTAAAAGCCTTGATTAAAGAAAGCCCTCTGACTTCATTTCCAAGTGCATGAAGACATTTTGAAGACTTAAATAAAAAACAAAACAAATGTTTTCACTTATCAGAGACTCCTGTGATAATAATCTGTGTTAACGTGGCCAACACTTTATGTTGTTTTAAAGTAACAGACAATAGCGGTTGACCATTGTTGGTCCTGGCCTGAATATTGTTTTCCCTCTTTCTCATTGCAGGTGTCGTGAGCACTGGTCAGTTTGAGTTCCTCTTGAACTTAAAGCTGGGGAAACCATAAGCGAATGAACAACTGGAATGAGCGCTGTGTGTTTGATGCAAACTTGTTACATGATATGTATGATGCATACATATTGCTGCATGAATAATGTTTATTTTCTTTCATCTTTAAGTCTTTTATTATTAGTGTAAAGTGCCACCGTCAATGTTTAAAAAGAGCTCTGTGAGCCTATTTCAGGCAGATGTGATGGATTTGAAAAAATACGTGTTTTGTAATTTTGTACATTGTGTACAAAATGTGATGAATAGAAGCACGGTAGACAAACGCATGCAGAGGCTGTCCCAGCACCACGTAATATTTATAACCGACTAATGGGAGGAAAAACACACCAATTTACTTACTCGCTCTAATAACTTGGGACCATTAAGCTTGTCTTTTGATGTGATGTCCAGGTATTGTTTTGATCGCCGTCAGCATGAACCTCATGCACACAGCAAATTATTCTACAAAATTAAACTGAGAAAAAAAGGGCACCATGTTCATTCACATTTCAGTTTATTGGTTTAAATAAAGTTTTGTACATTAACCTCTCCCTCTCGTTGCCTGTGTATATTCACAGCTGCCTTCCCACATTTCGCAAAGATGTTGTTGGATGAAACTAGTCCGTTAAGAGGAGGCCGAGCAAGTGGATGAATGTCGATGGACTCTCGGGCTGTAAATGAGCAAGACGCTGGGACGGGAAATGTTGGGGGGGTGGTGTTGGTGTTCCAGGACTGCTTCACATCCAGCTGCAGTGTCTAAGGACCGTATTAACCAAATGTACACGTCCTTTTTGAAAGCATTCCAAGCGAAAATGTAATCTCTCAACGCTCTTATTTCTAATCTGTGCCGGTTAAACTGACGTTTCAGTGATGCCTCTGGTCGATGTAGAACACAGATTTCTCCACCGTCCAGATGACCTTTTCTCGTGTTACTGTGAGAGCCGGCAGCACCCGGCTTTCGTACAATAACTCCGCTGTTGAAAGATATCGCTGGCGGCGCGACGAAAAGGACGGCCTGTGTCACGCAGACACACGCGGCCAACAGGTCGCTTGTTATCGTGCCAGGTGCATGCGGATCAGACATCATGCGCATGACAAACTGTCACGGCCCGTGTGTTATTTACGTGAGCGCTTCCACGGAAACCTGCTCTCGAGTGGCATTTTAGTTATTTTTCAGTGTGTGTATCATAATGAGGATAATCTGTCTTCTAGTGTCTTCATTTATGACAGTAGGATTTTTTCTAAAACTGAAATAGTCCAATATTACCATACTCATATTCTTAAGCTTTTGGTTAACACAAGCAAGCAATAAAAAAAGAGTATTGTTATTTCAAGATAATACAAAAATAACGAGTGGACACTGATCTACAAACAAACAGCGCAACGTCTTTCTGTCTTCACTGAGGCATTAAATCACACAGCACCTTTAATCACAGATAATGATTACGTTATCAACTGTGTCTAATCGCTGATAAAGGTGCTGTTTAGTTCGGACGAACAGAGATTTGCGTCCTTGTGCTTTTTGTAAAACAGTCTGGTCTCAAATTAAAACACATTTGCTATTCCTGGACTAAATCGACTACCCAGAGAAGAATGATTTCAACAGATCTTTTTTCCTTTTGAATTGAAGCTGCAGATGAACATCATCCCAGGGGATGAAAATGACAGATGCTGGAGAAAAATATGATTTTAGCCTCCAGTTATCTTGTATCTGTATCATGTTTAGAGAGGAAGTGAAACATATGAACGCTTCCCTCTCCATTGTCTTGCTTCTTGATTGTCTTGCTTCTAGATTCTCAGACTTCAGGTGCATTTTTGTGACAAGACACACCCATGAAGGCGCCATTGTCCCAATTAGTATTCGACACAGACAATCAAGTGGAACGCGTCACATGACACAAATCAGAAAGTGAAGAGCTATATTGTTGTTTGTGAGGAGAATACAAAATAACAAGGAAGTGAAAAATACTGAGCTGAACTTAATGTCTGATGTTTTGATTTCTGAAAGCTCATTTATCCCCCTTTTCATCTCCCCATCAGCCCCCACCAGGAGACATCCTCCCCGCCTCCGCTGCCTGATCTTTCATTCCCGAGATGTCGGAAATGTCTCACAGACATGTGCACGGTTCCACAGTTTTGACAGCCAGGATGAAGTCGGAGGATCCTGAGCCTCAGTGAGGTACCGTGGGCTCCAACTGATGCCGCTGGGACAAGCGTAACCTTCCCCGTGGTCTCAATGCAGAAGAAGGACAAACGAGTCAAACAAAACCAAGCGTTGTATCCATTCAGTCCGCAGCTTAAAGGAAAACACTGACGGGGGTTCAGAGTCCACTGTTGTTCCTTTTAGTGCAGTCGTTAATAAACAGGCTCCCAATAACGTCAGCTGATGTTTCCACACGATTGTTTGTGTGTGCGGGACGTCACCGCAGTGGGAAAACCCGTCCATTGAGCTGACAAAGGGAAGTGTGTCACGCTGCACCTCCCCGCCACACTTCTGAACCGCAAACAAACAAAGAGTGTGTCAGTTTCACGCCAACAAGCGGCTCCTCTTCTTCCTCCCAGACCGGTTTGACGAAAGCGAGAGCCACGCGCGTCTCTGCTGTCAGCCCCGCAGCCCCCTCCCCATCCACCCAGTATCAATCAGGGCCCTCATGTGCTTCCTCTTCACCACTCTGGCCCCCACTGCTGCTTCAGACGAGCCGCATGCCAGCCGGCCTCGTGGCAGTATCTGCAGGGAAAGAAAAAAAGCGCATGACCCTGCGGTGAGTTTTACACGGGTGTCCTTGACACCCCCCCCCCCCCCTCATGGCAAGCTCAGTTTATTACTAAATAATTCAGGGTAGGATTATACATTATAGTAACGCTTGTGTGTTGTAATGTAAGATCTCCCCGGCTTAAACGACAGCCAGTTTCCAAAGAAATCCATGTGAAGGCAGCTTGTGAAATATGCCGCAGGTCGAGTGGTGCCAGTGCTGTGCCCTCCCTGTGGGCCACGCCGTCACACCCCGGTGACACGTCGACTGGATGATCAGGCAGTTTGTGACTCCAGTTGTCTGACACACACGTGGATGTTTTCATAGCAGCTCACTTCCGTTTCACTTTTAACTTCTGAGGAATGTGACCGATCCTTCCCTCTGACACGTGATCCTGTTCCCCTCCTTTGGATTACATGCACATGTAAAGCTGACTATTGTGACATTTGACACAAGTATTCTGGAGAGGTAGAGATACATGTGTGATCATGGGACCTTTGGACTTTTCAAATATTGACAATGTGACAACAGCTCAGCGCGCAGTGAAATTGGCCAATGAGAACAGAGCATTTTTGACTGGGTCTCAGTGCACCGTCATGTTTACCACCGTCCTATGTTCAGGTTGTGTGACAGGTTTGACTGATCGTGTGTTGCGCACAGCCAATGGTCATCCTCTCACCTGTAGCGCCACCTAGTGGCCCTTTCTTTACAATAACATTAAATGTACTTCTGCAGTTTACCACTGGAGGTCAGAGACGGTCTGTTTACTGGACAAATCCATCAGTAAAAATGCTCAAATATCCCCCAATAGATGCTGATAGAGGCCACATGCTGAAGTTTAAGTATTACTCCTTCCTGCCACGACACCACAAGTTTTCCGTGTGCGCAGGACAAACACACACACACACACCGATATGTAAATAATCTGTGTGCATTAGTGTCCAATGAGCTTCTCTCGGTGCACAACTGGATGACATCTGGGCTCAGAGACTGGAAACATTGATGAGGAAGGTAGAAGAAATCTTACAACTCAGACGATGGTAGATGAGCCTGAGTTGATTTTCTCCTATTGAGAAAGTTGTCCTTAAAGACAAACACAACTCCAAACAGATGAATACTACAATAAAAAATACTTTTATCATATCGCTCCTGCATTCCAAAATGTGCTAATAGATATTATCACTCAATGAGCTTTAAAAAACAAAAGTAGAAGTTGTCCTTATGCGTCATGACCACTTTCAAAATATCTATACTATTAAACAAAATGAGCAAACAAGGAATACTTTATGAATGAGCGCATGTTTTATTCAAAGTGATTATACTACACATTTTTAGAACGTTGAGCTTATCGGCAGCAACAGGCTGCTAACCAGAGGGGAAGTTAGATTGGTGGCCGCTTAACTGACCGGAACGCTCGCCCTCCGTGCATAAAGTCAATCCTACAAGCAAAATATCAAATCAAATTGGTGTGAGCCCAGATTAATAAGACACACACACACATGCGCACATTGGATCTGTCATGAGGTCCCAGCTCTTGTCTCACTGAGTCTGACACACAATCAACGGCAGGAAGTAAAAGGCAATTTCAGGCTTCAGCAACGACAACCCTTTTTGTTCAGCGTCATTCTTGTTTAGGGTGGATGGAGAAAGTCAGACGTAGTGTGAGTGCATGTGTGTGTGTCTCATTTCTGCTGACTTACACCATTTTCTACCTGCTGCCATCATTTCCACCTGCCATTCTTTATTATTGGGGGCACATGTTGCCAGCGCTGTCCGTGTGCCAATACACTGTCAAATTATTTCCCTGGAACACACTTCGCTGCTGCCATCTATCCTCCACCAACCCTGAACGTTCTTCCTTCTTATTTGTTTCATATATTGTTCTAATCTATCTTCAAACTTAAAATCTTTCTCCACTGTAAAATAATGTAACTTTTTGTAACAATGATGGATTTCAAAGTAAAATGCAGTCCTACAAGTTCAGTTGTGATTACGTTTACAAATGAAGTATCAAGTTGCTGCTAATGTAATTCATGTAATGACTTCTAAGCCAACTCAATCTGCTGATGAACACCAATATGATCAAGAGCCTCAGAATCAGCGAGAACGCCGACCTTGAGTCAGAGGTTAGAAACGTTGGTCATTTTGATTACTTTAAAAAATCTGTTAAGGACACAAAGACTGTAAAAACAGACTGCTGTCACGTCACACAAATATAGAATACAGGCAGGAGGGCACAGAGGTACCGATTGTCTGCTCATGCAAGTGTGTGTGTGTGTGTGTGTGTGTGTGTGTGTGTGTGTGACACCACGAGGGTCTTAAATGGTACATGAATGTGTGTAACTGAATGTGAAGGCTTAGGATAGGGCGATGATAGGGGTAGAGTTAGTTTAAGGGTTCGGTTTATGGTTACATTTTTAATGTGTATGGAGTTGTGTGTGTGTGCGTGTGCGTGTGTGTGTGTTTCCATGTGCGTTTAACTGAGTTAGGGGATGCAGCTCCAATCCAGGATTAAAGCTCATCTCTCTCTGCGTTTATCTCCCAGTGGACTATCTGTGAGGCAACAGAGGGGTTTGACCCAGTTGAACACACGCACGCACGCACACACACACACACACACACACACACACACACACACACACACACACACACACACACACACACACACACACACACACACACACACACACACACACACACACACAAAATGGTAGCATAGCACAAGCACAAAAGTATACACGGACAAAAGCACATGGAGCTGCACTATAAAATAATGAGGGTATTACCGCTCTGGTGATTGATTAATAAAACAACTGCACTGGGTGTCCAGCCAGCAGGGAACAATTAATGCATGTCTGTGTGTGTGTGTGTGTGTGTGACCCCCCCTTCTCATTCATCATCATCATCATCATCAATGCAGTTAGTAAACTGACTAATGGGAAGAAGAGTAATACTTTGCTATAGCTTCATCTATTTTATGAGGATAAAGGATTGAGGAGAACTTTGCAAACAAGCAGAGCAGCATACGTACGAAAACAAATCCCTGAATGCTTCTCTCTAAGTCACATTTCTGAGTTGTGCTTCTTAGCGTAGGTTGTGTTTTTTTGTTAGCTGAAAAAGGAAGGTCAGACAGTCTCGGTGGTTGACGTTAGTTCAGCTGTGTAGAACCGGAGAGCCCTTTTTTCCTCCTTCCTTCCTGATCCCGGCTGATGATCGACCCAGC
Organism: Gasterosteus aculeatus; assembly: GCF_964276395.1. NCBI lineage: Eukaryota > Metazoa > Chordata > Actinopteri > Perciformes > Gasterosteidae > Gasterosteus > Gasterosteus aculeatus. Next base: position 12,149,416 of record NC_135693.1, on the reverse strand, counting down.
GGCCTCGGTAACTGCAAGAGCATGTTCTTTTCACCCTGCCAGTCCCACCCCACTCTCTCTCTCTCTCTCTCTCTCTCTCTTTCTCTCTGAGTGAAATATGAAGGACTGGAAAGATGATGTAGTCGCCCAGAGAGGCCTCTTGGAGGCTTCAAGTCCTTAGCAAACACAGGAATAATTGTTGGGGTTCAGTGGAGGACATGGGAGGAGCACGACAAGCGTGTTTTACAGCGAATTCCAGAGGATTGACAAATCCCTGAATCGTCGAGTGACTGGCGTGATTGGGCTCGCTCCCTTTTCAATGGCGAAGAGAAGAAGAACTTTTCTCCAATCCTCGCTTCTGCATCCAGACCCCCACATGTTCATCTCTTATGAAATAAAGGTCCACACAAGCACGCACACGTGCACATGATCTGAATTATTTCTCAAGCCTCCACTGTAATAACACTTCAATATTTGTATAGCCTTTGCTATTAAATAGAGCAGGCCTAACTGACCCTGGACTGTAGAACAGCCGCCGTGCTGCCTCCAACCCCTCTGGGAGATGATCCCGGTATTTGCTCTCCGATGGTGAAACACAAGCAGTTTGGATCCCACTGTGGGCATAAAATCAAAGAGGGACTCAGAGGGATAGAGAGAGAGAGAGAGAGAGAGAGAGAGAGAGAGAGAGAGGGGGGGTCAGGGAGAAGACAATGGATGGAGTCTCTAAAAACAGATGCCTGCCCTGTCTGACCACATTAGCGCAGTGTACCCTCTTTCCTCTTCTCCTCTCGCCCTTTACCGCTTCCTCCGACACGAACCTCTTACCTCCGGACATAAAAAATCTCTCAGTTCCTTCTCACCTCTGCGATGCCACATCTTTTGCACCAGCAGTCCTGCTTTCAACCCTGATGAAACCAAGATGTGCAAAACCATCATTTAAAATTATGCAGAATTGTCAATCTTCAAGTTGGGTTCACGGATGTTCTTGCTGGATGCTGTTGGATGTGAATGGCCTGGTCTCCTACATCGTGCCAGTTGTATGTATAAGCCATGCAACTGATCAAGTGCTTGGAATAAAACAACTTGAAGTCACCTCCTCTTGTAGTGGGTCGTTCCTCCATGACAGCAACGTCAACCCACCACTTCTGTCCAGACCAAAATATCTATATCTATATCATATAGATTGTCATGACATTTTGTCCAGATGATTGTGGTACCCAGCGGATAAAACTTTAGATCACCGGACTTCTTCAAGAACATCCTGTAGATCAAAGTTTTCAACTGTACTAATCTGATGCCGGGTTGAGCCATTTTGACTATTTCGATTTGCTCAAGGGAGGGATTTGAGCCTGAGCCCTCCATTTGAAGATAAGTAAGTCTTTACCGTCATTACAATGCACACACGCGCCCTGCGCACATCGTCTTATTGTGACAAACACAAATTCTGTGCATTACTCATGCTGTGTTCCTCGGGGCTGAAGTAGCTGCGATGACCACATTTATAGCTCTCAGACACACTGTGGCATTAGCAGGACATCCACTGCAAATGAAATGTGTATGTGTGTGTGTACGTGTGTTCATGCACATCTGCTGAGAGTCTGGAGACGGTCACGCTGTTTGCATCACCTCCGCCAACCCAAACATTTCCACAGCTGCAGTTCTGAACCAAAGGCCTTTCATTCTGTTTTCCACACAAAAAGGCCTTTGTCTGCCGGTGCGCTTGATTTACTGCTAAGACAAATATTTGTCGGCATGTAAATTCCCTGCATGTCGCAAACTCCTTTTCAAAGTGTGTGTGTGTGTGTGTTTTTTTATGTGTTGATCCTCACACACGTGCCTGTGTGAGGTGTGGAGGTGATTTAAGAGTTGTGCTTTGCTGCAGCCACGTCCTTGACCTCGTTTGATGTGAGGGAAACACGCTGCTGGCTCGATCTCGCCCGAGTGGCAGGAAGCAATAAGTCACCCGCCGTCAACGTGTCGCTGTCCAACCTTCAACATGTCCAGTATTGTGGACAAAGAAACACTTCCTGCGACCGCATTCGCTATCACGTAAACAAAATGAAAAGTGCTCCGTGCAGTCGGGAAATAATGTGCGCTGCCTGAAAGCTTATCTTATGTGTTTATAATGGGAGTGAGGTGAAAAAGGGGAGTTAAAAGTCTAAAGACTCAAAAACACTTGGTCATGACTCAGACGTTTTAAAGGTCAGTAAACTGTGATTCCACCAAGGTCGCTGAGGCAGAAAATGTTATTATTCATGCAGAGCTGATGGCAATGAACATGGAGTTATTGCCAAGGTTGCAGAATTTAAAATCACAGTGTTGGGGAGCGTCATTTTTTTCCCCGCAGTCTTTTCATTCACCATTTTTTCAAAATGTGCAGCAATCTTGTCATTAACTTCCAGGAATGGACAGTTTTCCTGCAGCCAGATTTACACAACATGACAGTCCGCTGCCTGCAGCCTTCGTCTGACTAAAATAACCATCTGCACGGAGTTCTCTGGAACACGTGCAGAATAATTCACTGCCACTTACTACTCGCTAAAAACACAAACACTTTAATCTGGGTCAGTACGCTTAGGATGAGATGTGACAGTTTCATTTTTCTAAAAATACAAACTATTAACTTCACTACAGCTAATGAGCTGCAATTTATTATGTTGATAGTTGCTTCTGTCATGCATGAAAAAGGCAGACGTGAAGCAACTGCATAAATAAGCCCAATAGTTATGACTTACTAAATAATAATGTAGTAAGCGAGAACATTTCACCGTGTGAGTGCAAAAATATCTCTTGTGTATGTGAGTGCACAGCTGTGCTCATAAATACTGTTGCAAGTTAGAACAGGATGTAAAATTATAACTTTACTCAGTCTGCCGTTTTATGTCACATAAAGAAAATAAACCCCTTAGACCCTTATCCTGCGCTCACATGCTGCACGCCCAAATATGTCCGTGTCATTTCCAGTTACTATGACATTTACTCACAGTTTTTTCCCCCCCATATCAATAATGTAGGATTATAATTGCTCTCCTTTGAAGTGGCTGTTTAAATAATCCAAGGAGGATTGCTCTCGGCATCCCATTTTGAGCTCTGCGAGGAAAATGAGCCGCTGCAACAAAAAAAAAAAGAAGACAACCGAGTGCTGAGTGTGGAGGTTGAGGCTGACGTTCCAGCTTCTGGAGGTAGTTTGTTTTCAGCGGGCACAGGGAGGTGGAGCATCGGCGAAAAGAAATACACATACTTTAATGATTTTTAAATCATCCTTTTATCATTTTAGAACGACAACGGCAAGGTGAAGAGGTTGGCGGTTCGGACTTGTAGTGTAATGTAAGAAGAGAATTCCTTGTGTGTTGATTGTAACTGACAGCTCTGACAACAAGACCTCATGTGTGTGGTTCTAGGCCGCCATTTTCTTTCTGCAATCAGAACACCTTGTACTGCGGCTGCACTTTAAATGTCAACATTTGCTTGAGTCATTTATGTTTAGCCATCCAAACAAAATAGACACCGTCAAACTATGGATACGAAATGCTAGTGTGATTTCTGGCTATATTTTAATACTCACTATATTTGGGATACATCATAATTCATAAGCATGCTTACGTCATCGTTTGCAACCATATCCTTAATTTAAAAACAATTTAATTTTTAAACAAGTATGTTGTTATTGACTTATTGATATTGTCATCCCTAAAGCAGTATTAGTATATTTTTGTGCCTGTGTGTGTGTGAGTTCAGCCACAGTACCAGTCTAGCAGCGGATGGATGAACACATGGGACGGTGATTAAAATGTATGAACAAGCACCACGTTGGGGAATAAAAAAAAGATCAAAGTGGTGGCTGACGACTGAATAAATGATCAACGTGCTTGTTTTTTTTGTTTTTGCACAGACATACTCCTAATGAGCATGTGTGGAACAGCGGTATTAAATAATCATCTTCGGTGCGAGTCAGTTTGTGCCGCCGCGGCCCCGACTGCGACAGCAGAAGCAGGAGAGCGTGTCATAGAATTAGACAGAAACTCACACACGGAGCCGTCGTTTAGCCTTACAAGCTGAGAGATGAGAAGCTCTGAACAGACAGCAGTATCGCACCGCAGAGAGGAAGCTGCTTTCTGCCCCAGTTCTTCTGCTTCCCAGCCACACCGATTCTGATCACAGACAAAGCATCCAACGATGGATGAGCTTGCAGGCTCAGAGCTGGAATCGGAGTGAATAAAAGTGCTTCATGCCACACTGCATTTGACCATTATGTAAATATGTAAATAAACCTCAACACAGTGCTGGTTGTACAGCTCTGGGATTGGGATCCTCTAATTGGGGGCAAGACAGACATGTCGCGGGTACGTGAAGCATTTTTACATGGCCAAAACAAGGATAATGGCATTATTCTAAATCCCACGTTTGTTATCTTTTTTGGCAGATTCATCTCAGATGCACTTTGAACTTTGTTGTTTATTGCACGGCTGGTATTCATGTACTTACCAAACAAGGCCTCACACAATTCATGAGTCATTAAACATTACGTTTGCATGAGTTAAGGTTGCTAAATGTGGAAAAATTAAAATTTTAGAAACACTTTGCTATTCCTGATCCCTATCTGGTGGGGGATGAAGACCCTGAGGGGACAGACTGTGTGTAAGTCACATGATCCAGTCTTTCGGCATTCACACAGACTGACACACACAGACCAAAGCGGATCGCAAACAAAGGCTTGCAATGTATTATTTCTGCTGAAGCATGAGCGTGAGGAATTCTCCATTAATCAGTTTCATCTTATTTTACGGAGCTGTAACACCGAGCGCTGGGTGGGATGGGTTTGTGGAGTTGTTTCTCAGAATCCCCCCCACCGGGAGCCCGTGTCTGTTCTCACGTATCAGAGCTTCTGCAGAGGCATGTGAGTGTGGGTTTGACTAACACTGTATTTACAGTGGAGCATGTACATACTGTGTGTCTGCGCACTACAGAAACTCACCATGTAGTGCTTCTAATCCGAAACATTTCAAGGTTTTATTTATAGGAAAAGGAGTCTGGAACACCGTGTTTTTGGTCAGATGCCTTTAATGCGGTCGGTGGTTAACATGAGCTTAAGGGATTTAAACATTTTGATCCATGATATAAAATACATCTGTAAATACCTCTCTTGTACATTTTGAAGCTTCTGAGTGTTGCTACGCTAACAAGTGAAACCAGATGTGTGAAACCAAATGTGAAGGCAATCTGTGTAACATTTAGCCACCAACGTCCACCACCAGCAAGATCTCCAAAGTTATTAGAGTTCATCCTCTGTTGACCATTTGTGCCGAATCTCATTACAATTCACCTCACAGTTGTTCAGAAATTCAAATCTGCACCGAAGTGCTTTAGAACAAATATTGCCATCTATTGAACCACACTGCCAACACTTGCTAAAAATACACATTCTAAGCAAAAATATGAGCCACGACTGGATGAGCAGGACCTCGTATCAGTGATTATGAAATAAACCGTCTTCTCTTGGACGTCACAGGTTCCCGAGGGCAAGAACCGCATTTGGAATGGACTCTTGAGCACACAGAGATCTACTCAAACACACACACACACACACACACACACACACACACACACACACACACACACACACACACACACACACACACACACACACACACACACACACACACACACACACACACAGCTGCAACAGCACACAAACATATTGTGTCAGAAGACAATGTGTTTTTGTTGTGTGATGTTGGAAGAATAAGTGATGGTCTACCAGCAAACATGAAGTTAGAAAATGTCTAACTGGAATCTTGTGCAGTTCAGTGAAAAAAGATCTCCAGCCTCCCCCGTCTAATGAAGTGGACTCCGGAAGGAACACACTGGGGAAACGGAGAGCTTGCAGCAGATTTGCACGTTTCCATTCAGCTGGAAATCATATTAGTGTTGTGGGCTGCCGAAGCCTGAAGTTGCAATGAACCATGGAGGCGATTTAAAGGAGAAGGGGATTGAGAGAAGAAGGGCTGAGGGTGAGTTGGGAGGGCGGAGGCTGAATGTGGCAGAGAGGGAAGACATGAAGAAGGGAGATGATTGGCCAGAGTGGCATTAAAAGAAGCAACGTAGCAGAGCAACGTGGAGGGCGAGATGAGCCGGAGGAGAGTAAAGGTGGGGGTTATGTACTTGGCATTGGTGCGGGATATAAATCGGAAAGGTTTTTACGCAGAGGCGGGGAGGTCAGCGGAAGTTCAGCAGTGACAGGCATCCCGAAAATCCTCTTCCTCTGGACGGAGGGCGGCCGCACATCAAAGACTTAAGGTGTTGCTGTGGAGGCTGCTGTTTAAGATAACAGTTTAAAGCTGCACCTTCTTTAAAATATATGCAAACTAGCTGTTTCCTGATCACATGACAGATGTGATTATACATGTGATGCTGGGGATGCAGGGGCCAATGTTCTTGTATACACAAGCATTTAAATTATTCTTGTTTTAATAAAAAAAGAAAAGAAATCCTGAAATAACTTACACTTCATTTCAATCTTATTTTCGGCTATATTTCCACATTATGGACCACACATCTGAATTAAAAAGATTAGTTGAATATGCTGCAGATTTGGTAGAAAATCAGGTTGGTCAGAGGGATCGAAGACAAGATGTAACTTGTTCAAATGAAATCGTTCATGAAAACATCTGTGTAAATGTGCCGTGAATGGCCGGTCCAACGCACCTGCTCAGAAAACTCTGAATGGATTAACATCACTGCTGCAGCTGCTCATTCTGACTGACGGGGACTTTTGCACTTGAAGATCTTGGGGAAACCAAATCCAACAATTTTTTCGAGCAAATTAGGTAATTCCTCCTCTCACACAGCTCCTCTTTCATGGGAGACTCAGGTGGCAGCCTTTTGTGGTTGGAAGAGAAGACCCCGTATTGTGTTTCTGGTCTTGTGAGAGTGGACAGGAGGCAGTGGGCGCAAATCTCTCAACCTGAGAGTCCCAAGAAGAGTTGAGCCAAGCTGTAACCAGCCGACTCCCATGATTTCTCTTGTTGAACAGTAAATTAGTTTAACCAAAGAATGATTGTGGAGTTATTTTTCATGCCATATGCAACCCTTTCTTTTTATGGGCAGCACATCTGTCAGAAATCACCTGAGCTGAATGTGTTTGCTATTCAGTTCTTCGGCTCAAGCCTTTTGAGCAGCGTTTCAGTGCTAGATTCCCCAATATAAAGTTACTCTTATAGTATGCATTCTGCGCTTCCACAACCAACTAAGAACTGGTTTTAATTCAAATTCAATTTTTTATGATGGTATAGGCCTAATGTGTGATGCTATTCATATGTGATGAATATATCCGTTGATACAAAGTCAAACGTTATGAGCTGTTAAGTTACATTAATTTAGTTCCATTAATAACATAAAGTATTTTCTATATTTAAAAAAAAAAAATACATGTATTGTATTTCTTATTTTCTGGCACCGATATTTTGTATCTGTTTTCAATACATTTGTATTTCAAAATACAAATCTCTGATAAACATCCGCTGGAGATATTGCTTCATCGCTCGTCGCAGCCCCCCCTTGTGCCCCCCCCTTACCCCTTCCCCTCCCGGGTCCTAAACCTTCTGCGGATCAGCAGTCGAGCCCCTTCTGGTCTGGAGAGCAAAGGACTGAGCCCGCCCCGCTGAGCATCAGCCCGGGCTGCGCCGGTGGGGATAACCGAACGCGCTCAGCCCGGACAGCAGCCGTCCGATCGGCAGCGGATCCGCTGAGCCGCTGCGGGGAACCGGAGCGGCGACCGCAGGAGGAACTACGGATAAAGACCACAACGTTTGACTCGCTGCTCGCTGTCTTTCAGAAGAAAAGGAAAAAGTTGTGACACCCGCGGAGAGAAGAACAGCCGACGGGAGACTCGCGCAACGCATTTGCCGTCGGAGAAAACGTTGCTTGAGGAGAACATCCTGTGAGTAGATGCAAAAGTGATCCAGCGGGACACTTTTGTTTTTCTATTTCTTCAACAGGAAGGTTAAGTCATGGTTTAAAGCGGTCCTACCCGCTCCTTAAGGAAACTAAACACGATGTAAAATCACCTTTATCTTGCTGTTGGCACATATTTGGCGAAATGACCCCAAATATAATCGTTGTTTATGGCCATTTAAGTCAAAATGGAGGTTGATAATACTAAGTTATGTTTGTGCTGCGTTGGACTTAATCTACATTATTAATTGGTTGTGGAAGTTTGACTTACAGTACTTCTCTTTAATGCGCAGTTGCTGCGGTTGAAAGCAGTGACTTTTGCTATGAATTATTGTTTGTGGTGAGAGAGAGAGAGAGAGAGAGAGAGAGAGAGAGAGAGAGAGAGAGAGGGAGAGAAACTAGAGAAGAAGCATTGCTCTGTTATCTCCATCCAGCTGTTTCAGTGAATGGGGTTGGCTGCCCCGTGCAACTGGCACACCACGCACACACACACGCGCGCACACACACACATCCTCAAACAACTGCTTTTGCATCTCTCTGCTCTTGTTACGTTAGTTTTGCCTCTTAAAATCTGCAGCTGCTTTTGTTAAAAGACGAGAAAGAGTAAATGAGGATGACTGCAATGGGATGAAAGGGTCACACGCGAAGAGAGCGACGGACCTTCGCACCTGCACCTGTTTCATGCTCTCAAGGCCCACTTCAATATCACAGTTACTAGTTACTAGTCGAACTTGAACCGCCCGGGGTCCTTTTGGACCATGAATAATCTCCACAGGAGGAGACGTCAATGCTGAAACATTCCCTCCATCTTCTTCTCATCTTTGGTTGAACACCTTCGCTGCAGCTTGATGGATGGGTTGGACGTCATGTCCTCCCAGCTAGGAGGCGTAAACTGAATGCAAACACCAAGACAACCGCCGCACGGACGCAAAAAAAACGCCGCAAATGTGGATTGTTCTATCTGCACGCACACACACACCCTCCGTCCTCTGTCCTCCATGCAGGTTGACTTAGCGTTCCGGCATCATCAAGCCACCTCACCGGGAGGCCCCTTTATCATCCTGCCCTTTCACCACAGAACAGGGACACATGCAGAGAGAGAGAGGGGGGGGGGGGGGGGATTTGGTGGTGGGACGTGATGACCAAGCTGTCATGCGATGAGGAGGATTGTAGCAGCTGAAGAGGCGGACGAGGGGCAGGTGGTGGAGGAGGGTGTGATGCTGAGGGATCATTTTTTGTCACAGGGCTTCTTCACAGGGCAAGAAGCCCTGAGGGGGGGGGGGGGGGGGGGTCACGGTTCAGGATGCTTTAGATAACATGTAGCCCTGAAACAGTTGTTCGTTCTGCCCTTTCTAGCTTTGCATGATTATTAACCTCATTTTCTTCATTCACCTTCCTGCTTCTAGTGTCAAACAAACCGACCTCTTCTCCATTCATGTCTACATTGAGTCAACAAATATGTGTGAGTCAAAACTAGAACACAGCCAGAAGCACAATCGCACATCCTGCACAGTACTCGTGCTCTGGAGATGCTGAAACATTAAAGACGCCTAGTTTCCGAAATGCGGCGGCAGCTTTTGCAGCTTAATTTGCTCATTAGATAATCTCAGCTGAAAATAGCACGTAAATGTGCGCACAGGCACAGCTGTGCACTCTGCAGCCCTCTTACATAACAAGCAAAGGGAAATCCCATATTAAAGGATGTATAGAGGGAACCGTCTGATCCGCACCTGCAAGGCTACATTATCAAAATGCCCCTGCTGCCTTCTGGGATTGAAATGAGCCACACTGTTATTGTGTGTAATTAAAGCACGTCAGCAATATTCAATTCATTGTCCTCCGTCGTGATGTAACAGACCCCAAAAAGCTTCTTGGGCTCATCTGGCGCTTCCCCTCACAACCCTTTTCATGTCGTCAGTGCAATGTCTGACTGGCAGGTCTGTTTGATGTTATGTAGCGGTTCCCTTTCCTGGATGCAGATGTGTCATGTGTTGATAATCTGCATCGGCTGTAATGTTTCTAACGTATGGCGTTTTAAAGACACACCAGCAGATGGATCAAAGTGAGCGCACAACAGGCGCGTGAACTCCCAAAGTTGACAGTAACATTAATTAAGTCTTGATTTTAAACCAAGCACATGTGTGGAACATCTGCAGATGTGAATTGGATCAACTTACATTCTGGAAATGTTACTGTGGCCAAAAATAGACAAAGAAACGTGGACATTGCAGAGCGGAGGAGGAGATGATTCTTCTCATGACTGCCATTGATTACTTCTAATGACGGATCTTCTCTTTAAAAGCTTTTAAAGTTTAGTTTTAAGAATGGCTTCTTTTTCAATTGTTGTTGACGTGGTTGAAGCTGTTAACTTAAACTTTTTACTACAAAACAACAGTATTTTGTTTTGTTGGAGCAGCAGGTTTCATGTTTACATCAGATTAACGGCTTTGAATCAGAAGAAAGACAGAAAACAATAAATCAATCAATTAGCTGAGGTTGAGTTTATTGGACATTATAGACTCCATTGAGATGCAAAACTCTCTTTGATTATCAAACCGCGTGATCATTTTATAATTTGTTTTCAATTATTGGATTGTTTTATACCACAATCTGTGGTATTGTTTTTCGACATTGTAGAAACAAAAATCGTAATCTTTGTTCATTCTGGAGTCGATTGTCCCTGATGGATTACTAAACAAGCTGCACGCACGGAAGAGTTAACTTTTCTGACAATTGAGTTTCACATTTTAGAGCTTTTTAGGAGCCCTGACTGCTGCTGCAGCAAATCCATAATATCATTGCATCTCTCATTAAATATTTAAGGACATCTGAGTGAAGTCTTGATTTATTGATAAATCCAATCCCAGTAAGATTATTGAACTCATACAGGATGCTAAAGCAGATGTTGTACTCAGGGGCCGAAATCCCAAACAACACACAAGCTTATTGTTTCCTGTTACAGGCTGCAGGAACTGTGCAGGAAGCCTCTTCTGCAATCCATGTATTGAACTACTTTGTTTTTATTATCATTTGTTATTTGCCTTAAAACGAATGAATGAGGACTTTTTGAGTTATGCATGATACCAAATCTCTCAAAATAAATCAATGTGTGTACACTGACATTATGATTATTTGGACATTACGCAGACTCATCTAATTACTGATTGAGCGATTGTCCCGATGCATGTTTTTCTTTTAACCGCCGTTTTGTCATAGACAGAAGCTGTAAAAAAAAACACGTTATCGTCCGATTTAAATCAGTCCTTAAACACATCAAAGACACAGAAGTGGTGCTTTTTTTTTTTTTTTTGTGGGGCTCGATTTAATCAACAAACCAATCAGTTGACCAAATCGTATGTGTCAGTGGACTAGTCATTTGTCTGGGAGCCTTAAACGTTACGCTTACTAAACATCAGCATATGCATATTAGAGGAATGTGGAGCTACAGGAGCTACATGCAGACAGACATCTGCTCTGCCAGCTCATCAGCCTCAAGGTGTGGCTGCACAGACTCCGGCGGTCCACTCCTGTCATCGTCAAGGTGTCCTCAGTCTCAGCCTGTCATTAACCCCCTTTGGACTTTTACCAACTTAAACGCCCCCCCTGAAGGCAGCAGCCATTAAAAGCTGTGTGAGCTTGGTCCCCGCCTGTGCGTCATCAAGCTCGTGCAGAACCCTTTTCAACATGAAAAGAGACTCTAAGCGTGTTTTCCTGCGTTAGTAGATTGCATGTCAATTAAATTGCTGTTGTAATCTGATCGCTGAGATGGCAGGCGGGAGATGAGCTCTGAAAGCCTTTACAGTCTGCAAGAGGAGTCAGAATCAATGCAGAGTGGAGTAAGTCTGTTTTTAATGGACGTTAGGGGGCAGAGCTCTGGCACAGATCTCATCACAGCTCTGAAGTGCTGAAGTCCGCCAACTGCTCCCAAAACCCATTAGTGGGCCAATCAAATTGTGTTTTCTCAACACTGGTGTCTTGTTCACTTTGCCCTCAGAGACGGTAAAGAAACTCCTATTACACTGTGATATCATCACGATCTCACAATATGTGTCGCAAATAACGCAGCTTAATCAATATCTAATCTACGTTAAAAACTCACGCTTCAGTTTTGGACTTGTCAGTGACGGCGTGTCAGTTTCCAGTCGTTACACGCTTATGTCTTTCTAGAATGAACATCTGTCTTCCAAGGAATGTGGCTGTAGGCAAAAAAAACCACGTCGTTATGTTTAGGCAGCGGGTTGACCTTAACGTGACCCGCGAGTGTCCTAACAAAATCATAGTTGTTATGTTAACTGCTTTTGTTCAAATGCAACATCCTGTCTGTGTGCAAAGTACGAGTGCCTCCCCTGCACAGGGGAACAGTTTTCATCCATTTGAGCTCGGCCCGGCCTTCCTCCTCCTCTCCTCCGGTGGAGAAGCTAAAGTGGCCTCATATGTCACAAAGCGTCACTTCACCGCTGTCAAGAAGTTGATGTATGAGGAATGAAATGGCCAGTGCTGAAACAGCAGACACACACACACACACACACACACACACACACACACACAGCGCGCAGATACACGCAAAGACAAGATTGATGGATGACGCCAGTATTTGGTCCGGAGTGGAGGCTCAGTAGCAGATGAGCGGTTTTAAGTTGACTTGCAGCTGCAACAATCAAAATGTTGTTTTTTTTGATAGCGATCTTGTGGGAGAAAATCCATTCAGGAGTCAAGAGACCTGTTTCTGTAGCTGGAAATCAGAGCACAACTCTGTCAGAGCCCCTCTTCCTTACAAGTGCGGAAGCCATTGATTAAGCTAACGCTTGATTCGCTTCTATTGGAAGCCTGATTTGTGCCAGCAAGGGAAGGAAAACATGAATCATTGATTCGGTTCAGAAAGCTCATCAGCGTCGCGACTTGGCTGCAATTTCCTCCGGTTTTTTGGAAGAGCCTCCTCCGATATAAATCTCACAACACCACGTTATCTTCAAGCTTTGCCCAAAACAATTACCTCAGCGAGATTGAATCAGTGAGCTTCCCAGCACTTTGCAGTGCGGCTCCTCTGAGCTAATAACACAAGCAAAGATCTGTTGACACCCAGTTGTTTGGAGATGTGTCGGATCTATGGATCAGGTTTTCCTCCAGCCTCTTCCCCCGAGGGGCAGAAGATTTAACCATGAGAGAGTTTAGATCATGTCTGCACACTGTATCGGTTGGACTACGTGATCCCTCCTATTTGATTGCTGACAGATGCCTGGGAGCCATCGCGCAATTGCGAAACATTCGGCAGATTTTAAATCGCAGTTGCAGTTTGTGGGGAGACGCTGTCGCTGGTACCCTGCTAAGTTTTAGCTGGACTTGGGCGGACAGAGAGGATTCGTAGAGGTGGTGTCTGGCTTTGTGTCGCAGTGTCTTTGTCTTCTCTGCACTATCCTGCGCACAATTGGTTATGGAGGATTGTGTCCATCTGCTGAGTGAGATTCCTTGGAAACCAGAGACACAGTCTGGATAAAAAGATGAACAACGCGCTTTTGTCTTCTAGCCGATCAGCAGAAAAGTGAAATCTAGTCCTCAGCATGACATATACTGTAAGTGTGTGTGTGTGTGTTGAATTTAAAATGTACCAAACAATGTGACACTTTCACACGCGTCCTCAAGCCTCCCTCGGCCTCCCTCTGCCTTTGACGTTCAAAAGTTGTATTGTCCAAATAAGCCGTTGATATCATAGTATTATCATTAACAGGCCAGATCAGCGTGAAGCTCGCTGTTTGGGGTCTTGCCCCCCCTGCCTCCCTTGGCCCAGACTGAGGGGAGGCATAAGTAGGTCAAAGTTTACTGGAGCGTCCTGTCTGAGCAGGAGGGGTGGAGGGATGTTCATGAACAATATTATAGCCAGCGCAGCTCGCTATAGAGCGCTTGACCGTCTGAATTCTAGGAACGTTTATGTTGGATTTCAACTATAATGGAGAGGGGGGGGTGATAAAACAACTGACGATAATGAGTGACTTGAAGTATTGAGTGACAATTATTATTCGTTAAATCTTAGCTGATCAATCACAGAGCCTTTGGTATAAATATTCTTATGTAAAACAGCAAATTACAGCACAGAAATGCAGAATATATCTTCATGGAATATTCTACCTGCATCTGTAAATATGTATTACTGTTCTTATCTATTTCTATGCTCATATTATAAGTTATTCTTTTAATACACTCTTCATGTGTTAATGTTATTCTTATTGGAGTTTATTGAGGGTAAGTTGAAACCCCCTGAAATCTTTGCTGACCTCCAGTGGTTGAACTTCCCACCTCGCTGCTCACCAGCCTGGCGTTAAGAGCGCCTCTAAACTCTTTTAACGTATATGTTCAGAAGGAACCGCCCGCCCTCCTCTTTTACAGAGACGGTTTGAGCTGAACGCTGATGTCAACGCGTTTACTACAAACAAGGTCATTTTAAACTAGAGATACTCGCATGCTGCTTAATGCCGCATGTGTCTTTGTGTGATGTAAGTCGCTTTGGATAAAAGCGTCAGCTAAATGACCTGTAATGTAATGTAATGAGGAGGTCTGGTGTGTTTGCCTGCCGGCCTTGGGGACCCTTATTTAGCCACACAGATCTCTCTGGATGAGGATGTCTGGGTTTCTGGGTGGGGGGGGGGGGGGGGGCGGTGGGGTCAGAGGTCAGACTGTTGGCTCAGAGTTGAGGAGAGAAGAGCTGGAGGGTTGAGGGTCATGTGGTGGGAGCTAAGCCTTTGTTTTTGAAGACGTCTTGTTACCGTAGCTCGGCTTTTACAACAGAAATGTCTGACACCTGACGACAGAAACAATCTGGAATATTTATAGTTGTTGTCAGCGGAGTTTGTTTAACATGAATATGTCCCGATTCTGTTTCCCTCCTCACTTTGAAAGAGCTTTTTAAAAAGATCTGATGTTTCCGTTGATGGTGAAATAAAGTGTCAGCGGATCTGGGTTTGCTGCTGTGCAGAATTAAAATCTTAGCTCTTGCCTGCTGTTGACGATGAAACCAAAAGATTGAGGTAGAAACGGAGACGCGGCGGCGGCGGATACAGAGATGCGCGGATGAAATGAGGCCGTTGTCATCCCGTCTCATTTGCTATGCAGGGGTTGGGAGGGGATTAGCCTCGCTTACATAACACGGTCTCTCCCCCATCTCCCTCTCCCCCTTTTGCTCGTCCCACACACTCTTCTGAGATCAAGATTGGTTTGGGCCTTTTTGTTATTGCAGTATTGTGGATATCTTTCTTTTTTACTCTTCAATAAAACGGGCAAAAGAGTCAGAGGCGGACGGACAATGGGGGGATTTGGGGAGACGGTGAAGGAAGGACGTGCAGGGAAGCAACGTGGAGTTTGTGGAGGAAGTAGAAAGCAAAGCGGACGTGATAAAAGGTCTGCAGATAGAAGGCGAAAAAAAGGAGAAAGGGGGGGGGGGGGGGGGGGGTGAGGCTAAATGAGATTGTCTATATATAGTTTATCCCTGCTGTTAGATCGCCTGGACCGGCGCAGCAAAGCTCAGCATCCATGTCAGTCCTCATGTCAGTCTTCATTAACTCTATACACACACACACACACACACACACACACACACACGGTATCTAGCCTATACCCCGAGGCCGTTGTGAAAATGTGTGTACACGTTGACCTTTGCCACTGAGTAAAAGAAAATTACACACTGACAGATTTGACTGTGTGTGTGTGTGTGTGTGTGTGTGTGTGTGAGGCGCTCAAGTGCTATAGTTATAAATATATCATAAATATGCTGTGGAACGTTGTGAAAACTGCATTACAAGCTTGTCTTCACACAATCAAACGCAGAGTGAGAACACAAACCCTGATTCTTACTTGTTAATCTTGGGAATAAATTAACCGTGCACGCGTTCTTTTGTGTTCTTCGATCACACGTGCATATCTGTGTTGTTTCGTCCTGGCTCATACAGGCAGCTACAATCCAACATGCAGGTACGTGTTGCAGGGAGATAAAGACATCGAGCATGTGGGCTTCCCTGATGACTTGTCAGTGCTATTGGACCGGCTGCTTTAATTTAGTTAAATTACGTCAATAACACAATCTCTTTCCACTAGCCATTGATTGTTTGTTCATTTTTTTATTTATGGAAACATAGCTACAGCTAAATTGATTTAATCAACCCACCTGGGGAAACGTTACATAGCAAGTTGTTAGAGCGAGAGGACCGACCAGCTACTGTAAAAGTTCCTGTCTGATTCATGGAACGGTCTCGTGGTTGCACAGGACCTCGTTTGTTTCGGATGCTTGTGCCCCCGGATCCCACCGCTCCAATAACGCAGTCATTCACAATATGTGCAGCCGTGCAGGCGCCTGCACGGCTGCAGACCAAGAGACGGACAATAGTGAGCGTTACGACTCGCTTATTGTACACACACACACACATATTGTAGCGGCAGAACGGAAGAATAAAAATAAAAACAAAAGGATGCAAATTAGCAGAACGTCAGTGCTCCTCAAAAATGAATGGAGCATTCATAAAACATTTTATAATACAGAATTTTGCATAATAAGTACTTTTAGTTTTCATATTTTAGGTACATTTAGCTGATAATACTTATTTGTACCCACAGTAACTAGTATTTGGTGTGTGATGGAGTATTAGTATATAGTACAAGGTACAGTACAGTCAGCCGGCCTGACAATACGCGTGACAGCATGAATCCTCTGTATTTAAGGTCCATGCACAATTAAAGTGCAGCCAGATGCTGCCGGATGCTTCAGGGTGTTTCCATGGAACATGTGCAGATCTCCGCTCTCTAGCGGACACACCGCCTCATAGTGACTTTCCCATGCACACCAGGTTCCATCCCCGGGGATCTGTGCACAGACACTGACATGACGGGAAAAGAGCCGAAGACAGGAGGCATATATGAATATGTGAGGAGACAAATGAAAGGAGATGCTTCATATCCCGCAGACGGAGGTATTTTGATAACAAATGTGGAAGGCGGAAACATTCAAAGGGCAACTTGTTTTGCTTTGGCTGTGGTTAAATCGCTGAGAAGGAAAATTAAAATCGTCCTGAACTATTTAACATTTTTGATTTCTCCGTGCTCTTTTTCTTCTCCCGTCCACTAGTCACTAATTCCACACAGAAGACCGTCATTGGTCACCAGCTGTTTGTAGTTTCAATGAAGAGGTTGATTGCGTGAAGCTGTGGCCGAAAAGAAATAACAAAATGTTTAAAGATTTTCACCCTATAGTGCATCATTTTTTTCTCGAATGATTTTCTATTCCAGATTCTCGCTTTGTGAAAACTGTTTCAGGCCCAAAGACATCAAAGGATCCATTATTAAACTACACAATTACACTAAAACAAGTTTCTGTTATATTCTTTCCAGCCATCGTTAATCATTTCATCAGCCTTAAAACGAGATAAACCAGCTACAACAGAAAAATGCTGCTTACAAATTGACGCAGTATTAAGAATGTCATAATCTAATGTGGAATCATGTTATGCAGTACGTCTTTACTGACTTACTCTGACATTTTGTTTTAATACTTTAAGATTAAGATTGTACATCTTCTACCACTAGTCTCATACTTATTTTCCAGGTCTTTTGTTGTAACAACAGTGCTCCCCTGAGGTTTTCCGTCAGCCTTGATTATATTGCCAGACATCGACAGGCTGCCCTCTAGTGAGCTGCACTGGATCAACACCGAGCTTGACCCGAGCTCCTTGATCACAAGTGAAGTGCAAACTAACAACCTGGAGTTTAATCTATACAGCAGAGAGATCCATCAGCAGGCAAGTGCAGTTGCCATTGTGGGTTTTTTCGTAACCTATAAGATGAATGTGCCTCATTAATCATGGTCATTTGTCTCCAGTTGTAACAGTAGAAGGTCAGTGATTAAACCCTCGTTCTCTGTAACGTCGCCAACTCTCTCTCTCTCTCTCTGTCTTCCCCTCCCTCGCCCGGAGGTTCGGAGGGAGAACTGCATTTCGCTGCTGTCGCGCTCTGCTTTTCATGGCTCTGATGTTGTCTGCCACCAAATCCCAGCTGAATGAAAGTCAGAAATTGAAGCAGCAAATCATGTTTTTATGTATGTGTGCTTACACGATGAAAGCAGGCTGGAAAGTGGGCCAAGCATCACACCGGGCATATTATGGCAACAAAAGCAGCTTTCCACTGTCTTAGAAAAAAAAGAAAAAGCAGCAGCGGCAGGCGGCGGTGCCGAGCTCCGAGTACAACGTGAGAGTCTGGGTAATGGAAGGATGGATGCATAGAAATGGCAACACCTTGATATGCTATTCCTGGGTATGTTTCACTATTCTATTAGCTCAGGCCAGGTTTAGAAACATTGCTGTTTAAACTGACATACCTGGACATTTACAATGTGGCAAAACACTGGGATACAGAGATATTGCCTACATATCTCTCTGGTGCAGCCTGCAACTTCCCATCGTTTTTAGTTTAATCTTATCTGGTGCTTGGTCATTGAATAATACTTTGAACTATAAAATTGTTGAAAATGCTTTTCATACATCTGCTTGTTCTGTCTCTCCCAACCGCCCCAAATATACTGACGCATAATGCCATTGTACTTCCATTAACTGTGGTCCCTGCAGTGAGGACATATGCTACTATAGCAACCAATTGATCTACCAGTGACCTATAGGAATAATAATCTCTGTCTAATCTGCATGTGGGTGTACGTACATCACCAGCCCATCACACAGGGGCGAGAGGTGATCTCCCGATTAGAGAACTGCCCTGCAGAGATTATTAGAGCTTCATAGGTCAAGTCTTATAGCCTCAAAGTCTTATGGTTTTATGAAAATTATAAGATGGCTCAGATCTGTGGGTGTGTGCATGTACTGTACATGCGTGTGTGTGTGTGTGTGTGTGTGTGTGTGTGTATACATATAGTTCAGTGTATGTGTGTGTGTGTTTCTATAAGCCTTTTTCTAGTTTGGACCCTTTAGCCTGGTGAGCGTCCAGTTGAGTCCAGTACTTTGATCCACACTGAAACATCTCAACAAGCATGCAAAGGAATGCCGTTCGATTTGACAGGATGGATCCTGGTGACTTTGGTTTGGTTGATTTGTGGTTATGATCCAATATTTAAGTTGATGACAAAATACCAGGCAGAAATTTGAAGAGACAATGCAAAAGTGCCTTTGATTTTCCTTCTTTCTATTAGGCAGCAGAGTCGACTCCTCCAGTTCTTTACTGTAATGAAATCTAAAAGAAAATAAACATATTTCTCACTTTTCAACCAGTCATATCTTATACTCATGAAGTTTGTATATACATTACCTAGAAAGATGACCAACCTAAAAGGTTGTGGTGGTACATCAGAATACACCCCCCCCGTTATTTCACCAATTTTAGCCCCAACTCATCCCTGTGTCCCCAAGGGAAGACCATGACCATCTGTCCTCCTGGGGTTCCCTGTTAGGACAGACGGATGTCTTTACCCCCATCAGCTGCAGATGATCAGGCTTTGTCCCGCCGTAGTTTCCGATAACGAGTGCAGGACACGTGGCCATTAAATCAGACCTCAAATAGCTGACACACAATAATTATCTAATGGGAGGAGTCCCAAATCCGCCAATTCCTTCCTTCCCATTCCTGTGGAAGCTATTTGATGTTTTCATCCATTGTTGATCAAAGTTTAACCTAAATATCAGATTTTCTATGCAGCAAAAAGACAACTATAGCAGTTTTAGCAATGATTTTTGTGTGACTGTCTATGTTTGTATTTGTCCTCCGTCTGTTTATGACAATAGCTGTGAAAGAGCCTCGTCAGCATCTGTTCGTGGCTCCTAAAAGCAGCTGAGAGGCTTAGGACTGACCTCTGCACCGGACACAAGGCCAAAATCAATAGTCGTATCAGATCACTTATCAGAATGTACCAAGCCGGCTGATTATCTCATTGGCTGCGTGTGTGGAGAGTGGAGAAGTGGTGGGAAAGGAGGAAAGAGACAAACCTGAGAAGAAGTTTTTTTTTTTTTTGACCAATTTACCATTTTGATATTAGAGCTTAGGTCATCATTACATGCTTGGCATTTTGCATTGTACTTGTCATAGTGTGGTCATGGGCCGGTTCTACAAAGTTCGGCCAGTGGGGGCGTAATGTTCTCATAATGTTGAGGGAATATTGGGTGAACTGTCTTAAGTCGCACACAAACAAAACTACAAATGATTGACGATATTGCTCTATAACACAAAAGCATTGCAGGTTTATTAAACTGTCCATGCTCCAAACGGAAGTGTAATTTGAGTCAACAGGTCGGTATTAACGCCCTGTGTTATTTCCCTTCAGCCCTGATTGCAGGAGGCTTCGGAGAGGAGCCGAGTCCCGGGATGAGAGCTCTCTGCCGCTTCCCTGTTTCCCCCAGACCTTCAGCACACTGGGAGACACCCTGAGGTAAAGAACCAGACAAAAACAGAAAAACACCCTCCGCCGACGCCACCCGTCTCTGACAACGTTGACCTTTGGCGTTTGCTGACTGACGCGTCCCACGCTCCTCCATCGGCCTCTTGTTCTCTCTCTGCCTCCCTTTCGGTCTTGTTCTTTTTTCTTCCTGGTCAGCGGGGACATTGATCGGTGGTCTGTCTTCTTTGTGTGGAATCAGTTTTGAGTGAACCGCTGTGGTCACTTTGTCACACACACACACACACACACACACACACACACACACACACACACAAGAACACGCGTACATGCACACGCATTTATGGAAATTGGGGTCTTGGCCTCAGTCTTTGAAGTGTCCGGTTAGGGATCGGGTTCGCAGATGGATGACAGTTTGAGAGTGCGACACAAGAGGGGGATGGGGGGTGGGGGAGGGGGGGGTGTTTAGAGGAGGAGGAGGAGGAGATGAGGAGTCAGGAATTTGTCCCCTGCAGCAGCAGCCGGGTGACAGCAATCCCTCCAAGAAGTCAGAGGTGTGTCAGTCCGTTTACTGCTTCCACGCTCTCCACGCTGCCTCCCCGCGAGCTATATTTGTGTCAATCAGTGTTGGACAGTGTTAACTACAGCCCCTTGTTTGGTTTGTGTTGGACAAACAGTGAAGGGCAGTGCTGGTGAGAAATGCCGGGTGGTAATAGCGTGCGCTCCCCACAGCTGCAGCAGCTGTCTGCCTCTCTCCTTTCTACTGTCTCCATTACAGATCTCCTGTCTGTTCTCCTCCGGTGAAGCTCAGCCTGTCCCGGCCCAGCTGTCCCCTTCCTTCATTAGTCGTCCCGCGACGATGCCCACTGCCTGCGAGGTCACTTTCAAACACACACAGGACCCCCACTTTGTGTCTTATTTTTAGGTGTTGCGTGTTTGATATGAGTTAAAGCTGCAGGAATCCATATTTGTATGTTGCCTTATAAGAGCCTGCGAAGATGCCTTTTAACCTCTTTCAGTTCTCTGTTATAGTTTTAAGCTAAAATAGGAACTCCCGCTGACTCTCACCGACAAAATCACGCACAACACACACTGCAACACACACATATATAATAGACTCAAAAGCTTTCTGGTGTTGTTCTTTTCAGCACAGAAACGTGGGCCGCGTTAATGGCAGTAAAGTGCCAAGTCAGACAGCAGAAGCAAACTTTCTCCTCACTTTCTACTGTGGGAGCCAGAGGGAGGTACAGGGCAATGCAAAAAAGAGAGGGAGAAGACAAACAGACACACACACACACACACACATAGCATTGCTCAGTACTCGCTAGCTGTCCAGCAGTCGATGTGATTTGTTTGTTCCTTATGTATGTCTACCATCTTAACATCTTAGTTAAGTAGTAGTATGAAACACAAAGTACTGAGGTTATTACTGTACTGAGGTATTTGCAAAGTATTGGCCAATTGTGTTTTGTTGTTGATGTCACGTCTTTTGTTCCCTCATGAAATTATATAATTGTACCTCTTTGTTTGAACTGAGGCCATAACGACAACCGGTCACAACGTGGCTTCCTCTGATGCTGCCACATGCCACAAATGTAGAATAATGTGTAATCAACAGATTAATCCAACATTTAAATCATCTCGAAACCTTTTGAATCCCTCTCCACTCCTCCGGCTACCTGCTGGTTGTCTCTGTGAGTGTGTGGAGTGTGCCGGCACAGGATGAGCAGGAACGTTACGTAACTCACCCCGTTTGGGAGAATTGACCCCCCTCCCTTCCTAGTGGCTGCGGTCCTGAATGTAGTCAATGCTGTTTTATAATTGCACTGCCATGTAGCCAAAGGGTAGATGATGAACAATCGGGCGGGTAGGACGTCTTCCCCTGGATACCTCTGTGGGTTATTGAGGTTGCACAATAATCGACCAAACAGAGTGGATCAAAATGTTTTTCAAAAAAAATTCAATCCGACGCAGCATTGTGTCGATGCAGAATGTGTGAAAAAGAAGGGGATGGATGAAGCTCAGGGTGAGAAGAGAAAGGGGAGGAGAGAGGCAGAGGAGAGTAGTGTGTGTGTGTGTGTGTGTGTGTGTGTGTGTGTGTGTGTGTGTGTGTGTGTGTGTGTGTGTGTGTGTGTGTGTGTGTGTGTTAAAAGAGGGGAACTAGAGGCAGGGGGGCTGGCGGACAAAAGGGAGAGAAGGGAGGGAGGAATGAGGAGGGGGGGGGCGGCGCTAAGGCAGACAGAAGGGGAAGGAAAGCCGAGAAGAGGAACAGTGGAGTGAAGTGAGGAGGAGGGAGGAGGAGGAGGAGGACAGGAAGGGAAAATAAGGAGGGCTTCCATTTGAAAGTCCTTGTGTCAGGATATGAGTTCCTGGCACGCTGCAGGAAGCCGGAGTGTTGAAGAGAAGAGGTAGACGACGGGTGGAACGAAGGAGAGACGGGGACGACCCGGTCCGACAGAGACTGCAGGGGATTTATACTTTCATATTGTTTTTCCAAGAGGGACGGAGACAAGTGGAGGCGACGATGCAGAGCTCTCTCTGGGGTGAGTGTGGAGCCGAGTGTGTGCTGGTGCATGTGTCCGCACAATGGGGGTTTGCGTCCTAAAAGTACCCTGCCCTTTGTCCCACTTTGGAAACTTTGTATTCATAGGCACCTTGAGTCAGTGAGAAGCCACTTAGGAGGGTGTCGGTTGTGAAAATATTTGGAGTTTTGTGACGGAAAAAAGAGTTTGAGACCAGTCACAGGACTGGAAACTAGTTTCGGAATGTCAGAAAAGGCCAAAAAGTTGTCCTCTTCTAAAATCTGGTTAAGCTGAGATGGAACCGGTCAAATAATAATTCCTGGAAAATTTGGGTTCCTGTCCTTTTGCCAGAGAGGCCGCGGTTAGCTTGAAATGACTTTTCAAAGTTGTTAGAATGACCCTGGATACGTTTTTACTGACAGGCTGAGCAGCCAGCTTGGATTTGTTGAGGTGGGATGACAAGTTTTTGGTGGGAGCCCCGGACCTCTAATCCCGACCCCGTAATCTGCTCATTACGGACTGCTGGGGTATTGATTCGAAATTTGAGCCTTTCAAAAAGCTGTCGCACCCTGTGGACGGTTGGACTGGAGGAGGAAGAGGATCAATCTGTCTGCACACACACACGCACACACACACACACATTCAAGATAAGATAAGATACCAGAGCAGACAAATAGCCTTCATCTCAGACGTGTGGCCGATACAAAATATGTTTATATCCAGAAGAGTCAAAGGGAATCTTGGTTTATTTTGATGATGAAGCACTTTGGTAGAAACGGGCTGCAGTTGTTTTCCTTCCATCTACGCGTGTAATTACAAAACTGGACCACATATTGTAAAGTCTCATCAAGTTTGTTATGGCCCATGAGAGATGTTTATAGCCAGGACGGTTAGAGGGGCATCCATTCACTCAACTCTTTGTAGTGTCTTTCTGTTTGACCGTGTCATGATGGGGTTTCATTTTGGAGAAGACTGTCATTACACCAACTGGGGTTTTGAAGGAGTGACGATCTGCTCCACAAACAGTGGCAGAAATTGAGCAGGGGACGAGACGCAAACTTTGCCGTAAAGTTCAACTCGAGAGGAGCGGGGGACGTGGAGGCCCGAGGAGATGTGTTGCCTCATCTGCTCTGAACAAAACAAATGGACTAAATGTGTGTCACGTGTTGCAGGTTACATTCGTAACGCTTTCCAGCTGTGTTGACTCATGCTTCCTGTGTGGTTGTATATGTATATACGTACAGCATTAAGAAGCTCCAAATAAAAAGGGAGTGAGACCTTTCTCCCCTGGTTTCCTATCCCTTTCCACTTCTTTCCTTATGGCCCAAGCTGGACCAACAAACAAGTCATCATATCTCTCGCTCTCTCTCGTTCTCTCTCTCAGAAGGTCTCTTGTACCTCATAGGAAACAAAAATATACATCAGAGGATTCAAAACAGGTTTCACCTTTTGATTTGACTCCTTATTTGGGCTTCGATGTTTTCCAGTCGTTTTCCCGTCGAGCTGAATGTGGTGCCAGGTATTTATGTAAAGCATCGACTTGAGAAGCATTGCGGAACTCTGAGACTGAGACGGAGACACAAACACAGGAGGAGGGACAGCGAGAGATTGGACGTCGGGCCTGGCCCCTGTACAGTTTGCTGAGTGTGTTTTCCACTCCAGTCTGTCCCTCCCTCCCTCCATCTTTCTACAGCTTACAGCGACACGGACAGAGCGTCTGAATATGTGTGCACATGTGCTTCTTTGCCTTGTCAGATATTTTCTCAGACGAGTGGAAGTGAATTATAAATCAAAGCTGGCACATTTTAAGTGAGGCGTTGCTGCTTATGTAATAGCTGCTGTGGAACTCATTTGCCTGCCTGTATTTAGCAGCCCTGTGTGCACGTGTTTGCGTGCGTGTGTGTGTGTGTGTGGGTGTGTGTGTGTGTGTGTGTGTGTTATGCGCTGCGCTTTCTCTCTGAAGCTGTCACACCTTTCGCTGAGCAGATATTGTGGCCTACTTTCCTTCACTGAAGTCCGATAGTGAGCTAACGGCTCCTCTACGATCAAGGTTCCCGTCTCCTCCCCTCCTCCTCTTCCTCCCTCTATTTCTGGTCACATTGTCAGTCAAAGTGTTGTTGCTTTCAGTGTGAGATAACAGGCCCCTTCTTCTCTGCTCTCTGCTCTCTGTTACACTGAAACAATGACCTTCCACTGTTCATCCAGGCAGAGCAGCAGGGGGTGAGGAAGGGACGTCTAGGGAGGGAAAACTTAACGCTTCTCTCCACATTTGGGACGATGAGAAATAGATGTAGAAAAACAGACTGAAAAACCTGGATTTTCCAAAATACGCTCCAGTGAACGCCATGCTTAAGTGAAATGACCTGCACTGAGGAGAGATCAGAGCAGCCCCCAATATCTGCATTAAGTCCAGGTCAGGGAGTGAGGGCTGGACCGGCCACTGACAAACAGTAGTCCACTGGCCAGACTAATCTCTGTGTCTCTACCACTGGCATTCTTGGTATTTCCAGTGTCTGCGGGTCTGACCACTGGCCGCCGCTGGATAACTTGTCAGCGACTGGAAAACCTCCTGGAAAATCCAACGTTTGGAGCGGACCAGAAATGCCCCCCCCCCCCCCCCCCCTTTTCACTGATACCTTAATTTCCTCCTATGCCAGCTGACTGTAAAGCAGCCTTCTTCAGCATTAAGTGCCGAGCAGGTCTGGGGAATGAAATGTGCATCCAGTCAAGAAACTGTTAGGGTACTGCCATCAAATGTCATGTATTTCTCACAATTGCCGGACGGGCACAGCAGGGGTCTCTCGCTTCTTTCGTTGGAAAAGTCAGCTGTTCTCTGTGGCCAAGTACCAGTGCAACTCATTTCCAACACGTCCTTTAAATAAGCACAAGATTGGCAGTTTGTGTCCACAGCTGACCACAGTGTTTCACGGGGCTGCTTTGATGTCATCGACGTCTACTGCGTCCCATTTCAATAGATTGCTGGCTGCTCCCTCTGCCAACCCCCACAAGGACTGTGTGAGTTTCTCTGCTGTGTGTGTGTGTGTGTGTGTGTGTGTAAGTGTGATAGAGGAACAGTCAAGACTTCCGTCACCCCACTTCTCCAGGAGCCCCTCTTGGTGGAATTGAGGCCAGATGCTTTGAGATGCTAAAGAGCCAAACTGTCTGCTGTCGGACTGGCACACGTACAAAAAAAAAAAAACCTCACTCACCTTTTCACTCACTCTTGGCCTTTATGTCCTTTTCCTTCCGTCCCTTATCCTGCCTCTCTATCTCATTTCGCCCTGTGCATGAAGAAAATGTGGGCCTCCGCTGCCATAGCAACGCTCCCAAACAAAGGAAGAACCGAAACTCTGAAACAGCAACGAGTCGGCTGTAAAAGAACAGAAGGGGAAAAAGCAGGACTGTGGCACGACACCTTTTCTCGACTTTGAAACACTTTTTATGTGTGTTTTTTTGTTGTTTAGCTTCACAGAAAACCTGAACTCACAACTTTGTTAAGCTACAATGACAACGTTTCTTTGCCAAAGAGGACAATGTCTCTCTGGTTTGAGTGAAAAGGGCCTTGGCAGTGAGGGTCTGGGTTAATGAGGCCTGAGTAGGTTTGCACAGATTCCGCAATCTCGTACGTGCACACACGCGCACGCGCACACACACACACACACACACACACACACACACACACATTACCACTGCAAGACCTTAAAGCCGAGCCATGTGGGGGAAGGTGACAGTGAGCGACCACTCAGACAGACAGTCATTGTTTTGGAATGGAGGCCTATTATAACCTCAGGTCTTCTGGCAAAACATTAAAAGACTTCAACTCATTTTACGGTGGAGACGACTGACTTCACCCGAATAGCATTTTCATGCCTGTTTGAAGTTTTATTGTGGACTTTCGTTGAGTGGATGCGTGACAAATAAAAGGGAGAGTAGATTAGGTGTTGAGCGATTGCCTCGCTGAGGTATTGTGTTGCTGCCGTGTCTGTACATGTGGGTTTTCTTTGGCTGCCGTGGAGGATTATTGAGACTCACCTTGCCCGTTGACTTCCTCTCTTTCCTCTGTTCCTCTGTCTTTCTCGCTCACGCCAGCCGCTGAGATCGCTGCTCTCAGGATTACGGCCACCCAGGATACCGAAGATGAATATCTCTGCTGGTCTGAACAAGCTCTCAACTTCACACCACATTTTTTCAAAATCCTGTTTTATTTCAAGTGTTTTGGGTCCCACTGCTTTTGGGATCAGTGAAACTCTACCAGAGCAGTGACCAGACATTAAAACAGAAGTTACTCAAATGGTTATCAATCATTATTGTTAACACTCGTATACCAATACTTCCGCCTGCTCTGATCTAACAATTTACAACTTTCCACCTGTTGCTCTCATCTTCACGCTGGCGTTGCCTGTGGTCAGTCACGCTGTGGTGCTGCTGTTTCAGAACGGGCAGATGAAAATCTATCTGCACAGACCAGAGAGCAGGGAGTCGCCGGAGAGAGAGGGGGGATGGAAAAAGGAAAGTGAGAGGAGAAGAAAGGGATAAAGGGTGAGCATGGCTGGGGGACGTGGAGGCCGAGAAGGGGGAGGCAAGTGGAGGAAGGAGGTGGAAGAACTAAATGAAAGCATGGCAGTGGTTTTGTCAGAAGCAGGTCAGCCTGACCAACGGTTAAAGCTGCACTAATCAAGAGGTTTTGTTTAATAGTGGACGCTAATGGCTCAAAGTGGAAAGGGGTCGCTTGTAGTGAGAAGCTTCTCCCAACCCTGCAGGTTCCTCTCAGCAAACACAAGCAAACACAGTGGAGAGTTCATCAGCCGAAGAGACAGATATTACCCTCAGGATGTGACCAAAACAGAAGGAGACAAACAAAAGGAGAGTGAATATAAGAGATGGGTTGTCCTCATCATTCCCACGTGAAAGCTAATCCCCCTTTTCTGCTGAATATATGCTATTAAGTGGCTGTTTGCGAACTCGCTTGGTGTCAAGTTGATAAGTAACTAATTTGTCATGTTGTTGTTGTTGTGAAACAACATTCATTATTTCAGATTTAAGTGAAGCAGAGTTACAGAAAATGTTCTTTAATCAAGTTATCAGTTATTGAGTAGGAATATAAAAACATATGCTGGTTCAACCTATTTTATCAGTCAGAACACTGGAAACTTGTTCTCAATTGTTTGAAGAAAAACAAAGTATTGTTGTTCACACGGCTAGCACCACGCTTTCCTCGTATGCACATTATTCACGGTTTTATAAACTTCCAAAAAGCAATCCACAACAAATCTGCTGGCTTTGCTCGGGATGTGATGACATGAACTCTCGTGTTATGGATGCTTCACATCTGCTCGATATTGTTACAATATCTGAACGAGGCAGACATGTGGAAGTAAGATAAAAGCAAAAAGTAATGTAGTGTATAATAGGAAATATTGTTATTGAAATGACGTCTGTCTTCACATGGGATTCACCTTTCAGGAGACCTTACGGTGCTCAGACCTCGGTGTCTGCGCTAAATAATGTCTAAACTGGATTATCGATGCCTGGTTTTCACAAGAGCTCAGACCTCTTTGGAGCCCCCCTTCAGGCTACCTGGTATTGAAATTCCCATAAACCCCCACCCGTCCAGCCTTTGTGTTCTTTCCACTAAACCCACTTCTTTTTCTCCCGACTCATTCTTGCTTTTATAACTCCGTCCTGCGCCAGCGAATATCTCCGGAAAAGCTCTGAGGTTGTGTGTGATTGTGAGCGGCGATCTGCTGCTGCGGAATAATGTGCTTCCTCTCCTGGCTAATATCGGCGTTTTTCAACAGATTTACTATACCGGGATTATTTCCACATCACAGACCCCACTTCTGGATCTTGTTAGAGTGCAACCTCTGAACCGCTGAACCCCTTTTCTTCAGTCAGCTTTGCTTCTTCTCATCCTGGGCCAGTCGGTGGCATGTGAATGATAAACTGTCAGAAGCGCTCCTGGGAGAAGCAGTGCGGATGCTTTAAAGCTGTTCAGCATCATTTGATAGTTTTAGAGTGTAAGGAAGGAAGTGTAACGGGGCCCTTGGTTGACCCCTTTACAGCTGGCGGTGACGGTGTTGGAGTTTATTTTTGAACGACGAATCGAATTGCCTCGCTGACAGAAACCACTCATGAAAGACTATCAGGGTGATTTCAGGCACTCGAGATGTTGTTTCTATTTTTAGGGACAACGTTTTCTGTCTCCCCGTCTCCTGCTGCTGACAGCAGAGGAGGATGTGTGTAATGAGGAAGGTGGATGAAGGAGTGGAGGGACCCTCAGAGGAATGTAGCCAAGAAGTGGAGGAGGAGCGCTTTGATAACTTCAAGAAACAACCGTTGAGCAACATCAGAGGAGGAAATTAGCTTTTGGGATTGGTTGCCCGAGTAGCCAGAACAAAAACAGACCCTCGGGGGGGGGGGGGGTCAAAGGGGTGGGAGGGCCGAGTCAGACCAGCTCCCCTCCGCTCATCAGGGGGTCACAAGGGTTAACACTGAGGGGGATCCCGGTTGACGGTCACACAGGCTTGTTAATTCTATTATCCCCGCCTGAGTGGTCTTTGTCGGGGTTGGGAGTAAAGAAGAGGTGGGGACGTCTGGATGAAAGGTGAATGGGGGTTTCTCAGGCCTTGATTATTTTGGCATGGGAGGGGATCACATACCACACATATCTTAATCTCCTTGACTCATGGGTAGCTCAGGAAATCTGTCTCCTTTATTTCACTCCTCCACACTCCCCGTCACACACTCGTTTTTCCCCCTTCGATTCCCATGTAGCGGTGGATCGGACGTTTTTTGATCCCGCAGCCGCATCATTTGAAGCACACTGAGGCTACGGAGCTGCCACAATACAAACTATTGTTTTACAATATTATGCTGTACTTAAAGTTACTGTCAGGGACTGTTAACTTGTAATTAAACAGATGCCTCTATGTGACCTACATAAATAAATGAGAAAATCAGCATGATGATTGGCTGGTTTCTGTATAGTTATTCTTAATGCTTGAGGAAACCAGGCAAGTAGTCAAATTTGAGGTTTTCTAAAGGTATTCTATGGCTCAGAAACACTACCACCATGCCAAAATCAACACAAAATTGTACATTTGAAAATGCTTTTCGTTTGGTTTTTATTGTGAAAGAGTCTGCAACATGTATTAGCGGATTCTGGCCATAAGCTACAATCTTACTTTATGTTTGCTTGTTTAATCCCCAGTTCTTACCCTCCACATGTTGAAGTGTCCTTGAGCGAGACACTGAGTCTACATCCACTTTAAAAATGCATAACAACTTGGAAGTTAAAAAACAAACAAATTCAATGACCCATAATGTCATAAAACTTTGTTCATTTTCAAAACAACTTTGGTGTGTGTGTAAGAGATGATGTAAGAGATGAACACCAGAAGCATTGTAAATAACCTTTGAGTCCATAAAGGGAGATTATAGAGGAATATTCAGCACAACCTTTTAATATTAAAGTGTAGGTTACAATAGTATTCTGTTCTATTTTCTGTATCCCAGCAACCAATCTCTTGTTTACACCGGATAATTTTTTTTCTATTTCTTTTCCTTTCTGAAACGTTTCTGAAAGGGTTTTAAAACCAGAACGTATTGGTATGTATGTAGCCTGAGCTTCTTTACAGCAGCTCATGCTTATAGCGGGTTAAATGCAGAACTCAAATCAAATGTACGAATCGTGTGCGTGCATGACGTGTGTGTGTGTGTGTGTCAGTCGGTGTGATTGTGTTCTGCCTGGCACTGTGCAGACATAGATGGATTATTCCACTCGGCCAGACAGATTTGGTCTTGGCTCCACAGACTGACGATATGTGTCTTTCCCCCGGTTAGCTTAAACACTGACAATATTATCTGCAGATTGGAGGACTTAATCCGCTGCCCCTGATTATTGTGCTGTTAGTAATGTGTATCCACGAGAACCGTGATCATGAAACAGTGAAGGGACTAGTTTTCAAATCCATTTAGAAGTAATACGCGGACGACTGCTCACCGCGTTCAGACAGGGACGTTCAGGAAAATCACAGCGCAGCTGCTCGATGACCGTGACTCATTGTCTGTTTCTGTGTCCGACATCCTCAGTCTCCACTAAACCCAGCCGCTTTTTCCTCTTCCTGCCTCGCTAATGACTTTGACAATTATTAGCGGCATCGCCAAAGACATGGGGCGGATGAGGGGGGGCATCCGGATATTAATAAGTTTGTGTGTAAAATAAATGTGTCACATTTTAAGATTGCAATTATCAGAGATGATGCATTAAATGACATTAATTTGAACCATTCAAGGATAATGATAGGATGATTTGCCATTCAATTCATAGCTGACCGATTAGCTATTTATCACATAATGAGTGTAATGTACATATTCTCAACAGATGCACATGATATCTACAATTACAATTGCTAAGATACCAATAATACAATTATTAATAGCAGATTTTCGGGTCCCTTTCATGATATTAATACTGTCAGTACAACAGTGTTGTCAGTGTCAGTTGTCAGAGTCAGGGTTGATGTTATTCGTAAAACATCTATGACAGCAGTAACAGGGCTCTGTGAAACAATATGATTCTAAAACACATGGATGGGATCCAGCCATCATCAAACCGCCCACGTGAATACATCTTTAGTAGGTGTTTAGTTCTCTGAAAATAAATACAACTCCTAATCTGTATAGACCAAGACCAGTTGCTTGACAGTAACATCTTATTAGTAACACTTTCTTTACTTGTATCTACTTGCACATATACTTGACCGCCAAGTTAGATAAGAGATCACCTAACACTGAGTTTAGTGCAGACATTAGTACCGCTACACTCTGGTGTGAAAATGTTTGCTAATCTACAACACAGTGTGTTTCTTTTTTATATTTTGTACCTATTATAAAGTTGTTAAAGTTGTTTTTGTGAGATTAATTTAGGCTTTTATATGTTTGTAACGACTTGCTTTGTGTAGCTGCTATTTTTGCCAGGTCGTCAATCATAAAGTTAAGAGAAATGGCTGAGTAACTTCATCCGTTGCGTCTGGAGTCTGAATGCATTGTTTCATTTTCTCTCTCAGAGTGTGTGGTGTGTCTGCCACCGTCGGGTTGCCATGGCTTTGGTTCAGGCGTTGCCTGTGACCGCGACTGAGCACCAGAATCCAGGTCTCGACGTGCAGCAGTGCCGGCCTCTATCATCCCACTCCCCGTCGGGCCCCTGCCCCGGCCCCTGTGGGCCCTGCAGCTCCGGGATCGCCATGGGTTCCGTCAGCAGCCTCGTATCGGGCCGAACGTATCAGGAGAGGCACTGCCGGGCCGCCAGCGAGTTCACCGCCAAGTCTCGTCGCTCCACGCCGGCCACCAGCTGCTTCCGGCTCCAGGACGACACCCTGCGCAGCGGCAGCTCCCTGGAGCAGCTGCTGGTTATCAGCAACCAAACGCTTCCCCAGGCCGAGGTTCTTCCCCCGCCGCTGCCCACCAAGAAGCAGCCCCGGCCCGGTAACTCTGCTGGGGCGAGCGGCGGAGCGCCCGCTGGAGTGGCGACTAATGGAAACTTGGGCTTTGTGAGCGACGAGGTGGTGATCGGAGAATGGAAAGACAACTCTGTAGAAGCAACCGCGAGCCCCTGCAGCGACTCAGAGGACCAAAGGGACAGCAGGACCGGCAACATTGGAGGGCCTCCTCCCAAACTCATCCCTGTGTCGGGGCAGTTAGAGAAGGTAAGAGGAGCAGACTGAAGAGCTGGACCGATCGGTCAGGCAGATATACTCCGCTGATTGCAGACATTTCAGTGTATATGTTGGCCGATAATTTACAAGAATCATAGCAAAAAAGCAGCTTTGAGGTCACAGAAAACAGATCTGTAATGGAAAATCTGTTTAAAGTTATTAATATTAATGTCAATATCTGCTTTAAAAAATCAGTTGAGCGATGACAGATTGTGCTTCATGTGAACGGTTTGCTGATACAATCTGATGAAAAGTAAACACGTAGGCAAAAAGAGTACTTCTGATTATATTTAGAAGTGAATGACTGGCCTCTTGGCTCTGACGGATCATTTAACAGCCACTCACCTCGCAGAAACATCACCATCCTTGCTTACATTCACTAGTTGAACCACAAGGAAGATCGCTAAGAGAAATGCTTACAGAACATACAAGGAGCTCCAATATTCTCCCTCCTATTTGTTTCTCTGCCCTTTAATCCCCTCCCTCTCTTGCTTGTCCCTCCATATATCAGGTTAAATCATTAAGAAAATTGCTCAAGAATATCAATTAAACCACATTAAACAAACCAGAGACTGGAGGGGTGACCTGCCACTCGCCGCTCTCTAATGACACGGTGCTAATTAACGCTCCCGAGCTTTTTTTAATCATAATGTTTTTTTTATGAACGTACTTTCAGAACATGGAGAAAGTGCTGATTCGTCCTACGGCATTCAAACCTGTCATCCCCAAGAATCGTCACTCTGTGCACTACTTGTTACCGCGGCCTGGAGGCAGCCTGACGGAGAGCCAGGCCAGCCTCAACCTCCTGCTGCCGCTCGCAGGGTCCAACGGCGGCGGCGCCGGCGCAAACGGCATCGGAGGGAGCAGCAGCTCCGGCTCTGAAGGGAAACGCAACTCCTACAGCGGAGGCCGTAATGCACGGGGCAGCCAGTCGTACTCCATGTCGGATTCCGGGAGGAACTCGCTCTCCAGCCTGCCTACTCACAGCAGCACAGGCTACAGTCTGGCGCCCAGCGAGGGCTCGGGCTCTTCCGGGGTGCAGCTGGAGCCCGCGCCGGGCTTGGGCCGAAACACTTCAGGTGCGAGTGGGAGCCACGGCCACACCAACTCAGACAGTGGACGTTCCTCATCCAGCAAGAGCACAGGCTCCGGGTCGCTAAGCGGGCGCGGGCAGCCGCTGTCGGACAGCGGGTCGTGCGGCCACTCGCCGCCGCTGGTGGAGGGCTACGAGGCCGTGGTGAGGGAGCTGGAGGAGAAGCTGAGGGAACGAGACCTGGAGCTGCAGCAGCTCAGGGAAAATCTGGATGAGAATGAAGCTGCCATCTGCCAGGTGAGACATGAAGACATACTCGCCAAAACAAACAGGTCTGAACACATAACCTTTAAGAGAACGGATAAAACATTGACCTCTGACTCGTGTCTTCTGCTCTGAAAGGTGTATGAGGAGAAGCAGCGGCGCTGTGAAAGAGAGATGGAGGAGTTGAGACAGAGCTGTGCATTAAAGATGAAGCAGGCTTCTCAGAAGGCCCAGAGGGCCCAGCAGGTGCTACAGTTACAGGTATGCTAAGTATTTCAAACTCTTTTAAAGGAAGAAGGAGTTTAACTTCTTATTTGAGTCTGAGATTCCGTATTTGATGGTGCATGTCTTAACAAACATCAACATATATGTTTCAGTGAAATATGTATCGATGTGTGTCGTCAGGTATTTCAACTACAGCAGGAGAAAAAGAAGCTGCAGGAGGACTTCTCCTCGCTGCTGCAGGACAGGGAGACGCTGGAAAGGAGGTGTGCGACCATCCAGAGGGAGCAGACTCAGCTGGGGCCTCGTCTGGAAGAGACAAAGTGGGAGGTGAGTCAGACTGGAGAGGTGTTGGGTGGAGGTGATTAAAGCAATTTTGAGTCTGGAACAGGATGTTTGTTTTCCTGATACAATTATAAAGTGCCCCTGAAGTAAAGGTGTCAGAGTTAAAACCTAGATGGATTGAATCAACCTCACAAGGAACCAAATTTGTATTCTGTCATAAGACCGCATTTGTTCTGTATTTTCTGCACTCCCACCTAACCCCTCTAACTTGTATTGCTCATGGTACTTTAGGTGTGTCAGAAGTCAGGAGAAATCTCCCTCCTGAAGCAGCAGATGAAGGAGATCCAGTCCGAGCTCAGCCAGAAGGCCGGAGACATCGTGGTGCTGAAGGCCCAGCTGAGAGAAGCGCGTTCTGAGCTGCAGGCCAGCCAGGCTCGATCTCACGAGGCCGCCGCGGCGCTGCGGACACGATCTCTGGAGCTGGAGGTCTGCGAGAACGAACTCCAGAGGCGCAAGAGCGAAGCCGAGCTGCTCCGGGAGAAGCTGGGCCGGTTGGAAGAAGAGTCAGCCCGCCTCCGTGACACTCTGTCCAACTACGGCGTGCACTCTCTACCTGCAAATCTGACCACGAAGGGGCAATGCATGAGCCTCTCCCTCCAACAGGGTAGAGGAATGGCGGGGAGAGGCGGTCCCAGCCCGTCTTTGTACCGAGATGCGGAGGAGAGCCATCTGGTGTGGGGGGGGGAGAGCGATGAAGCCAAGGCTCAGAGGCAGAATGCAGAAGCAGTGCTTGGATTCAGACAACAGGTACACGGTTTTTATTGAGTCATGCGAATGTCACAGAAAATGCTGTAATTTTTCCTCTATTAGATTTATTTCATGCTTATAGTTAACTAACATAATATGATCAGCTTCATTTGATGGCATGATAACGTTCCTTTTTATTTTCTGCATCATTAGTAGCAGTTTGAAGCACAACAGTACATGTCTCTGGTAATACTGCTTGTACTTTTACTTAGTACAAGCTCAATATCCATTATTACATTCCATTAGTATTACCTTCACTCAAGTAAAATAACTAAATATGTCTTCCAGCACTGAAACGGTGGAGTTTCTAACATTTCGTCTCCCTCTCGCAGGTGGACAGGCTGAAGGCTGAACTCATGTACGAGAGGAGGACTAATGAGGAGCAACTGTCCCGTTTTGAGGATGAAAGAAGAGTGTGGCACGAGGAAAAAGAGAAGGTAAAAAGTATTGTATTTCTTAGTGATTAACTTTCAATGTCACACACAACCAAATAGCTTACTCTGATTCTTCCTTCTGATTGACTCACTTACCGTGATTCCCTCCACACAGGTGATCCGCTACCAGAAACAGTTGCAGCAGAACTACATCCAGATGTACCGCAGAAACCGGGATCTCGAGCGAGTGATGAGGGAGCTGAGTCTGGAGCTGGAGAACAGGGACATGGAGGACTACGAGGTTCACAGTGGCAGCAACGACATCCACTTTGAGGAAATCACCGCCACAGAGATCTAATCACACTAACACACACACTTGTCGTAGTATGTGCACAGGAACGTGGAAACACAACGCGAAAAAGACTGAGGACGTTAACCAAACATTGAAGTCCAGGCCAAATACTGCTCTGTCTTCCACAACTGGACCACTGAGTGAGCACTCACCACTTGTCACTGTCAAAAGGGAAGTCTCCCAAAGGTGCATTGTTTCTTCCGTACTCCAATAAATCCGTATACAAAGTGTCCCCTCTAGCACATTTAACAGGTTTTGCTCCACTACAAAGCCAGCACAAAGACTTATTCCCTTCTGCCGGAGCTAAAGCTGTGAAGATAGCGTTTCTCCCACAGACCGCCAGATCAAATCAGGGTTTCAAAAATAGTCGGGAACTTGTAGCAAAAAAATGTTACTGCGGGCACGGCAGTGTGATCAAAGTGCAGTCACCCCTTTCGTGATCGCACACAAGGTTAAACACCCGGGCCACCAGCATGCAATGCTCCATCATGACAGCAGTCCCATCAAAAGCCACCGCTGCTAATGATGCTCTAATCAACTGGCCAAACAACAACAGCAGCTGCTGAGGGGGAAAAAACACCAAACATGTGCTATTTGTGTTTCAACGTTTTTAAAGGATCAGCGTTCATTTCATTTTAAAAATGATTATTGTTTTTCTGGTGCTAAATTTCCATAAAACAAAGAATGTATGGTGACTGTTATCGGGATAAATGGTCATCACGGCCAATTGAAGAATCTGCTCACCCAGGGAAACACAGTAGCGGTTTGCAGAACTTTTCCGTGCAATTTTGGTTGTGATACAACAAGCAAATCCTCGAACTACAACACACCAGTTTTGACATCTAGATATCCTAAACTGGTTTCTCCAACCAGGAGGAAACAGAAACCAAACGTTTGAAAAACGCTGCTGTTTACTAGACCACCAACGTTCACGCTGTCGCACCCGACCAGCGTTTTATCTCAGACAACACAGCAAGCTCTGACATAAACATACATGTGCATTTCACAATTGTGTAGCACGATAGGAAGCAGACCGTTGCATGAGGAGACATCACCACAATGCGCTTGATTCTCCTCTCTCTTTCTATTTCTGTGTTTGTCTCTATATCGGCTCACTCTTTCCATCTCCTTCGCTGCTTTTTACTCTATTTTTATAACAGTCAGCAGTCGGTATCAGGAAGCTAGAAATGGTGCATATTCTTTCAGTTCGGTCATGTCGTCACTGAGAGATTTAAAGGCATGCTTATTCAGAGATCCCTTTTATTCTCTTTCATTTCCATTAGTACTCTTTATTTAGCTTTTGCCAGCCAAAAGCCAAATAAAACGTTTATAGTCATCTTATTTTCCCCACTGGACTATAATCTTCACTGACTGCTATACAGGTAGCAAGACTGGCATGTCTGCATGTCTTTGTAGTATCAGATTTAGAAGCTGGTAGTTCAGATAGCGCTGAAGAGAGAACATGCCGATGCAGTAGCGCCGGCGCCGAGTGGCTGTTAAAGCCCTGAACATAAGCCGGCGCGGAGCACGTCAATGTTTGAAGCTGTTTTTTCACAGTAGACGCAAAGCTAAAACTGAGCACGATGGGTCTCTGGGAAAAAAAGTAGTTGACTGAGATCTTTTATTTTACAAAGAGTCTTTATCAAGGAACAACAGTTAAATGGAAATCTATATAATGGAGATGTTGTATATTTTTCTATATAAAGCACCTGAAGATATTTTGTTGTAGTACTGATATAAGTGTGGGTTTAATATACAACGTATAAAAAACTCCTCGATGTACGTACATATATATATCACATACCAATATTTCAAATGATGGATCAGTTATAAATGGAGGCGGCAGCATAGAAAGAGTGCACCTAATACTGTAATGCATGAAAATATGTTTTTATGTATTATGTGATCTCTGTGACACAAACTCTAGTGACCAAACTTTGCAGCTGATAACAGTTGGCAACTTTTAGTTTAGGCTCAGTTTTGAACCGCCGACGCTCCATTTTGATTGATCAATTATCTGATTGTCAGGATCATAATATCGCACCAATTCATGTCTTCATCTTTGGGTCTTGCTTGTCCTAAATTCATAAACGCATGAGACGGGTGATTTTTGGTTGACTTCTTCATTAAGTTGAGTTCAGAGTGAACGCAAACCAAGAAAGTGTTATGGTTTTTATTCTTGGAAACTCAATCCAACCCGAGATTTGATTATCACATTTCAATCAGTCTATATTTCGCATGACCTTACCACATTCACTGCGGTTTGAGGGATTTTGTAGATTATTACAAGCCCGCATACATGAGCATAGCCATGGGAAGTGACTTTGATTGAAGCAAGTGGTTTGGCCCACCATATTTAATTTGTTAACAAGACCTAGACTGTTATTCACGCAGATGAGGTTCAGATGAATACAGGTGATGCAAACCAAACTGAAATGTACGGGCTTCCGCTTTTTCCTCAAATCTCAGTTCTCTTCATTGTTGAATAACTGATTCTGTGTAAATATGTAAAACACTAAATAGTATAACAGAGTGACTTTGTCTTTTATTTAGACAAAATATCTATATCAAATGTAGCCACTGTGACTAGACCAAAGCAACGTAACACATTTTCTTCTCTTTTTTTCTCATAATTTTGTGTGCATTTTTTAAGTGTTAACTTACATTGTGTCTTCAGTAATTCATGTAGGTAGTTATCCATGTATATTTTTATGTGTACATTTCTTGTACAAGTGTTTTTAATTAAAAAACAAGTTGTCACACCTTAAATTTACTCTTGATTTAACTTGTGTGAGTCTTGAATTGAATTTAAATTTTTAGCACTTAGTTGTAACTCAAAGGCCTTGACCTTCTTTCATTTATTCATTCTCTTTTCTCACACTGGCCATCTGCAGAAGGAAGGCACTATGCACACGGATTCCAGTTAACTAGCAGCCCATATCTCCTCTGCTCTACTTTGATTTAAATTGTGCCACTGGCCTTCATGTCCCGCATTTCTCATTGAGATGTTTTTCCAACTCCTCCACATGCCTGCATAAGCTCAGGCCACAGCATGGTGTAATTAAGCCTCTAAAGTGGCGGATTGCTCCAGAGCACGAGCACTTCTGCCAGAATCATGCAGCACCAAATACTGAGCAGCATTTGTAATAATCCCCCCAGACATCCACTGAACCCAAACTATCAGTTTTTGACATAATACAGAGTTTTAATCTGGGTATAAATCTCTAAATCTCATAACACAGGCTGAGATAATCTCCCTCTGGCAGGCCTGCGGGGCTGCAGGACTGAGATGCTCCAGCTGAAAAGGGCAGAACACCGGCTCCACAATCAGCAGAGGTCATGCCAAGGTTGCCTGGTGTCAGCTGCACAACTTTAACCAAAGAGGAGTTCATGAACCACGTTATCTTACCGTCAAACATACAAGATCCAGTTAATGTGCAATATGTGCATTTAGTAAAAACAAAGCAAAAAAAGTAGCAAAAGTGATCAGTAATGTTAAACTGTATAAACAAATAAAGCTATTTCAACATGTCCACCTTTCCCTTTGATATATTTACGGTTATAACTCTGCGTTATATAGGATAAATGCTTCTGTGCATCCTTTCCTTCAATATCTTCTCTTTTGGAGTAGACCCCATAGTTCATTCACTCCTGCAGCAGTTGCAGGTTTTTGTGTCGTTCATGCCTGAACTGCAGTCTGACTGTGAGGCACACGAAAGGTTAGTCTGCAGGTCTCCTGGGGCGGGTGGTGGTGGTGGTGGGGACCTTGGAGACCTTGACTACAAAAACCATCGGGTCTTTGGCCTTGTTGCTGAACGCTCTGCGAATCACATCCACTGCGTGCTGATGAGTCACTCCTTGCAGACTCTCGCCGTCCACCGACAACAGCTCATCCCCTGCCTGCGAAGGCAAACAGAGGGGGGATTAGCTAGACGAGCAAAACTCCAAGGAGAGATAGGATTGATTGTTATTAATACATCATGATCACGTATGGCTTTGTACGTTTTCCTCTCCATCTAAATCTTTTTTTTTTCCTGGAGCAATCTGTCCCATGAATCTGCACTGATTGTGTCCCTTAGCGGGAACCTGATTTATGCCAGAGAGAATTGGGGCTTTCCCATTAGTTTAGTAAAACCACACCGAAGGCCGTCACTAGTGCACATATAAAGTTTCCCCTACAGCACCAGGTTCGTTGAAAAAAGAACATACACCGAGACAACCACACACACACACACACACACACACACACACAGCTGGGACCGTTTTCTCGTTGCTTCCTGCAGGATGGACCGAGGAGAAGAACTTCCTTTGATGTCATCGGCATTTGACGAGGATGCACCTGTCTCGTGTGCTCAACCTCAGTGAAGGTTAGCAACACATAAACACACAAGACCCATGGCCATTGTTGTATTCAAACCGCGTACTTTCCCTTTCCCTTTTCCTTTCCAGTGATTAGACAAAGACATATGTTTCCCCTTTATTTTGTACTTCTACATTGGATCTAATATAGGTTAAATGTATTTGTATGGGGGGAGGTTCCACTTTCAGCTCATCACACAATCTGGTGTTAAACTAAAACCCTCCAGCCTCCCATGAGGACAGTATCAAAAGATTAAGCTCCATTTAACCAGAGAGGAGATTAAATTAGATTTTAATTAGTTTTCAAACCCTACATCAGAATGTCATACGTCTCTTAGTGATAAATTAAGGTGAACATCATTTCCTTTTGAATCTAATGTAAACGTAGAGAAAATGGCAAACTAAGGAGATTTTGAATTGTTCACAATGTACCGAACCATTACACATAAATTCAACTAGATTATTTAGGAGAGGAGAAATATTGTCTCTGTGTATTATCTATTGTGATGGGAGTCTCTAAAGATGAGGAGACATCTATCCATACTTAAATTTAAGTAGTGCATCTCATTGTGGAGGATAGACATTTTTACCAAATCTACCAAAATCCATATTCTCGTATTTACCTCCATTGGCGTTTAGCCACGGCTCTGCTCAGGTCTGTCAGTGAAACACATTCTATAATGTAGTACATGCAATAAAGGCTCAATCTCTGCTTTACTTTAATACGTGCATAAGGGTTTGCAGCAGCTATGGAGTTGGTATCTACTTTTTCCGTTTTTGTGATATTTTACTTTCATACTGCCCTCGGGACAAGTTGTAATACGTTGGTGATGATACTGATCTTAACATTCAGCTCCACAAGTACCACAGTGTCTAAGCACAGTCCCACAGACCTCTGGACCGCTTTATTATTATTTATTATTATCTCTGCATTTCCTTCCACTGTCAATGCATAATGTCTTTCTTCTAGATCCAACATTGGGTTAAATCTGTGTGTCTTGGTAGTGTGTGACTGCAGACACTCTAGAGTAAGTTCATTGACTTTAAACGTCTGAGAAGATGCTGGTCACGTTGCATTTGACACTCTAATCAGGTATTAGAACCGGGTTTTGGTATTTAGCTGTTGTGAAACTTCTTTCGAGTATCTTAATGCAAGTGTCCAAAAATGTCTGTGGTGAATGAGTGTGTGTGTGTGTGTGTGTGTGTGTGTGTGTGTGTGTGT
Organism: Gasterosteus aculeatus; assembly: GCF_964276395.1. NCBI lineage: Eukaryota > Metazoa > Chordata > Actinopteri > Perciformes > Gasterosteidae > Gasterosteus > Gasterosteus aculeatus. Next base: position 12,107,958 of record NC_135693.1, on the reverse strand, counting down.
GTCATCATGTGCGTCTAAGTCGACCAGGCCAAGATCACAGATGAAAGTTAAGTTACTGTGCAGGCGGTATATTACCAATACATTAGCAGACCAGCACCCATGTACTTCATCAATATTCAAGGCGATTGGACACTCGAGATGCCTCTCCACTCTTTTCACCTGCACTCCTGATTGCACATCTTCAACCTCTCCGTGAAAGACGTACTTATCGCCACAGCTGCTCACAACCAGAGGACCTGACGGGTTCTTACACAACGAGTACTTTCTCAAAAATTATTATAATTATTATAATGCATCATTATGTTCAATGTGTTTACCAGCCTTTGCAGTGCTAAAAAAAACAACATTTTGTATTATTTAGATTCTTTTTCATTCAACCGACACGCATTTTTAGTGATATGGTGACTTTGTGTGGCTTCCTGTCGCTACCATATTTAAGTCACCTTGAGAGCCTCATTCGTAGATGCAGCTCCACCTGGGAAGATCTTCTCAATCTTTATCATGGGCTGGACTCTAGACTCCATACCTCCAGATACACTAATACCTGTAAACAACAAACAAATACCACAATCTCAACCTGAGGCATTTCCTGATTCTCATTTATTTACTATTGTTATATATTCAACCAAGGCTAATAGTGTCTATCTACTTTCTTTGGTCTATTTCAGTTATCATTGTAGGTTTAGGTCTTCCCTTCAGTTTAGTGACATCCTGACCTCTACTGGTGAGGTAATGGATATGGGAGGATGAAAACATTCAAATGGAAAGTTTCACGCCAATCAGATCACACTGAAATCAATAAATTAAACTGAAATCAAAGGGAAACATACACAGAACTCACCCAGTGACTGCTTGGCCTTAGAGATGGTCAAAGTGTTGATTTCATAGCTTGCAGATGGCCGAGCTGCTCTTCTCTTAACACCGTGTTGTGAATGTCCATTTAGCCGCTGACTGCTCTCTCTGCCTGTAGATGGACTCCGGTCTCTCGGTGCCTGAAACAAATCCTCCACAGGGGGTCTCCCTCGCCGCTGTGAAGGCACGCGCACGCTGACCTCCGTGTAGCCCTCCTGCCGGCGGCGTCCACCATGCACGCTGTCGGGACTCAACTCCCTCCTCGCCCTCCCGTGCCCGTTCCTCTCAGGCGACCTCCCTCGTTGGGGCGCCGCATCTCCTCGGTCGGACACCGACAACGAGGACGTCTTGTCGTGCTGCTGCACCTCGTTCTCCCTTCGGGTTTGCCGCCCGCGCTGAGCGTTGTGAGGTGATTGGCTGGGGTGGAGGCCGCGGGTTGGTAAGGGGCTCAGGGAGCGGGGGCGCACGTACGCAGAGCCGTGGTGGTCCACGGGCACGTCCAGCAGAGGCGTGAAAGCGCGCGATGGGGGCAGATGGCCCGACTGATGGCTGGACAAACGTAATCTGTCCAACTCCTCGATCAGCTGAAACTCCCGCAGTTTGTCCTGGACCGGTTGGAGGTGGAACCCACCCCTGCAGTCTGGACAAACATTACACCAACACAGTTAAGATCTAAAAGATTCCTCCACAGATTATTGCTTTCACTATGGACGGTTCAAGAAACCACCACAAGCATTCATCTGCTAATCCAACCGACATGAATGGAAAGCTAAAGAGTTCTGATAAACTCACTTTATTCTGTCTTCGCACGACCGGATCTTATTTTGGTAATTTCTTTGCGAAAAAAAACATATGTGAGGTATGATAAGAACGTTGACCCTTTGACCCCTAACTTGTAATTTTGGAAAGGGAGGCACTCGCAGTCAATCTTAAGTAAGACTGTATTGATTGTGTCGACGACCTTTAAATGAAGAAAATAATAAGATAATAATAATAATAAGACCTCCTTATAGTTGAAATCTCACAGTGACCCAGCAGGCTCGTCTCAGTCCTTTCTGTTGGCCACAGAGATGTAACACAAGCTTCTGCTTCAGCAAAGCCACAGGAAACCTGAGATATTTTGTGCATGCCAAGTGTGTTTTATATAAGGATGGGAGGTGTGTGTGTGTGTGTGTGTGTGTGTGTGTGTTTCAGGAGAGAAGTGGGATGACGGAGGAAGAATTAGAGCGGGAGGGGAAGGAGACAAAGGGTGAGAGGTATAATTAAGCCCCTTGTGTGTCTCGCGTGGCTCTCGGATTAGAGGACACCAAGCGGACAGAGAGGGTGTCAGAAGACAGAGGTGAGGTCTCGAAAGAGAAAGGATGAGAGGAAGGGAGAGATATAGTGAATGTACCTGGAATCGGGGTGATGAGGTGACGTCGGGGGGTTCCTCTACGAGGGGAGCGGAGAGCTGGAGAACGAACTGAGAGGAAATAGTCGGCTTGATATGTCACTGGTTTTCCACAAATCCCTTTTTTTCATGCTTTATCTTACCAGAATTTTTCAACTGATTAATCTTTTATCTTTCATTCCTCTGCCTACCAGAGCGACTTTTGAGGATGTCGTACGCCTCTAGCTCAAAGGGCATGACCATGCTGTCAAATTGACCCAGCTCGGTAGTAGGTATCAGCATCCTGCAGAGGATATAGATCAGCATCAGTTACATACATATCAAAAGTTTGTCTATAGAGACATAATTCTATGAGTAGAAATATCTCACCTTATTTCTCTGAGAAGTAGCAGTTTCTCTGGCTTGTCCAAGATTGCCAGAATGGGACGCACCAAATCCTCAATCACAATGTCGGACAAAAACTGAAGGCAAGGTTAGATTGGGACACACATTGGAAAAGAAGAACAGGAAGAACCAACCAGTGCAGTTGGTTGTAGTGAAAGATTTCCATCAGATTCTTCTTTCCCAAAATGCAACACTACATTTTTAGTATTACATTACGATCAACGACTGTACATTTTTCATGATTGATACATGTTGCATGATGTCACTGATTTGTTGCATGGTTATTACATTTTAGGGTTTTCCTGTTTCCAGTGGGTTGAAGTATTTTACTGTGCTAGATAGAAGATAGAATATCTTCTGCTAAAATCGGATCCCCTGAAATTGGCCGCTGAGTGTGAGATGGGGCCAAATAAGACGAGTGGATCAAAGGACGGCTGATATTTTAACCTAATCATAAACGACGAGCCACATCCGTCTTTTTTCACAGCCGCTGCCAGAAACATCTATCACTAGAGGACGCTCGGCAACACGGGAAAAATACTGCACGCTTAAACCAAAATGTAGTTTGACAGGTTTTCAATGGGAGGGGAAAAAGAAACACAGTGTCACTGAGGTGTCAGAAGTATTCATTTCAGATCGGTGAACTCACCCGCCGGCAGTGTCTCATCACAGCCGCCACCTCATCCTGGGTGAGCAGTTTCTTCGCCATGTCTTCCACGTGCTGCAGTGTCTCCGGGCGCGGCGGCAGACTGCCGTCTTTAACTCCGGCACGGGATTCCCTCGGGGAGGTCAAGAGCTGGAAAGGACGACCCCGCTCCTTATCTGAGGAATTCAAGGGTAGAAAAAATAAACAAGACCTGAGGACGGCATGAGATTTCCATAGAAAATAAACAATGCGCCTCACGAAACCAGGGATTGATCTCTCACCTTTGTGGGAATGGGACGGAGACTTGGAGCGGCTTTTATCTTTACGGTCTTTCTTGAAGAAAAGGTTGACAAAGGTTTTCGATCGCTGCAGGCCGGTTTCACCCTCTCCAGAGCTCTTCTCCTTCTGTTTTCTCTTCTTTTTTTGACTGTCCTCTAAAGGTGGAAAAAAAAGGAGGACTAAAGTGGAATTCAAGTCCCTCTAAAAGAAGCAATACCGATTAATTTTCCCAACCGAATGCTGTGAAACACGATGATTTTAACCAATTTCAACAGCTGCAAAATCATGTTAATGAATGGAAACAAGAAAAGTAACTAAATCATACACAAATGTGTGTGCTGGTGTTGAGCCATAGCATGAACAGGACATTCTACACCTCTGTGTTTGATGCTGAAAACATAATTCATTGGGCTTCGTACCCGTTCTTGCTTAACCGTTGGGTGATACACTCTCTCCGCTATGAGTACAGACGGTCCATTTCTCTTCCAGTCAGCTCCTCTATTCACTGCAGTAAATCTCCCTCCGTGGAAAGTAACACAGTAATGCTGATGAATAGCGGCCGGGCTGACCTGAACACACCCCTATCTCCTGAAGGCACTACAGCAAAGTGCTCCAGCACACATAACAAATAGGGAATCTGCCCTGAGCTTCAATGCAAGCACCCGCCAGGTCCTGGAGGTATGAATGAGTTGGATGAACCGAGAAGGAAAGGCTAATAACTCAACAGCCCTGCCAAAGCTTGGAGGAGATACTTCTCCATGTGTTTGTTGTTATTCATTTCTCACAGAGGTATCATAACTGAGAGTAAAGGGCGGTGATTCATCAGGAGCGTGCATTGAACTTTGTACTGTTGGATACATTTTCTTCTGGGTGTTAAATCAGCCGTGTGGAGCTTAGATGTGCTTGTTAACTCCCCGGAGTGATAGAAAGAAGAAGGAGCATTGAACTGATTGATGGCCTGCAGAAAGATATGTGAGGATTTGGGAAAGGATCTCATCACACAGGGAATGCAGGCACTCAGCTAAAGGCTGTGCCTTGTTTCTGACGATACTTCCTCTACGACCAACAGCCACACTACAGAGTGCAACCTGACTCATAAATGAATTTGCGTCCCCCAAACATGTTTGTATTGGAAACTCTCTCGCTAGATCCAATATTTGGTCCAAAACCTGTGGTGTAACATGGTGAACTCTGCGAGGAGGACCTGCTCCCTATTGAGGTATGAAGGCCTCATAACAAAAACGCTGTGATTCTCTCTTTCTAGGTACGGTAGGTAGGTTCAAGCATAGCCATGAAAATCTCCTGCCGATAAGTACTCCTAAACTCTACACACCCTTTAAGTCTGTTAAACGTTTCCATCGAACCTGCAGGTCTCACCTGACACGGTGATGTGGCTCTGGGAACGTCTGATCGGCTTCCGTGGTCTGCTCAGGGCCATCAGTGCTGCCGTCTTAGGTGAGTGTTTCCCTGCCTCTTGGTGCCCTCCGTCTCCACGTCCTCCCGTCTCCCTCGGGCCTTCCCCTTTCCCTCGTATGACGGTGTCCTTCAGCAGCAACGTGGCGCCTACAGCGCGGTACGACCCATTAGTTGAGGGGTGGTTTGGGTGGTTTGGAGGGAAGGGGTCAGTCTGTATGGCGGTGTCGGCCGTTTGCTCTGCGCTGCTTTGACGTCTGGATCGTCCCTCCGTGGCGATTGCGACGTCTACCATCTCGGACCCAAAGACTTGTGGGAAAAGGACCTGGGAGAGACCACTGAGGGAGCTGAGAGGGGTGCTGGAGGACAGCGAGGAAGCAGAGGAGTTTGAGGTTGAAGCCTGGGGGGATGGCGCAAGGCCCCCATTGACCACTGTAGAAAAAAGAAATACATAATTAAATTGAATAATATTGTTGTCTAAAAATATGAATAAAACTGTCCAATTGTCATATCTGAGCACCAGAAACCCAAAGAGAAAAGCTGCAGGGTAACATAGTGAAGCTTCATTTCCTTCTTTTGCACAATCAGTTTTTTGGGACTAGAGTCTGTCTGCCATCGTGTCCTGTTCATCCTCTCAACTGTTGACAGACAGAACATGAACCCGGAGTTATTCCGCTTCCTCATTTAAAAAAGAAACTCAAAAATGATTCTGCGTCTTGACCCAGATGTCAGGTCGTGCTGAGTTCCAGACAGCTGAGCTGCGTTTGAGTTCAGTGAATCAAGCTGTGTTAAGAAGTATCAAACGGATAGAAATTTGACTCGTATGAATATGTATAAGCAAGCTACATATGGCCACTGTTCCACTTTTGTAAATATGATTAATTAAAGTAACTTTCCACATGGAGATAGTGATTAAAAAAATTCCTAATCATAAGGTCAAATCTTCATTAATTTATTCTGCAATATTCAGTTCTATATACAGTAGGTCATTATTTTCACACTACGGTTTCAATCGGATCTATTTATAAAATTCATCTTACACTAACTCTCTTTTGTAAAATAATAATTTAGAATACAACATACAATTGTCGAGCCAGCCATATTCTGCCACCATCTCCTTGTACGCAGGGTATCTGCCAGCTTCCTGTTGAAGTTTAAAAACACAAAATGTTCAGCAGGAACGGAGCTTTGAGCTAAACATCCACAATGACAATGTCCAATAGTTAGATATTTATGTGAGTCATCAGTGTTGGTCCAACCGCACGGCCGACACTTACATCCAGTCAGACCTACAGCACAACAACACAGCCTCTGATATTTCACTTAGTATTTAGTTTACAAAGGTTTAGAAAAAGGAGCTATTATGAATTAAGAATTGTTTTCCGATTGCATGTCAAGTCCATTTTAAGGGCTTGTCTCACCAACACAGCGTGAGGTCAAATAGGAAGAAACTAGGTATCAGGGTTTCATCTAATTGTCAACTACAGCCTTGCATGGCCAGTTTAGTGACTAAAGTTAACCTTACACACTATGTAACTCACAAACGGGTCTAACACAGGACGGGGGGAAGACATAAATTTCAGCTTTCTGTTGATTATAACCTGATCCCTGACTGCCTTTGAATAATGAACGTCGTCCCTGGCCGATCTTCACACGTGGAACCTGAGATCAGAGGAGTAAAACGAGCAAGCAGCAATGTCAGCGAGCTGAGAGAGCGCTCACACACCCGCTGCACAATACACGTGTGCCAATTCATACACACAGACACACACACATACACGATTCCTTTTATCTAAAATGACACGGGTTAAGCGGCGCGGCCTTGCACGCGTGCATGCGTACACAGACGTGCATAAAGAACTCGAGGGCCGTAAGCCAGCAGCCTGCTCTTCTCTTTTTACTTCATCATTAGATTCGTTATTAATTCACCTCAAGTTTAATTTAAATGTCTCTCACCCTGATGGTCAACATGACATGAGTGTGGCTCTTCAGGACTTCGACTGCATTGCTATGGGTGATGTCATCGAAGCTGACCCCGTTGGCCGCCATGATTTGATCGCCCATCTTGATGCCGTGCTGCTCTGCAAGTCCGCCCGGGTCCAACCTGAAGAGAAAATACAATAAGTCATGTACACAATAACAGATATAACCGGTGATATCTATTTAACGGTTTTCTCTTATTAGGTTATACTTTTATGTCATCTACTCTAAAACGTATTTAGAATGTTTTATGCTGTATACAGTATTTACTAAATGTATATATATTGTATTCACACTAAACTCATCAAAGCGTTTTATAAACTCTTGTAATGGTGAGAACATTAACATAATTTGCCTGTCCCAACTTTCTGATTGTTTCCTGGTTATTTTGAATCAATGACCAAAACAAAACAAAACTGCAAATGCCACATTATGTGATATTCTATTGTGTTCTAATTTGCCACCCTGTTCTCCTTTGTGCCCGAGGACACTGCGCTCCACTGCATGCACACACTGCAGCATCCTTCAGGAGGAAAAAAAGGCAACAATTTTCAACCCACACATGGTTCATACTTAGAAACATAAATCCCCAGTCCGAACTCTTTGCCTCCTCTAATGTTGAAGCCCAAACAGTAGTCATCCGAGGTGGTGAAGAGATGTACGATCCTGCGGAGAGCGCTGTCTGAACTGGCCTCTGACGGTGTTCGCCCGCTCTCCTCCACCACCATCCGCCGGTGAATCAGGTCCACCCTGCACACACACACACACACACACACACACACATACACACACACACACATATGCACGCCTGAAAACAGTCTTATATCCGCTTTCTCTTCCTCTGCTGCAGTTAGCTCTGTCAGTCTCAGTCAATCAAAAAGCCATAAAGGTCACGGAGGTAATTCATCCACTGCTGCCACATGAAACCAAGATACAGTATATCCCAGCAGAACGATAACCAGTGTGAGCTACAGTCAAGGGACAATAATTCACAATACAAGGGCCATGCAAAGGTCCGTGCCGGTAACAACAAGGTTGTAGTCCGACCTGTACATAACAATTGAGCAAAGTGCAGTGGTAATATTTAGTTACAGTGTGAGTATTTAACTACTGATATCTTTTCTGGCAGACTTATTGACGATCACACAAGTGAGCAGCCCCTCTCGGCTGTTTGGCCTCACCATGTGGTCTTCTCCTTGGAGTAGCGGATGCCGGGGATCTTGCCCACCCGTCTCACCACCATCCGCAGCCTATTGTTGCCTGTCAGGACCTTCACAGCGCTGCTCATGGTGATGCTCTCCAGGCTGACCCCGTTCACCTCCACCAGCTTATCGCCCACGGACAGCCCGGCCAGCGCTGCGGACAGAGGTGGAACTCAGCGTGATGCGCAGCACTGAACGCCACGTGGAAACAGGGGACCACGCCACCCCAGATGAACGCTCACTGAAATATAGACTTGCCATCACTGTGAGAAACAAAGTCACACACACACACACAGACACTGTTCCAAATAACCTGCAGAGCTGTCATCCTCCACCTTGCTGACAAATATACCGAGTCCATGTTCAGAGCCCCCGCGGACACTGAAGCCCAGACGCCCATCTGGGCTCTTGTCGACTGTCACTGCGTGAATGTCTTCACTTTCATCTCCTCCTGCAACACAAGACAGTCTGAACGTCATTCATGAGTCATTTTAAACCAAATGAAAACCATATACTTTGCAGAAATACTTGATAGTCAATATCTTTGGGGTAAAGGGAACTGAGCCATCAATATTAAGTATCTAATAGTTATAAAATTTGACTAACGTAATGGCAAATCCTCGCATGCATGTGTTCGGTATCTATGAGTGCTACCATACTCCTATTTTAAGAACCAGAATCACTTCTTGTTTTGATATGAGTGGATGAATAATTGACAATTCATCGGAAAAGAAATGAATCAACTATTTCATCCCTATTATCTACAATATATTACTTTATTAATAATACCTTGAATGGCTCTGAACTCTCATCATATTTTGTGCTTATGATTGACTAAACAACAGTCCCGGGTGGGCCCCTGAAGCCGATGGCCCAGGGTATGTCTCCATGGTAACACAGGACTGTGAGCTCACCATCGACAGGTACATTGATGAGAATGACTCTGCCCATCGGCGAGGAGGACCTGCTTCTGTGGTGGTGCTGTTTCTTCAGCAAGTAGCGCGTAGTGCTGTGGGAGCCCCCGGCATGGTTTGAGTGGGGGTGCCCCCCTCCCTTTGTCATCTCCCTAGAGCCTGAGGCGTGAGAGGAGCTAGCCATGCTACGTGTCTGGCAATTCCTCCATTAGTCATCCAGGCAGGAGGATACCTGTGGTCCACGGTCAGGATGGAATTGGTGCAGCAGGGCGAGTTGGCGAATTGAGGCGAGGAACAATTTGGGTGGGGAACTGGAGTTTCGCTTTTGCTGGTCCAAAGTGACTGATATCAGTTGTTGTAAAACAGTCTAGGTAACATCCCCCATCCTCATTAAAAACAGTTCCAGGCCATAGATAAAGCGTATAAAAAGAGAACATCCAAAATCAAAAATGTGACGTAGAAAAAGTTCTACATAATCTCAACACAACGGAATAAAAAAAACTATATATTCATTTTAAAACAAGTGCAAAAAGTAGGGCTCCATGTTTGAACTGTGGACCTTTCCTTTTGTAGGTGAAATAAGTGTAATCCACTGGTTTCCTTTGCAGCCTCTAAATCCATCTCCATGCAGCACATGGTGCTTCAGCTGAGAGGCTGCCGGCCGGTCTGCAGAGGGGTCAGCGGTGCGTGGTGATTCCCCTCGGGTCATGTTTAATTAAATGGATATCTGTTGTGAGGATTATATGCCGCGCTGAGTAATGAGATGTCAGAAGTTCCAGCTGGGATAATAGCAACTCAAACTCATGTTGATACAGTAATGACCTATAACCTTGAATAAAATTAAGATAAAGTAGAATATGTCAACAAAAGAGACGTTGTTGTTGAAGGAGTTTTTCTATCATTTAGCACCACGGACAGCGATACAACATGTTAAACAAATTGTAAAGTTTAATTCATCATCCATAACTAACTAACTGAACCTATTGAATACTTGTTGACATTGTTTACGCATCTTGGTAACATGGCAACGCGTCTTGTTTCAGTCCCAACGGATTCCTGCAGATACTTTGAAAAGTTACACACACACATGTGAAACAGCATCGTGCCATTGTTTAAACCTTTTAAACTAAAGTAAACAACGAATGAGGGCCTTACCTGCCGTGTCGGGCCGGAGGAGCTCGGACAGACGCGCACAAACCCGCCAGGCTGACGCATAATCGGACACCTCCGGAGTATTAGTGCCCCATCAGTGTTTCTCCCGGTGACAGTTATTGTCTTAAGAGGTGTAATCCTTTTACATAAGACTCTGCAGCTCAGCAGCCATTAGCAATGGGCTGATGATGATTAAGCACACTAATTGCACTAATATAATAACACTGCTTCGAGTCTCCGTCGGGTGGTCCCGCGGGGAACTTTGTCGTTATTGTGTTCAGTAAGTCCGTATTTTCCCCGTTAAACTGCAGCGAGGTGCATGTCGAGAAAGTGATCTGAGGATCTTCCTGAGTGGCTTCTCTCTGCCCGTGAGGTGGGTAAACAACACCGCCCGGTGGTCAGATGTGTCACATCACAATTTCTATGGCGATCAGATCCAAATCTCCATTTTAATCAGTCATATTAATTGTCAGATAATGCAACCATGGGCTGAGACATGCACACATGAAAGGCCTTACCTCTCCTGCATATCAGTAGAATATATTTTTTATTATTTTTAGCCTCTTGTTATTTTGTTTTGTATCTATTTGTACAGTTATCATGCATCTAACTGTGGTTTTAAGTCTCTTTGTAATTGCTGTGTTGTTCATCAAGGTTATTTTGTGTTTAGTGGTTTCCCTTATTATTTAGGTTGCCTTGTATGTTTGTCTCTATTTGTAGTCATTCTGTCTTTTTGTGGTTGTTTTGTGTCACCTTGTAGTTTTTTGTTTTGTCTCTTTGTGCTCAATGTGAGCCTGGTTTATACTTCTTTGATTGATTTTTTCTTAGGGAAGGGGGGGGTCTTTCACTTTGGGTCCCCTGGGCATGTGCCCTTTCAGTAATCCTCCATGATAACACTAGGCATTCTTGTATTAGCTCTGCCACTTTTTGAATAGGTACTGTTTCACCAAGGAATACATACAGTTTGATGTATTTAATCAAATAAATTAGAATGGAAATATTGTATTATATATTAATATTGTATTATTCAAACTATCCATTACACGTATTCTCCTTAACCTTTACAAAACTCTCTTACGCATAATCATTTAAGGGTGTTGTCGTATTCCAGAAAATGCTATGACTTTTGCTCGGCCGATTCCTTTGAACTACACATACTGGGGCCAGTCAGCTGTTTCTTGACCAATCATGTGTTGTCTACCGTCCACGCCCAGTGTCCTCCACGACGAACAACGCCCCCACGACGTCACTGCTTGGTGCTGCCTTCAATATCCTACATGAAGCTCCGATTTTCTAAAATCCAGTTTCACTGCGGCCAAGGGACTTGGTGAAAAAGTAAAAGTTGCGATTAATTGCAACTCAACTTAATTGCAACAGAGCCATGTAAAGTGTGTACACCCAATTTCATATGTATCGTTAATATTAATAAGTAGCCGAATGAGCATTAGTGTTTTGTTCAACAGAAGGTAGTATTGCATCCTCAGTTTATATGTAAAAAAAAAACAGAATAACATATCCACAGAATGTAGTATATGATAACAGAAAATAATACATAAAACATAAAAATAGTTTTGTATGCCAACAGAAGATTCCCTGTTTACCCCCCTGTCAATTGCAACGAATTTCTATTTTACGATACTTGTAACTGTACTAAAACGCAGCATAGGACCACAGTGGCGTTGTGATATTGAGAGGTCATACATTTTTGAAAAAGAAAGCCAACCAGGTACGTCTGATTGATGTGATGATTCACATCTTTAATGAATTAAAACGATAAAGCACAGTTCGACTTAGTCAGTGTTTTCATCGCCTCAATGTGCGGCGTTATGACGTTAACTAAAGTGTTAGCTAGCATATCAGTTAGCTTGTAAACTAACGTTACCTAGCTAGCTGACTGGTTGTTAGATTATCTAAACGTTAGACCGCAGTGAAGTGGATTTAATGCCGTTTTTTAGCTTATGATAACATATGATGTTGTGGGAATTTGATTAGATTCTATTATCCGTTTTCAGCATTTAAAAAAATCTAATGTGTGTGTGTGTGTGTGTGTGTGTGTGTGTGTGTGTGTGTGTGTGTGTGTGTGTGTGTGTGTGTTTCCATCTTAACATCAGCTGCCTTGCTAGCTAGCTAGCTGACTGGAAACCAACCTAAACGGAGACCCCGGGGCGTGCCGTGTGTGTGTGTGTCACATGCTATTTCCATTACCAGTTACTTTTCATGTGACATCAAACGTCACGTCTGTTTGGCTTTAAGGATTAAAGGGTATCACGAGACCACCTGGACAATCGGAACTTGTTTTATACGTTCAGGAAAATATTTCTGCGATTGTGTCTTTGCAATTGAACGTGTCAGATGTTGCCTCGCGTTGAGGGGACGTTATGTTTAGTTTGTAGATAACCAGAGAGTAGTTCCGTTCTTGTCAAGGCCTGAACATTGTGATCGTGGTGTGATCTACTCTCCCAGCCTTGCAGCACAGCACATCGTCCTTGATTGTTTATCTATCTGGTCTGACAACATTGTCAAGATTCCTCTGAAAAGCTCTCGAAATGCTGCACATGTACTCGCATGTATTCACATGTAACATAGTGTGAATACTGATCAACATGTCTGCTGTTGTTTAAAGGACTACAGGATGTCTGAAGAGCTGTCCCTCAACATAAACATCAAGGAGCCAAGATGGGACCAAAGCACATTTATGGGGCGCGCCAAGCACTTCTTCATGGTCACAGATCCTAGGAACGTCCTGCTGTCCTCTGAGACTTTGGAGGAGGCCCGAGTGACCATGGAGAACTACAGGTAGAGGTTCAGGAGACCGGAGGATAGAGTATGTGTGCACATTATCATGTTAGAGAGCTAGTGAGTCATGAATGCAAATGAGAGGGGATGTGGCCAGTTGTGCCATTTACGCTGAAATCAGTTCATCGTATTTTAGGGGATGTGGGAAATGAGTGTTTACGTTTTGTTTTCCAAAATCAAAACACATGTTCACCCCCCACTGTTCTGACCTCTTCAGATCTGGGATCGCTAAGCCTGGTCTAACAGAGGACGAGCTCTGGAGGGCCAAGTACATCTACGACTCCGCCTTCCACCCCGACACAGGAGAGAAGATGTTTGTGATCGGCCGGATGTCTGCTCAGGTGCCGATGAACATGTCCATCACGGGCTCCATGCTCACCTTCTACAGGTACAGAAACAGAAATGTGCTCAATGTGATGCAGTTTCCATTTGGTTTAAATGTAATGCAGAGTACAAACACTGCGTGGAAATAGAGATTTTAATCTGTGCACAGAGGGAAATCCTCTTAAAGAATAGAAACCTCTCTCACTGCTGAATATAATTATATGGCAGCTGAGAGGACAGTGAACAGGTGTTTATGTTGATGTAATACAATCAATTGATTGACCGCAAAAGTAATCAATGTAACGATTTGAAGTATTTATCAAGGCGATTTAAAAGTAGTTAATCTAAAGTTAATAAATTATTTAGTCTCATTTAATTTGCAATCCAGGCTTTCAGAAAGAGACCTTTTGAAATGGAAAAGGTTATTACAAAAGTAGGCAAAATAATAGTGTTGAATAATATTCATATTGATACTTCATGGAAATTAAATGACTTAACATTGTTCCATATTTATTAATTATTCCTTAATGTCATGTTGATTTATTTAACATGTATTTAATGTAATGTTAGGATCTATTACTTTGGGATTAGACAAGTAATCAATAGGATATCTGGTGTCACTTTAGCAGACTACCACTGGAGGGGGCCAAAGTATGACTCTTTTCATTTTGCATATGTTTGCCCAAATACTACAAAATAGCTAAAGAAATAAAGACAAGGCAAAGCATCTTCTTGTTTATCTAACACAAGAAAATACAAACACTTGTACTTAATTCAAAACCCTATTTTAATGGGTCGACCTCTAAGGGGTTGTTGTGGCACAGGGGTAGAGAGGGTACGCTGGGAACCAAAAGGTTGGTGGTCCGAGTCCTGGCTGCCCCATGTCCCATGTTGAAGTGTCCCTGAGCAAGACACCTAACCCCTAATTGCTCCCCGGGCAAAATGTAAAAGCCATGGGTTGAAAATGTAATGCAAGTCGCTTTGGATAAAAGCGTCGGCTAAATGACCTGTAATGTAATGTAATGTAATCCTAAAGGGACAGAGTATAAATGCAGAATGTTTCACTGCTTAACAGCAGCGTAGATGAAGGATGTGTTACATGTAAAGTGTCAATAACAACATTTTTCCAAAATGGAAACTTTACCAACTTTTAACATCTGGGCTTTAAATACTTGAGTAAAATAGGTAATAATTGAGGTTCCATAGAGCGAGCTTACTATAACGCATGTTCTGCATGTGTTACATTACGTGGACTGGAGACAGTAGAGTGTTGGTGCGTCGTGTGCTCGACCATGACAAACCTTTTTTTGCCACAATGGCAAATATTGTAGTTCATGCTGCACATTGTCTCACTTCCTCCATCGCACGGTTGTCCCTTCTTATTTACAGGACAACTCCGGCTGTGGTGTTCTGGCAGTGGGTTAACCAGTCCTTCAACGCTGTCGTCAACTACACCAACCGCAGTGGAGACGCCCCTATGACCGTGAAGTAGGGAGGACTTCTCACTTCGCTTCCACTCTAGATCTTTGCTGTCTTCCCTCTAAACTAGTGTCTGTAAGGAGGCTGTGGGATCTGCTGTCCTCTCCTCTTCCCTCACAGCGGTATTACGTTCCACAGTTCAAGCACGTTTAGCCTCACTCAACCATTCACCATTCATGCCGATATAGGTTTTATGCTTCCTGTTTCGGGTCATGCACAACTTGCATGTACATACTCTTTTCATTGTATCACATGATATATCCTGCAGAAATGCATCAAATCCATGCATGCATGAATGAATAATAAGGGGTTTGCAAATGCGTATTCGTATGTACGAAGCATGTCTGATAAATGTTCCGGTGATGATCTTCCTTTTTTGCCTTGGCATATGTAAACAAAGTATGAGTTTGCACACTGAGGCAACTCTACTTTGAATGGTTCTACTTTACCTGATTGTCACCCACAGACCGTATGATGATATGTGCAAATGTTGAAAAGGAAGTGGTCGTCAATGTGTGAATGCATCCGCTCTTCTCTCGTCCCTCACAGTCAACTGGGTGTAGCCTACGTCAGTGCAACTACTGGAGCTGTGGTCACGGCCCTGGGCCTCAAGTCTCTAGCTTCGGTAATGCTCGTTGATTCAAGTGAATAATCCGATGGAGTAAACCAATGCAGATCAATGATCTGAATATCTATTCATATATTTGTGCAGAGATTTCCTGTCTAAACATGTTCTCGATTCTGCGCCTTTGCAGCGTCTGCCGCCGATCGCCAGCCGGTTTGTCCCCTTTGCTGCTGTCGCTGCTGCTAACTGCATCAACATTCCCTTCATGAGACAGAGGTGAGGTCTCGGCGAAAGCCGTTTCCCTCTGCTTCGCCTACTCTCAGGAGCTCTGGACAGCTGCTGCTCCACATGACTTCAGTGCTTTGTCTCCTGCAGGGAGTTGAAGTACGGCATCCCTGTGATGGATGAGAATGGAAACCGGTTGGGAGAGTCTGCCAATGCTGCCAAGCAGGCCATTGTGCAGGTGGTGGTGTCCAGGATCGGGATGGCGGTGCCAGCCATGGGTAATGGCAACGTTATCTACTGTATTTATTTATCTGTGGGTCTAAAACCGCACAGTTGTTTATGGCGTGAGAGATAAAAACTCTCTATGACTCTCCCTATGACGCATACAAAGCCTACTTACGTTAGAAATGTCCTTTCATTAAGTGGAACACTTCGCCTGATTTATATTATGTTTTCCTTTTACAGCCATTCCCCCTGTAATAATGAATTCACTGGAGAAGAAAGCCTTCTTGAAGGTAAGGAGGCTGCATGCATGGTTCTCATCCTTTTGTTGTTGTTTTTTGTCAGTGGGTTAACAGGGTCTGCTTGGTCCGTTTCGTGTGAGGTTGAAAGGGGCCCTGCTTCTTTTCACATGTTACACATACATTGTTATATCCACGCAGACAATGTTGAACTTGACTTTTTCGCCCCGTAGCGGTTTCCAATTCTCAACGCTCCGGTCCAGGTGGGGCTCGTCGGTTTGTGGTGAGTAAATGACACACAATGGACTCTATTATCTGTCCTTTGCAAAGGTGAGTGACACCGTCTAAAACCTCCCGTCTGCACCTCTTGTTTCGCAGCCTGGTGTTCGCAACTCCTTTGTGCTGCGCCCTCTTCCCACAGAAAAGGTACAGACAGCCACGCACGCACGCGCTCTCCTCGGAGGAAAAGGCGGTCAGACTTGTACACGCAGTGCTGTCTAACATGTCGGCAGCGTTTCTAATCATGTTCAACCATCTCTTTGCAGCTCCATGAGTGTGAGCGGGCTGGAGGAGAACCTGCAGGAGAGCATACGACAGAACAGTCCCAACACCACCACCGTCTACTTCAACAAGGGCCTGTAGGACCAGCCAACACATCAACATTCACACGCACGAGACAAAGACGCACACACATGCTATACAAATCCGGTGTGCTGTGGGCACAGGTAGGAGGGAAAGATAGGCAAATTTATTTTTGTTGTCTTTTTTTTGAATATATATATATATATGCACGGAGCTGCTCCAATTGTAAGCGGGGTAGGGTGTTGACTGAAGGGAAAACAAAAATGGCAGGACGATCACTGACTTTTCTCACCGTACATAGATGGCACTTCTTGTAAAAGAAAACCTGACTCCTGTTTTTCATTTGTTATTACTGTGTTGTGGGTTTCGTGTCTTCCTTTGGTCGAAACTGCCTTTAGCGAGGCAGCACATGGTTTGTGTTTCAGTTTCTAATATTTCATGTTGCATTCAAGTTAACGGTTAATTATTTGTCACTCCAGCCTTCAGTGAAGGCTTGTGCTTGTAAAGCGTTTGTGTAGTTGCTCTTTGAATGTCATTTTGTTTTCGGGGCTTGTAGCTGCCTCTTTCCATTTATATTCCGATTTTCAATTCCCGGCTAGTAAAAGTGATATTTGAAGCTATTGCATACTCACTAAGGTATATGGAAATTATCTCCACCTATTCAATTCCCCCTTTTTTGCTCCCTGTTGTAGTTTACTTAATTATCTTTGAATAGTCCAGCTGTTTGTCATACTCCTTGTTAACAGCTTTTTGCTCTCTTCAGCGGTGAAGTGTACTTCTACTCCTAAATATCCATAGACAAGGTAAATGAGGCGCTAGGTACAACATGGCGAAGACGATACGGAGAAATGATACTGCAAAAAGCTCCCAAAGCACAGCCATAGAGCACATCCGTGATCATGGGGTGTGCTATTTATCATCATGAACGTGTACTGTTGCCATGACAGCGTTGGCTTGTTTTTAAAGGCCTCTTTTCCTTTTGAGAGTTATCACCTGGTGCAGTCGCTAGATATAGTGGCATATTGATGAAACATTATTGTTGTGGTTGGTGCTTCTTTGGAAGTTGCCATGTGGAGGAATATGCTTTTGCTTTGTCTAATTTAATTTCTTTAAAGTCAGACATACAGGGTTGTTTTTATGCAACAAGCATAACCATATGAAAAACTACTGTTTGCATCAGAGCCACTGATGTCTGATTGTACCAAATGAAAGTAGCTGACGTTAAGTTGGAAAGTCAAAATACTAAACGCTTATTTCCATGTATTAGCGGGTAACTGTGCGTAGTCTTTGTTGTGGTGTTGAGTTTGAACTTCTCTGAGAGTAATTCAGATTGTTGCATAAGCAGATGACTGTTCACTTAGTGATGATTGTGAGATTGTGAGATCATGTCCGCTGTATTCATCCCTGTGCTGTTTCTGTGGATTATGCAAGAATAAGTATATTTTTTCTTATATATATATATATATATATATATATATATATATATATATATATATATATATCATTACTGAGCACATATGCATAAAGAATGTTAGGGCCTCTAACTTCACCTGGCTCACCATAAGCATCGGAGGACAAGTCAGCTGCTCGTACTACAAGAGCACTTAACCTGTTACAGCGGACACAGTCGCACGCTACCGGCTATGATTCCATGTTTGTGCAAAGTCATGCTTCGTGAGTGTTGCTCAAAAAAAAAAATATTACTTCACAGTAGCGATGTTCAAACTTAAATTCACCTCCACCCAGCTTCTGTAGTCACTCGAGATTGTGTTTCAGAAATTTGAAGTTGAACGTATATTTTAAGTAGACTGTGTGTGTGTTGAGGGACTGTAGCAACTGCACTGTTGCCAACTTGCATACAGATGATTGTGTTTATATGTCATACCACAGACAGACCATTTCTATAAACACATGCGACCCAATTCCTGTTTTCATACGGCTCCTGGCTTCTGTATGACAATGTGAAGGTTTTTGTATTCTTTTTTTTTTTTTTTTTAAATGATTGGGCTTATTTTGGAATGAAACGTTTCACGTTGCTATTGTCATTTGAACACTGAGGCCCCCGACAACAGCTCCTGTTTGAGTCCCTCGCCTCCCTCACACAAAGACACAATCAACGCACTGCAGGACAGTGCTTCAGAGTTGCATTTGGCATTTGGCTGCATCATTAGGACGACCTTATCGTGTTGTGTTTGGGCCTTTTTCCCCGCTAAGGGTGAAACTCCACTATATAACCTTTTGCGGTGCTGCAGTTGGAGCCAGATGGATTTCTGTTGCTGCCTGAAGTGGAGCTTCCGAAGATTGTTTGTATTGAAGATTGTTTTCATTAATGGTGCTGAATGATGTTGACTGAACGTACTGATAGTTGATAATCTATTCAATGTCTGGTGGTTTTCGTGGCTCGTACCCAAGCTGCTTCCGCATTAGCTTCTTCTTTTTTCTTTGTGTCGCGCTAAAGTGTCAAGAACAAATATGAACGTTTTGGTCAGCATTTTAAATACATTTGAAAACGTGAACCTCAGCTTGGGACTGTAACACGTTGCACCCGTAGATCGAGCCAAAGATGAGACGGGTATGAACTGGACAGGATTGAGAATAAGGAAACTGCAGCGTATGATCTCTTTGTTTCAGCTTCAATGTATGTTCCCTTTTCCAGGCTTCTCTCACCTTTTATTTAAACAGAAGTGGTCCTCATTTTTGTCAGTGTTACTCTCAAAAACATACCAAATGTATTGAAAACAATGCAAAGCATCTCCACTAAAACAGTTTATTATAGCAATTTATTGATCGGTAAACAGAATTTCACATAACACCGGTGGATTTTGACGCCCTGGTTGAAAACCCAATAATTTAGTGAATTAAGAAACTGTAGAATCTTATTGGATATTGATGGCACAAATGAAGAGACAATCTGTTATGTTTAACACTCCATGAATGTTACACACACACACACACACACACACACACACACACACACACACACACAGATCTGTCAGTGTCGGTGCAGTGTTTTCTCCATCTATTTTGTATTGTGATTAAATATATTTCCTTGATGTGGGATGTATTTTACTCAGAGCGTTAGAATAAAATGTTGAAGTCCGAAATTTGCCTTCTTAATTCAACAACATTAAACATTGTATGTTTCTAAATGTTTTCTGAATAGATTATCATCCCCTTGATCAAAAGATGGGGGAAGGACTTCAAAAGAAGTCCGATAAGACGTGTTGTTCAATAAGGAAGTGTGAGGAACCCAGATGACGAACCAGATGACTAAGCGCTGCTACTTTTGCCTCTTATTTATTTAGCTTTGTGTCAAGTGCAGATGCACACCTCACAATGATCAACTAATAAGACATTGAACTATTGCTAAAAAAAAGGGGTGCATGCAATTGTGCTTGTATTTAAATTGATATTTTCTGGAATTAATACATAATTACACATTGTAGTCATTTCTTTTTAAATCTCACATCCATCTAAATCATTTAAAGTGGACGTTTGCACCTGTAAGAAGCTTGGATATAAATGCATGGAAAACAATCCTGAAAGACCAGTTGTAACTTTCATGTTGCAGGACATGGATGCTGAGAACTTACATACTATTGTATTTTTCTTTGCTCAATCCGCAAAGAACTTCTACTACAGATACAAAAACATCCAAATGAGTTGGTAGAAACATTTAAATACAGAATAGTCTCAGAAACATTGAGCACAATGAAGATATGTGATTGAGGTATTCTTTCTTTATTATTGGTGCACAGGTACACATCTCTTCAGGGAGCATGGCGTCCACATGGCGTCCACAAGGCGTCCACATGGCGACAGCAGGTGGACCTGGATGTGATTGAGCATCAAACCTGCTCCTCTCAATGTTGAGTTTGGATTCAAGTTGTCATTAACACACACACAGACCGCACACACACTGCTCCGCCATGTTGGAGGCCCCTTCGGGTGCCTGACCACGAGAAGCGGACAAAGACAACGCATACTAACGTTGTTACAAATGAGTTGAGACTTTAGAGTAATTTGTCTTGTCTCTATAAGACAGATTTAAAGTGACCTTTGAATATAAGTCCCTTACTACCTTTTTTTTTTAATACCCGTCTTAAAATCAATAGCTGCGAGGTGTCTGCAGAGGTATAATCGTTGGCAAATCCTGAAATTACATCAGCTTTGTACTGAACCAATGTAGAGGTATGTTGTGATATCAGACAGTAACGACATAAATGTTAGTTTGTAGTGATGGACGGACTTTGACTGCAGTTATTTTTTAATCTAATTAAGGGAACCTTTTTGAAAGACTTTTTTTATGCGGGAGGCTTATTTTGCAGGTACAATCTTCTTAACAGCCTCTAAAACATCAGCGATCTGCACTTTATCGCCAAACTCCTTCTCCCGGTGTTCCAGGAGAATCCCCTGAAAACACAACACACGGTTAAATACAGCTTTATAAAGCTCTGCTGAGCCAAATCTTCACGAGTATTCCAGTTATGCTTGCCTGGTTTCCTGCTCCGAAGACAAACACTCCGCCCAGGATGAAGCCCTCGCCGTTCATGTTGCCCTGGTAACCTGACCTCCAGGCCCGCATGAAGTTCTGCCAGACCCCGAGGCGAATGAAGCCCAGGCCGCCCATCTTTCTCTGCAGCGGGCCGTAGAAGCTCTTCTACAAATCGCACAGTTAAGTTTCAGTCCGATATATTTGACCGTAACCGCTGAAATGAATCCAGAACCTTATTTGTCAACTCTGAAGTCAAGCGTTGGCAGATGACAGCAGGAACGCTGAGGAGCAACTTAAAGTCACGTGACTCATTTCCTCTTTTACAGCATAACTAATGATTACTAGTCTACTCCCATTCTTGGATCATTAAATAAAATATGATAATTGGTCATTGAACAAGCACGCTAGCAGCAAATGAATCCTCCATTAATTATGTATGAGATCCACACCTCAAATATTAATCTCACAAGAGCTGAAACAGTTTGTCAATAAACAGAAAAATAATTAGCAACAATTTTGTTAGTCTATAATTGTTGGTCAGCTTGTTTCTTACTGTTTCTGTTAGGTCAGGTTATCATTGGCAGTATGTGCCTGCAGGGTATTTTAGGAGTAATGCTCGTACAGGTCGCGAGGAGGAAGAGTAACAGTGGCTCTGGAGGAATCGTATATTATCTTCCCCTGCTAACCTTTTCATCTATGAAGATGTCCCCGGCGAAGTGCGGTCGGAAGTCCCGGATCTCTGTGCCCACATCCTCCTTCACCACAGCGACCAGAGGGACCCCGAGCTCTTCCAGCTGGGGCTTCAGAGAGGACAGCCCAGAGGCCTCCTGCAGCGGCAGAGAGAGAGAGAGAGAGAGAGAGAGAGAGGGATACCATCAGGGTAGCTATCACTCACACACACACACACACACACACACACACACACGCTGTTCACATTGCAACACCCTCAACATTGAGGTTGTTGGGAAACATTTTGTGTCACCTCTCTGCACAAAAATCATCCAGGGCGTCGTACGGCCATGACCACGGCCCCGTTCTTGTCCCACAGGCTCCTTCCTTTAATGACGTTGTCGCCTGATGAGAAAAAAAGAACAAGCGGTTTCTAAAACAAGGCACGACAAAAGAAAGCACAAAAAATGCCATGGGTTTTATCAGAAATACAAAAGTTGTAATCTCACGCCTGGAAGATAAAAGATGTAGCCTCCAAAGAGAGAAAAGGAGAAATGTTCATGGTCACACATCCGACTGTGTCACAATAACTTTAGCTTTGGACAAAGACCTTTACCGGGATCTAATCTGTAATACCAGCAGATTTGAGAAAGCAGCTTTGTCTTAAATCCCTCATTCAGTGCATTCGCAATGTATAGAAACATACAACATAATTCCAGTGAATCAGAAAAGTTACGCACCATCTCTGGTGGAGCGCAGGTCAGCGTCTTCGAGGTTCTCCAGTGACGCACTAGCGGCTTTAGGAAGGCAAAGGTCAGTGTTGGCCAAGAAGATCCCGGCAAGCGCGGCTCCGACCGCACCCAGACCCAGCGACCACATCCCCATCCCGAACAGCCCGCCCTCCAGCTCGGACACAGAGGACAGCACTGCAGCACGGAGGGAAATGTGCCAGTCATCTCACACATGCTCATAGTGAGACGTAGACATTGTTAGCTTTGGAAAAATACAGTGTTTGCAGAGTTTTTTTTACATTTCCTATAGGATGGGTGGGTTGCATTTTCCTTTCCTCTCATTTCTTACAGAAGGAGACCTCAAACCTCCAACACTGAGAGCGACAGGACCAGGCCTGCCGATTCTGTCTTGCGTTTGAGGGAAGCGTGCTGTATCCAAAGTAGATTCTTATCACTGGACTCATAAACAGCTTATCTGGGACATGAAATAGCTCACATACTTTTAAATTAGGTAGGCTGTAGTCTGTCCCACACAAAGAGATAACCAGTTTGTAGATGTTGAATTTAAATGCTTGTTTCTTAATGAGCAACTCGGGCTGCTAACTTTATGTTTATTGTTGTCTTCCCATTGTGTTTGATTATAATTGCAGGGCTGTGACTAGTTTTTTTATTAGTAAATTAATTATTTTTTCACTAGTAAATTAATCTGTCAATTCATTTCTTTTCAAAGGTCCTGGAAATAAAAGCGACATATTTTTGGTCATCAACTTAAAAATAAAATCCAAGGATATTCAGTTTGAGTTATTTTACTTGTCAATTAATGAATTGATTAAATGTAATGTTATGTACAGTAAGTTCAATTCACAAAAGGTTACCCATAGCTCCTATGAAACCATTTTACATTGCTATTTTCCTAACACCCCTCAGTGTCATGAAGTGGGTGCAAGGCAGAGAAACCCCGTGCACAGGTCACGGCTGATAAAACACATCTGAAGTTCAAATCCCGGTCGGTAACGGCCAGCTGTGAAGGCAGTCGAATATGTGCTTGCCTGAAGGAGGCTTGTTTGGCTCAGGCCTGGCGTTACTTTGGTGAAACCGAGCGGCGGGCGTTCTTAGTAACTGGGGCCAGGCTGCGGCTGATGGCTGGCTGCTCATGGTCGTGCCCGCCAGAGAGAGGCGCAGTCGCCACCTCAGAGCTGTCGAACAGCTGGAGAGCATCGGGAGCGTGGAAAATGACTGACCCCCCCTGACTACAAACACCCTCAAGATCTCCCTGAAAGAAATAAACACAAGTGTTCTCTCTGAAAGTTAAGCCAGCTTTGTCGTGCTGAATTGTGAGTTTACAGACTTGCAGGATTTTTTCTTCATGATTAAAATGCCCAGATAAATAGAGTCAAACTAGGCAGGCAAGTTCAACGCTTAAAATAGGAATGTATTACTCACCCTGAGGACTTTGCAATATCAAAACAAAAGAGCAAGTGTAAGAGGTTTGATTCTTATCTTACTAGTCTTACTGGGGTATGACAGTCCATTGGCAAACACACTTCCTATATGCACACAAAGCTCTGGCATGCTGTCAACACATACCAGTGTTTCCCCTACCATTGAACAAGTTTGCTCCTGCAAGGTAGTACATCTAGTGGAAACACTGCATATGGTAAATCGCAGTCAACAGTTACACAGAGAAATGAATAAGCAGAGAATTGATAAATTACCACACTTGCAGGTATATGAAAAGTAAGAATTAAAGCCATATACTAACTTGTCTCTATTTCCAAGAAGGCAAAGCAATCGTTATTCTGCAGAGATTAGGCTCATCCAGTTTCAAAAAGCAAATCCCCCAAATGCATTTGTGTTGCGACACTTGAGAAGCCCAATGAAAAATGAAAAAAATGATCACAGCAGCAGCCAATAGAGACAGACGGCCACGCCTGCAACTCAAGCAAAGCCTTGACTGTCTCTGAGCAGTGAGACTAGCTGTCAGCACTGGTAGTGTCAGGTACTAATGTAATGTAATGTTAACACAATCAGGAAATTCTAATGAATAAAGATAATGGTGTGTCATGCATGAAGAGATGCCCGCACGGTGCTGGGCAGAAGGATCTTTGAAAGGAACCTGCACTGCTGTGGTTTTTGAGCTATTTTACTTGAGTATTTTAGATTCTTCTTCTCTGCCACCACTTTGATTTGGACTTTTGATACAAGGCATGATCGGCTTACAAAAACATAATTACACAATCACCTCCACCTCAAACGGAATTTTCATCAATGATTACCTTCAGAAATATGATGATGTCATAGTCATAGATTTAACTACTCAATGACAATGTGGAAAATACTTAAAACAACTTTAAAATGCTACAGAGATGTAAATGCATCTTTTATAATAATGCAATAACATCACTGATGTATGTTAATATTTCGATCTGTAGAAGGTAATTTATTAGTAGCTTTTAACCCTCTTGTTGCCTGAGGGGGGATGTGAGTTTCAATGCATCAGTGCTCGTTGCTTTATGTCCATCAAACACTGAACAAAGCTTTCTTTATAAGCAGGCTCAGTGATTACTGCCAGCCAACTGTAGGATATTAGAAACAAATGTACAACCCGGTTCATAATATTAATAAAAATGCATATAGTGTAAACCAGAATACAGCCATGATTCTGAAACTGTGTAATCAATAAAGTAATGACAATATTGTAAAACCACTGTAATTCTGCAACTGTAATAGAATAATACCAATGCAGTTATGATTGTATTTAATGTAATCAACTGGAATGCATGCATGTAATACTTGCACAACAACTGATATTGACTAAGGATCATTCGAAATCCGAGTTACATTGAACTCACCAGAAGACCACTCCCAGAGGTGTGGTCACTAACTTTCACACCTTTAAGCATTGTTATAAATACCTGTAGGAACCATTGTTCTGGAGTTCGCTGGTGGAGGAACAGACGGGCACTAGCGATGGTCAAAGGACTGACCTGGGGCCTGTTGGTTGCTGAGACCAGCGGCTCCTCAGCTGAGATGTTCTTTTTACCACAACGCCATCTATTTTATTAAATACATTTGATTTTAACCTTTTGATCAGCGATGACCTCTGTCCGTCCGGCGCTACATTGATTCGCACTTTGCCATTAATGTGCAACTACTTTTATTATTAGTCCAGCTGCCGTGCAGTGGTGTGATACCCTATTCCCGATCTGTTATGGCTTCACATGATATAATTATTAAAGACAAACGAGCTGAACCAGTATCCGCCCTATTAACCTTCAGGAAGACCGCAAATAATGCAGGGAGTGACCTCCACACTATCTACGTGTAATCGATCACCCAGCGGCTCAGCAAACTAACTCTCTATACCAGTAACCGAAGCAGTGGGGCGTGTTGACGTGTTGGAGGTGTTGCGGTCATGATGGTTACATAATCGACGCGGACTTTCATTGTGCTGCAAAGTTACGCTGTTGTCACGGAGACGAACCAGCACAGCTCGGCTAACGACACCATTGGGCCGTGGGGGAGTCTGGGCTCGGCGTTAGCATGAGTTGCTAAGTCAACTGCACCTGTTCAGAGGCTGTGACTTGACATGAAGTGAACGGGATGGTTGTGTAATCGCGAAACACTCACCGGAGTCACTGAAGCGACGCGCTGCGCCTCTTTAAACGAACGCTTTGTAAACAGATTTCGGCGCAGGCGTAACTAAACGATCGGAGGAGCAGGCCAGCTAATCGAGTGAGATGGGTGTCAAGGACGTTTCAGGATCGAAAACGATCTAAACGAGGTGCATTCACAGGTACATATACAGATACTACTTCTCCAGCAACTAGCATGATTAGTTAAGTGGTTTGTTGCATAGCAAACACAAATTGCGTTTAATGGCTGTTCAGTTACATGTTTGATTAGATTTGAGCATAAGAGTTGTTCTCTCAGCAGAGTTTAACAAATTCAATTCATTCATGAGCTTCATTAAAACACACTAAAGACCATCACACAACCAGGGCCAGTACAGCAGACAGTGAGTCTAATACATAGTTAAAGGGGACATATATTAAACACAAAGTTGTGACATTGCGTTACATATATCCCAGAAAGGATTTCAATTTACGAATGCAATTTGAGTAGAACACAGTCTGTTAGAGGCTCAGTATGGAGTGGAGAAAACTGGGTTAGGCTTAAAGAATACACAAATACAAATTGAAGCATGCTGCAACATTTATTATGTAATGGCTCTCCAAATTTCCATCAATTCACATTCATTTTATCTGGCCACGTGGTCTTGCATTTTGCGGGCTGTTCTGAGTACCGCCAGCATATTCACTTTATCCCCAAACTCCTTCTCGCGGTGCTCCAGTAGAATACCCTGAGGGTAGAAAACACAATATCACAACAGCCACGTACGCTGGTCAAAAAATATTTATTATATAAAATATAAGTTCCTGCCTACCTGATCTCCAGGCCCGATGACGAAGACTCCACCCAAAACCAGCCCATCACCTCTTAGGTTTCCCCTGAAGCCCCTCCTGTATGCTCGCCAGATGTTCCTCCACACCCCAATACGCAGGAACATGGAGAGAAACATCCACCTCTCTTTAGGGCCGTAGAAATTTCTCTAGGAGGATAAAATGAAGGCAGTTTAATTGTCTTAAACTGTGTGTCCCCACATGTTTCACATAATTCCTTAAAGCCGCGTGTAAAGGCCGACCGTCTGATCCACGTAGACCTTCCCAGAGAAGTACTTCTTGAAGCAGTCCAGCTCCTTGCCGAGGTTTTCCTTCACCACGGCGAACAGAGGGACTTCAAGATCCTGCAGCTGGTCCTTCAGAGAGGACAGCTCAGCGGCCTCCTGGAGGGGGACGGACGGGGACAATCAAATAGAAGGGACGAAAGTTAACCACTTAGGTGACCGCAGAGTTGGTAAAACTGATTTTGTACCTCTCTGCACAATAGACATCCAGGGCGTCGTACAACCATGACCACAGCTCCGGTCTTGTCCCACAGAGTTTTGGCAGTGTGTCGCTCGTGGACTAAGAGGGACAAAGGAGCATTGGTGATTCTAATGTCACACATGTGGGTTGTGGAACACAATGTGGAACTGTGTTATTTGTAAGGACAACATGGGTTTGAGTCCAATCCTATTAAGTTCAGAGAGTTAAATTCGTTAGTTCAAAATTAGAATATTAAAATCATTTGTTCTTCCAAGTTCCCTGTTTGTAATGTTTCCCCAAACAGTGCTTCCATTTTGAGCTACAATAGAATAATAGAAACACAAAAGCAAAAGTATAGTATATCTGCAAGATTATACATTACATGTCATTTAGCAGACGCTTTTAATCAAAAGCGACTTATAAATACAGTAAGTACATTTCAACCATTAGGATACAAACTCAAAAGAACAAGAAACAACAAAGTGCAATTTCAATAAATAAGCCGATTTACAACAACTTGCTATAGATAAGAGCCATTAAAAGTACAATGTAAGTGCTAAAATGTGTTTTAGTCAAGGTATCGATGTGGCTTGTTTCTGTTTTCAGACTCACCCCCTCCAGTGGTCTTCAGCTCTGTTTCCTCCAGCACTTCTAGTTTGGCCCATCCTGGTTCAGACTGGAACCAGTCTGTGACGGAGCTGATGAGCTCGGCAACGAACAAGATCACCTCCTTCAGGACCGAAGTCACACTCACCATGACCCTAAACTCACTCCACAGGCCACCTACAGTGATAACATACGTGTTTCACCTTTCAAGATTCACCTTTCAAATACGCTTCTGGTTCAGTAAACATTTTTAAGGATTTTGATCTTTTGCCACATTAGTCTTTATCTCGACTGTTTGTCTTCAACCATAGATTTAATTTGGCCAACTGATTTACTAGATTATCAGCATATTTCTCTTGGAATGGAAACGTTTGTTAAATGTGTCAACCAAAAGTGTAAAAGGGGGTACTCACCAGCCTGTGCCTCGCTGCTAATGTGAAGAAATCGGATGTTTGCAACAGACCCTTAAGCCGTCTAATCACAGCAAAAGCCTTCTAATATGAGCGTAACGTAATTGGAATTCCTCAGAGACGGCTATGAAACGAGGCTCATGTTGATCTCAATCCTCAGTACCAGGTTCAGCGTGGCGCAGAGTGGAGCTTGTGTTAAAGAGCAATGTAACCACATTTTTTAATGTTTATTAGATTCGAAATGTCTCCTTGATTGTGTCCGAACTGTTACCATCCATGAACATAACAACCAGCATCTCTGGTTCAGCATTTGAGAATGAAATATTAAATATACACATCTCTTCACTCAATGAATGTCTTATAGTATCTGCTGCTAAAGCATAAAAACGTCTTTGTAAAATGTGTCTTTTTCTGCAAGTCCCGAAGTTGCTGCAGTGTTCAGTGAGTCATGGCACCGAGCAAGACCGCCCCCTGCTGGAGGGTTAGCAATATTGCACACAAGACATACAGGGACACAAGCTATTTCCATTATTCTGATAACAGTTTTCTCAATTTATCATTTCAATAATTTGTCTATAGATTGTCAGAAAATTGACAAAAAAATGGCAACATCTCTCAGGGCCCACGGTGAAATGTGTTGTCTTATCCAACCATCTAAGCCAAAGAGGTATCCAGATCACAATCACACACAGGCCGGGTCCTGCGTTGTTTTGTTTGTTTTGTCAGAGGGGTTTAAGGCGAGTGCAGTGTGTGTGTGTGTGATGGGGGTCGACGCACATTAAGCCTTGTGGGAGTTTTATTGCTTTTTAATTACACCTTTTAAATAAAGTCAAGTGACATGATCGCGCCTGCATAATGTGAGTGATAAGAGTGCATCGCTAGAGTGGAACTGGGTAATATTTCACTCATTGGTGGCAGGTTCTCAGAGGAATGTGCTGAGGGTCAAAAAAAAAGGGCTGGAATAGAAGCAGCATTGGATGACACTACGAGGCCAGCTGCTGCGCTCCCTCTGGCTGCTCTGCTGGGCAATATGATGGGCTGTGTGTGTGTGTGTGTGTGTGTGTGTGTGTGTGTGTGTGTGTGTGTGTGTGTGTGTGTGTGTGTGTGTGTTTGTGTGTGCGTGTGTGCGTGTGTTTGTGTGTGTGTGTGCGTGTGAGAGATAGAGTGTGTCAGGTCACGTGATCAGGCATGATACACCATGGATGACCACTAGATGTTTTATTATTTATTCTATAAGACTGCTCAATGTAGTGTGAAAACATGTTCCTACATGACAGCTACGCACATTACTGCAGGGGTCAAGTGAAGCCTGTGCTTGGTCTGATTAGACGCTTGTGCTGTGGTATTCTCACACACATACATAGAAATACAGAACACTCGGCGCTGCTCTGGAGGGGAGTGTGCAGGACCAACAGCCAATCAGAGCTGAAGATTGGAACACCACCTCATTTTGTGTGTTCTCGCATTGGTTGACTCATTAAAAAAGTGAAAAAAGTGAAGCCAATCAGAGCAAATTGGGGAGGACGACTGTCAGAGTTCATTTGAGTAGAGAATCTGATATGGCCTCTGTATCCATTTCTAATACTTTGAGATATCCTGAATGATATTATTGAAGATTGTTTAATGGCAAAATTACACCAGATAAGTCTGTAAACCATTTTTAGAACCAAAACGTCAGATCAACGCAAACAGAAAGCCCAATATGAACACAACTGAATGATCCTTACCCTTAATTAAGGTTGCTGAAGCTGTAAAACGGAACAAATGTGATAAATATTGTCATAAACATACAGTAAACTAATGATGGTGACAGACGTTGGGGATTATCTGTCGTGCATTAATATGTAACAAGCTGTACATGCGCCACAATCTCCCAATGTTCAATAAAGGTTCATGCTGCGACTGCCTTCCAGATGGAACTGGTTGGTAACCGGACAAGTTCAGAGCTGTGTGACCTTGTGGCTGGGGAAAGACAAACAGCTGCTAACATCCAGCCGACTCTGCCGGGGTTCATTCATCTCGTCCTGTTCTGGCAGGTTTGACTTTGACTAATTGTCAAAGCCCAAAACCCCTGCTTTTAAATTAGAATGCAAAGGGGGCCACAACATGACATACACATTTCATGTAGCCCCTCCGACTGCAGGAGGAGTCGCTGCCATGTGGGATTACAGTGCAGTTTCTCTTTATTTCATTTTTTCTTCTTAATGTGTAATGTCAGATACTGTAGTTAAATAATTTCAATGATTATGTTGGATTTCATGTAGAGTTATAGAATGATTTAACACTTCATATGTAGTGAAATGAAATCCGGCCTGATGTGGAAAATATTGCAGTCATTAAAACCCTTCCAAGTTTCTGTTTTTTCCAAGGAAGTTTCTGTTTTACAATCAAGAAAAGTCAAAAAGTTACAATTTGATGATCACATTATTATGTATGTATATGCTTCCTAATTCTCCAGAACATATCCACCCTCTTCCAGCGGAAATGTTATTGAAGCTCTGATAGCAGTTATCTTTCACCGTAACCAGAACAATCTTGTTAGAGTTTTCCTGGTCAGTCATTAACAAATGTTTGGAGGCGATCTACGCAAAACTAAGAGAGGAGTCAGTGTCACAGGGCCTCAAGTAACAAGTGTGGTGTAATGAGTGTTTCAATCTGAAAACACTGTATTCAGGCCAAAATAAACAGGAGGTGTATCCCCCAGAGGTGTCGCACTGTTCCGTCGGACGGGTTCATGTGTTCCTTGGTTCAAGCTGGTTCATGTTTGTTGCATTTAGATGTCCCTGACCTCTGACCTCTGTCCTCTTGTAAACCATAAGCAGTTTTTTTTAAAATATGTAGGGTGTTAGAGCAATGCAGAAGATGCAAAATAAAGTGTGACACATTTATTTTGAGTGAGCTGTTTGTGGCAAAAAAAATGAAACGCAACAGCTTAACTAGCTTCATGTATCTCTAAAATAAAGATTCATTACAAGTTAATACCCAGTTGTTTTTGATTATTTCAATATCTAATTATTTAAAATGTGCATATATTACTTTGTTCTATATTATTTCCATTTAGCTTTCCTTCTGACTAGCTTTCTTGCTAAATGACAGTTAGTTTATCTGGAGTATGTTGGGGTTTTGACCCATATTAGTTCCTAACTAGATGTGATTGTTCAGTAGGGAAAGAATAGTGGATAGACCTTTTATTTTTATCACAGCATGCAGGTGCTGATTAGTACTAGGTTTAATATGACAAACACACAACCTCTGCATAACGTATGTAAAACTATAATGTGATATGTGTATTTTTTGAGTTTTTGTTCAGTTGTGATGGAAAAATTGTCATGCAATTGCTTCTTCAATTACCTCTTTGGTTAATGTAGATTGTGCTTTTTGCTTCCCTGGCTAAATTTAAATGAGGCTTAAAGCAGTGGTATTATATTCACTACTGAGATCTCGTTAACATCCCTGTCAACTCATCACCAGCTGAAATTGGAGTAAGATGAGAGAGAATTGAAGATGAAGTGTTTCTTACTGACATGAAGAGAAATCACTGTAGCGCTTGTAAGCCGAATGGAAAGCTGCACGGTCTGTGTGTGGTTTACAGTCCCATCGTTTCTCCATGGTGGATTGTGCACTCCTGTGTTTGAGCATCACTTGCACACCGACGCTGATATTCTACTGAGCGCTGATATTCGCTGATATTAGAATACGCTGATATTCTACTGAAACACAGGAAAAGAGAGTGACCTTAAAGACCACGAAATAGCTAAGAGGCACATCTTTGAATTATCGCCAGTGATTGTAAAGTAACTATTTACATGGTACCGTATTGAAGAAACAAATTTGACATTGTTTTCTGTGCTACTCTATTTCAGAGGGAGATGTTATAATAAACAAACAAACTATTATTTCAAATGCAGGACTTTTATTTGAAAACAAGGTAACTTTCTACTTTTACATAAATGAACCATCTCAGCACAGTAAAAAATATCTATCCTCTACGTTTTGGATTTTAAGTGATGTACAAATGCACTTGAAATACTTCGAGCAATAATTATTTCAAGTACAGTGCTTAAAATAATATTTAGATGATTAAACCATTAAGAAAATGGAAAAATTGTTGAAGCCCATATGTAATTTATTTTATGTTTCTTATTTAATTATTTTGTGATTAAATAAGAAACATAATAAACGGGAATAATTGCATCGCTTTTTGCAGTTGACAACAACAACCTCCCCCCTCCTCTCCCCCCCCTCCCAGTCCAAGCAGACAGAGCAGTTCCACTGGGTTAAGGTGGGTGGGGGGGGCCCTAATTAAGATGTCCCTGCGCCTTAAATCAGAGATGTCTTAGCTGTTGAGGACTAAAAACACACACACAGACACACATTATATTGTACACAAGAGGTTAACAAACTGTTATCTCCAGTTGCAAATGCCCTCCCATTGTCCACTCCCCCCTGGAATGGACTGTCCCATGGATTCACATGACAAGTGGATTGTGTGTGTGTGTGTGTGTGTGTGTGTGTGTGTGTGTGTGTGTGTGTGTGTGTGTGTGTGTGTGTGTGTAGGGGGGCTGGGTTGTGTGTGTGTGTGTGTGCGTGCGTGCTTGTGTGCTCTCTTTACCATATATATTGGGCCATGTGGACACGGACGTGGAGTTTTGTGGGGTAGACTTTGTATTGGCTGCGGGGCTGTCGGCCTCTTTCTTCATTTATCTCTTAAAAACAACCAGCAGGAATAAAAAGCAGCCTTTAGACTGCTTGTTGGAGGGAACTGAGGAAACTTTTCTTCCTGAATATCTAGCAAATATTCCCTGTAGAAAACAAAATGAGTGACATACTGGACGAGGGCTCTTTCATGTTCACATCGGAGTCCGTAGGAGAAGGACATCCAGGTGAGTCTTGTGTGCAACGCAGGGACGCAAGCAATTAAAGTCTTAACTGTACATTTCTCTATACATTTGTTAAAGAAAGACATTTTAAAAAGGTTTTTAAAGAAAAGCACATTTGGCCTTTACTCATCTAAGCACAGTGAAATATTGATTCAACATTTCTGCCTAAACTGTAGAAACATGCATTAAACTCAATGCAAGTTGGACAACGTGTCCAAAATAGCTCCACAGTACTGAGCATTTACTCACCAAGCGTGGCTGGTATTCCATTCACAGCAACACGTGTTTACGCCTCTCACTTATGGGCAGCAGGAGGTGGATGTGGCTGACGCGCTGGTGTAGGGTTACACGCCGAGGGAAAAGTGTCAATCTATCCTGGGATACAACTGGCACGTTGACACTCAAATTGGGATGCTGAACAACGTTAATTAAAAGTGACCCTTTGCTGTTCTGTGTGGATTGCTGATGGATGTGACTCATTCAAGCAAATCAATTGACAATACTTTGAGTGAGCATTATGGAAAATAATTAAATGGTTTGTAACACTACTATTCCTAAATAGGTATAAGTGTTTATTACTGTATTTGTGAACAAGTCTTACTCTTGTAGACAACCAATAAGTGGAGGCTGTTGTACGATTATTAGCAATATATTTAATACGGAATTCTATGTTTATATACTGCGTACAAATACTAAACGGCTAAAATTAAAAGAAAAGCATTACCCAGATGTTCCGACTTAAAACCTGATGATACAAGCTAAAATGTAATCTACCCTGTAATCTCCTCCTTTTAGACCGACCACCTCACCCCCACCACCGTTGTCAATGTGTTGGAAGCGTTGAAAATATCAAGCAATGCGGTTAATCAATCATTAGTAACTTTGGTCAACCAGTTGGGCAGCTTCATGTGTTTTTGAATGTAACTTTTTATTGAATGAAGAACACATTTACTATAGAAAGGTAGAATATATCTACTAGATACAAATGGATCATGAAGTGTACATTGACTTTGCAGGCCCTGTTTGTACATTCACTCGTGTTTGTGGCCTTGGTTGTTGGGAAGTTGGAAAGATTGCTGAACAAACGTTTTCATTTGATAACACATCTGGTCAGTTCTCACAGATTGTGGCCATTTTTTTGGGATCAAAGTTACACAATCATTCAGGTGCAGACTGTGAACCAACTGCAAAGTCAAACTGAGTAAACATGGAAAGAATCAATTCAATTCATTGGATTTCACTGAAATTATATTTTTCTTCATGTCAAGCCAGTGCAATCTAATATTTATGATGTTTGCAATCCAATCAAACTGATAACATTAAACACTTTAAATATGGAATATTAATATGTAAACTTTCAAATAACTTATAATGTAATGTCTATAATATGACACTAGATCATTTCTGTATCCTCCAAACGCTGAATCATGGATTATACGGTCAAATCACACCATCTCGATCCTGAATCTCAACTTTTTGTTCAATACTTTTACGTTTTCCTCCACAGATAAGATTTGTGACCAGATCAGCGATGCCGTCCTGGACGCCCACCTGAAGCAGGACCCAGATGCCAAAGTTGCCTGTGGTGCGTAAATTCACTTTTACGGGGGAAAAGAGGGGGAGAGAGTTTATTTTGAATTCTGAATTGAACTCATCTGGATTGTCAGGTTTATTTATCGTTTTTCGATATTAACCTCTGAGTTTCACAACATGATCACTCGGGAGAGCAACCCTGTGAATTTGCTACTATTTGCAATCGGGTCTGTCATGTGTTTGCAAATGGTATTTCCAAACTCCAATGTGCACCTGTGTCCCAAAATGTTCTGATATGGCATAAAAAGCCCACATAACATGTTAATTGTATTGACAGAGACGGTGTGTAAGACCGGCATGGTGCTGCTCTGCGGGGAGATCACCTCTCGGGCCAACGTGGACTACCAGAAGGTAGTGAGAGAAGCCATCAAACACATCGGCTACGACAACTCGGACAAAGGTGACAAAATAACGCAAATGGATGATTTGGATGTAAATTTTAGGTGCAACATGTAAATGATCAGAATTTTATAAAAAAGGTGAGACAAAAAAAAACAAATCTCACCAAAGAAATGAGGAATCTTTATAAAATATGAGAAAGAAAACATTTTGTACTTTCAAGAATTATCATTTGATCTTGATGGTATCAGGCTTATAGTAATCTAAAAATCATCTATATTAACTCATTAATATCAGGTAATTAATCCATTAATGTCATCAATTACCTTTTTTTAATCAAATAGTTTTGCCTTATATCTTCATATGTTTCCCCATTCTAACACTTTCTTTTTTACCCCGTATTACTCTTTTTTACGTGGTAATTGATTTGGTAATTTCATGGTTTTACTTTATTAATACCTTAATTATCAAAGAACTAAACTGTTGCCCTGCTGTTATTACCGAGCTGTAATTTCAATTGCAACCACAATACAAATGATTTGCCCTCTGGTCTGTTTCTCTCTCTTTCGTTCTACAGGTTTTGACTATAAGACGTGTAACGTGCTGGTGGCTCTGGAGCAGCAGAGTCCGGACATTGCTCAGGGAGTTCACATTGACAGAGAAGAGGAAGACATGGGAGCTGGAGACCAGGTACGGCAATTGCAATAGGACAGTGTGTCCTTTGTCTCATGTCCACTGAGGGGCTGGATGATTGTGACATAAGTCAAGTATCATGGTTTGTTTGGCACATTATGACTCACATTTACTACACATTTCCGTAGGTGTGGAAGATAAGTCCGCTTTTTGTTCATCATATCATTTTATATCAACATAACTATCTGCATGAATATATCCAGCCGATAACAATCTGTGTCATTATGTAGTTTACATCTCGCTGTGCTTTGCAGGGTCTGATGTTCGGCTACGCCACAGATGAGACCGAGGAGTGCATGCCTCTCACCATCGTCTTGGCCCACAGGCTTAACTCAAAGATGGCTGAACTCAGACGTAATGGAGCCATCCCCTGGCTGCGTCCAGACTCTAAAACACAGGTATGGCTTATGTGTATTTTATGCAGACAAATAGGATTAGGATTATTATCCTGTAGTGTTATTTGAGTCACTAAAGCAGCAAGAGGAAATTAGGTAAATGGGAAAGAACTCGGTAATTGTAAAATATTCCAACGTGGTGTCCTCTTTTTTTTTGATTTTTGAGTTCTTGTGTCTCAAAGGTGACCGTGCATTATGACCAGAAGAACGGAGCTGTGATCCCCAGGAGAGTTCACACCATCGTGATCTCTGTCCAGCACGACGACTGCATTTCTCTGGAGGAGCAGAAGAGAATCCTCAAGGAGAAGGTAGAGCCTCATAATTCCACCTGCTGGACTCTGTTTGTTAAGGAAACGAAGGTTTCACCACTGCGTCTATTCAATCAGGTGATCAAAGCCGTGGTTCCTGCTAAGTATTTGGATGATAAGACCATCTACCACCTGCAGCCCAGCGGTCGCTTCGTCATCGGAGGACCTCAGGTGACCGTCACAAACCAGCTGTGCATTTCATCTAGAAAAAAATGAGAAACTTGTCCCAGATTTTGGCTCATCCTCTCTTCTGCGGGCCAACAGGGCGACGCTGGTGTGACAGGCAGGAAGATCATCGTGGACACGTACGGAGGGTGGGGCGCTCACGGTGGCGGAGCTTTCTCCGGCAAAGACTTCTCGAAGGTGGACCGATCGGCTGCCTACGCTGCTCGCTGGGTGGCCAAGTCTCTAGTCAAAGCCAAACTGTGCAGGAGAGTTCTAGTTCAGGTGAGCACAGTGGCAACCGTTCACCCATCCCAACACCACAAGTGGGCGAGAAGACCTGCGTTTGAGGCATCAACAAGCTGATGGAACTATTTCTATCTACCTGTGTGTGTGTTCTAGGTGTCTTATGCCATCGGAGTGGCCCAACCTCTGTCCATCTCCGTGTTCACCTACGGCTCATCCAAGAAAACAGAGTCGGAGCTCCTCCAGATCGTCAACAAGAACTTTGATCTGCGGCCAGGAGTCATCGTCAGGTAATGATGATCTGACATCTGTGTCCTTGTCACGGAGATCAAGTCAAGGCTTATTTTGGGTCTTTTTTCACACAAATGTTTAATAGGATTCAAACGATTGACATTTTGGACAGATATTGATGTAATCTTCAATTTCACTGCTTTGGGAGAAGAATTGAATCACGAATTCAAGTATTCAAGCTGCAATGCTTTAAAACATGACATAGTGTTCATTAATTGTCATGCAAATTGAAATAACTGTTTACCTTCAGCTAATCCAGTACCGAAAGGGATGTTCATTCACCATAAAACTAATAAAAGACCATTGTCTTAGCGCACACACTGGTAAATTATTCGGGCCGTTACAAATTCTGATGTTGCATTTCTTCTGTGTCCTCTCTAGGGAACTGAATCTGAAGAGGCCGATCTACCAGCAGACGGCCTCTTACGGTCACTTTGGTCGACCAGAGTTTACTTGGGAGATGCCCAAAAAGCTTGTGTACTAAATTCTTTCACCTGCTCGTCCTGTTTGACCCGATCTAGAGGCTACATGAGACTTTTCACTCTGATAAGAACTGATGAGGCATTTTTTAATAGGAAGAAGTAAAGCCACAAAAAGAATAATGATAGGCTCAACTGGTTGAAGCAGTAGGACATATCACGTGATGGGACATATCTCTCCAATGAGTAGAGACACATTGTGGAGGCATCTCAGTAACCAGTCAACCTCCCCTCCTCATTATATAACCAATTATTGGTATATGATGATCTAGAATATAATTATCTTAAGATAATCTACCGCACTACAAACAGTGTTTTACCTCAGAGCTGTGAGTGTGTGAATATTCATTTACGTGACCAGTATTCTGGTCTTTGACAACAGCAAGTATTTCAGGAGTGACTTTTCTGTCAATATCAAAGCAATTGTTGCGCCACCAAAGGCTTGGCTTGAGGTGACAGATGATACATTTTAAATAATAAGAATAACATTATTTTAGTTCATTACATCCCTGCAGCATCAGAAGGGAACAAGACATGGATGTTAAAGGGGACATCAGGCTGCTACAGTTGCAGGATGCAGACCTACTGACCATAACTGATCACGTCAGGTTACCAGACTATGAGACCAGTGGAGATATTTTAATAAACACCACACCTGCTGATTGATATTTACCGTCACCACACTGTATTATACATTGCTGCACATTAAAAGCCAAAATAGAGGATGCACACTGAGGAGCTTACCGTCTTGTGCTTGGCATTTATTGCCGTTTTTTCCAATTTCACCAGAGGGGGAAAGTATTGAACGAAGGTGGCCGCGCATGCTCTTGCATCCTCTTAGGACCACGCACATCTCTTTCTCTGACTCGTATTCACCTGATTACAGTAACACTAATCATGACTGCAAATATACTTTTCTACGTTCATTTTGTAATTAGTGTTCTAGGAAGTTGTTACAATCACGTTATACAACAAAAAATTGCCGTGCAGTCTAGTGTTGCTATCTGGTCTTTATTAAGTGCTTTATTTCAATAACAAGCTGCTTATATTTTTTGGTCGCTGATTTGTATCTTCTTTTTTTTGCCTGCAGGACTGTCAGTAGATGTTGCTTATTTTAACAAAGTACTTGTAGCTTCTTCTCTCTTTGCTCTCTGCAGTGGATTACCAAACTGTATGCTGTTGAGAATAAAGCATCTACAGCCCTGCAAATGTCTTAGAATTGCTGCATTTTAACAATGTTATAAGCCTATGTTGAATAAATATCTGACAGAATACCTTGGTTTAGATGCAGATATACTTATATATCTCGTATGGGGTTAAAAGTTTTACTCAATGTGTATTGTTACGTTGCAGCTCCTTATTGTAGATTGAGATCCTTCCACTTGGATTTAGTGGAAGAAATCGAGAACAAAGCATTTAGAAAATGTTATTTTAAGTCAGCTTTCAAGATTGCGTAATTTAAAGTATTTACTAAGATTCTTACATTCTGAATGGAAGTGGGATTGTGAGCAGTATTCATCTTAAAATGTCATGTCTGTGGGTGTTTAGGAATTGTGGTGCAACAACCGGTGCAACATTGTTTTTATAAAAGAGGTTTTACTCTATTTCATGTGTTGATCTTCTGTCAACTTTGTTGGCAGAGAAACCACAGTGTAAATAATTAAACAATAAAGACAATTAAAAATGTATCGTGTGGCCCAATCCACAATATGCAAGCTTAGAGTGATGTGTGCTATTTATTTTATGCCCCCCACATTTGTTTTTAACTTATTATTAATTTTATCACATGCTGTAGTTTGACTATTACAATTACATTTTTTCTAAAGTACTATCCCAGTCACATTTCCAGATGTTTACAACATACTTTCTAATTTATCTTTAAGACATTCTCAGCATCATAACAAAGTGCGACTTTTCCATATTTTCAAGTCCTCCTATACCACAGTATTCTTTTCATTTACTGATGTTTGACTTTTCTTCATGACTTTTATTTAAAACATACTATTGTATGATTTTTTTTATCTTTAGGAACCATACTATTTTAGAAATGTATTCATTTCTTAATAGATACTTGGCATGACTTTCAATACTACCCTGTGATTTTTTTCTACATGTTATACTAACTCTTATGACCATTTTCAACATACTACTAGAAAAAAAGTGTATAAAAGAAAGTCATTAATGAGTAATAGTATAGTATCTTTTCAAAATGTAAACAGTATAATGAAAAAAAGGTCATGGCATGTAGAAACGGTCATGAAAAATCAGTATAGCATGTTGATAAAAAAAAGGTCATTGACTATTCAATATAAAATAAACCATCCAGTCCATAATATGTCAAATGTAATAAAATAGTACATAAATAGGGGAGTGTTTCTAGGCTATAAGTAGGGTATTTAGTTTGTCTATTTAATGTGTCCTGTTAACTCTATTGGTGGATAAACTGGACTATCAATGAAGGAAATGAAAGAAATTAAGAGTTGTGTTGACGGCTTGCGTGCATTACATGGAGCAACATACATGGAGTTATTTTAAACAGTTTTATTTGTTGAACATTAAGGCATTTATATATATATATATATATATATATATATATATATATATATAGATGGACTCACAATCATTACTTTTCATCAAAATATAATATACAACTTAAACCTCTTTGGTTTTCTTTATCAAAATAATATATAAGGCACATAGTGAGCATTTTTTAGTTGCAGCTGCTAATTTGTCAGAATGCTTTCACCAACCACTACTGACTGCGTGAGGGAGATTCCTGCAGATATTTAACCACGTTGGTGAGAGCAGCATAAGCATTCTGACAAGATATACAGGAAGGTTTATTTTTCAGCATTACGGACTCTTGATTAACAAAAGTAATCTATTACGTCATGGCTAATCACTTATATTAAGCGAAACACAGCAGAGCAAATCGCCGTTAATTGAACAAATGCCATTGAAACAAAGACAACAGAAGGCCGACTCAAACAATGCAGATAGCTGGTGTCGTAACATTTTCCTGAGTCAGAGGTCAGACAGATCAGTAAATGTGGAAAGAAAGAGCACAGAAGGTAGAGCGGTTGATATGACATGATGAGAAGGACACCGGACGGACAAATCGGAGGATTTCAAGACATTTCTGTAATGTTCAACTGGAAACCAGGGCGGTACGAGTTGCTTCTTAAACATGCATAAACCGTTCAGACCAGGACTTTTTAAGAGGAATGCATTTGGTAAAGGTACTGTATGGTCACAAGGCCACGTTCCACTTATAAGGAATGTCTGGAAGAAAATTCTGAAGATCACAGCTGAACCTGATGCAGAAGCACACGCAGGAGGTCAAGTCATCGGCAGGACTTTGTTCAATTTTCTTTGTACATCTCAAAGTAAAACTAAAGCTCATTTGGCCTCAACCTGGCTGAACATTCACCGCTGTAGAAACAAAAAGGTTTCAGTTGGAAAACAGTGACATTACAGCTCAAAACGCAATAAGCCGTTTGACCAGCAGGGCGAGGCAGAGTGGGGTTTCCACCCTCCAGCGCGTTCCAGTCTGCACAAGCTGTTCCGCGTTGATACCAGACTGTAAAACTCTGCCCCACATGTGACCGCTGGTGGTATGTGGGAGTAATATTTTCCGTGCATAGACGCATTCTAACAAGACTCCAACGGTTGTAAAACCCTCCGCTTGCGCCTTTTTTCCCCCCACCAGAGAGCTCGGAATGTGTTACTATTACACAGAGATGTTGAACAATCCAAATAAAAATTAGCAATACTCGGTATGTGTAAGTAAGAGGAAGTCAATAAAGGCACAGGGACCAAGTTTCAATGTAAATGAATTGGTAGTGAGAAACTATCTGCTTTGGTAGATGTGGCACTCACAGGAGATGCTGAGATGCAGACCTGCGTCCATAGGACCTGGAAACGTGTGTGTGATGCCTCCTCCCTAAACTCAATAAACCACAGTGCTCTGGCTTGAATTAGCTGGTGCGCGTTTGGCCTCTGGACATTGTTTCGTCTCTCTTTCGTATACTTAAGTAGAGCTCTAGAGAGAAAGTTGAATCCTTTGGAGGTTTACGGTTGTTCGAGTGCATTTATCCTAACAGAGAGACATCATGTGATAACGGTTAGACTTAATGAGCCACCAGGTCTTTAGTCTTTTCTGTATGCAATTCAACCCACAACAGCAAGTGACACAAAATGACTATTTGCTCGGCTTCCTAAAACATTTCCTACACATCCATCAGATGCAGAGCTGATGGATCCAATATTCACTTTCCTTTTAGTCTCGGCTAAACAACTGCTGAGGGAAAAAAGTCTCCAGCTCGCCAAACTGTCTAGTATCGAACAATCTCTTCACTTTGGTGACAAAGTAGCAGACGGTTCGCTTACCTGAATAACACAAGAGACGCTCAAGCAGCTACGATCCACAGAATGTAGAGTGATTATTATTATTCTCAGGGATTTGTTTGTATAAAAAATATTGCTTAACACCAGTTTGAAAGTTTGCCAAACGCAGAGCGCTGCTCTGTTCTTTCCCTCCACAATTGAAAAAGACATTTATATACTTAACCTTTGACACCTTTTCTCTTAAATTTAGTGCATTTATACAATTCTCTCGTTGGAAAATGCGCCTGACTTTGCTCCTACTGTAACACTCCCTCTCGCATATCTCAACAGCTTGACTCCTTACGTACGCTGAAGAACCGCGGCTGTCGCCTCGAGGAGAAACGGGCCGTGGGAGGGGGGGGGGGGGGGGGGAAACGTTTCTTAATCTGATTCACTAAGTACCCTTCTGCTGGTCAAAGGACTGAGTTGGGAGAGAATTTTGGTTTCACACTTGTGCAATGTGCAAAATACAAACAAAGCTCTTGAGAAGACACTGAGCTCTGAGGTGAGTGCAACACAAACTTAACACTCCACTGTGACGGCAGCAGGTATACCAAACCCCCCCCGCCCACAGCCCCCCGGGTGGGAAAAGTAGGATCAACTCGGCCATGAGCGTCCACCGCGCCGGCCCGTTCTCCGACGGATATGCGGCTGGAAATGATGAACTCTTTTGACAACCAGTTTGAAAGAAATGAACGAGCCGACTGCGTAGGCGAGAAGAGCCCGCGGTCTAGAGGATGGACATGTTCTCGGGTTGGTGCTGATGTGGCTGCGAATGAGCGTGTAAAACTGGCCCTCCCAGTGATCCCACTTGGTCCAATTTGTGTTCTTTCCCAGCCGGTCCCAGGGTCCCCCTGGCCAGCACCAACATGGTGTCCGACGACACGCCGGCAAACTCAAAGGCGAAGGTGCCGTAAAACAGCATGACGATGACGCAGAAGACCCACTC
Source organism: Gasterosteus aculeatus (assembly GCF_964276395.1). Taxonomy (NCBI): domain Eukaryota; kingdom Metazoa; phylum Chordata; class Actinopteri; order Perciformes; family Gasterosteidae; genus Gasterosteus; species Gasterosteus aculeatus. The sequence continues at coordinate 12,064,754 of NC_135693.1, read as the reverse complement.
GAAGATGGCCGATGCGTGTTGAAGGACGAAGCTCTCCTGACAGAAAAACACGCCGCCTGAGAAGGTGGTTAAGGACAACGGCCAAGCAGTGAGGCCTCAGCATGCAGCCCGTGTGTAGACTGCCTCAGAGTGCAAACCTTCAAACATTGACTAAATACAATATATGGAATAAGAAAAGGTTCTCATTATGAAATTTTAAAAATGGCGCCTTTCAAAAAGAAAGACTGCAGCACGAGGGCGGTGTCTCAATATTAGTGGCTTTTGTCAGGAGTATTTTATATATCTTAGATAGAGTGCAACTTAAGAGTGAGAATAGCGTGTTATGAATCAACTAACCAATATCGTCATCTACCTATTAGCAGGAAAGCGCATTAGCAGATTTCAAAGTATTGACTCATCACAGCAGTGACTGTAACATATATGCACCATCTCTGCTATACATCTTTTCACCTATAGCCGTAAAACATGGCTCACAGCAAGAAATACTGGATCTGACGTTGAATACTGGAGGGAAACCGTAGTTGTGATACAACGTGAGGGAGATTCCTCCTTCCTAATCCGAGCGGACAGCGCCGCGCTCTCTCCTAAAGCACTTGACAGCCTCGAAGGCGGCCATCTGTTCGTGGCTACAGAGGATACTGAGCACCAAGGCCACGAAGGCCAGCAGGGTCATGCCGAGCCGGAGGTGGGCCACGTTGTACTCCCCCTGGGTCTTGGCGAGGCGGTAAGTCAGTGCCGACTGCAGGGACACAAACAGCATACCGGTGGGGAAGGCGATGCCTGCTCCGACATAGTGGAGAACTTTGGCATTATCCACCTGTCATATGGAGAAAAGAGACCGGGGAGACACGGGGGTTACAACGGGTCAGACAAAGAATACACTGAAGCCGCCCTTTGGCAGCAGGCTTTATTTAAAACGTGGGAACGATCAAAGAGGAGGCGGGTGGGAACGTCCGACAGCTTCCGCGTCAAGCTGATTAGTCATTGTTGTGCAATACTTTGACCAAAAGCCACCAAAAACATATCTCAGTTAAGGGCCAACAAGAATGACTTGAAAGGAGATGGGTGATGGGAAGTAGACAACAGCAGCGAGCCACGCTAAAGAATGCCTTCTTATCGCCGCTGGTCACAAGTACAATAAGAAACTGCTCAGGAGCATGTGACCCCACACACACACACACACACACACACACACACACACACAGAACAGATAAGAGAGCCAATAATTTTCTTGGCTGACACCTTGTGGTTGTTACTCTGCTCCAAGTAACTCTCAGGGATCATTAGAGCAAAAGCCTAGAAGTTATTTAGTTTGGGGGGTTTTGAGCCATTTGTCCGTTGAACCAGCAAGTACATGCTGAACATTCTTGTGCAGTCGGCTTATCCCAGAAGTGACGGTGTAAGATTGCCAGACAATTTAATATGACAAAGCACACACAGCAAATAAAAGTGTTTTTTCGGGTCCGTCTGAGACATCTCCACATCTGGGAGTGAGGCTGGGAAATTAAAAAAAAAAAACAGAGCGAGGCCTTTCGCAGACTTCAATGTGTTTGATCAAAAAGCGGTGTTCTCGGGGGGGGTTTCTATTTCAGTCCAGCGGGTTTCTTGTCAAAGTGGCTGCTACAAAACCTTATCTCTTCTACTGCATCAAACTGGCTCTGTGGGGGTCTTGGTGTTGTATTTGAGCCAATTTGTTTGTCACTATACTCTGTAATGGAAAAACACACTCACACATACAAACAACAACCAGATGTCTTGCTCCTCTGGTTCCTTGTTATTCTAAGTGATGTTTTAAACCCACATCCAGTTGTGGCAAAGTGGTGCTTGTACAAAGTACTAATCTGTGAGTTTTTCAATGAGGATGTTTGGAAAAAAAGAGGAAAAGTTTTCTTGGCTTTAAAAAACATTTTCAGATATTTTATGGACAAAAGGAAGATTAATGTGTAATGAAAAAATGAGTTCTCTGTAAGCCACGTCAAGTAGCGGTCAACAAAACACTCCACGGTGTGACGCGCCGTGTCCTAGATTCTATCCATCTGACGGCTGATGGGGGTTTCAAGCCTTTCCTGTTCTACTTCAAGTATGTTTTCACTGCGGCTGCACTCCATCATTTGGAAAGCACACGTCTCTGAGCGTCTGCCGAAATGTGATAGAGCTAAAAGTCCACGTCGTGTGCACCTTCATCGGTCATATTCTTAACACGTGGGGGGAAACTTTTCAAATAACCGTTCACTGTCATTCTGAGACAATCTCTCGAGAGGAGGCAGAATAGGTTTATGCATGCGCAATAAAACATCTCAAATTACTACTTGAGCTGCACTTTGAATGCTTGTGTGTCGGGTGATGTAAAGTCAGGTGGGCACGGGGGACAGTGGGTGCGAGTGTGTGGTGACAAGCCAACTGACAATCACTAAGCTCACTTTCACTTTGTGGAAAATGAAACAAACGGCATTACTTGAAACGATTTACGTCCATCCGTTTACAACACACCTCCTGTGCCAACATCCGCCTTATTTACTGATGGGGGAAAAATCCTAAAACAACGAGTCCCATAAGCCGTATTCAACTTTTATACTGAATTTAAGGCCTTAAAAATGTGCAATGTTATGCAAAGAAGGGAAAGAATCCCCACAGCACTTTAGGCCTTGTTGAAATTTATTTTTATCCAATCTTTGGTCCATACAGAATGAATTACATTCATCATAGCGAAAAATAATAAATCAATGCTTTTTAATACTTTAGTCTATTCTCCTCTGAGACAAAACATTATACAACAATTCACCTGTAGCTCTGTCATGTACAATAATAATATATATGATTTTATGTGTAACCACGGTTGTTTTTGTACAGATTAACCAAGTCAAAAAAGTGGAAAAGCTTTTTTCCGGAGTCAGGCCGCCCGTTTCCTCGTGCTTTCGGTGCTAAAAGGAGCTAAGGAGCGGGAGGAGGGAGAAAGCTAGGGAAATAGCAAGAGGAGGTGAAGAAAGAATTTAGATTAGATTTTGTCACTTTAAGTACCAGGAAGAGCAGTGCAGGATTGAGCTCATGAAGGAAGGGCTGACATGACATGCAGTTCTGCATTTTTCCGCAACTCCTGCTTCCTTTAATATCGCTGCAGGTTATATTCATGATTCATAGTCCAAATATATGCTCCATAAAACAGGAGGTAATAAGGTTGTTGAACCCCAGCTAATGTAATTTTATGTCTGGTTTTTGTTGAAAAATACTGTGAAAATTCTAAAATATTCAACTCAATATGGTGAAAGATCACATCCTGGTTTCTGAAAGTGGAACTAAATCGAAGGTGAAACTTATTCATCCTCTTTTCAAAGCCACAAGATTACTTTACAAAAAAGCAGTATGTGGTTCCTTCAGTTGTGTTCAATGTTGCAATATATTCTTCACTGTGCCTTGTCAGATCATTTTGCTCTTCTGCTACGGTTACTGCTGGATTTCATAATGTGCTGCAAATGTTGAGATTATTATTATTGGATCACCGTACCTGAAAGTTGCCCACCATGATGAGTCCAGCAGCACAGATCCAGCCCGTGGAGAGACTCGCCATGTTGAGAACACAGTTCTGGTGCTTCTCAATGACATGTGCGTAGCGGAGCAGCACAATCACCGCAACTACAGCACGAGGGACACACACACACACACAGAGACGATTGGTCTGTTATTATGTTCAGCGGATTAGTAACACATTAACAATCCTGCACAAGTACAAACGTGAAATGCTGAAAAGCAGAAGAACACTTATTGTGCCCTGGACACAGTTGGTAATGTGTGTTATTATTGCACAAGGCCGCGGCTTGGATTCCTCTGCCGAACAGTTGGGAAAACGAGAAGCAGGAAATGGCGGGAAATAGGAGAGCGCTAATGGGGCGGGGGATGGTCCGAGCCGTGCATAAGATTAAAAGGCGGCGGGGACCAGAGGACAGTATATGGGGACAGATGACTGCTGATGGGGTGTGACTGGGGGGGAGTTGTTGGTGCTCCCGCTCGGCTTCTCTTTGTCAGCTCCTTGCGGCTGGTGCTTGGCGCTGGTCGATGGGGCCTCGTGAGACCACAGCGGAGAAAAAAAAGGAGGTGATCGAGGGAAATGGAGAGAACGCCTCAAACCTGAAGGCAGTAGATCGCCTCGCAGACTAGACTGTTGTCTTAAATCTGTCACCGCCCGCGTAGGAAACCGTGGTCAACAATGTCATTAATCGTGATTGGAGTACGTAATGTAACAACTACCTGAAGCTGATGTATTTAGCCGTTTTAGATCAATATCACTATTGTTCCGACCTTTAGAGCGAATGTGCTTGTTTTATTTCTCTGCGTTCCCTCGGCACTAAACTCATCTTGGCAAAGTGATCTCAGTTACAATCATGGAAAAACAAACAGCAATGTCCCCGAGCTCGGAAACAATCGCGTCTACGTTTTTTTCCTTACTCATTTTTTAAAATGGAGAACACATTGAATGGACAAGAAAGTGAACGCAGTTCATTCGATTATGGCCTCTCTGTCTCCCTGCCGCAGTCTGGACTTTTCCTATTCCAATTAAATTACCTTTGCATCATTACAAACGAGCACTGCACTTCCTGGCATTTAGCGGTCACAAAGATAAAAGTATGCGAAGCCCAAAAGGTGAAAGACACGGAGGAACACATTCATCCTCGCTATCCATGAGGACATACTTCTTGGTTTCCTTCCTTCGTGTTGTGCTCTCTAACAGCACATTGCGCCGTATTCTAGCACATTCCTTCCTTGGGGAGGCGCGTCGTGCTGGTGGGTCACAAGCTCCCACATCTAACAAGGTTACACGTCTGATGAGTAAGCGGCACATCGGAGCTCCACCTGGATTCAAACTGTCAGGAGAAGCTGTTGTCCGACGCCTCCACGATAGAGACGAGTTCACAGAGGCCCCGGCGTCCCGAACTGTGTCCCAGCGTTGGACGGACGTAAAACACACCGATGCTGCTCTTCCGTGGAATCTCACTTGCTCCGACATGCACACTGGAAAGGGTGAACAACCCTGCTGTCACACTCGCCGACTTGCTTTTTGCATTCACAAGTGAAGTGTTCAGTCATATATAATAATTGACTTAGCAGCCAAACCATCTGCAGCAACGGTGTAATGACAGCGTGATTCTAAATCCATCCAGTGTCATGTATTATTTTCTAGTCAACATATTGGTAGATATTACCATATGACACGTTTTTCTATTAGAATAGTAATAAATAAGGGGAGGAAAGCCAGAAACAAAATGGACAAAATATTCAGATTTTTAGTTATATACAGTTATATAACACACACACAGATACACACAGTTTGTAAGGAGTAATGGGCCAATGTCGCTCTGCAGGTAGACACAGCATCAAATCGATCAATCGAGTCCAACATGAACTGCCAGTGGAGGCGTCAGGGAAATGAGAAATCTGCAATCGTGTGCTGCTTTCCTTGAGCTGTAGCTTCTGAGATGTCCCAATGTTCGACAGCCACATTGATTGGCCGCCACATCACTTCTTCTGAATTGGCTCATCTGCCGTTAAGTAAACTCAACTGTGCAATCACGGCGCAGTGCTTAGGCAGCAGATCTTCCTCTCAGGCAAATACTTAAACGTACGCGAGGCCGACAGACTGAATCCCCGGGGTCCGTGGGTCATGGCTGGCTCGCGGTGCCGATCAGATACGAGACTTTCACTGCTGCCTGAGCTGAATTTCACACACCCGACAGTCTGGTCCCTGCCAGGGTTTCTCAAGCACAGTGCAGAAGTATTCGGACCAGAGGAGGCGTTTGGAAGTCAACACATAGCAAACCGCTCGTTTTACACGGAAAAGGATCCTTATGCCCTCGTTCTCTTGCCTCCCCATCAGACGTGTCGGGGGCAACTGTCCCGAGTCAGCCAATCAGACAGAGGAACGGCAAGCCTTAAATAGCCGCTGGAGGCATGGAGACCACTTATGAGAAGACAAACAAGGCGCACGCACACACGCAACATGTCTAAACCGCAGCTGGGAACCATTAACTAGAATCAGAGGAGTCAGACGCACCAGCAGACGCAAAGAACGGGTAGACTCGCAAAAACTCAGTGAGCAGCACATGGGAGCTCATTCCCTCCTTTTATATCATGCGTGTTTTCCTTGAGCCTGAGAAAATACACACTCACTACGTGCGCGATCATTTTTCTATAATTTGATATGAAACCATCTGTGGTCCATTTGACCCACGTGGCAGCTTTTCACCGCCTGTTGGTCAGCGTGGTTGTAGGTTTTGCACTACTAATAGACTTAAGTCTTAACATAAAAACATTTAGTACCATCAACACATAAAACTAATGTACTGTAAGCGGCAGATGTAGTTATAAAAAACAATTTTATCATAAGTGGTACTGTATGAAAGAAAGAAAGTGCCACTTTTTGAATTCATAAGTGCTATGCGTATGCAGTATTTTATATACCAAAGGACTTAAACTATGAGTTCATCAAGAGAAAATTATCAGCAATTATTTGGGAAAATGAATGATGCAGATTAATGGGAAATGAAACCACTGCTAGTTGAAGTGCAAACCTTGTGGCTTTTTAAGATAAAAAAAGTGAAATGGCGACACTGAAGAAATTAAAATTGTGACAGTGTGTGTTTTTGTGTTACTAAAAATACAAAATGGTATGATTGGGCTTCACCAGTAAAACATCCAGCACGACAAGAACATCTACTATATAATAGAATTAGCACTGTATTTATACCGTTTAATGGTCTATAAGGATTCCACCTCCTTTGAACCCGTTTCTCAAAGTCGGCCCCTCACGTTGTCTTACCCATGAACGAGCCTGTGCTGCAGATGAGGCTGAAGAAGCAGCTCTCCGGTGGAAGAGTCCCACATTTACTGCAAGAAATAAACATGAATCAAGAGAAATACATGAATCAACTCGCACCACAGCGATAGACCCACCAATTCCCCTCCTACGTTGTGCACTACGGCACGTTGTTAGAGATGAGTTTCTGCTCACACAGCAAGGAAGTGAGTAAAGGGGGGTAGGAAGGGGGGGACGAGGCTCATTTCCCAGCATCTCAACGTCGAGGGTTTGACGTTTCACCAACAGTATACTCTCCTCTAGAATGGGAAGTGTTTCTAGGAGGAGAGAACCGGAGACAGCCAAAGCCGTCTCAGCTGACTGCAGTGTTCAATTTCAGAACAGATTCCTTTTTAATAACTCTTTTCATCGATGGTTATGTAAATTTAGTATGATTTTTGTTTCACGTGGCATGTTTGATCAACTAATTAACAGCTACATCAGCGTTTGATGAAGCTCAATGCACGGCAATATAAATGCAAGGTGTTCATTTTTTCCACCATCGTGCCTAAACTGTAGATCAGTAAACATCATTCATTCAACATTGAAACATTTCTATTTCTCTGTTGAAGTTGCAAATAGTTTGCACGTAGTTTGTGGGCTATTTATGTGTGCTTACATAATCTCTTTCATTTAGAAAAAAACACAAGCAGTTATTTATATGCATTTCTTCAACTGTGTCTCCAGAGTTTTGGAACAAAACACAGAAACAATATAAAACTGTCCTTTGATGTTCTGTGATCAGTGGGAGAAAATGCTTAACAAAAGAGCGGGAGTGTCTTGATTTCCTCCCAAATGTAAGCCAGCGTGTGTGTGTGTGTGTGTGTCTCTCTCTCTCTTTCTCAACTGCCACGGTGGCAGGCAGGATATTTCAGCCCAAAGATATTTTCAGAATGCACACGCCCGTCCGCACACACGCACGCACACGCACACACAAGGACCGTCTCCTTCAAGCTCACTCGCTTTTTTATCAACAATGTGCCGACAGAGGTCATGAAAAACAATTGGCCGGTGTTCCTGTTTTTAATAACCAGACAGAAACTAGACACAAAGAGAAAACAGAGGTATGGTTGGGCTCAGAGAGGGAGTGTCTCACTGACCTGATCAGAGGTACATTGTCTAGTGTGCAGCACAAGGTTGGCCCGCTCTGCAAGTACAGATCCTCTTCACATGACTGGTTGTATAACCTGGAACATCAAGTGTGCAATGTAAGCATAACTTCAATCCTGCTTGGTTAAAAAAACACATTGCTTGGAATCTGTAATGTAAATGTTCAGTCGTGAGATTAAAGTACAGTAACAATTTATGCTATTTTGTGTCCCTAACAGGCTTTCTTCTTTTCGTGTGCTTACGATCGCCGTGTGAAAAAGTCAAGAGGATCACCGTGTCATCAAATAGCAAATCTGCTGTTAGAGATTAACCTCAGTTTGGCCAAAACAAAACCAATTGGCCACTCATCTGCAGGGCATGATTTGAGAACTAGCATTAACATTAAATTGCATTTTAGACCTATGTTAATGCACCACAGTTTAACGTTTGGTGCGTGAGCTTATTTAGGTTCTTTTTTATAAAGTAGCATGTCCTAGAGAACAATACTGGGAAACACAACGACAAACCACCAGAATGTACTCAAGGATTCTTTAAGTGTACAGGAATCAACAGAGGTACTGTGTATGTGGCAAAATAGAGGATGGACTGAACACACCAGTTATCCACGGGGCAGACATGTTGGTTGTACAGGGCCATGGCATACCTAGAAGAGAGACAGTATGAGGAGACAAAAACAAAAACAGGAATCATGGTACAAAAAGAGACTCGACCAATAATTCTGAATAACAACAAAATATTTAAATGACAGGAAATTCAAGTAACAAACATAAGCAACATATTGCTGGGAAACCCAGAGCTGCCACACAAGTGACACGGACAGATGTCTCCCTCCCTACGATTTACCACCGAGCTGTACCGGCCGGTTGTTTTTTTGACCTGTAGGATTGGGTGACCCGACATTTGAGTTTCTTATCATTCTGGTTTGTGTCAGACTGTGTCACACTGGATAATCCAACAATAGTGTGTATTTGGCCGGGTCACTGACCAGCTTAATCCTAAGAGAGGTCAATGGTCAGAGGATCAGAAGACTGTAATATGAAAGCGGACAATATTCTACTTCCGATAACCACCTACCCAATGTTTCTTTTTTTAATGGTCAAAATGCTCACCGGTAAAAACTGATTCAACCAATTGAACCTACATAAATGGAGGTTCTGTGTGTCAGATATTTGTGTCAGTAATCAATTAAAATAAAACTAGAGCTGGACCCATTTACCATCTGATAAACTGGCATATAAATATATATAAACTACACTTTTAAAATCACTAAAACAAAGAACAACATATACATTTACGCAGGATATCTTTTGACACTAATTTGCGTTGGGTGACGTGAGATTAAAGGCGGCAAAGTGGAACTGTCTGGGAAATTGTCATGTTAACTCTTCGTTGTTCAAACAATCAACGCAATACATTTAACTGCGAGGCAAAGTCGGAGGGAGAGTATCTGTCCTGATTTGTGACGGCAGCCGTAGTTCAGCCGGAGGTTAAGTAACAATTAGGAACGTTTCCAGGAGCGATGGAATCCTATTCACAAACCTATTCGTGGAAGGACCGGGATATATTATAAAGACGGACACAAACCTGCACCAGCGAGCACAGACACACATGTCAATGTACTTAATTCATGACAATATTTAATGTAAGCACAAGCTTATTTTAAATTGAACAATACCGAATCAGGACTAATAGTTCCCACCAGTGTGATGACATACGATATAACCCAGCTGTATAGTTCAGGTCAGGGAGTCACTGTCCAAAATAATAAGAATCAGATAAATATTCGTTGACTGCTTCATATCAGCGTTCCAGAGAACTTGTTGAAGGTGAGATCAAAAGGCAACATCAGCGCAGTCAGGTCCACTTAAAACGCACATCAACTGTGCAGACGCCTGCCAGTTACAGTTATAGCTCATGTTTAATATTCAATTTGGTGGTTTCTTAAAATTGGGGCTCATCATGCTCCTCTTCTAAAGTGTGAGGAGCTTGATGTACGGACGGTCAACTCATTTTTTAATTTTATTTCTTGCCAAATGCCACATGCGACTGGTAAAGCGCATGTCCATTGACTTCTGGTTGACTGGTTATTGGTTGGAATTCGGGTATTTGAATCACCATATGAAATTCACATAAAGCAGATGGCAGACATGTAAAGAGCACTGCTCATGCATAATGCAGTGAGGAAAACCTTGGGGGAGGGTGGAATATGGCCATCAGAGCAAAGATACAAAGATACCAACTTGACAAAAAAAATAACTGTAGAGAATAAACAAAGGACTTCATTAGACAAAATGTAGGAAAATAATCTGGAACCAGGTCTCTTTTTTTGTTTAAATATTTGGTCATCTTCCAAAGCTGAAATAGCAGCAGTACAGCTCTGGGACGTTTCTAAATAAAAGGGGCCTTTTTAAGCGGTATGTGAAACTAAACTTGTGCATGCTGGGCTTGAGAGGAGGTGAAGTAATAATAGGTTTGTTTACATAATTGGACCGCTATCAAAGCTCAGAAGAGGCTGTAAACTGTAAATGCATGTCTGTGAGCAATATAAGGTGGAAAAATTTCTTTATTTAGGGTTGGACATGGACTTTGACAGAAGGGTATGGCCAATGAGAATGAATGTGCAAAAACAACACATCAGGAATGCATTCAGCGGTAAATATACTATATGTATATATGGAAGAGGTACTGCTCACAGGTGTGGTGGAGCCACGCTGATTTTACAAGCACATGCTCAATTCACAAAAGGTTAACTAAAGAAAGGCAACGCTCTTGGGTGGGCACAAGCCTTCCTTTGCCTCCACACGGACCTTTCGTGTACTGAACATCACAGCCACCAGATGCTGAGGGGGAAATTCTGCTTACGTTCTCGAACTACACCTTCCAATATTTACCTTACTCCCACCCACTCACCCGCAGTGAAAAAGGAAGTTATGCAACACGTCCATCCTTTGACATTCCACAAGGCCAGAAGAAAAAGGGCCACGGCTGCTCTTAGAAACAAGGCACCCTTGTCAAGGGAACGAAGTGGGTTTAAAAAGGAACGGGGGGGGTCAGCACCGTTTGGCATCGTGACTTTCTACCTTGGATACCAAGAAAGAAATGTGCAGCACAAATGACACAAATGTTCACCTGCTCATTCTCCAAGTCAGTATCGGTGTGAAGCAGCATCAAACCCGTGTACCCGAACACACACTCACAGGCGGACTGTAAGCAGCCGTGTCGACGAACACTAATTGGTGTACGTAGTCTCAGTTTTGGCATCCAATGAAGACACTCCCACACCCCCCACGGTACCGATCCCACATGGAGACGACACCAATCTGGAACTGCGCCGGCTGTCCGTCTCCCGCGGCATTAAAGCAGAGAAGAGAGCCGTCAGGCCAAACACAACTAGGAGGTTGTTAGTATTTTCCAAGTGCTCAGATCAGCATCCTGCTGATGATTAAGAGATGCTGTGAGCGTGCACATCTCAATCAGAATATTTTGGGGTATTTGCACTGTGACATCTATTATAAATGCTAAAATATCTACATTCTTTTTTATATTGTATTAAAAACTTGAACGTGGCATGGTTGTTGGTGCCAGACGGGCTGGTCTGAGTGAGTCACAAACTGCAGATCCACTGGGATTTCAACGCACAACCACCTCTAGGGTTTACAGAGCACGGTCCGAAAAAGAGAAAATATCCAGCGAGCGGCAGTTGTGTGCACAAAAATGCCGTGGTGATGCAAGAGGTCAGAGGAGAATGTGCAGACTGGTTCGCGATGATTGAAAGGCAACAGTAACTCAAATAACCACTCATTACAACCGAGGAAGGCAGAATAACATCTCTGAGCGCACAACACGTGGAACCTTGAAGAGGATGGGCTACAGCAGCAGACCACCACACCTGCTGTCACACCTGCCAGCTAACGGCACAAAACAGAGACTACAATTCACACAGGCTTTCCAAAATGGGACAATAGAAGATTGGAAAAACGTTGCCTGGTCTGATGAGTCTAGATTTTTGCTGCGACATTCAGATGGTACGGTCAGAGCGTAAACAACACGAAAGCAGGGATCCATCCCGCGTTGCATCAGCGGTTCAGGCTGGTGGTGTCGGGGACATTGTTATCATCTCAAGATGGACCAAAGTCTATGAGGAACATTTCCAACACCTTGTTGAAAGTATGCCAAGGAGAAAGATGGCATTTCTGAAGGAAAAAGGGGGTCCAACCTTTCACTAGGAAGGTGTACCTAATAAAAGCGGCCGGTGAGTGTATTGGCCATTGTTTTCCCTCTGTGTCTGTTAACATTCAAAGTAAACTGTGTGAATGCTGAAAAAACAGATCGACAGATTACTGCTATATTGGCAGGACGAACTACATTTGCATCACAAACAGTATCCTTTGCACCATAAGCTACTTATCATCCTCAACACAGAAATCAACCTCCCCTGAGAACCGCTCACGGTCAACACAGAAGACCATTTTACAAACCAGCCAAAGAAATGGAATACTCACACAACCCAGATCCCAGTGATGGTCAGAACTGGGAGGCTGACGGGCAGGATCACCCAGGGAGACATCTTCCAACACGCGTTGAGCAGACCCTTTCTTCTTCCTCCTCCTCTTCTTCGGCCAGCCGAGCAATATCTGCTCAGGTGGTACTAACATTTAACTGAGCGTGACTGGCGTCTGCATCGCACCCAAATGATTCATTGTGTTGAAGGTGGAGGAAAGGTAGATGGGACCCTGGCACGGACTGATGTGTCCTTTTAGCTGGTGATAGAAGGGGGGGGATTAGGTAAATAACATTCATCCGTTAATCAGACAACTATTATCCAGCCTTGCAAATGTAAAGTAATATACTTTTTAGTAAGGGTTTGTTTGATGCTCACGTCACTTCATGGAGCAAAAACGAGTGTGTGCAAAAATGAGCACCTGCTGTAAATGCAATCAATAGGCGACACTATGAATTCAACTTCTATATTTCTTTTTTGAGGCGTAATTATTTTAATTTTTTTTGTAGTCGTATGTTTTTATCTTTAAATAACGAAACTTTATTTAACTGGTTGATTTACCGGCTTGTTTTTAATACAAGTTGTACAATCACGCAACGACAACTCTCAAATGCTAACAGCTGCTCACCTTCACGCTTCCAGCTAAGTTAGCTACAACGAGGAACATCAGAAGCGGATCCGCGACTCCCGTTACTCACCTTCTGCCTCCGCGCGAGCGAGCGAGCCTTTCGGTAACTTTGAGCACGCGGACCGGGCCTCGCACACCTCGTAGTCCAAAAGTATCCCACGCGGGACACAAAGGAGTCCTATTTTTGTATCAAATCCCCTTTTGGTCTTTCCCGGACAACTGAGAACCCGTTCTCCGTTTTTCGCTTTGAATCGCAGAAGGGGGGAGAAGGGGGAGAAGAGGGGGGGGGCTCAGTCTCACTGGAGCATCCAGCTGTTTGGCTCCGCCCCCTAAGACCTGTAGTGGTTCGGTGTGCGCGACATTGTATCAACTTGAGTCAAGAGGAGGAAAACTTCTCGGAAGCTCTGAACTCAGTGGCGAGAGGAACGAGACTCTTTTCCTCAGATATTCCTCATTGTGGGTTTTGTAGACGTCAATTTCATTTGCCTCGTATGTATAAAAAAAAATCCGTGTTTTGATACGTCGTTTGCTCATGTCACTGTAAAATCAGACGACTTGGGTGATAATGAAGTACATCTGCGTGTAATTTGACACCACGTCTGTAAAGAACTTTGGAAATGTGTGTTCTCCAAACGACATGTGTTCTGCTGCCCTCTGGAGTTTAAATGTGTTAATGTCTCTTTATACCTGTTTGTTTGGTAATTATTTAAATCATATACACTCAATATTATTTGATCTGCAATTAATTGTAATGCTTTGAATCCGTGGGTTACATTAGTCACTTCAAGCATGCAAAACTCTCTGATCTTAGAGCAGTGGTATATGGAATATATATATATATATATATATATATATATATATATATATATATATATAAAGTAACCCCATCAACAGCGCAGGATAAATCAGTAAAACGTTAAACTTTAATTAAATATTATATATCAGTACAGCGTGCTTTAACATAATAGACAACCAGAGCACTGTGAAACAATCATTAGTTTTTTAAGCGTATTTTTCCAGCTTACGAAAACATTTTTTTAGCATAAATTGTCCAGAAACAAAATAAAAGACATATTTAGTACAAAATGAAAAAATACAACTTTTAGCAAAGGTAGAAAAAACAAAAACAAATCCAACACCCCTTTTAAAACATTTACACCTTTCACATATTGTGTGAATGTGATAATGCTAATTACTAGCACTGTAGCAACCCTCCTACAGTTTTACAGTTGTACCAAAGCCCCACACACTGAACGCAGGGAATAAAGGCTGTGTAAATGTCGTCTGGACTCTGTGCAGAAGCTGCATGCCATCAGAAACACTGTAAAATGCAAGTGTTCCTGCTGCATAATCCAGGTAGATGCCGATACGAGATGAGATCGGAACTGCAAGATCTTTGCTCTTATTTTCGTGCACAAAAGAGAATTTGGAGTCAGAGCAGTAGAGGCTCCAGGACTTGTCGTTCCAGCCCAGGCTGCAGTCGTTGCTGTTTCCTTTACGGCGGATTCCCCTGTACGTAACGGCCATGTCGACCTCTGTTCCCCTCCACTCCACCTCCCAGTAACAGCGACCAGTCAGGCTCTCCCTGCACAACACCTGCAATCGGATGGATGAAGTGAGAGATTAAAAGGCAAACCTGCTCGGCTTCAGGAGGGCGATTCAAAGACCAATTAATGTCTCCTTGAGAATATAGTCAACTCCCCTCAACTGTTTTCAAGAACAAAAATGACATCAAGGGGGGCAATAAATGCTCACCTGCTGCCAGTGGTCAAATCGATCTGGGTGGTCAGGGTAGTTCTTGGGCTCATTCTTCATCGTAGCTGTTCGGTTCCCCTCCGAGAGGTGAAGGTTGCGATGGACACTGTTGACATCCATGATCACCTGGCGAGAGTCTACAACATGCAGGACAAAGGTCATTAGAAATGGTCTTTGGAGTGTCACAAATTCTTGTGTTTTGCATTGTGTTGCACGTAAACCACCTACATTCACTAAAATACCTGGGACACCATTATGTTTAGGAATGTCAAAATTAGGTCAGTAAAACGTTTGATAAATAACTCAAAATAACTTCAACATAACTCACGTGTCACCTGGTTAAAATACTTTCCGCAGGTGACGTGTCAGCAGGGAACACCTGCGTTTGTTAAGTGATACTAGTGATACTGGACAGTAGAGTTTGGTTTCCTACATTTCACCAAACCAGTTCAGCAAGCAGCAAACCTTTTGTCAACACTCGGTTCAGTTGTTTCATCACATGGTTTGGTCATGCTTTCGTTAGACATTGAGACGTTCCAGCTGTACGTCACAATGACTTTCATTTAGTTAAACCTGGAACATGAGGGGTGTTCGATACGACTTCCAAGGAATTAACCTAACTTACATTTCAGGAAATCTTGTCTGGTTTTTGGTTCTTCTCGCGTCCTCGGTTCCTCTCTTGTCTTCGGTTCCTCTCTTGTCTTCGGTTCGTCCCTAAATGAGGATTCTCTCCTTGTCTCACCTTCTTGCGTGATGTAGACATCCTTCACTAGAAAGACGTAGACAAAAAAAAACACTAAAGCTTAAACAGCAGACTAAAACAACAACTCCCTCCTGAATGGAACAAAGTTGTCGGTGCTCCTTTAGATGAAGAAAGACAAACATGTTCACCTGATCCTGTGACTTTGGTCATTTCTGTTTTAGTGACTTCCTCCACCTGTAATTTCAGTGCAGCGATGGCTCTCTTAGTGCCATCAAACGAGTAATTGGGAGCAACACTGATGTTGTTGAGGTCTTCATATCCTGAGGGTCCTGACAGAGACTGCCAGCTCTGGTAAAAAGAAGAGGTGGAAGATAGAGATGAGCCTAAATGCTGCTATTACTGTTAACAACACAGGGCCCTGTGTTCAGTACAAGCTCACCTGCAGGAAGTGTATGTGATCATCTGTGTTTGAGAGCTTATCCAGGTCTGTGTGCTTCTTCCTCAGCAGAGTGATCTCTTCCTCCAGGCGGCTCAACACTATCTCGGCCCGTGTCACGGTGGTCTTTTCGTGGGAGCGGATCATCTCCTTGACTTCATTGTACTTCCTCTCAATGGCAAGTAGAAGCTCGGAGAAGATACGCTCGTTCTCCTCGAGAGCCGTCTGAGCCGAGTGCTGATGAGATACATCAGAAAGAAAAGGAGATCAACTTTCGCCAAACGTTAATTTTACCCACCGCAATGTTTTGTTTCTGGCGTCATGACATCTTTAGAGTAGTGAACATTTTTAGAATCAGAAGCAATATATTGCCAAGTGTGTTTCACATACAGGAATTTGTCTTGGTGCTTGTTTTCGTACTCACTTTAACTGATTCAACAGCTTGTTGTAGGTTCTGCCATTTTTTAACTCTCTGGTCAATCCTATATTGAGATTTGTACAGCGTGGGGCCAAGTTGTTTCTGCAAAGTTAATGGCAATTGAAGTGTTAATGCCAGCTTTGTGTAATAAATAACCTTTCAAATCATTCACTCAGTATTTTCACACCAAAAGTATTGATTAACAGATTGTTTTCACCACTCACTTGCTTCTCGGTCCTCTCAGTTCCAGCCGGGACAATGTCGTGGTGTTTGTGTTCATCCATCATGCACAAAACACACACCAGGGTCTCATCCGAGCGACAATAAGCCTCCAGCAACTTGTCATGCTGGGCGCAGAGCTTCTCCCTCATCTGACCCGTAGCGTTGACCAGCTTGTGCTTCATCAAGGCAGGGTAGTCGTAGTGAGACTGGACATGCGTCTCGCAGTAAGACGCCAGGCACACTAGGCAGGACTTCTCTGCCTTCTGCTTTCTCGTTGTGCAGAAGTCACACATCACTTCCCCGTTCTTGGCCTGGGACCTGGGCTGGCTACGACTGGTGGAGCGTCGGGATTTCTCCGTGCTGCTGTATCTGTCCAAATCGAGAGTGCTAGGGTGGGACATGTTTTCAAATCGACGTCCAACAGATACGAGAGAAAAATCTAAATCCACAGGTGATTTATCTCAGCGGCGGTTCTTTAACCTCTGGAGTGAAAAGGTGTCGCTGAAGTTAGCAGCTACAGTGAAACCCTGCGACTGACGCCGTGTGTGACAGAATGATTGCTATGTAGTCGACTTTCCTTGTAGAACCGGTTTTCTGGGTTGGGCATTTAATGACAGGTAATGGGTGTTGCTACGAAGGTGCTGCCTGCCAAATAGTGGAGACAAAGTAGAGTAAATGTTGAAAATACAAAATCCAACAAGGAGCCGTTATATAATGTCAAACCTAAA
This sequence comes from Gasterosteus aculeatus, assembly GCF_964276395.1. NCBI lineage: Eukaryota > Metazoa > Chordata > Actinopteri > Perciformes > Gasterosteidae > Gasterosteus > Gasterosteus aculeatus. The sequence continues at coordinate 12,047,409 of NC_135693.1, read as the reverse complement.
AGTGTAAGTTTTAATCTTTGTCTGTTATTTGGAGATAAACAAACAACCTTTACAGAGTGCAACATTATTTTGTAAGCGTGTTAATAGAACCTGTCATATGGCCTACAAAACTGTTAAGAATGACCTCCAGTTGAGTTTGTATGTTTCAAGATTACATTTGTTGTCTGATGTTCTGCACTTATAAACAGGCCATTCATCAAACAACGATTAACAGCATCATCTTGTGGGACTAATTAATGACTACGTGGAATAATAGCATCTAAATCAGGGTTTGTCAATGTTTTTAACATGAAGTGGCTTTTTTAATGTTTCCACAAAAACTTCCATTGCTGAAGCTACTGCTTGGTGGCAAACTTCATCCAGATTAGTTTGACTATCCCACTATATTGTGCACAAACATTCAGATTTTTTCAAACTATAAAATCAGCATGAGCTTTGTCATCCATCTTCCAAGACCCATTGAATTTCTTCAATGAAAGCCGCTCCCATGGCATGAAGAGGATTTTATACTTTGATTGTTAGGATCCTATTATTGTGGCAAATATTAGTTATGAGTTGTGATGGACTAAATTACTTTTTCACAAGTTTTTGTTGAGCTCAAATGGACAAATGGAAATGCATCGAAAGTAAAAGTACTTATCACGAAAAATAGTTTGACGCAAAACTAAAAGCTGCAACATTGTAACGGCGACGTACACGTGAATATGCCCCATTATCATATGAGCCATTCTGCATGATGCCCACTTTTAAAAACACGTCGGTGACAATACGTTTAACTACATAACGTTAGCAAAACCACGCCAATACAAGCGTGCGTCGGTGCGAGCTGCTGTTCATCCCCGAGGCGGCGGGGGGCGCTGGTGGTCTCCGTGCTCTGTTGAAATGACAATAGCCGCTTTAGCTAAATTGCGTCGGTCGTCCAACGTTGGCGCCAGATGAGCTGTGGCGCCAGCAAACACACACAGGCGGAGAGAGGAAGACGCACACAGCAGTTTGACGAGCCTCACAGCAGCCTTTGCAAAAAGCCTTTCTCAGCCAGAGTTTCGAAGCATCTTCGTTCTCTTTTTTTTTTGTTTCTCTCTCTTCGGCAATCAAAACGCAAAAGTACAGCAGGTGGGTGTGCATGCAGGTACTTATGCAGTTAGTGTCTGTGTGACCCATACTCGTGGCGACTACTCATCGTTAGGATTGAACTTTCTATACCATTTAGAAAAATAAAAATAAAAAATCAACGTAATGACAGATGGGATGCTCCGTTTGACAGAACATTCGCGCGTTTATCATTTCGGATGATAGTCGTTCTGTAGGCTGTTTGTTCTGTGTGCCCAGTTACAATACTACCGAACTTTGTAATGGAAAAATACAGGCCATAACTCTCATTGGCGGATGCATTTTGTTCTGGGAGAAAAGCAGACAAGCACTGTGATGCATCGTTACTGGAATCGTGAACTATTTCATCTTTGATGCAGGTTATTTTGAGACTTGTTTGTTGTAGAATCGGCCCCGCCGTATTTGTTCCAATGGGAGTCCTTGGTCTGTCTTGGCAAGCCAAAGATCAACCGTAACATGGTGGGACGGGTGGTCGGGCAACGCTTCCGCAATTCTGTCTTAAAACATCTACAGGCTAACCGTAGTACGAGACGGGAGAGCAGCGTTTAGCCGTGCTAGCAAACTGGATTAGCTGGCTTGTTAGCTTGGAATCATGGCTACGTAGCCAGCACGCTAATATGGTCTTGGCTGGATAGCCGCTAACATCAGCAAGGCCGCCATTGCAGTCGTGTGTGCGGTTTTTCGAGGAGCTGCCGCAGTAGAGGAGGGCTTAGGTCTACATAAACATTTCACTGTGCCGTCTCGAGCGGCCATATAACGTCCTGCCTTGTTGAGTTTTGCCCGATTGCTATTATTTATCCCGTTTTTGCCGTGGGGTTCGTGTCTTGCACGAATTACTATGTGAGTAAAATGCGTCCTTTCCCGGGCTTTTCGCAGAGCATTCATCGTCCGCACGGTTAGCCATCTTTGTTTCAGCTAGCCGACTCCTGCTTGGAATTACGATGTGGCTCTTAGCTTGCTAACCTACTCCCCATTAGCCTACATCGTCTCACTCAATACCACTACGTGTTAATCTATCAATTAATACATTCTCCATATTTACGTGTGTGTGGTTGATCTTGAGCGTTTCGTGTTTTTGGCTAACCGCGAGATCGCTTCGAGGGCAGCTCTAATTCACTATGTTATGAAGGGCGGAAGCTAACTCTGCTAACTAGCCAGCGGCAGCCATCTTAGGCGAGCATGTAATCTTGGCTAGCTGGAAGTGTTGGTGTGGCACAACAAGATGGCCTGTTAATACTCGCAAAGGGAGTATTTCCGCGTCGGGGTTTGTGTGATAAACGGCACTAATTTCCGCACGTAGGTTAATATTTTAATGTAAATATTTTGCTGCACTCACTGTCTGCGCTGTAATTACTCGCATGTTGCTTTTGCTATGAAGCTAGTTAGCTGGCTAAATGGCGAACACATTAGCAGCTAACACAATGCTGTTTTGTCGTTAACCAGTTCTCCTCCGACCATAGCCAGCTAACTAGCGGCTATGCAGGCTATTTGTAGCTGTTATTGTAGGCTAGCAACCAACCGTTCAATGTTGATTACAACTCGATGTGCCTAAATGTCACTAAAATGTTGCCAATTTGTGTTTCATTGAAGGCGAACTACGGATACGAGCACAATATGTGGAGGTCGCTTTTAGTTTGGACGGCGGATTAAGGGGCGCTTGATTGTGATGTGGTCCACTTGGATTTTATCAATTAAGCAAAGGAAGAGAAGCTGATTTTAATCGCTAACATGGCTACTAAATTGGTCACGTAGCTTGCTAAGCCATGTAATTAATATTTACGGGATCCCCCTGTCAATCAGCTTTTGGGATAACCAGACTACCAACTTTTGCTATTTAAATCCACCGGGTGTTTGTGGAGATGGGGCACTAACTGTCTGTTGTAGACGGGAAGGTCTCCTTTTCAAAATGTTCACTATTTAACTGCATATGTTATCATGGGAAGATGATATCTTGTAATATTTAATTGCAAATGACTCACTCGACTAGAAAACATTTCCAGGAATAGCTTTGTAATAAGCACCAGTAGGAGACTTGCATGTAAAAACCTTCCTTGCTGTTTATGTAATTGTTTTTTCTCTCATCTCCCGCTTTTACAGGTCTGCTCACTGACCAGATCAACAACGCGGCGCTGACCAAAACAAAGATCCGTCCCCCCGATTCCTTTTTTTGTGTCACCGCCCGGCAGGAAAACGGAGGTCGTGGGGCTGGAGTGTGTTCTCATGGCCGAGTCAGAGACTGAATGTGACACACCCGGCCTTGACACGCTTGGGTCGGAGTGTGTCATAGCCCACAGCCATGTCGACCTTCACTATGGAGCAGAAACGGAGATCATGACGGAGGAAAAGCGTGGTTTAGAACTGGAGATCCACGGCTCAGACTTAAAGATCCAGGGACTGGGGGCAGATCTCGCTGTAGCCTGTGTGGACGCGGTTGTTGAGACAGACCATGATTACATTAAGGTTGAACACGGTGAAATGCACTGCTTCACGGCTGCGGAAATCAAGACCTCAGGAAATGAGACCCTACTGGGAGAGGTGCTGCTCAAGACGGAAAGCGAGCACGTGGTGAAAGTGGAGTCCGACCACGGCGGGGAGTTGACCGTGGAGTCTGAGAATGGCGTAATCATACACGAAGCCCACGGCCTGCAGTGCAACGAGTGTGGGGAGATTTTTGGCAGCATAGCCGATCTTCACCAACACTTTGAGATCCACAAGGACCTCAACCCTTACATCTGTGTCCACTGTGGTGAGAGCTTTGCTGTGGAGGCAAGCCTCAAACAGCACATGAAGATTCACATGAAAGAAAAGCCCTATGTTCCCCCCGGAGTCGAGATTATGGGCAAAGATGTTATTGACGCCTTCAGCCTCAAGTCTCATCAGATGATTCACTTGCCGGACAAGCCGCACAGATGCTCGGAGTGCGGTAAGAGCTTTGCGGCTGCAATCACCCTGAGAGAACACATGAAGATGCATTCAGAAGACAAGCCTTACAAGTGCACCCAGTGTAGGAAGAGCTTTGTCCGCAGAAGGCATCTGAAAAAGCACCAGGAGGTGCACGCACGCGAGAAGCCGTATACCTGTGGCCAGTGTGGCAAAGGCTTCGCCACAACTTCCAACCTGAAGCAGCACCAGAAGACCCACGCTGCAGTCGTGCTTGGGGACAAACCCCATCGATGCGCACAATGTGGAAAGTGTTTCGCGGCCGCGGCCACTCTGAGAGAGCACCAGAGGATCCACTCGGGTGAGAAGCCCTACAAATGCAACATGTGCAGGAAGAGTTTTGTCCGCAAACGCCATCTGAAGAAACATCAGCAGGTCCATGCCGGAGGTAAGCCCTACACCTGCAGACATTGCAACAAGGGCTTCAATCACTCCTCTTCCCTCTCTCGCCACCACAAGACCCATCTGCAGAATCCGGTATTTTCCCCACCTCAGCCTGGGAAGACCTTGTCGTACGGCACTCCGCCTAAGCAGAGGGTGCACCAGCAGGGAGACAAGCCCTACATGTGCCACCACTGTGATAAGGGCTTCAATCATTCCTCTTCCCTGTCACGGCACCAAAGAGTCCACTCAGAGGGGAAGAGTTACACCTGCGCTCACTGTGGCAAAAGATTCAATCACTCCTCGTCCCTCGCCAGGCATCAGAGGGTCCATTTGGAGAATAAACAGCAGCAGCAACAGCAGCAGCCACAGCCACAGCCCCCGCAGCCACCACCGCAGCACTACAGCCCCATGCCCACAGGGAAGGGATTCCCTAACAATGCCTTCCCGAAACAGCGCGGCCTGTCTGTTGAAAAACCATACCGGTGCTCCCAGTGTGGCAAAGGCTTCAACCATTCATCCTCCCTCTCCAGACATCATAGGATCCACGTGGACCAGTGAGCTGCGCTTGCCGCCCTCACGCGCTCTCTCATGCAAGCAAAAAAAAAGAAGAAAAATGCCCCCCTCCCTTCCTCCCAGTTTTCTGCTCTAACAATGGTCCCATCATTGACATCACCACGTCACAGGAAACATCAGGCCGACTTTGATAGACGACAGTGGTCGGGTCAGCATAGTGCCACGTTTAAGTGGAACAATTAAGCAAAAGTGGACAGTAACATGGGTCTTCTAAAGGGGGCCGTGTCACCTATAATTCCGAGCTGAATCTGGGACTTGATCAATATAAAGAGGGTATGATTATAGATGGTGATGGAGCTTCTATTCCTGTTTGTGATTGTGCTTCACTCGCTCTAGGACCTCTTGAACACTTTTAATTAAAAAAAAAATGTGATTTGGTGATCTAAAATTGTTACTTAGGTAAAATATGCTTCGCCCGCAGTTAGTCTTTTTGATAAAAGAATTGAGTTTATGTATTCAGGTGGGCACGTGCGCTTTTCAGCTGCAACTATTTCCAAGGCCGACAACCCAATTAATGAACAAGAACTAGTCTCAATTTAAATTTCTTTTCCACTCTAACAGACATGAAGCAAACATAAAAATTTCAATGTAAATATTTGATTTTCTTTTATATATATGTATAGGTGACTAGTGTGCTGTTCAAAAAGATTACATTTTTGATAGTAAGATCCACCCTGTCTCCCTTTTTTTTTTCTTTTATGACTTTAATTTGTTTTAAGTGTTGGAGATAAATATGTTGCAGGTGTTCTCATGCAGATTGTTCTTGAGTTTGGGCTCCATCAGACGTGAGCCATCTTGTATATTTATAAGGTTGTTTTCTTCTATGTCTACGATGGGTTAGCAACACTGCTGCATCCACTGTACAGAGAGCAATACTGGCTAACACCCTGATTATATTACCACATGCAATTTAGCCATTAGGAAATGCATAATAGAAAATAAAACCCTACTTGGTAGCTTATTCCAACATGATCTGTGTCCTAATTATTTACTGTGCAGATTCCTCTGTACCCCTTGCACCAAATGTACATGAAATGCAACATCCTGTTTTGTTTATACCGTTGGGAGACTAATTCAATTTACTTATGTATAGACTAAAGGTGACTTACTCGTGGTCAGCGAAATGATCAGTCTGAAAAGGTTGTGTATATTGAGACTAATGAAGTCTCACTATTACAAGGCTTAAACATTTCCCCTGAATTCCAGTGGATGGCCAGCTCTATTTACTGTTTTGTGTAAAATATCTTTTACAAACTGTATTTTTTTAGATATGGCTTGGGTTATATGAAAGGGAATGAGAGCTATACAGTTTTTATGGGAGTGAACATCACAGTGAGCAATATTTTTCTTTTCCTTTTTGTTAACATTTGTGCTTCAGACTGTAGCATAGGTCTCTTCCTTTTGTTAGATAGGTGCCTTATTGCATGCTGTGTAGAAATATATGCCGAGCTGTTAATTGAGACATGTTTTCAGGAGTCTTTTGTTATTCATACCAACTTACCATACGTTTTAATTTGTCACTATCGATTGCTTCTTTTGCTTTCAGCTATATTATTACAATGTGTTTACACTGTTACGCCCATAATTGTCTTTATTTTTTCCCCTTCATTTTTTTGTCAATGGCCTCATTGTAGAGAGAACATTTGTAAATTATCCATATAGCCTTCTCTTAAGGGCAAATCCTGTAACACCTCTTCCCAATCTTTGACTGGCACAAATATGGATAAATAAAGGTTGTTGACTCATGTGGCGTTTGATCAATGGAGTATGTTTTGGAAATGGGAAATCCATCAGCTCCCACAGCTAAATGTATTCTATAATTATATTGACATACCATCCACCATTTGAGATTTATTTTAAAGACCCAGCAAAGAAATAATGAATGCACTTCCTAAATGTGTCCACATGGTGTCACTCTACCATTTACAATGTTTTAAGGACCAACACCGGTCCCATTAATTCAATGGGGGGATTCCAGATGTTGTTTTGTCACTTATGCTCTCGAGTGTTTTATGTCACGTTTTATAGGACCGTAGGACTCAATCAGGAATGTCATCGTAAAGGTGTAATTTGATCTTTGTGGGGAAAGCTCTCGGGGACGGCCTGCTGAAACTACACACCTTCCCGCCCATCACTTACTGCTCTGGTTTACATTCCTTCACATCTTCAGACTGCTGAGGTACGACAATACCACGTTAGAGATTCGCCATCACTAACCTTCAGAAAAGCTTCTCAGTCGTCTGGATGCAGAAATATGTCGTTTACATACTGATATTTTTTCTATTTTTCTTTCTAAATATACAAATATATTTACTTTAAAGAAACTGGCAATTAAATGAGGTAAAAAAAAAGTAAATCTAAAGTCGGTAAAAACATTTGCAACGTCAACAATTTGATTAAAGTATGATTGGTTCCCCAACAAGGTTGCTTTCTTATATTAAATCTCCAGTGGAGATCAAACACTGGAATTGTAAAAAAAGACAAATTGTGCATGATTCAGAAGTTATAGTGAAAAGTAAATTCATTTGTTGAAGGCGAATCAATTCGCAAATGTTGAACTCTAATGGCCTCTATACAAACATACTCTACATTGTTTTTACTTTGTTGAAAGTACTCCTAGGAGTAGAAGTAGTAGAAGTAGAAGAGTAGTCTTCTAGAGGGAGCAATAATATAACAGAAAAGAAAACCTGAGTTGATGTTTACCATTTTATTTGTGATAATTGCTTTATGACAAGAAAATAAAGGGAAACTCTAGGAGAGACACTATTGCTGCTGTGAACATTTATACTAATGAGGCACGTAGACGGGAGACGGGAAACTGAACAAAGACAAAAGAAATCACAAAAAAATGCTGCAATACACCATACATTTAACAACACATACGCAAAGAAGTCACGAATGGATGAATCCTAGTCTACATTACATTTCATATTATTTACAAAAAGAAATACATATATACTGTACATCTGTACACAGAGCACTGGTTTAAAAAGGCATCAATACTCAGACGAGGAGGTGGAAACCTCCCTTATAGGATATGTTTCTGTCCTTTTGGACGCATTGAACTGGAGGGTCCAGGCCACGGTTTCGGGCCTTTTCACGTTGAGTTCCGTGCAGGAATCAGTTCGCGGGGCATTCGAGGCTTCGACAGCCCGCTATACGTTCATCACGGGAGTGAGCTGCAGCAACGAGCTCTGCGGCCGGATGGCGCTGCTCTTCGAATGCAGTTTCTCCAGGTTTTGTAAGAAGCTTCTCCTCTTGAGACCCTCCAGAATGACAGTGTTACTGGAGGCCAGACTGACACGGGTCCTGTGGGGGGGTGGAGGCATTAGGCTGATATATTTTATAAATATGCCATTTGAATTAGGTGACGTGTTCATGCATCCCATCTGTCCACGCACATTTCAGGGGAGGAGGGCACAGCGAGTTCAGTGTCAGAAAAATACTTTTTTTCTTCCTCTTTGATTGTAATTTAAGTGCTGCACAGCAATTACGAATAATTATCAAAATGACTCCCTCCTGTCCAAATACTGCATGCTGTGATTGGTCACAAGGTGTTTGTTCAGCTTACTTTAAAAAGGAAAAAACACATTGGGAGTAAGTCCAATCACAGACATGTAACCCAGAGGTTAACTAACCTCAGTACAGTGTTTATTTTGCCTGTCTCTAAAGCTCCTCCAAAATGTTACAGGATTGAGTCTGGTATGGGCTCAGGGATTAGACATGGGCTTAAAGTGTGAATACTGATAAAAAGACACTGGCCTGAAGAGAACGTGGATCTGGGCTGCATGATTAGGAACTTTTTTTGGAAATGGAAACACAACGTCATAGTACTCACCGTGGAGAATCTATGCCACTGTCCCCTGTGACGCTCCGGTTCTCTCCTGCTTCCACCACCTCCCTCGTCTCTGCCCGTCTGGCTCCACTGGGCGTGCTCAGAACACCCCTTTGAGGCTGAGGAACGCCCGTCTCATCGAGCTCATCCGCCCGCGCCACCTCCGCCTCGGCTGCCCAGTGAGCGGATTCGCCGTCGCCCTCGTCGCCCGATTTACGGACGGTCTCCGTGTCGGAATCTATCTCACTGGTCTGGCAGTAGTCAAAGATGCTTCCGTCTGCGGCGTCCGGTGGTTCGGGACGATCCGCATCGAGGTTGACCTCACGCCGTCTCTCCGCCTGAATGGATGTGGCTCGCCTGGAGCTGGATTCACCTTTGGCCCCTGGCGATCTGTCTCTCTGACGGCGCTGATGGAGTCTCCAGCCGGTCTCTCTCGGGCCGGTGGGGCTGAGGGAAGCGTCCCTCTGGATGGGTGAGGTGGTGATATCCGTGAAAGCGCCGTCCCTAGAATCTTCTATCGAAGCAACTAGCGGCTGCTGAGAGTTGGAATCATTATAGTGACGGCGGGGCCCCGGATATTGCACATCCGATCCGTGGTCATGGTAACCGGAGCGGTGGCCATGGTAGTCCGCTACACCTTTACAGTACGCCTTTGAAGCGTCGGTGATGTCTTCCTCATTCAGACACAAGGAGCTGCAGGCATCCTCATCCTCCTGCTCCTCCGCTCTCTGATAAAGCCTACAGTCGTCCTCTATAAAGCCGTCAGTGTCTGTTATTGAGGGAGGGCTGTCAGCCATCAGTCCCGGCCTTTCTCCCCGGCTCATGGTCCTTTGCTCGATGCTAATATTAGTAACAGGTCGTATGTCCCGTTGTTCCTGGGTGGCTGTATTTTCACAGGCCTGCTGGTGTGACGAGAGCTCTGGTCCCCAAGTATCATCCCGTTGAGGCTTGGAGGTTCTAAGGGAGTGTCTCCGCAGTAAAGGGGGCTTGTGCCAGGACGGGGATGGGTCATAAGAGGGGTTTATGACCGGCTCATAGGAAGGTGTAGGGAGAATTGTTGAGTATTGTTGGACATTAGAGAGTCTGTCACCCACGGCTTGGCTGTGGTCCGGTACCCCGTTGTATTCTGCATCCTGAAAATGCTCATTCGCGTCTCTCTCACAGCTGCCGTTTCCCTCCCTCTGTTGTCGGGTCTTGTCGTCGATCCGAAGCGTACTGCTCTGTGGGTAGGCTGAGCTGTAGTCCGGGGGCAGCTCGTTTTGGATCTTCGTGTCTGCTTGGAGCAAATGATCTGCCGTGGGCTCCCTGGTATGGACACAGCTGTACCTGTCCTCAGATGTGGGAGATTTCCCTGTATGCTCTGCTGTTGCAATCACTTTGGACCGATTGGGGTCCCACGATTTTGACCGGTGAGACGTTCGATCCATCTTCCCCGGCCCCAAAACCTTTCCCCCCCCTTTCACCTCTTGCCTTCTGTGCTCTTTGTTGATGGTGGCAGGAATAACGGGCTCAGCTTCTTTGATCGGCTGAGTCTGGAAAGGGTTTTCAATGCGTTTCTTATAAAGAGATTTATAACCTGCTCCACCTTCTTCCACTTGGTCTTGTTCATCAACGCGGATTTCCACTCTGAGCCGAGACGGGATCAAATCCTCCCCCTGTGGATAATCATCCGCACTTATTGGAACCTTACTCTTAACCCTCTCCCTCTGCTTCTCTCTGGAGGAATGGGCCCTCCTTTTGCTGCGAGAGGCCTTCTGAGCAGATCTTCTCCCTGCCTTAGAGGAGTGATGATGCCTGGGTTTTGCCGGGATGTCAGTAGACATTCCCTTGTCTACCCCCTTATCGTCTTTGTCCAAGCATCTGTCCAAGACTCTGTCCGTCCCTCTTTCCCTTCTCTCCTCTAGCTTCTTCATTAAGACCGTGTGACGGGTCAAGTTGTCCACGGTCAGCTCAGGGTTGATGCGTTTGATGATGGCGTGCTCCAGGTCGCGGGGTAAGTTGTTCAGGTCCTCCTCGTCTCTTACTGGCCACTCCTCCGGTGGAAACTGGGCTGAAAATGATGTGTACTCCTTCTTTGGTTTCTCTTTCTTACCTCCGTTCCTTCGGAACAAGCTGAGACCAAACTTCCTCCCCGGTTTGTTGTCTTTTTCCTTGCGGCCAGTGGCGTTAGTAGTCGCTGTTGCTTTGCTGATCTCGCTTGCGTGGCAATCTGCAGCCGTGGAGGTGGACTGATGCTGCACAGTGGGTTTGTGATCTAACGGTCTCGGCCACTTTAGGCTCTTGCCTGTGCATTCACTTACGGAGAAAGAGACGGAATGCTGGTCCGGCACCGTGGAGGGAGGGACGGCGGCCGTTACAGCAGCGCAGGCGTTATCGGCGGCTGTTTGCAGAGGGCTGAAGCAGCTGCAAGACTTGCAGTGCGCCACCGGCTGCGGTTGAGTGCTTTCAACGCAGACCTCGTTGCTCAACAGGTAAGTGATGGGAGGAGGCGAGGGAGGGTCGTCGGCTGAACCAGAAGTCCACCAGCTCTTCTCCCGGACCATGGCGTTGGTGATGAAATAGGTCTGAGGGGTGACGATGAAGTAGCCTTCGCCTGTGTGGTAAATTTTGCGCTCCTTGATTAGATTGCCTAGAGCATTGTAGAGGATGTCCTGAGTTGGGATGGTTATCCCTGTGGCAAATGAAGAGAAACGAGGGTTAAGGACAAAAGACAAGCAGAGGGACACATTGTGTCTCGCCAGAAAAATGTCAAATAATTCCATTAAGAAAAAAATTGACATTAAGGAAAAGACGTTCATTCCCTTTCTGGGGAAGTTAGATAAAACGATGGATAATACTCTATACACATCTATTCAATTCGCCTCTTCAATGTAACTGCAAATACCCTAAATGCACATTCATCAAGATATCTCACCATCCCTCTTAACAAGCAAGATGAAGCGATGCTTTACCGGAGTGGGCTTTGCTCATGTAATTGATTAGCGCTTCCTGGTTGACGGTGATTTGAGAGGAGTTCATGTCTGAGATGACGGAGCACAACACCTCGGCCAATGGAATGAACTGGGACTGGGGGACGGGGGACATCTGCACCGGGGACAGGTCACCTGAAAAACACATACACAAGCCGGCAGATGGTTGAGTGAAACAGGTGGGCCCGCTGCAGTGAACATACACAAACACACCTGGGGTCTGAGAGGTCTCTCTCTCTCCGACTTGTGCTGCATGTGAAAACAACTAAGTACTGAAGTTGCGTTCCTCTCCTAACCACCTTCTAAATCATGACCGCTGTGGTCCATTTATACGAGTTATATGAACCATGCCTGACTGCTTTGCAAATTCCATCAGGATTGGGAAAGACCACGGAATTCCATTACCCCCACAGAAACGACCACAGGTCCAACTGCCGGGGAGATCAGATATCCGGCCCCTTATATCATACGGCCCCACACGTCTAGGAGGAGCCTTTGGACAAACAAGTTACTGAGGAGGAATGGCGCACACACAGTGTCGGACAATAGTGTGGATCGTTCTGCATACGTATACTCCACATCCAAGTCCAGTGGTCCTCGGACATGCCAACGGGGCGTCCGATAAAGCCAGAAGGCCTTTTAACCATGAAAGTGAGCTGCTTTTAAAGACAACCAGATATTAGAAACATTCAATGTCAGTATCAAAAAAAACGATCAGAGTTTCACACGTGGAGAAACATAATTGAAACAACATGCAGCGGTTTACTTCATTCGAGCAAAGGTTTTGGCAGTGCGAGTGTTTTTGCAAAGTGGGTTCAGATATTACGGCCATGAAGGTTCTTCTGCAACCCGTTAACAAGATAGGACATCAAAACCGAACGGCAACTTTAAAATAGTTATATTTAAATTATTGATTACTTTAAAAGTCTCTCAGTTCCAGTAGTTATTTTCTTCAAAGGAAAGAGGAAAGTACAGGCACAGACATCTGCCTTTTTGACTAATTCCCTTCAATAACACACTACTCACAGATCACAAAGACTGAGAGCACCAAAACAAACGAGATCCCTCTGCTGATGAATGATTAGCATCTGGGTTGGCTTAACACAAACTCCCTTCATATGAGGAGGACATGGACATTACCTTACCCACGGGACCGGAAAATTAGTTTTGGTTAATCAGCTACACCTCAAATAAGGTAAGGACCATCGTGGGTGAAATAAGGGAGATTAAACAGAAAGTCCTCACTTGTGTGTTTTACCACCAAGAGTATCTGACTTGACTTCAGAGCAAAAAACAGGCCACGCACGTGACTTGAACTCCATTACGTAGCCTGTCGGGACTGTAACTTGTTTTTGTCCCCCCCGCCCACGCAATTTCAAGTTTCTATTTGTGCTGACAACAACACCTTGTGTATAGTTGTGTGAATTAAGCTTAAGCGTGTGCAGCGTTTGACTGTGAGCGATCCTCCCATCAACCCCAGGGCATTCAACGAAAACACTGCCCAGCTCACACTTGACGTAAACTAAACATTTACAACCCTCACACTTGAACCACTTATGTCCGAGGCAAGGGAAACAAACAACTGATCAAATATCTGCCATGGTAAAGCATGACAGAACACATACCTACCAAACGCACACAGCCTTTCTTTGGTGTGGCGCACACAGTGTTTCCTGATCTGGCTCACAAGAAGCAGCCCAGTCAGAGCAGCCTAACGGGAGACCAAGTAATAATGCGGCTCGGATAAAAAGGTTGGCGTTGTAATAAACTAACTAGTAAAAGAAAATGGCAACGGTTATCAGTTATTGGTTATTTAATGTCAAGCTGAGCCTTTCACAATAAACAGACAATCACAATAAAACTAATTAGGGCTGAGGAATTTGTACCCGCACAGTTGAAAGTCCCAATAGATCGGTGCTGGAATGAGCCCCAAAACCCAGGAATGAGTTTTGCACTTGAGGTTCCCTCGTCTTGACTTTTTTCAGAAAAATGTTTTAAATACGTCAGTAAATACTGCTTTCATAACCTTTTGCGGATAGATGAGACTAAACATGGTCACACTCGTCCGCCTTCACTGCCTCGTTGTACCCGCCGATATTCATGCAGCCCAGGTGTAGTTCTTTACAACCTGCCGATTTCCATTAACACTTTAACACTAAAGTTGTGTTTATTTGTAAAGAATATCTTTCTAAACAAAACACACAGATGTCATGACCGTTTGTTTGCCGCAGAGTTTTATTTCTGCAATTATCCAAAATCCCTTTTTGTCAAAGAAACCTGTGTGATACAAAATAAATGTACTAATTAATCTGCTGCTCAACGAGTTTTACTTAATAAACACGTTTTATCCTCAAGGACTATGTCAAAAAAGCAATTATCCAAACAGTGCCGCTCGCTTAAGGCTCATAAGTCTCACAGAGAGGGGTCTGTCTTTGTAGAACTGATCCTGCGGCACCCGGTGGGACTGTAAAGAAACAGCCATCTGGTCTCCCCTCGGCCCCGGCAGAAGACGTTAATCTGACTAAACCTCGGAGCGGATATCTCTAGAATAGTAGTCTCCCTGGGCAGTGAATTAGTGCTGCTGACTTAGCGACTCATTGTTGTTAACGTCCTATAGGAATGTATGGCAGGCTGTCCACATAGCAACCGCTTATGACCACCGTCAACAGTGAGGACGTGATCAGGTGGGCAATTAATCACAGGGAAGAAATGAAGTAGTCACTTCCCCTTTGAGTGACTTCAGGATATCGTTGCACGGATGAAGTTTTGGTAAAAACAGAGTGTTGTCCCCTGTGACCATGTACTGGTTCGGAGCAGGATATCCTGTCGCACATCTGCTAACATGACCTCAACAATCAACAGCATCTCCCACACATGACCTTCCTATAACTACGGGCCCGAGAGCAGGACTGACAACCAAAAAGAGAGACTGGCGATGGAGGTGTGAGATGGAGGAGGAACGAAAACTACACCCACAGCCGTGTATTTGTGTAACGCGAGGACGGGCGCGACGGAGAACGAGTGTTTATTGAGTCTAACATTAGCAGGCGTGACCGCTCGCCGCTGTAACCGTCTTCTCTCCGCGGGGAACAGACCTCTGTTTTCCCTGTAATCCGAGTCCGGGCCGGGGACATTACACTCATTGTCATACACAGCGTGAATGCCCTGCTGGGTGCCACGGCAACCAAACTGCATGCCACAGGGAAGAGGCAGGGAAGCTCAAGCAGGAGACGACCCTTAAAAGCAGATCAATATAACCACTTAAAGGGGCATTCCACCGGTGTTACATGTCACAGTCTGTCCTGCTCAGCCCGTGAAAGCTGTATCTGGTATCTTTTGTGGCTCTAGGAGACAGTAGAAGAATACACCTACAATTACTGTATATTGCGTCTACCTACTAAGTAATGCTCCCCCCCCCCTCCTCAGGGGAACCACCATGGGATCTTATTTGGGAAAAAATGTGTATGTTAGTCAAACACAACCCATCATTTTTTTAATCAGGTTTTTCATGTAAAAATGTGTCTTTCATAAAGCTGTTGCAGTAGAAGATTTGCCTCTCTGATTAGCTTTGCTAAGTCAACAACACGACAATTAAACCAGTTGCTTTCCAAGCATATTTTAACCACAGTGAAATGCCTGGCATTATGCGATCTGTAGTTCATTGAGTTTAACCCACACAGACTAAAAGCCATGATGGATCAGGCTCTGCTGCACAGATTGTTCCTTGCGTCCCCCCAAATGTTAGAAAAACACAATACTAAACTGCTGGAGTGAAGTCATTCCTTGAGACCCACCATCAGAGGCATTAATCTCAGAGACGCCAACAGTTTAGGGAAAGGATTTTTTTGTTGCTTGATTCGAATCATCATATGAATGAGCATTGTTGTTTCTTATCACACATGTCATCCCTAGAAATCCTAAATTAAATCCAAAGTATCTCAGTGAGAGCCAATGGCCTTGTACATGTTTTACATGCCATTGTTGATTAAACAAGAGCATTGCACTTCTTTATAAGAAGATACAATGCCTGACGTTGATTGCTCAGATTGTGGAGATGATTGACAGAGACCTTCTCTCTTCGATCCCCACTGAGATCCCTTTGGCCGCTGACACTGATCAATGCCACATGTGTTCACATGGCTTCGTTGTTAGCCAGCCACATGAGTCCCATTTCATACGTGATTGCATTACCTCCAGTCTCTTGGAAGAATATTCTAACACACCATACAGAACATACTGTGGGCCTTCCATGAGCTGCAGTGAGAAGATCAGATCGTTCCTTGCGTTTACAAATGGTGACAGACTTAGACTTTAATCATGCCTTGGTAGAAGACCGGGTGAAAAAGCAAGAAAAGAAAGGAGGTTGCACAACTTGTGACTGAATTGTATCTCTGACCTTTTAACTTCATGTTATCACAGTTCAAATCTAACTGAAAGATTGGACTTCCCACAATCCCCCGCTGCATGGCCTTTCCTGAAACACAGACTCACAGACAAGCACCATCTTATCTCATCCTGGCGTGGTTCAATCTTAAAGCCCCAGTAAGCAAACACGCTAATCTTCTCTCTCCCTCATTAAAGACACACTGCATTGCATTCAACATGAACTTGAGGTCCGCCCCAAACTGCAAAATACCCCCCGTATCCCATCGACTGAGACCCTGCGAGGAACACGCTTCAGTGAAGTTACAGTAAAGTCATTGGTGAGACAATGTCAAACATTCATAAGGTCAGATTTAGCGTAATGGGAAGAGATGCCATCTGTACTTTATGTTGCCTCCCAGTCCCACGACCACTTTGCTTTGTTTCGGGGTTTCTTGGTCTAACAGGCCTCCTTGACTCCTCCCCCTTCTCGCGTGTGTGTGTGTGTGTGTGTGCGTGTGTGTGTGTGTGTGCGTGCATCACACTTTTTAAAAGTGCTTTACGAGTTTGTGTCTCTCCCCCTCCCATAGAAGACACAGAAGTGGCCGTGGCAGTTAAATGGCCCAATAAACTGAGTGAAAAGATCCCTTCAGAGAGAAATCACAGGCCGAAAATCCCAACAAGCAAACCTCGCCCAGTCTAACAATGCTGCCCTTTCCTGCCCGTCCCCCTGAACACACTTTGACACACTTGGCAAAAAATGTTTGCACCAAAAATATTTAGTATTGTTTAAGTCCTGGATATGACTTTAATATAAATGCTAAGAGCACATCTGCCCACATTTTACTTAAATAACCAGTAAAATGGGCTGAGCCACTGAGTTTTTTAAGGCTTCATTGACTGATTACAACAGTTAAAAATAAATCTCCCCAGACTTGCAGGTAAATGTTTGATCTGACCCACTGACAGTTCAGTATCTCAGAGTACTTGAATTTAAATTACACTACATTTTGAATGCTACATTTAAGTGAACTGTGGTCATTATTAAGATAAAAAGCAAAAACACCACGACGGCAGTTTTGAGCGATGAGAAGAAACACAGTCCGTCGTTGTGTTGACTCACATCGCCATAGAAACCTCTACTCGGGCAGCAACCTGCCACATGCAATACAAAGAAAAAGAAAACTAACAACCAGCAGCAGCAGTGTAATGTGGGTCCCTTTAATCCAGCTGGAGCCTTGAGACGTTCTTTGCCAAACCAACCCTTTGACACTTAATGTATGTCGGCAAGACAGAACCGACTGGCTGTGAATAAGCAAACCGGCAGTCACATTTAAACCTTTACACTCACACAGTTGGTCGCTAAATTCTTGCCGCTTTAACAACATTAAACAATGTTATTAGAGCCTGATTTGAGGTTGCACAATTTGACCAGCAGTTCATGCCGAAACCATTAAAATGAGGGTACCAAACTAGTGTTCTTGTGAAATAGGAGATACCCCCGAGAAAGGTCTTCACAGAAGACCAGTTTCAGGCGTGCACCTTATACCACTGCCCGGAGTGCTCTGTGTAACATAACGCCAACACATGTGTTGCCAGCAGACATGATTTAAAGCACAACGCTTTATTTTCCAATCGTTTTACGTCGTACCTCTTCAGGCCTGATGGGTCACACCCCAACATGTGGCTCTTGTCTAAGTCCGTGGACGTGAACACTGCCCCTCAGTCTGCCAGAGGCTCTTCAGAGCCCTTCACATGTTGACCACTTCATTCCTTTGTTCTTTAACGTCCATGTTTTTCCCATTTCTGTATAGAAACTATATCCAGGTCTTCCCCAAACGCCAGATTTGTCCCAATCTCAACTCACATCTAATGACTTTGAGGCTGAAGCCCAACACTTCATCTTCATGGCAGACGCTCATTTTTAGGGATACTCTAGAGATTAGTGAAATTGGACCTTTAAGACAAATGGTCAAAATCATTTTTACAGAGGTTGCGATAGACTTTTAGTACTTAAAAAAAGTACTGGCATGACATCAAAAGGTTTTATTACATTTTTTATTAGATGGATTTTCTGATGCTTTTATACAGAAAATAGCTAACTTCAATTCAGGTCTAAAAGCACCTCCCTTTAATTGAAAAATGTAAATCATTTCTTTCAAAACTGAATTTTGTGCCGGGAGCTCCCAGAGGTGCTCATGAGCTGGTTGAACTGACTTTAGATCACTTTATAATTCATTTGTAATTATATGGTTGATTAACAGAAAACAGATCCAGTAAATGCACAATGTGTCTTATTCAAGACCAAAAATAATCATGTGATTTATTTTACTGACCACTCTGACTGCCTTGCATTCAAATAAATACATTTCCTTCTTGAGAAAAGCTAAATAAATAAATACAATTTATTACTCCTGCACATAATGAATAAATTGTATCAGGCCGGAAATTCCACCAGGAAGCAATGTGGCATTTTAATACCTAATGTAAATGGAATAGAATATTATTTATTTCATTGAGGGACATGCATGACTGTTCATGTTCAACATGCAAAAAGTAGAGAATAAAAGTCCAATAGCTAACTAGCTACCCATCTCCAAAATACCTAAAAACCAACGTTGCTGTTCTGTTTGTGGATCCTGTTTTTCAACTTTGAAAAACTGCATAATATGCTTGTACACACTTTCAGTTATGACGAAAAACGAAATGTGTTCAAGCACAGCAAGAGGCGTCTCTAGACTTCCCCGGTTTGTCTTATTCAAAGATATTTTCCAGTTATTTTCACCCCTCTCCATCCATGTGGCTTTTCCCCAACGACACCTCGCCACACACACACACACACACACACACACACACACACAAACACACACACAATGCAAGAGGGTCTCCAGCAGTTCTACACCACCCGTTCCAATCAAAAAGGAAGGGAGTCATTGGTTGCAGATGAAACCCATTTCCTCTTATTTAACCGACCTAGAGGTGCAGCAGATTCCTGTGTTTGTTATCCCAGTATTTGGAGCAGAGCTCCCGTCCCAGTGTCCGACCATGTGATCCATCGCTTTTAAATACCCTGCGACTGGTCAGCACACAGATGGCTGAAAGTATCTTTCACTCCTGAAATATAATAACACAGCACTTTGCTATCACACCCAATGCTATGCTAACTTTGCATTTATCAGCGCCAAATGAGGCAAAGAAAACATCCTGTCAGGAAACTGAAGAGTAATAGTATTACCAAATGTAATGCACGGCCTTACTTCTGTGTGGACCCATTTGTCGGGCCGGAGAGCGAGTGATGATAAATCCCCCAAGGGAAACCCAAGCAGCCGCTGACAGCGTGTATAAGCTGAGGGATACGGAGGAGCTCCTCGGCTGTTGTTGTTGGCATTGCTCCACACCACCGCTACGAGGGCGAGTCCAAAATCCTGGACGATAAAGAGGCCGATGCGCCTGATTTGCACGGGGGGGTGAGCTTCCTGCTCGATGGGAAAGGACGTAGCGAACAAATGATGTGCTGAGAGGTATGTACGCACATGTGTGAGCACTGCGGACCGCCTGAGAATAGAGGTCAAGGTGTCCTCATATCGCAAGCTCAAATCTTTAGAAAATTGTAGACTTTCTAGATGAATGGAGACATACTGGCACAGGCCCAGTTAAAGATAAACAAGTGATTCTTGTATGGTAATTAACTTATACCACCAATGCAATTTAAAAAGCATTTTAAATCTTAAATTCCCACTTCTCACAGTGTCAAAACCTTTAATGTTACTATTCACTATAACTGTTTATTTAGTATAATTTCAATGGAATGTTCTTTGATCTACCAACCAACAACAAGACGTTAGAACCTCAACAGGGTGTTGGGATAGCAGATTAGATTTATGGTTTCCATTAACATTTCACTTATGTCCTTGCAGGGAAAAAGATCGAACCAAACGCTGTCGCGACACAGACTCTTCATCATTTTGAGCTTGAACCGCAGCATATACTCAGAGTAACACTTTCAATTCATACTATTAGTGTCGAGGGAGCTGGAGAGCAATTATCTTAACCATTATTATTATTATTGAGAGCTGGCCCAGACGGTAACATACCCCAGAGGGCAGTCCCACAGTTGCCACGACGTATGAGGAAAGTTCAACTACCTCGAATAAAATATAGAAATCAAGTGCTAATTGAAATGCATCCATATTTAAATGGGTAGGAAAATAAACAGTGGAATGGAATTCCAAATTGGTACGCCATTCCTCTGTAATTTGAGGAATTTCTCGGGGCAGTGGTGAAAGTGGATGAAAAGAAAGTTGGCAAGTGAGCAGAGAAATGGAAACATGACTGTTGTGTTAAAAGTGAATAAGGAACAGATGGAATAGTTTAAATAAGTAAACCACTCAAATACATTTGAGCTAAACAATGAAGATTCAATGGAATCAACAAAATACTGTAACAAAATACGCTTTTAATCATGATGTGTTTCCCATCCAGTTCAAAGTGAAGAATTACAGACAAAGAAAGCTTGAAACCAGTGAAACCACTAACGGAAGCTGAACAGACCAGTGTGTGAAGAACACCTGGATACTGTATTGATGTTTGTTTGCCTTCCAACAAACCCTCTGAAGCTGTATGACCTCAAGGGGGCTTGTTAGCAAGGAGGTTGTAACCTTTGACCTGTGCTGCTTAGTTAGGACAGGGTGGGCCATTTAAAGCTGGTAAGGGGGTGTCATGGTTAATAAGGTAACATCTGGAAGAGTTATGGCCATTAGTGAAGCGCTTTCAGACTTTGACAAAATACCCTCGTGAAAGAATGCAACCACATGCGTGAAAATAAAAACACTTTCAAGGGATATGGAAACGAGACCCTGAAGCCGACCGACTCAGCGGAGGATCTCAAAAGGCAATGAAGCGTTTCAGGAATGCTTTACCATCTCAGTGTGGTGGGTTGGATGAAACATACCATTTAAAAGTGAAACTTTGCTCGAAAGGGCAGCATAGTTGTGGCTTAGTTCTGCTAAGATACACAGAGGAAGATCGACAGTGTTTTCTACAGAGGCCAAAGAAAATGACTTCTTCACGGCGAAAGTGAGAGGCTGTTCCTGAGGAATCACGCAAGTCCATGTTCAAACAAGACAAGGGCAGTTTATAGCGCTTTAACTGGTGAGGACACGGGACACCTCATTACACCAATGGCTGACTCCATATAAATGTTTCAGCTCATTCTGCTCTTGCGCCGACAGGACGACTAAATAATGCACAACCAGATAGAAGTCATTATAAAACCTCAGATTTCTGGATAGTTTTTTCAGAAATAAATGAGGGATTTTAAAGAATGATTATTTGTGCATTTTTATACACTGTAAGACTTCAGTTCAATGCAAACAATGTATTAGTTTTAAGTTTGATGTGAAGATCATTAGCGCTTTTTTTGTGTCCGTTCTATGGAGCCGGAGCCAGCAGGCGAGTCATCGAGCTTTACACAAAGACTGGACAGCTAACTTTATAGGTCGCTACAATAATGGGTCAACCAGGGCTGCTGCATTTTAATTATTAACACGTTTCATCTTGTTGGTGTCCCCCTGTCTTCAGTTTCTATGGGAAACCGTATCATCTCAGCTCCAGTTGACGCTTAGACATGGCACTGGTATAAATCATTTAACTGTCAACAAGATAACGAAGAATATAGACAGATTCCTTCAAAATGATATGATGATCATTGAAGCACCTCAACCGTCTTAACAGGATTAATTCATCAAAACAAAGACACAGACAAAGACATTTGACAGGAATGTATTAGTGTGTCATTTAGACATTGATTTCTGCTCTTGCAGAAAGTGAGCTGGATATAACGTATTACGGCTGGGAGCAAACAGCAGGTGACAGTGTAAATGTAGACGTATCCAATGTCATTACTCTTCTAACTATGAAGAAAACTACGGATCATTGATGAAAATTCTTTGTGGCGAAATGGCTGGTATTATTCTGCTAGCGGCTGTTCAAAGGATGAAAACGGATAAAAAGATAGTAAAACAGGAGAAACGCGTTCATGAGTGGGAGCGTGGAGGTCATCACCGGTACCAGTGGGGCCCATTCCCACAAGAATAACAGCGATGCCTGTTCATACTAACTCCTCACCCTGTCTGTTTACCTCAGCCTAACCTCATCACCGCCCCCTCCCTCCATCCTTCCCCACCTCCTGCTCACCTCCTCCTCTGCATTCCCCCCCCCAGAGAAACAGTCTGTCTTCACTCAAAGCTATCAGCTCTGATAGCCAGACAGGACCAATGAGGAAGTAGCTCTAATTAATCAAAGATTATCGTGTCCGGTTGCCTGGAAGCTTTGTGTTGTGTCGACGTCTCTCTATTTCAAACCGACTAAGCCTGCGTCTGGTTCATTTTAGCCCAACGTCCTCTAAACTATCTCCTCCTGACTCGCGTCAGCGGAGTCACGTCTCAACCTCGCTCTGACCGGAGAGGCAATGGCACTGTTAGAAATCCAATGCGCCCTGTAACTCATAACCGTTCTGTTTTCTTTCTGACATATTTATACCAGGACAATGTCAAGGCCGTGCGTCTGTGTCCGATATCAATCTACGAGTCTGACTTCCACCGTCTCTCACTGACCGTGAAACGAGGGGGGGGGGGGACGTGAATCCTGGCAAACAGAGAGGCAGGCATTGGTCGAGAGCCAGTCGCACAGTGATTCACTGCTGACCGAGCCTCGGGGAGAAGGCAGTAAAGCAGACTCTGTCAGCCGGCCAGCGCTAATTTCCATACAAATCGCTGCGGTGTGATGCGGAGGATTTGTAAAGGACGAGTGGGAGGTAACGTGTCCACACACACACACACACACACACACACACACACACACACACACACACACACACACAGGCGTGTTTGCGTACAAGTTTGTGGTTTGGGGCCCAAACACCAGGAGCCTTTTCAGGTATCGAACGCCCGCCTCACATCCGACTGCAAGCTCATGCATGTCCGGCTTTGTCACACCGGGGGAGCAACAAGCCCAGCATCACCTTCGGCTCATATGGTGTTTGTTTGTGAAACTGTCTCACAGCATGTGGGCCCCCCTCCCCCCCTCCCCCCTCCGACTGCCGGCCTCACGCCCTTTGTCCCCCCTGTGTGGTCCCGTCCTCCCCTTCACATCGCATTCCTCCCTTCGCTTGTCCGTGCACCGCTCGATCTGGCAGCGCCCCGACGTATTGACACAAAGGCAGCAGGTAGACGCCGGCATCCTGGCGAAGTAATGCTCGAGACGCGGGAGAAATTAGCACACCCTGAAACAGCTGGAACAAATGGGGAGCATATGGGTGTGTTGCTGGGAACATGTTTCAAAAAAACAAAGAAGAACCTGCTGCTGCTCAACCATCCGGCCAACATTGGGAATAGCTTCACACAGTGTGCGGAGTGGTAACAGGTTTTCATTTGCTGTCTCTGTGCAGCTGGATAATGCTCCTTTAAAATGCATGCGAGGAAGAGAGCCCCAAAGAAGGGGGGCAATTAGAGGTAATTATATGGTACACAGAGCTTTGTTAACAAGCGTCGGCAAATATATCACTGCGTGGGCGACAATGGGAGGCTGATTAGCGCCATCCCCTCCGACACACAGAGAGATGAGAGATTTAAGGAATATTACCTCTCAGGTAACAAACACCTGTGGTTTTGAATATGTTTTTCAGCTAAATGTGGTCTTAAAGGAATTTAAAGGAGGAGAATGAAGAAAAACCTGGCGAGTTAAAACTGCAATGGAAATATAAGGACAAAAACAATATAAACATTGGTTTTGAGAGGGGTTTTTTATCCCACATCCAAGGAACAAGTAACGGAATGGCGGTCATAACACACCTTGAGTTACCGATTAGACACACTAAAACCTAACTACTGTTGACACTGCGGGACAACTTTTGGGTTCATTCTTTTGCCATCGGACTGAACGGAGTTTAGAGGCGAGTTGAACTCTCTGATAAAACGGTTGTAAAATCCCGAGGAGGAGAAGTTAAACCCTGCCAGCTCTGTGTTGTTCACACATTTCTCTCCGTGTGGTAAACAAGAGATGCTGTGTGACTCTACAGTGTCCCAGAGAAATAACACATTAGGCTCCTGGATGACTGAGGTGGCTGTTCACCTTGGTGTTTTTATTTCCACCTGTAATAGTGCTGAGTGCATGTACTGTATGTGTATTGCAGGCCAGCTTCCTTCTGTCACCAGATAGTTTCTGGTAACTTTGTGTTACAGTTGTGTTGCTATCGGGTGTTGGCTGAGGTTACATACCGACAGCTTTGATGATAAGTCCCTTTGGTGACCTCAGAGCTCGGCGCATCCACGCTTCTCTCAGCACCTCCAAGTTGTTTGCGTTCCCTTGAATGAAAAGCACCAAGTTTTCCATCCATCCCTGGAAGTGCACTTCAGCCATGGCCTTAACGAGTCTCTTATTCCAGGAACTGCGCAGATTTTGAGCCTTGAAGTCCGCAAACACCTCCTGTCCGCTCGTGGCACCGGCACCGATTTTCCCTCCGCCGGCGCGCAGACTCTCCTCATCCGGCGCGAAGACGACCGCGAGCGAAGCGGCGGAGAGCTGCACGAGCCGCTGCTGGTGAGACATTTCTAACGCCTTTTTACCGGCTGCGGGGGCCAGCCGGCATGCTACAAACGCCAATGCACTTGTCAAACAAACAGAAACAAAGAGCTCTCTTTCCAAAATATCCCCAAAATCAACTTCTGGCTTTGCCACGCGCTCCTCCAGCGCGCGTCTCGATCCTGCAGCGAGTGAAGCGGAGGCGCAGTGGACGTCCGGCGAGTTTCTCTCCGCTTCCAGAGGCGACCAATGACGGCGGAGAGGAGGAGCGCTCATCGGTCTGCACGGTCACACAGGTAGACCTCCCACTGACTGCTCACCGGCGTGCGTGTGCGTGTGTGTGTGTGTGTGTGTGTTGCTTCTGTTATGCAGGAATCAGACAGGTGGTGCAAACTGCAACACAGCGACAGATCTTGACCATAAAAAGAGAAAGTGCTTAATTAGGTCCAATTACATGGAGGGCTTGTAAAATACTATTGGCACAGAAAATGCTACATAGTCTACAGAAATCACCATCAAAGGAAAAGATGCCATCAAAGCGGGAAGGTAACCTTTGGTTAGGGATTTTGAATGATGCAGTTTATTCCCTATAGCAAATAGCAGAAACAATTGGTTTGCGTTGTAAAGTGGGATCTCATATGAAACGTGAAACTTGAAATATCGCACGTGACGGAAATGACTTAAAAGAAAAATAGTTTTCAACAAAAGTTCTTGATGCTCAGGAACATATTTACAACTTAAACGCGAACCAGTCACCCGCTTTGCTCTCAAAGGAGGGGCCCCATTAGTCCCGGCTTTTACTGACACTGTACCAGGCAGAGTCTGAAGCACAGACAGACACCTCATATATCACTTGTGACTTTAGTTTCAGGAGCACTCGGGCCCCTGAGTGGCCGGGGGCCAGTCTGCCTCAGTGTGGTATTAGAGCCCGTGCAGCAACAGGATATTGAGCTTCCTCTGTACGTGAAAAGAATACATCACCTCGGCCTACACAGGATGAATTATGTGCAGTCCGTCCCGGGGGGGGAAGCAGTGGAGGGAAGTTAGAGGGCAAGAGAGAAAACATTCTGTGTGGGATACAAGATTTATTTGAAGAAATCTCGTGTGGTTAGGAATTTTTGATAATAATTTTCCTTTTTCTCACAATTGTTACAGACGCACGATGTTTCAGCCAAACTTTGTTAAACCCAACCAGACAGCATGTCAACTTTAGGGGAGATTTCTAAACTAATTCCGTCAGTTTGAATATTTATGAATCAATATTGAATGGAACCGTGTATTTGGTTTTAAATAGTCAACCGGTTGTAAATATATAAATCAAGCGGATACAGAAATAAATGTTTTTTCCAACCACGAAGGCGACCTGTGGCATGATTGATGACACACATGCCCATTAATCATCATTTATCAGGCTTGAGTGGCTTTTTTTACTCTCACCTTTCCAACCAACTCATCACAGTTTTAGCCTCTGCGCAGATGCTCGGTGCTTTGGGCATGAGTGAAAGATGTTTCTGTTTTGGAGCATTTTATTTAATCTGTGAGTGGTCAGTGCAGGGAGCTGACAGGAAATGAGTGGAGAGAAATGGGGGATGCAAGAAGTCCACAGCGCAGGACTCAAACAGTAAGTATGAACCTATATAGGACGAATGGGAAACTGCTTCCTATAAGATCACCTTAATTACAATATATCACTGTGGATTTGTGTGGTATTCGACACATGAAAACACACACATGTTTTTAGCATTGTTTGCATTACGTGGTTTGGAGAGAAATGCTCCCATTGTTTGATACTGTTTCCTTCCTCCAGATAAAAATATTGGCACACACTTGTGGTGAACATGGACAATGGGTCTTGGCCCACCGGCCCGTCCCGCATTTCAAATCTAAGGGCTCTTTTTTTTCCCCAAATGTTTAGTCTGCTGGTGGGACTTGATTTTCAAAAGGTTCAACGAGTTACCACAATTATATGAAATCCTGCACTCTGGCCCCTGATTTTCAATTAACACACGTGGATCTCCCTCTCGCTGTGCATGAAGCAATTTCCAAGAAGTATCAGGTGTCTCTAAAGGCCAACGACCTTGAGGTGAATACATTGTATATTTGAATATGATCATTTCAGTGAACCACAAACCTGAATCTAAAGTTTGAGTTCCTGCATACTAAAACATCTGGTCCTGCCATAAGCTCTTGGCCCTCAGGACATTTTCTGACTCAAACAGCCCCCGAAGGCTTCCCCTTACCTCCTTGCCAAGATTAAATATGATCCAAATCATCCCTTAAAGTCAGCAGAATTCCTGCACATGAGCCAGTAGGGATATGGTTTAACTTCTGAATCAATAAAACCTTCATTTTTGTAAGTCTTACATGTGTTTTAGAGAGACTATAACATCTCTGTTAAGGTAACGATTGCACTCAGGAATTTCTAATCCGAGTGGTGGTGGAGACGGTCAGTGCTGCTTCATATGGAGGAGGTCAGAGGTTATTCGAGGGTCAGGCCGTTTACTCAGTAACCTGACTGGATGGTTCTTCAGGGAGGACGATAGGATTAGGACACTTATAACAAGGCTAGACTGCTATGATTGATATTGTGTCTTTAGCTCAACGCGCTACACATATTTTCTTGCTTGAATCAATATTAAAACATCCATTACTAAATATCACAAATATATAATGTCTTGTTTGGTAAACCGTACGACCAAAAAGCGAACACATGTTGGGGTTTGACTGGATTTATATGCTCACTAGGCTCAATTTCCCCGTTAGCAGTCTTTATGTTGAGCTAAGCCAGCTGGTGGTTTACTGTAGTCTACTTTGGCCTGAGACATTAAAGAGAGACCCCAAGAGACAAGTAAGCACAACTCTCAAAATATGGACTGTTCCTTTAAAATGCAGAGGATGGACTCTTAAAACATGCAGATGAAACTGGAAGCAGATGCAAAATCTACTTCATTCATCAACCCTGCTTGTCAGGATCCTTTTTGTTTGTTATCCATGTAAGAGTTTTCTTCAAGCTTTATGTCTGAGTGAACATGTCCAGGCATCCGTGCTGGTTCTCTGTTATTACGGTTTCATTATTTCAGCACTCTGCCATCGCCGCCGAGATCAAAGGAAGACCGGGCGGGTTTGTGTTCCCTCTCGACAGAATTGACGTCGAGAGAGAGAGCGAGCGATGCAACGCTCCAGCGCTCCTCAGCACAAATCAACGCACATCTTACATGGAACCTGCAGCAGCGACTGACTTCAGAGTCAGCTGGGAGCCAGACAAGACTTAATGACAGTGCTTTCTAACCATAAAACATGATTGCTTGGTCTGGATTATAATTGGGTCATGTTGTTTTAATAAGTCTAGGGCCGAGAGGGAATCCAGCAGAGCTCTTAGTTCTCAGAGGAGACTGGTTGGCTTTTTATACTCGTTTTAGAAGACATTTTTACCGGGAGCGGAAAAAGAAAAGAAAGAGAGTTGGAGTTACTTTGAGCGCTGTGTAGTGCGTTAAGCTGGTGAGTGACGGTTTACACCCACATCCTCCTGAGCCACACGCGCACACACACACACACACACACACACACACACACACACACACACACACACACACACACACACACACACATGCACTAAAGAGCCTGTGGACATGCTGAAGATCACAGCCGTGTGAGAGATGTCTACAGCTGCACTTTGAGGTTGTGTGAAGGAGCAGGAGGGCCGGTGGGTTGTTGAGTGTCCCCCTTTCTTCCAGTTTGTGCAGCATCCACGTCCACACGGCTGAGTTCACAGGTGCAGCACTGGCCTCCGCAAAGCAACAACAGTCTCTTTTTGTGGCCAAGAAGCTTTCTGTGTTTGCGTGTGATGGATTTATTCCTGCGTTGATATGTGGGAGAACAGACAAAACAATACAGATAGCTTTGTTTAGTCTTCAGTGAAACAATTGTTAGTTATTTAGTTTAGTTAAATGGCAGTCGTGAAACAATTACAATTCATGAGGCTTTGAGCTAAGAAGAGCAGAGTGAGAGACGATGTTTATATGCCGATTTAGCCGGTCTAATATTTCAGCATGCTGGTACGTGTCTTCTTGGCATTCTCTTACAATTTTATAATATTTTATAAACAAAACAAATGATTAGATACCTTGTGGGGGGGGGCGGTGGATTTCTCGGGCGCTCTTTTTCTCGAGGTCAAAGGGTTCTTTCAATCTTGTCACATTGCAGTATTGAAATTAAAGACAAATCCATAGTTAATGTTTTAACAATGGATAACTTTGCCACTGTGACTGATATGAGGAATACCAGTATGAGATATTTGGCTTTTCCCTGAAATAAATTTCCTGTTTGTACTTTATACGACAGTAAGAATTATTTATGCGCATCAGTTTCATTTAGATCTTTTCTCTAAAAGCACCTTAAACGAGGCGCCATCAGCTGATTGGCAGACTTGATCAACATCAAGGCTTATTCGGTCTGTGATGTGTCACCTGTCACCAAATTAACATGCAGGCCCGCCGCTGCTGCTAAATTAAACCAGGATCTAAATGACCAGAGCTTTGAACTGAAGAAGCAGAGCCTGAACGCCTCGGCGGTAATGTGACATCAAAGACGTGTGGAGAATATGAGCTTAAAAAAAAAAAGACCCTCTATTATTGAATCATGGAGGATACGGGCTCTTATTATCACACAGGGAAATACAAACATACAGGACTCAAATCTGAGCGAAAAGGAGATTGAGTAGACTTTTTTATTTTGCTGCCAATAATCCGCTCATAATGATGACACAAAGTAACTCATGTTGTCACAAGGTCATTTAACACCAATATAAGACGAATAAATACAAACCAAGCATTGATTCAGGTTTTTTTTTACACAGTTACTGATACTTAAATCGTTTTTGGTGCTTGGACTGCTGACCACGCACACCTGCAGCCTCTGCACCAACCAGTAGTTATCCCACCAGCTGGCCTGACCAATCATACACCCACCTACACGCACGCAGACACACACACGTTCCAAGGTCCATGTGTGCATGCACTGGGCCAAAGCCAGCTTTACAAATTTTACAATGGAAATGTTTTTTTTTACATGTAGCAAGCTGGCACTGGAAATATTGGGTTCCCACTGTATGATTATCTTATTTAGTGACATACTTTCCTTCAGGGCAGCATGCAACAGCAATTAGGGATGATCTGCCTTTCCCCCCCAAAGTGTAGATACTAAGCCCGGATGAATGCGGCGCTTTGTGTCACTATTGTGAAGCGGTGGAATCTGAAACTTGCTTCCAATCGATGTGAAGCGGTGTAAAGTTGCGTTTAAGGGCCTCCTGGTTTCGCAGCCATGTAAGCGGGCGATTGTTCATGCCTACACTTTACCCGAGGAGGAGAGCGTGTTGGACTGTGGATGTTCTGCCGGGGCTCCGCGCCGCACAGAGCCGAGGTGTTCCCCCTCTGCCGCCCGGCAGACGCCCCAGAGACACGCTGTCAAAAACAACCGCCGAGGCTTCTCACACTGAAACCCAGTATTCCCGGGGAAAGGCCTTCGAGGGGGATCGTTTCCTCCACGACTACGACCGAGGAAATCGAGTTCCTGCAGCTCCAGCTGAACAGGTCCCCCCCTCCCCCCTCTCTCTCTCTGTCTCTCTCTCTGTCCTGCCGGGGAGACAAGCAAGCGCTCAATAGAGCCTCTCATGTATCAGTTGACTAAAATATCAAACAGCGAGTAAGAGGGTGGTTGACTTGTTTGTTTGACTTTTGTGGTCAGAAAGATTGCTGGAAAAACTCTGAGGGGGGAGCCGTCTCGTTCGCTATCGGAAGGACTTCTCTCTTAACGCAGCTCATCACTGAGGAAGTTCAACTCTATGCTGCACAACGCAGCCCGATGATGAAAAGAGCAAAGAATAACTCCTGCACAGCTCCTGAGGTGAAAGAAAGTTCAGCAAAGTCTGTGCCGCTGCGAACATAAAAGGCACAGTGGGGGGCGCGTTGGGTTAGATTCTGGGGTTAAAAGTAGCCTTTTGGGCACAAAAACACTAACATACACATTGTTCCGTTTGGGCTGAGATCTGCATGAGCGACTCATTGTGTCGCCGTCCCAGGCGCGATTGTGCAGGAACAATGCAGAGAGCAAACAAACCCGGAGTCCCGGCGGGCTGTGGAAAGCGGGCCCTCTGGGGCCCTCTGGGGCCCTCTGGGCTGCGAGAGGCAGAGGGAGCGGCTTTTGTCACGGCGACGACTCAGAACTTTTGACATGCTCATAGCATGCAGGCCGTAGACGGAGGGATTTGCAGACGTGCTGATGAGGTTGTGATGGGAATCTAGACAAAATTGCGAGTCTACGCAGAAGTGACGATTGGTTAAAATAGTGGCTCTCAAACTGTACGGGGGTGCTGTTAAAGAGGTTTTATGAGTATAAAATCATCCATATCTTCAGGGTTTCATTTTTTGATTATCTTATTATCTTATTAGGTTGATTACAGCCATAATAAACTATTCTCTACCAAATATATGTTATTTCTTGCACAGACAGAACTTTATTTGTATTTTTCTAACAAGATAGTTGTACATTTAATTTGTTTTTGTCTGATGGAGCATCTGGTTTACTTCAAAGTGATTGCATTTTTTCTTTATTCCATTATTTGAAATGGAGGAGTCACAAAATGTTATTTTAACAGAAAAGAAAAAAATCGACATACAAATATATTGGGGCGGGTGGGTCGTGACAGAAAAAGGTTTTAGAAGCTCTGGGTCAAACCAACAATGGGACCAGTGTAACATCATACTACATACATGCTCCATGACCGCGCCCAGCGACTTCACGTAGCGATTTACATGAAGGGCGAGGAAGGGCTGTGTGCAGAAAACGGCAGCGTGATCACTGACCAAAACAAACTGCCTTGTTACAAACCCCGTTTGCTCACACTGCTGGAAACTGCGAGCTGGCCGTGAAACGGCCTGATTGTCAGCAGACCGGCCTGTGAGTGCTGCGGCTCTTTGATACCAGGAGCGGTGGGTTGAAGAAGGGGGGGCCGGCCGAGGGCCACAAAAGCCTTCTGTTTCAGCCTGGGAGTGGGGTTACCTGCTCCGCTCTCTGCTGTGGGGTCTGATTTCACACATATCATGTGCATGCATACGCATGCAGGTCCAAGAGCAAAAATGACTCTCAAACACGCACAAACACACACAGCTGGTCCAGGAGTTTGAGGCGTGAAGAGCGTGCATGTGGTTCGTTGGGGGACAAATGAGGTTTGTTTGTCAAGTATTCAGAGCACAACGACGGGACAAAAGCAGCCACATAACCTAAGTCCTGGCTGACAGATACTCATTGTCCTGCGTAGGAAATGACATCGACAAGCTGCCGGGAGATGTTTTCCTGCTAAGTAGGGGTTTTTTTTCTCATTTGTTTATGTGAACTGGGTCTCGTTCTTGGTGGGAAACAGATTGAGCAGCCGGTGTCACAGCTGCAGCACGTCCCCGAGAATGAGGAGTGAAGTTGAAGGGAAAGGGCTGTGAATGTGAAGATCATTATATAAATTGTATGCGCAGTGAGGTGAATCAGATCTTCATCTGCCCTGCAGATTGGACGTGTTGACCATGTTTTTAGAAATCTATGGAAGACAGAGAAAGTATTCAATGAGCAATCGTTAGTAACAGCACGCAGAAGGAAAGTGTGCTCGTGGTTTAGGGAGTGGGAGAGTAAACAAACGGTACATCGACAGGAGGTTAAATGTCCAGTGGCTAGAAGACATCAGACATCTGAGGGAACAAAAGGTTCAAAGATAAATGATCTACAAGAGGCTGAGAAAAAGGTGCCTCCCTGTTCCTCCAAACTCCACAACAATGTTCATCGTTAATAATCTGGGGCCAAACTGTCAGGAGCACTACCTTTCTCTAAGCACAGGGAAACAGTTTCTGATGAATGTCGTGAAGTAATAAACTACCACCCAGGACAGATCACCATTAAGTTCTAATAGGAAGTACAACACAGTAAATACTCAAATAAATGCAGTAAAGCGTAGCAACAGTAATTCAACACTGTCAAATAACTAAATCACAATATAAATGTAGGACGACAATACTAAATAACCACGTTTAGCCTAGAACATTTCATCAACGTCCATGTTGGTTAGTTCTTAATTGTTAGCGGTGTTCTTGAGGTATGAACCACGCGTCCTCATGGCCGCTAAAGGGCAGTAACGAGAGGTCACATATGTTTAGCGGCATATCTTGGGACGCCAATTACTCCAATATCCAATCATTTAAATATTCTTATCTTTCATTTGGGTGTTTGTTTTTCCTCGTTATTACAATTAAAATTCTATCCCAGCAGGAAAAGCCCAGGAGTAAATCACAGTACACAACAAATGGGAAAGACGCACTGTAGTGTTAAAATGGACCACTTTACTCTTGCACAACACATCCAGCACGTATTTAATATCAAAAATAAAATTGCCTTCTTTGGAGCACATTTTGTCACAATTGTGCTGCTTTTCCAGAGAAACCCAAAACCAACGTACACAAGTTCGGAGATGAATTTCAAATTGTTCAGAAGATTTGTTCAGCAGAACACGCGTTGAGTTAATGTTTTGGTTTGTATGTAGTTTCCTCTTCCTGACGAGACGGATGCTCGTCACAGTAAAACACGAAACAGTGCAGCAGTCGGTGGATTAAGTCAAGAGTTGCTGACAGAAAAAGGTCCAAGAGAAGCAGGAACCGTGCATAGCCATATGTGAAGAAAACAAAAAACAGTTACACAGCCAAACCGAAGAACTACAAAATTAATGTTTATTGAACACAGTTGTAGATTCACAGCAGGTTTGGGGCGATTTTTTCAAAAAAATCATGTCATAACCCCAAGAAACCGCTTTCTATCCTAAATTAGTGCATTTTAAATATACATTTTTTAATGAATTATCTTGAACATAAATAGCGTCATTATTGCTCATTAGAAAAACCAACATATTCGCAAAGTACAACTCTCACAAACTGGCATTGTAATCTACAACAAAGCATTTTATTGACTAATAGAGCTAAAGCGATGGCAAAACGAAAGGTTAGCAACTTAATTTACTATAATCCAAAAATCAGCTTTTCAGAGCTTTGCCGCATTTCAAATTATTCTAGGTAAGAGGTAACGTCTTGATAACAAATCTATTGCACAAAGAAACCGGGTTCCAATTAACACTTTTCATCAAACAAGTCATACATGTACGTGGGAGACATTAAGTCCAAATAAAACACGGCCAAAGAAGGCTTGTTTAGTGAATATTTACAATTTGTAAGCTTTTCGCTTATTACAACTTTATGTATTTCAAATGTCCCTCATTCATTCATTGGCTCCGTTTGTCTGAGGCGTCTGAATGTGGTCGCCAGTGACTTCATCCCCAGGCTCCTCTACTTCCCCATCCTGAGAGAGACGGAACAAAACAAAACGGTGAATACATCTCCTTTCCCACCCGTACTCCTTCACGTTAGTCCGGTTTAGTTTTGTCTCTCACTTTTATATAAAAACTCACATCCCTTTCAACACGGCACCAGTCTGAATTGAAAGATTGCAGCAGCACAAGGTGAAGTATGCAGATTCCAAATGTCTCGTAACCCCTAAGACGGGTTGGACAGTGACGTCTATAATGTGAATCGCTGATATTAAATGTGCATCGGCTGAATTCTGTCACGATCCCGCTAATCTCTCTTCCTTAAGAGTTCTGGAGTTCCATATAACAGGACAAAAATAGAATATCTTGTAACACTTGCATTTAACTGGCAATACTTGAACACAATTAGGTAGAACTTCTGCTTTCTGCTTATTTTACTCTTCTAATTTTATTTACCTTTATCAGAAGATTTAGAATATGACAGAAATCCTTTGCATTGTGTACGTAACGGTCATGTTTGTGCTGGTTTAAAACAAATCTCTTGAAACCCGTTTAGTTTAAGCTCCCCGTGTGGAAAGATGTTTGCAGCAGTCAGAAGCCACAAACTCAACTGCTTGCTGAAGAATTGTGAGTCAGAGCCCTCTGCTGAACTTGCGATGCCACTACAGCAGTTCAAAAACTACTCTTCCTTTTATAGCTACCAGCTGCTTTCGCTCTAGACCATAAATATCACAGAACCACACAGCTCCATCTGCAAAGGTGAGTTCACACTAAGTCAACAGTATGTTGGAATAATACAATTCTATCACACTACAGTTAAGGTTCTTTCTATCTTTTCTGTTAATGTTGCACCTTCTTCATCACTGCCAGCAGCTCCTTGACGCTGGAGGTCAAGGAGCTGGACGTCTTGCTGATCTGCTCGAGGTAGATGTTCTTCTGCGCGTCAGTGGCCTTGAGAGTCTGCTCCGTGTGGCTCAGGGTGCTTTTCACCTCCTCCAGCTCCTTGGACAAGGCTTTGTTAGTTTCCTCCACCTGAGCTTTAATCTTTGAATCTTCATCTGGTCACAACACAAGAGTCAGATGGAAGATTAGAAAGAAGATTAAGCACAGTGGTCATCAACCAGCCAAAGTACTTAAATTAAATAGCACTTGAGAAACAATGGTTTGCAAGTCATTTCCTGCTTTGGCGATAGTTTCTACTTTGTACCTGGCAGTTGTTAATAATGTGCTAGTCCACATTTCAGAAAATCCCAGAAATTAGAATACTGAACGAAGTGAAACTGGGCGTCTTTGTAGCAGAACTCAAATTGAGCCAGAGCATTGTCCAGAGGGACTTCTGACACAGAGTGTAGCCTGCGTCTCAATGTGAAATACATTTCCAAATATAGCATACACGGTATAAAACAATTCAAATCATACCCATTTTGGCATCCTGCACCATGAGCTTCTGTTCTATTTCCTCTCTTGCTTTCTCACTCTTCTCCAGTTTCTGCATCATGCTGCCAATGTCAACCATGGCTCCGTTATACACGATCAGATTTCCGGACTCACTGGCCTCTGACTGCGCACAAGCTTTAGAAGCGGGAAGTAGTCCTCGGTTACCTGATGGAGAAAATCATTTCATGAGAAGGAAAACTCCCCATAGCAGCGCTTATCTATATAGCAGCTTGACAAACTATGACAAAAATGTTGCATCATTGAAACGCAATAGGAACACTTACCTATGAGGTTTTCAATATAAGCTTCATTGAAGAAAGGAATAGGCTCATCTTTCCCCCTGTCAGTCAGTTTACGGTAGTAACAGGACTCTCTGACCACCGGCTTGTTCAACAGCTTCTTTATCTGCAGACATATGCGACGGGCAGTGAGTGACTAAGACCAGAGACAGAGTAGCCTCAATGCGCGGATCCAGAAACCAACTGTAACAAAGATTAGGTCTGCGTATGTGATCACCTGAGCGCGAGAAAGGTGCAGTCCCAGAGTGTACAAGATCTCCTCCAGGTCTCTCTCCAGCAAATAGCCACAGTGGCTTTGGTCAAAGTAGACAAAGGCCATCAGCAGCTCCCGGTTGTGTGTGACCATCTGCTTCTTCTCCTGGTGTGACAACGACAGACTCGTCTATAGCGTACGACAGGATTATGGTAAATCAGTCCCTTCGTAATAAGCCTGAATAAAAAAATGTATGTTGATGATTATCGGTAAACCCTTAAGCAGAACTGAGAATGTTGAAAGATGAATGCAATCAGTTACTTAAACCGGCATTCTGCCGCCTGGTGGCCAGGAGGGAGAATGCCGGTTTAACAAACTCAAACAATTGGCTTTACATCGTAACACGAGGTTGCTGCCTGCCACAGAGTTGTTGTCAAACCCTCTTCATTGTAAGCAGATCCAAGAACTGTGTGTTGACGGACAATAAAAGTGCACAGAAAGTACTACAATCACAGCTACACCGTTACTATTGACTACTACAGACATCTTCACATCGGTCAGTCATTCGTCAAATATAAATAATACATTCTATCACAATACAACATTGACCAACCTTGTCTTTAGAGGACCTCTCTTTGGACGACTTGCGGTCGTCCTTACGGTCTTTCCTGTCCCTGTCATTGGAGTCGTCATCATTATTGTCTGTGGAATATGGAAATAGATAGTTGGAAAGTGGCTCAACGAGGTGGAACAAGTGACATCCATCTTGTAATTTATTATTAATAAGTGTGGCAGTAAATATATTAAAAAAGAGACAACATTGTATTATTCCACTAAAGGCCTCAGAACTTTTGGAAGTGTTATCCATCACAGCTTCAGCGTGGTGCATGGTTTGTCATCATGGGCCAAATTACATTGAAGAGTTGGGTTTAAAGAAAAAGTGCAGTACCATCATCATCGTCATCCTCTGCCTCTTCAGCCTCCATGGGGTCATATTCCTCAGCATTGGCCGTGCTGCAATCATCTTCATTCTCCTCTTCATCTTTAGACGACTCCTTTTTCACCGACTTCTCATCGCACTGAAAGCACAATTCATACAAATGATGTAAATGTAAATGTCTGTAAAACAGATTGAGAAGCAGGTTTGAGAGGCTTGAAAAAGGCTTGCCTTCTTCTTTTCGTCCTCATCTTCTTTAATCTTCTTTACTACTGGACCCTCCGTCTCATCTTCTTTTTCCTTTTTTATTTCACGCTTCTCCATCTCCTTTTTGACTTTCTTCTCCTTTTCCTTCTTGTCATCTTTGTTTGGAAAAGCAGCCAGGACTTTATATATGCGGTAGCCAAAATCTCTCTGCAGCATCTCGTTAAACAGCTCGGCGAATAAGGAAACCTGGACAGAAAAAGAGGGCAGTTCACAGTCAACCTCAATAGAGTCACTTAACATTCAATTGTTTTTCATACACGCTTATGTCTAACACAGTATTGAAACTGTGACCGTGACGCTCACCTCAAAGGAGTGCTCCTTGTTGTCCTCCAGTCTGTAGTCCAACAGCACACTCAGGGACATTACACTGCAGTCAAACTTGCCGTTCTTGGCGGCCCAGTTTGGGTGCACGATGATGGTGGGCTCATCAGGGAGAATGTAGCGTCTCTCTCTCCGCTGGCGCTCAAGCTCCTCCTGCTTTTTCTTCTCCTCCTCCTAACAGAGAAGAATAATTCAGTTAGAAGAGCAATTGCAACTGGTTGAATATCAGCCTTTTTATATTCTTTAACACTGAAAAGACTGAAGAAAAAATGACCAAATGAACTGCACAGCAGTTTTTAACATATGGACACGTCCATGTTCCTGGTCCCATAATAACAAAGACATAACGTATGTAATGAACTTCTCTGTACCTCTCGGTCTTCTTCAGTGCGAGATGGCTGCTCCTCCTCAGCAACCTTTATCTCGGGTTTCTCCGGCTCCTTAGACTCCTCCACCTGCTCCTCCACCTTCAGCTGCTTGGTAAGACGGGCAATCAGCTGCGACTTTAACCCCTTGGAACTTAGAGAGCGACAATCGAGCTCTTTGCGCAGGTCATTAACCTACATGGGGAGAAATCAAGGACAAGGGATACGTTCTAAAGTGGTAATCCTTATATTTCTCGATGCACAATATATACAAATTATCATGGTATAGTCTGAAGAAGTTCTAATAAGCTCATTCCATGTCTGTTTTCATAGGTCTATCTGTGCTGAGGCTTTGTCCTTGAATCTTACCTTCATTGACTTGGGGTCAAGTTTAGCCCAGTGGGTGGGAATACTAACGTCCTTTGATTCATCGTCGTCCTTCTCCTCCTCCTCCTTGACGGGAAATCATTAAGATAGAGACAGGCAGAGACAGAAAGAGGGAGGCGGGACAGCAAACAGTCAGTACACAGTTCGTGGCCGGAGTGAGCTTTTAAGTTGATCCGTGCAAGAATCGAGGTAATCTGTCTCTCATTGTCTCGGCCTAGTGAGCTCTCGACTGTGTTTAAGTCCAATGCTACTGAAGCGTACACAGGGAAGCTCTCTAGCTCTTATAAAAACCAACAGAAATGCCCACCAGCAGCCAATCAATCAATCTGTGGAACACAAAAAAAAGGTAAAAAATCAATGAGAGGCGTGTCGGTACATCAGGGTGAACTGAAGCTGGTCTCCAAACGGAGTGAGGATAGGGAGGCCCTATCATGGTCTATGACTGGGGTACTGGTCATTTATGAGTTTTATACACCTACGTCAGAGAGGAGCCATGTGTCCAACCCACTGCCCTGGAAAACCAAAGTCTACATATAGTCCAAATGAGAAGGTAAAACCCAAGCAGACAGAACAGCACTTTAGGGAGGTTCTTTTTTGGAAATCAGACAATATTGATGTAGAAAATCGTATGCAAATACACATCTCTACAAAACACACGGCATGTACACACAACTGACTCCACAGATTCCAGCATAAAGAAATATTTTAGATCCCAGTGGCACAAAATCACAACCAGGTCAAATTTAAGCAAAAAGATTGTTGTTAAACAAATTTTGCAAGCACCCACATACAAAACAGGTTAAGCAAGTAATGTTTTAAATAATGCACAACAAAATACGAGGATTAGCCCGAAGGATTGGCACCCAATTATGGGACGTTTGAGAAGCTGGAAGCTGTTTTATCAGTTGTGATCAGGGCCTACACAACACAACCTAGTCTCACTGCTTCCACTGTATGTGTCTGCTGGATGTGAGGGAAGGTGGATGTGCTGATGGAGGAATTGTAGGCAGAGGAGAAGGGACATGGTGGAGGAGTAAACAGAAGACGCCTAGGTGGGGTTTGGTGGAACAATAATCTGCTTGTGTGTGTGTCTGCGTGCATGGTGCGGTGTGCATTGTGTCTGATGTGTGTCTGGGGTTTGTTTTGTTTTGTAATTCCTGTGCCTTCCTGTGAGAAGCGGAAATGAGAAGAGAGGGATTAGCGGTTCAGTGCCTGTTCTCCATCCGCCTCCTTTCGCTCGGCCGACAGCTTCTCGGCCAGCTGCTCCCGAAGACGCCGTGACAGCACCTCCCACTCTGAGCGGGTGGGAAGACAATGCCAAACATCCGGAAGAAACAAAACCACTGTCTCCACATGAGCAGGGACTGTCCGCCCCTTGTGTGTCTCCTCCGGCCGATGATAGCGAATCTCTGCAAAACGATACCTGTCGCAAAGGAAGAAGGTGCATTGGAAAGAAACACTTTGGTCAGGGCACAGTATAAAAGGCACGCCTTGCTAAGGCGAGCCTTCTACAGCTACCCCCTCCCATCAGCTCACTGAATGATAGCACAGATCATTGCATTGAGCCTTTTCCCACACAACACCATACAGACAACTGGACCCAGTCTGCAGCTCTCCAACTGTTGTCACAGGTTACGGCAGCCAGTTTGAGAAAGTCAACGGACATTCACACGAAATAGATCACATCCCCAAATTCACCCCCATTATAACTTCAGCCAATTATGGATGAGTGTTCTGCATTTAACCTCGGATACACTTAACGCACTAAATTAGTGTTGTGCAGAGAGACAGAATCAACAGGACAGTGACAGCCAGTTAAATATGTAAGATATTTAACAGGAAGAATAAATAAATGAGAATTAAAAAAAAAACAAAAAAAACGTAATGGTAGTGTCTCCTGGTCCAGGTTGCCGTTTTCAGCCACAGTCCATGCGTAAGGTTTTTCATCAAAATGAAATAAGCATATAATGTTTATATTTAAAATTATGACAGAAGGTGAGAGCCAAGACGACAACACACAAAAAGAACACTGCACGGGACAATAAATAATGTTAAATAAAAAAGGCAGTAAATTAATAATACATTAATCATTAAGGAAACACAAAAGCACTGCATCATCACGTGTCCAGGACGACAATTTGTATAGAAGTAGTGAAGTTGGCAGCATATTACAGTAATTCAATTTGAGATTTTAGTACCAGGTATAACACAATTAATAGTAAAACCAAGTATCAGTTAGAATAACAGCTCTTACCACTGAGTGCACAGACTAAGATCTATGCCTGTGAGTGCCTTGCAACAGCGTATAGCTGTCTTTATAAGGACCGAGGGATCTTTCTCTGGGTCAGCTCCATCCAGAGAGGGAGACCAGTGACCACCAATGGCCATAGCCTCATCTTTACCTCTCATGCCCACCAAAAACTAAAAGGAGAAAGACAGACGGGTACAGAGTACTCAGCCACAGAGTAGAATAGGTTAGATGTAAATTGGGAATGGCAGAATTGATGGAACACCCAAATGTCAGCAGCATGTCCAATTAATTGTACGCCTGAGGATCCACGGCCAACAGACCAAAACAACACGCATAGGAGTAAACTTCAAGCAGGACGCTTCCGCACAATATTGTCTGCGCATGTGCAAGGCAGAAGCCTGGAGAACGTGTGGCGTACCTTGATGAGTCTTGCAGGATGCTGGAAGGAGTCTTTGACTTCCTGGGAGTCCTCTGCCAGAGCACAGGACTTGTGATAGAGCTCCTCTATACTCGGGTTAGCCAGAAGCATCACCTGCATTTTAAATAGAGACCACAGTACAGTTATTAATCCTGGCCACAAACATACACTGGTGTGATGAATTTATTTATTCATTAGCAGGCGTACCTTAGCACTGTAGGTGTGGTTGGCATCAGGAGGGTCCAGCACCGCCGTATTCTTGACTAGAGGATCTACCTCTTTGTGTAAAATGTGGAAGTTGCAGGCGTTGTTGAGCCCAAAAGGTCTTGTGAGAGGAAAGGCATCCACCCAGGTGAAGACGGCATTGAAGAAGTCGCTGGGAATGTAGAGGCTCTGGTAGCGCCTTCTCAGCTCCATCATGTCACAGTTGGAGCTGCAGAGCCCGCAGAGAACAGTTAAGATAGTTACCCAAAAACTAGGACACACGCTTGACTGCCAGGGGATTGGGATAATTTAATTTACACTTGGGGGTATTTGGTAGTAAGAGTACTTGGTAAGTATGTTTTGCAGCAGCTTACCAGTAGCAGTTACATAACACGCCTGAGAGTGGTTTTGAGTCACTAGTTTGCCTGCAATTTAGTTTTTCACAGAGGATGATGGGGGTATAAAGGAATGCATAAAGATTCCCAATATTGGAGCACATTGAATGATGCTTAAGTGAATCTGGCTTCTTGTGAACACCCAACTGGTGCCATTCTGGACTGGAAAAGGTTGACTACCACGAGACTATCACACCACTGACACGTTGACATACAGCCAAATGACACTTATGTAACCCATTTCAGAAAAACAGACAGCGTGACGCACTGTAAAGCTTATGCTCACCCATCTAAGCTGAATTTGGAAAACTGGACGGTGTAGCGAGGTACCACCCTGCGAGGCCGGCGAGGTGAGCGGTCCCGCCTGGGAGAGCGTTCTCTGGAGCGTTTGCGTGTAGGCGAGCGTTCTCTTGACCGCCTGCGCTCACGATCTCTGTCTCGACTAAAGAATTGAAGAGTACAAGACGCCAAGATGAATAACTTGTGCTGAAGGTAACGTTTAGACAAACATCGGAGTATCTGAAGTGATATCTATCAGATTCTCACCTGCGTTCCTCTTTTGTCCTGAGGATGAGCTCGGGGCCTCGGTCATTTCGACTGGGGAAACGAGGCGGAGGCTCAATACGCCGTACAGGCTGCGGCTGTGGCATGAGCCTCACAGGGGGTTGAAGCAGACCCCCTTGAAACACATCTAAAAAACAGGGAAATGATTCCTGTTTAATCACTTACCATACATAAGATAGCTTTCTTCAGATGGACCAAAATAACTCCAAAGATACTAGCGACAATTTGTATTTGTACAAAATTAGATTAGTACTCTCTCAAAACGAGTATTTCACCTTTGGGCAGAGGCTGTGGTAGCAGAGGCTGAGGAGGGTTCTGGAGGAGAGGGGCCAGAGAGACAGCAGACAGCTGGGCCTGCAGGAGGGACGGAGGGGGA
This sequence comes from Gasterosteus aculeatus, assembly GCF_964276395.1. NCBI lineage: Eukaryota > Metazoa > Chordata > Actinopteri > Perciformes > Gasterosteidae > Gasterosteus > Gasterosteus aculeatus. Next base: position 12,004,890 of record NC_135693.1, on the reverse strand, counting down.
GCCTGGGTTGGAACACTGAATGTGGTTGGGGGAGGAAGCGACTGCATCATGGAAGGTGCTGCCTTCATCATGTTAGGAGGTGGAGGGTGGCTCTAGGAAAAGGAGAGTTAAGCGCAAGATCAAAAGAATTTCAGTTAGAATGTCAGTGACTGAGTAACAAGAAAGAAGATGTACTACACAATATGTTCACTGGCTGCATGAAAGAAAAAAGGAAATTGTGGGTTGATATAAGTAAGGTACAGATTTAATTGGTACCGGTTTCAGGGGTACTTCAAACATTTATCCAAGGATCACTTTACAGTATAAACAGTAATATAATCCAACACAACCTCTTAATTTATACTTTTCTGACATCCACATTGTCCCCTGTAGAGAGATTAGCTGATTTAAATGTGAGAGTACCTCTGGAACTAAAGTAACAGTTCAAGGGACATAATTTTGTTTTCAAAAGATAATGTTCATATGATCTGGGTAAAAAGGTTGTAGTGTACTGCACAATGAAGCAGTAGTATCAAAGCAGTGTCTCTGTAAGGTGAATTCATGTTCGTGTAATTCTATTTGGCAATGAGGGCAAAGTAAAAGAAGAAGCAAAAACTGCAGTTGAGAATAGATACAACTGTGGTCATATTTTAACATGAATAGGTTAAGCAAGTGTCAGGAAACAAAAAAAGACCCAAAAAAAGTTAAAGAAAGAAACTGAGCAGGGAGAAGGGCCAAAAAAGGGTGGGATTCTGAGGTAGGGGGTTACATTTAGTCTGTTGTCCAAAGCGGAGTGCATGTCAGAGTACCGCAGCTGCATCCCTTGCTCACTGTAAAGGCTGCCAAGCTGTGGAGAAGCTTGAGGTAAAGGCTGCTGCTGATGCTAGGAGGGAATGAGAACACAACAGTCAATTAAAGACGCCGAGGCATGGATATCAAACCTGAGAAAAATATACATTAGGATTCTCATAATGAATGACTAAGCCAGATGCATTGTCTGGGATTTAACGTGAACCTGTGGATCTCACCTTTGGATATCATTTAAACATACATTTGTAATTTTCACTATTTCGCTTCTGTCACTAAAAGGAACAGCAACAGTTTCAGAAAGTCAGAAAAATATTTATCAGGACTCATTTTACAATTTTGGAAAAACTGTACCCTTAAACTGTATTAAAAAAGTAACTGTGAATACAGTTATCAAACAAAGTTTGTCTTTTGATTGTGTTTATACTAATAACAGCATTCCAATTGGGAATGTATGTTCAAGCAATAAATCCCCAGTTTGTGTAAATGTACCAAACCACGTTGTCTGCTCCTTGCTGAGGAACAGTACAACCTCTGAGTTGTTCTTACCGACTGGTTTGCTAGCTGAGGTAAGGTCTGGATGCGCTGGGCGTTCCACTTGAAGGGCATGTTGGGGTTGTACACAGCTTCCACTAGGACCCTGTCACCCACCTGAGGAGTTTTGCCCTTTACAGCACTGAATAGATGCCCCCCACCCCAAAAAAACATGCATTGTAAGCTTTATGTATACAAAAGGAGACAGGCATTTCACATTGCATTCCACCAACATATGTATATGCACAGGCAAAATGGTTTGAAAGGCACTATTTTACCTAAGCTGAAAGAAGACATCTTCATCTACAAAGCCAAATGTGTCATGTAACTTGTTGACGACACCAGTGAAGACTCGCTGCTTCTGTGGCTGCGTCTGCTGTTGATGACTTGAACGTGGTGTTGGGTAGGAAACAGTAATCTGCGCTGTCTGCTGGGGGTTGGACAAACTTAGGCTGGTGGGCAGGGCGACGGGGGGCTGAGGAAAAAGAAGACAGGATAAATATATTTTAAAAATGCTACTTTGATGGCATGTGAATCAACAAGTACGAGGACCACTTAAAAGAGTATTTTAATAGCATGTAAAAACTTGACTTTCTCTAATAATACATACAAAACAGCATGATAGCCCATATCAATCAAAAAGAAAAAAATGGTTTGATCTAGTTTGCTGTGGAAATGTTTAGAATGCTAAAGATGTAAACAGATTGTAAACTAATTCAGACATGCATGTCTGAGCTTTTGTTTTTTTAAATTCTTCTACACCTTCCTTATTGCACAAGGTATAATGGGATGGACTCCATTCCCATGATATGCATGTATGAAAGGATATACATATGTGTTGATGCACATTACCTGAGAAAGCAGCGCCTGTTGAGGCTGGGGAAGCTGTAAAGAAAGAATGAACAGAATATAGACATTAGAGTTCTGTACAGCTCATGGTTGTATGTCTAATAGGGAATTCTGTCAGTGGACCAAAAAGAAGGACAAACAAACAAAAACACAGGAAAAAGATGAGATTCCAGGAGTCCATCTACATCCTATTCAAAGGAGTAGTAAAGGGGATTTTACCCACAGATCACATTGTAGTGTTAATTAAAGTATTGTTTTATGACATTGAAATTACCAGTGCGTGGGATTTAGTAGCAATGGTGAGGTTTCAAATTGCAACCACATGAATACCTCATCCCCCATACCTCAATTTTCAACTATGGCGGCCTTAGAACTAAAATTACCACGTCATGTATGTCATCTAGTCAAAACTCACCAAAATCTTTTACATTGCGAGTATGAGCAGAGGACCATCAAAATTAAATATGAGATGAAACAAAAGCAGCCTGTTTCACCTGATGTGGTACATTGTACAGTTGCTGCGGAGGGGGTTGCTGCTGCTGCTGTTGTTGTTGTTGCTGCTGCTGCTGCTGGTGCTGCTGTTGTTGTTGTTGTTGCTGCTGCTGCTGTTGCTGGTGCTGCTGCTGTTGTTGATGTTGTTGTTGCTGATACTGCTGGAGCGCTGTATTGAGCTGAGACTATATATGATACATATAACATAGTAGAGTTAATAGTTAATTAACGCTATACATGTGACAGCGGCAAGAAGGATTGATTGCTTAGTGTGCTTCGGTCTTCATAGCTGTGACCGACCTGCTGTAGTGCTGCTGCGGCAGCTGCTGCAGCCTGCTGCTGCAAGGCGGCATTTTGCTGAGACAGCTGATAGTTTGCAGCAGATTGGTTGCTGAGAGAGGCGGCAGCCAAGGCCGACTGTTGAGAATAGACAGACGGGGATGCTCCAAGTAGTGATGGCTGCTGCACACCAAGAGCTGCAAATAGGTAAAATAAGGCCTGCCATTTAGAGAGGTGTTGACACCCAAATGAATGGGTAATGTTGGTGTAGAAAGGGACGGGGCAGGCGATATGACAACAAAAATAAAGACTGTAAATAAAAAGGCATACGTCATTTTCTGTGTAACCAGGAGGGAGGGAATAAGACTGGCCCCTGGTTTGCTACACTCACAATGCAGGTTATTGAGGTCAAGGGTCGGTACGGAGTGGCCTTGCTGGGACACCGAAGTGGCAGCAAATTGAGTCGCCCACGGCGGGTTCTTCTGTCCCCCAAATTGGGCCATGACTCACTGGCGTAAAAGGCAGTCTCTTTACACCAGGCCAATGCTTGTCACTAGATTGAAGACCAAAGAAAAGTGGAATATTAGTATGAAGAAATTTTGATAAGACAAATAGTGAAACACATTTGTCCAGTTGTCTTTAACTAACTTAAACTGGATCCCCACAACGCAGTGCAAGACAAAAAGTATATTAATCCCAATAAATTGGATTAAGATAACGTGTCAATCTTTACTTTGTAATGTGGCAACTTTACACAAGGAGACGTGTGCGTAAGCGGTACATGAATCCAGCCAGTCCTCAACGAGGACTTTAAGTTAACGTTACGTTCCATTTAGCATCATGTGTTGATGAGAAGAATTGGACAAAGACATAACACGTTGCATTAAATATGAAAGAAACGGCTATTTTGTGGTTTGCATCGAGTGGACGAGCCAAAACCCCGAACGATAGTCTCTACAATTGTTTAACAACATGTTAACGCCAGCAGCCTGAAATGAGCAATTAAAGGGGGCGATGTGGTGTCAAGTTGGTTTAGTTAGCTAGTAACGTTTCTTAGTCATTTACGTGATTTGAATACGTTACGCTATCAAAACATGCTCACGTTAACCTTGGTTTCAGCATTGCTCCGCAGATTAGTAACTGCTTACACAGCAACCTCACTAGGCTCAACCGCAGTTAGGCTAACGTTAGCCACAAACTGACAGTGGGCTAGCACATGCAGCTAACAAGTTAACGTCTAATGTCCATCTACCCATCTATTGCCGTTACTGTTGTGGTACACGGACTAGCGTTAACTAAACACATGTATTTCATTCAAGGTAGTGCATTTACTATGGCTTGTTCAACACTGGTATATTTAAACACAGCACAGCTACTATAAGAAAGATATAACGCGAGTAGCTATAGATAGCTAACGCTAGCTAGCTAACGCTTAGCATTCGGACGTTGTTAGCTTTGTTGCAAGATTAGCCTCGTGCTGGATTTGTTTTCGAAAACGAGGCCCGAATTAACGTTCGTTGTCCGTCAGTAGCTGGTAAATAGCCAGTGTTTAAACAATACAAATGCAACTCATCTCTTGAACACTGTTAACAATTGCACTTGAAATACTCACAACAAACAACGTAAAGGGTTTTATTAAAATATTGTCAACAGATTTGGCTTACCGTTGTCCTGCACCGGCTAACGTAGACATGAACTGCGCATGCGCGGATGGACAAACGGCTGCCCTCGGCATTTCAGACTTACTGAATAAGGTTGTGGTTCATTTGTATTATCGATTAAGTTGTTGTTGTCCCTAGGTGGGCATGCTTCTCTCAACTAACTATATTTTGTTCCTGTAACATTATTTTATTTTTTCTATGCCCACGTGCGATATGTCAGGAGTCAACTGGAGGAACAATAACCAATTCTGATGAAAAAAGACATATCAAATAATGGCTTTCATACTGTGAACTTTGCTTGAAACTAACACAGTACATTAAAGAATGGAGGACAAAGCACACATCACACAGGTTTTGTCAGCAGTTAGACAGCAATTACCCATTAGAGGAATAATTAAAGCCCAATTACATTTTATTCAATTTCTAGATGACGCATTAACAAGCAAAATGGTTCCTTTATGTTTTGTCAGTAAGTAAAATGGCATCAACGGGACAACCTCATTAAACCTTCATTCTGCATGGCCATAACCAATGTCAAATTGTTTACAATATTTCCATCTTAAGAAAATATTTTTTCAAAGTATACATATTTATAGGAATAAATACTTCACAACATTCATAGTCACCATCACAAAACATTTTGACTTGTTAGAAGAATGACTGTATATACTTTGATCATAGGTATGTAACTCCATTTCTTAATGACAGTAGCATTTAGTACACATTACAGCGTGAACTCTTTACAGTATATAATATGCACACAAAATAGCACATCTCTATTTATCCTCTCTTACGATTGTACAATAGTAATTGGTGAAAATTATTGGCTGTGTTTTTACACAGAGGAATATAAAGTTATGTCTTTTTATTTATTTTTGTAATTTCCGTTCCAGCTCTGAGAAAACCGTTGCATTGACTTCATCCACTTCATCTTCCACCTGGGCAAAATAAACATTGATCAACAGTTTGATCAAAACTTGTAAAACTTGTGCAAATGCAAGTCATTTAACATCTACTGCATTGCTCAGTTGTTAATTAGAATGGGATCACATCATAATTTCCTGCATATGACAATTTAAATATTGATGCAGAAACGTCTTAAAACCACGCTGTCATGAAAACAATTTCAAATCTCGGTTTCAAAATAAAAGCTCTGCACAAATCTCTGCTTATCTACAAAAACTGGTTAGTCACCTGTTCCACGTTGCTCACTTCTGGCACATAAAACTGCAACATGTTCTGAATGCCGTTCTTCAGGGTAACTGTAGAACTGGGACACCCTGTGCAAGAACCAACCAGCTTCAGCTTGACTGTGCCTCCTTCAAACCCCTTATAGATGACATCCCCTCCATCCTCCTGCACTGTAGGTCTTGTGAGTAAAAGAGACAACATTCCTTTGTTAGGAACAAAGAAGCCAAAAGGACAGAGATTAAAAAATGTTATCTTAGCATGACTGTTTACTACACTGTGGTCATCATTGTAAGGCGTACTCTGTAAAGAAATATCAGAGAAAAACGTTGCCCTTGTTCAGGCCGGTTATCAATATGTGCCTTGGGTGTGGATGCACCTAAATTGCAATGAGGACGCAAAGAGGTCTGATAGCTTAGACCACATTGTTACTGGTCTGGGACAAATATTCTCAAATGCTTATAGCCGTGTAAAATGAATGTGTAGGCGGCAACATTGAATGGCTGCCGACTTAAAACGAGTGCGTTACACAAGAATGAGATCCACATTAGCTGTAGCTGAGGGTTACGTTGAGCCCTTATATGTATTAATGGCCTGTCTGCGATTTGTCTTGTGTTTTTGTCAAGTTGCTCTGCAGAGAAGTGACACCTGCCTTCCTTCATTCGCCTTTGCTGAGCAAAAGCAGAACTACACCGGACAATACCATTATGTTTTTAGGTTCATAAAATGGGCAAATATGTATATTACTACTCCTACTCCTCCGAAGCTTAAAAACAACAACCCAATAAGAATAAATAAAGTAAGAGGTATAGAAGAATAAAAGATCTGCAACGTTAATTGGCAAAGGTCTCAGATGATCGCCTGAAGCACTGAGTTTTGATATTAGACCTGTGGTTATTTCTTTTGTACCTGATTCTGGTATCCAGAAGTTCCTTTATCATAGAGACAATATCATCATCATCTTCAGAATGACCTAAAATAAGGAAAATGTACAGAGTGGATATTCCCACAGTATACAGTTCTATGTGACTTTTGCAGGGACATTTGCACACTCACTGCTTTCATTGTGCACCGCCCCCATTGTTATCGGGTCACCGCTCTCAAAGAAGTTAGCAATAGCCTCCAAAGCATGGCGCTTAATGTCTGTCCATTCCACGTCCTCATCTATCTGACAGGAAAACAGAGATTGCGCTTGTTGATTCTCCACAAAGATTTCATAGAAGCAGATTTAAAGACACAAGCCAACATGTTGCTTGAATTTAATACTTACTTTAGTGACTGTGATGAAGTCAGGACCATAGAACACACTCTTTACTCCTTCAATTTCAAACAGGTCCCTGAAAGAGACACGTTATCATGTTAGTGATGAAGAAAACGTGAAAAACATACAGGGGATTCATTCATGCTGGTTCATTTGGTGATAAGGACTTCCCCTTGTGCTGGCTTTTATCTACAGTGTCACAAAAGATAAGACAAAGGGTTTCAGCGAACAAAATACATCCAATTCTTTCAAGGAGTCAGAAAGCAAATACTGTATGTACTATTCTACCAAACTCATCACTGTCAGGAATAAACAAACAACCACAAACCGCTTGATGCAGATAATAGCCGTCAAACTATTATTAAAAAAACACACATCATTTCAACTCTTAAACACAATTTATTAAACCAAAATAAAAGTCCCTTCACCGGAAACAATGAACAAAAGCAAATATAAATGTATTAGTTACGAGTGTGCAGCTTTTGAAAAGATGTCTGCGTGCTTTACCGCAGGGAGGATATGAGTTTCCGGAGTTTGTTATTTATTACAACATGATTTCTTAACATAAGAAACACAAACTCAGTGTGCAAACACAGACAATTCAATCGCGCCCTGGTGCTTCAGTCCCAAGAAGGTGATTGTGATTTCTACCCTTTGAATCTACACCACAGCGCAATGCAAAAGTACAAGCATGAAGTTGGCACACAACCTGGCTAAAGGTGAACATCCAGCCGAGCTCGCAGTGGGAAAGTCAAGCGTGCCACTTCCTAGGACAGGTTTACCCGGGAGGAACTTCAAGCTTCTGGGGTTTGGAGTGTCTTGAGTCTGGATGGACAGCTGTCTTACTGAAAGATATAAGAAAAAAGAACAATACTCTTTTTATTTTTAAGTTGTGTATGTTTGTTTTCCTCTTGGTTTTATTGAACAATATGTTAGCAAAAAGACGAGTGAGTGGGTTGTATTTAGGTGTCCACGCAATGGTTTCTCACTCGAGAAGCGAGGGGTTCCTTTCCCGGACAGAGGGACTTTGCAGAAGACCTGGGCCGAGCACTGTGACTGGTATGAGCTTCTGGTCTTCACCGGGCACCTTGCAACGTAAAGAATAGTTGTTTGTCAACTTAAGACTGAAGCGAATTCATTTTGATTTGATTAGTTTGGGTGTCTGTGACAGTTACACGCCGAGCCAGTTGTTTGGTGTTTTGATGTAACGTTACAAGTCCACAAAGTGGTAACAGCTGATAAGCCTCCGGTCCAAGCCGGCTAACGTTAGCGGCTAACTTACATGCGTGTGACCTGGAAAGACACGTGTGAAATCAAAGACAAAGACAGAGTAATCACGGCAACTGTGTCGATACCTATGCCTCTCAAAGTAAATGGAAGAGACCGACAAACCGTTAACGTGTCGCAGTTTTTTTTAAACATATCCTTAGCTTAGCTAGCTATAGTATAATAGCAAACACCCCTCGGCATGTCCCGTTTATATTTAGGAAAAGCATTGTGACGTATTATATCAGAAGTACAAGGTGTGTGTATGAACGATATGAAAGGTTCAAACCTAAAGTTAGGCATATTCCTTGTCCGTAACAACTGCTTAAGTCCCCATCGCATGTGCGCCGCCATTTTGTTTGTTTTGAAGATGAGGACCTCAAGTGGCGGATTGAAACACATTCCGGTTTAATTTCCGTTCATGATATTTATCTTTCATCCGTTTATGTCGGCAGGGGGAAATTAATATATTGTACTTTAGAGGCAAACATAAGAAAAAAATGATATCCTTTCTTTATTGTCTTCTCTTTGCTCGTATATTTATTCTAACTGAAATATATAAATGTATGGGGTCATGTTTTTTTAAAATCTTAATAACACATGATGCATAACGGCCTTGATGGAAGTTGTCATGTTTTATTTCTAGATTCTCATCATCCCTAGCTTGAATTTATTTTTAGAAATAAATATATTAAATAAAATAATTTTTGCAGGAGCCAGATGACTGTTTTACAGGACGTGTAGGTATGACAAATATGTATTTCTTTAACATTGTTAGCAAGTACGAATTACAGCTAATGGAGTAAACAATTATACTACATTTTTCTAAAAAATGTATAGTAGTTGAAATGACAATAGCATAAAATAGAAAAAGTCAAATTATAGCTTAATTTAAATTATAACATAAATGTAAATTAGTTACTTTCTAGCACTGTGATGAGAAAACAAAGTGTTTCACTGCAACATTCAAGACATTCCATTCCAAACGGAGCGCTCTGGTACTGTGCACATGTGTCTGACTTAAGATGGAGCAATTGTTTCAAATAAAACAAACAACGTGACAGCCTCAAGCAGGCCCACCCAAAGTTTCTCAACACTCGTTCTGACAGGGAAAGGTGGTGCTCAAAAGGAGTGGCAGAGAACGACAGACTCTCCCATAAAAGCGCGACAGTAATGGCTGAAGATCCTCGCCAACTACCACAGTGCCACTCGTTGCTTGAATAACCTGAACTACAGGGTTAGGTCTCTTCTTTTGGTTTCAAGAGGTATGAGTCTCACTCCCCCAGCAACTCCGCAAGAGCTCCAACACCTCTGAAGACTTCTGGATTTAAGGAATCCCTTTAATCATTTGTTACCTGCTTTCTTTGCCACAAAGACATGGTGCTCTGGACTATTTTGCCGATCTCTCTCTCCCTGGTGTCCTTCCTTGGAACATGGACTGTGTAAGTTTACTAGAAACATATCTTTAAACTGTGGTGAAACTATAACAAAATGTTTTTATAAGATTAGATACTTTATTCTGCTATTGTCAGTGTGCTGCCTTTCACTGTAAATAAATCAGTTCATCAGTAATAATCAAATCGGTGAGCTTTTAGTTTGAAGCTACCGTGGAGTATCAAGATTTGTATTTGAACTGCATATACCTTTCTTAGGACATTGAGATTCCAGCACTTGGCTTTAAATAGCAAATGATGAGACAGCAGTGTGTTTCCCGTGTTTTATCAATTAATGAATTAGTTATTTAGACTTTACGTAGGTCTTTGTTATTATTGAAAAGCGTATATTAAGAAGACCAGAGTCCGAGCAGCAAGCAAAGCTCACCCTCTGCCTACGTCAAACCTTAAAATATGTGATCAAGCTTGTTTGTCCGTCCAAAAGGCAGACTTTACAGATGTGCCTAAGGGCAAATTAGGTCTTAAACCAAAATATAAATACTTGGTTCCCTATATTCATTTTAACAATCATCAACTTATGTTAGCTATTAGTTAATACCCACAGAGTGCGGATTTCCCCTCATTCTTCTTTGCTGTTATTTCATTTTAGATTGACTTTTTTGCCAATTGGTGGAGCTTGTTTCTCAGACTGAACATAGATGTTCTTTTTCAGTGTCAGAGAAATATTTGTGATGATTTCATGTTTTTAATTAATAGTTATGAATGACCACAACAAGTTAGACCTGCTGGTCTACGTGTCAGTGGTACAATAAAATCATCGAAAGTTTGGGTAGCAGGCAACTTGTTCTCAGTGGTTATTTAAAGCTGGTACATACAAATAACTTCCTTGAAAACCTCACAAATTCATGTATTCTGAAAAATTAAAACATGTTGCTCAACTTGTTCTCTACAGTGGTTATATAAAGCCGCAAGAGTTACATACATATAACTTACTTGAATTTTTTTTTTGAAAAAGTAAAACATGTTGCATTTTATGTCACACTGCAGCGCATCAATAAAACAAAAACTAAAATCCAGTAGTTTGAAACTTAATTCTAACACATCAACAGCCCAAATATGTAAAAGTTGCATCTCTATTTTTTTTCCTGTTTTCAGATACGGGCTGGCCTTCGCCAACCGGCATGTGTGCTCTCTCAGTGACTGGTGAGTTGTCTCTTTGTTTCCAGCTGAACATCGTCATTCGAATGTGACAGAATCTCCTGAACGTCATTCATTGGTTTTCAGGGGGCCTAACTATTACTGCAAAGAGAATCAGACAACTGACTGTTGCCTTGTTCCTACTATCAGGTGAGAATGTCCTGAATGTCCTGAATTTCCGGTTTGATTGTCTTTTCCAATAGAATAAAAATAGCAAGTTGTAATTAATCAATCACATGGTATGTGATTCTAGCTCAAGTGGAATAGGCGCGCCAGAAAATTCCCTTTTCACCGCCACAATCAACGCAGGATCCTTTCTGTGTGAGTTGACCTAAACATCTAACACATCAGACAGGATGTGAGTGATACTTGTTTTGACCACTGTGATCTCCTCTCCAGTCCTGGTGTTCTGTATTTTCCACCATGCCCATGTCATGGAGAAACACGCATGTCACTCCATGCTGAGTAAGTTTGCGCTCGTCTTTGGTGTGGTGGCGGCGTTGGGGGCGTTCGCTGCTGGAAACTGCAATGTAAGTATGGCATGTCCTGCTGGATATTGAAATAAGTGTAATTACCCCTTAAAGAGAAAATGGACCTGTCACAACTGTCATAAACTATTAACAATAAAGCTCAATGGCTTCGGTCAGCACCTGTGCTACGGCAAACAAAGGTGGGTAATATTGGTTTTACGTCGCCAGTAATGATTAATCAGATCACATGCAGCGTTTGGTTTTTAGTTTCAACTCAAAATTGATTGTTTTTTAATTAACTGCACCATTTCTACTTGACAAAATAAAAAAGGTGTATTGAAGAGCCAATACCAACATTTAATTTACTTAAACTAGTTACTATTTTGTTTATGTCTCTCTAATCAAAAAAAGCCAACATGCGTGTATATATATTTATGTTGTACATAGTGTGCTAGTTCCAATCGATAACTGTCATTCATTATCCATAACTACCCGTTCCTCCATTGACCACAGCCGGGTTACCTGGCGCTGCTCCACTACCTGGGAGCCGCCCTGAGCTTCATGTGCATCTGCTTCTACACCGTCCTGCTCACCGCTCTGACCGGGAAGTGCGTGCTGACCGGATACGAGAAGTTCCTCTACCCGTTCCGCATCGCCTCCACTGTGGTCCAGACCCTGGTCACCATTTGCTGTATCCTTTTTTTCGTGAATCTCGAAGCTAAATCCAACATGTTTTTCGTGTAGAGGATCGCGTTGCGCATCTTCTCGTTATGAGTGAGTAACGTGACATTCACGCATCGTTGGCCTGAGCGCCATTCTCCAGCTGATCCATAGCACCAGTACCTTCCCTGTGTGGCTCCATTGGGCGGCTCCTTGTTTGCAATGGGGGACAGGCCACAACATGTGTCCATTACAGAAAAATCATTGGTATTTTCACCCGCGTCATTCTTCCATCATGGTTTTCATTGTAAAACTCAGCGTCCTATTGTTTACATCGAAACTGCACGGCGAAACATGAGATAGTTTCCAGTGTCGAGCTTAACGGCACCCTGGTATCAGTTGGAGATGTATGCAGTTTGGTGACTGAACAAAGTGGCTCTAAACAAAACGTATCATCCACACATGTGCAAGGACACATTCTGTAGTACAGGGCGATGAGAGGAGCCGGCCTGCGCCACCTGCTTCCTTCTACTTTGTGTTGGTTCAAAAGTGATTTACGAGTCCAGGTTCTAATAAGTGACTAGAATTCATGTTTCGTTTCATCCTTGACCCGACACCCTTCAGACACAATTTTGTTTGCCCAGGAAGAGTACTACTACAATCACTTGTCGGCTATATTTGAGTGGATGCTCAGCGTCAACCTCGAGCTGTTTGAGCTCAGCTTCGTGGTGGAGTTTTGGTTCTTCTCGTCCTTCATGCTCGCAAATCTGTTGAGCAGACGAGAGGAAGAAAAGCCTTTGATGTTGACGTTGTCCTGATATGAGGCCGCCAGGGTCCAGGTGGGCACATGAGCAGTGATGGACTGAGTACGACATCTGTGACTGGACCGTGGCTGGAAGAGCAATACCTTTTTTTCCTGTCATTCGGCTGTGATGGATTTAATTCTTTTCATGGATAATGACCACTTTTATTTCACCCTCTGGTCTAAAACTTGATAGTTTTTCTGGGTGTTCCTTATTCCTAACTGTATTTCATATTCCGTATTTATTGAAACAAGCTTGTGCAGGAAACGGCCAAAACTTCAGCTGTACTATGCTTTTGGGAAAGCCGTTATTGATGCTGTCAACAGAACAAATAACCTGAAGTGTTTTTATGCTAAAAATCAAAGACTTCATTGGGTGGACTAAATATGACCCGAAGTATGTCAAAGGTCATGAAAATCGCCTTGGTTTTAGCTTCTCATTAAAGTTTTCACCACTTGCGTATACTTTGACACTTTAATAAAGTTATGAACAGTGTAAACATTGAGAAGTGCTGTCATTTTATTGTTTCTGATTCCCTAAGACGTCAAAAGATCCGGTTTGGCGGATGACTAACACCGAGCGACAGTCATACTTGTTGTGCGTTCAGACGCACTAAAAACAAGATCGTTAACGATTAAGTGGTTAAGAATGTACAGTGCAGATGTCTGCCTCCTTTCCTTTGCACGTTTGTAGGTGGAGTCGGTTTTATGTGAGTGAACAAACCTGAGCGAGAATCTGACATTCATTTACCGTAGAAAAATAAAAAGTAAAAATAAAATGAAAGGTTGCTGGGTCAAACTAGCAGCGTAAAGCCTTTTTCCATGAGTCAGTGCTACATTTAAACCATTGAACTTCAAAGTAAGACGTCGACCTGATTTTAATGCAAAGCACTTAACCTTTACTTGAAAGAAGGTCATATACATCCTGGAAGTACAGATAATAAAGATACATTATGAGCAAAATTATTTCACAATGAATATCATCTTTCCTTTGCATTAACCAAGAGAGGAGTGCAACATTATCTACAGCTTGTTAGGAAGAAAACAGTGAAAAGCACACCTAATTCTTTCAGCATTACTTTATGGTACACTGTAAAAAAATGTCATCTATATGCAGAAGTCCACATTATTGATAGTAACAAAAAAAAAAAAAATACAATTTGAAAAAGAAAGATTTCATGGTTCTCTAAGTAATTAATCTGTAATGCATACATTATAAATAAATGTAAGGGGAAGAAATAAGTCCAAAAACTACTACAAGCAATATTCCACAATTCCAGCATGGCTGAAACAATAAGCGGTCTTAAATCCAAACCTTATACTTTGGAGTGTCACCGCAGCTTTAACAAACCTTTAAGATACTGTTGATTCTTACAGCTGCTGTGTCTTGAAAGCCCAACTCATGCTTAACACTTCTGGATAAATCAAGTTAAAATTGCCCTTAAAATTTGTTTTGGTGAAGGGATAAATTATTACCCACCATATTTACCTGTGAGGTGAGAAACAGTTTTTGCTAGGAGTGTGAATAGTCAGCATGAGAAAAACATGAGGCTGTATAGTATAACTTCAAGCCATTTAGTACTGAAAAAAAGAAGCCTTTTCTGAGCTAAGCTAGGGGAGGCCCCTGGTTTATCACAATACTCTTCACCTCGAAAAAGGAAATTTGTGTTCTTTAGCACGTGACATTTTGAGACAATTCCTCTTGTCTGGCCTCATTCCTATTTATAAACATCACCAGACTGGTTTGTCACGTTAGGTGACGCTCCAACTACACACTTTAAACAATTCTCTTTTCAAAAAAAGAAAGAAAAAAAAAATGAAAAGGAGAAGACAAAAAAAAAATATTGTGATGATGCAGTTTGGTAATTGTTTAAATCTACAGCGAGTTGAAATGGAGGCTGAAGGAGTTTCTCAAACGGAGTACATGTTCTTGGTGGTGGATCCGCTCTTGCTGGATGTGTCGTCATGTGACTGGTAGCCGATGATGGCTTTGGTGGGGATGTTCAGGCGCTCTTTATAATTTTGCCTGTGGAAAGAGAAGATGATCGGTGCCTGTGTGAAGACCTACTCCAACCGAGTGTCCCCATCTAGTGGTCGGCCGCAGCACTTTGTGTCGCTCCTTCAGACGAGGTGACTTACCCTATCGTCATGATGGCATCCCTGTTTTGGCACTGGCTCGTCCAGATGGATATTTTGTCCCCTTTTGGTCTGACGTTGACCACAGCTCCACACACATCTTCACTTGCCTCGTCAAACGACTCACCGACTAAACACAAGAGCTGCAGAAAACCCCCCCAAAAAAACCCCTTTGTGAATTATACTCTTCGTTTTTCTAGAAATCTCAACCGTCCAGATGATAAAGGTTCATCTGTCATTTTCCCTTACCGTTTCCATCCAGTAGCGGTCAAGGTCATTGTGTCTCTGTTGCTTATTGAGAGTCATCAGCCATCGACCCCCCAGCTTGTTCCTGTCGTCCTCCCACATTGGCTTGATCCCATCCTGACAAAGTAAAAGGTTAAATACTTAATTATTGGCTTCTTCAATTTTCAGTCATAACTTTGTCTTCGCAAGTCAAATGTTTACATTCTGCCGACCTCCCAAAGGCCTGCAAAATATTTTAGCCTTACCTTAAATAAACTATAATCACAGCCAAAGCCAAGTTTGCTGGGTTGCTGTATGTGGTTGTATAATCTGTAATAGAGACACACAATTGTGTTAACAGCATTCCAAAATGTGCACATAATGCTCTTCCACTGCCCTCATTCTGATTGATGGCACATTAACTTAACACTGAAGACAGATACATATTAAGCTCCTGCTACACAAGCACAGCATATTGTAAATGGGACAGAGTGTTTGTTGTTTTCCTGTAGAAGTTGTTCTACTAACTTGTGGCATTATAATATCTGAGAAATACATAGATGTTCTATCTTAGCTGGTATTTAAAAATACTACAGAAGCTCATACAATGAGTGAGGTGTAGACCACATCGTAAAAGGTAAACATAAGACAACATAAGTCGCATAATCACAGAATTAGCAGAACTTACGCCCAAAAGTCTTCCACCGTGTCAAACTTGGAAATGAGACGCAAGTTCTCTGTCCAGCTTTTGCTTTTGTCGTTTTTAAAATACCACAGGGCCCACCTGAGAGAAAGAGACCAGAGTCATAAACACTCACTATAAAAGACTGTGGGAAAATGCATCAAGTACAATGGCACAACGTTACAACGGGGGCATACGTACAGGCGCATAACCGCCTTGTTGTGAGAAATGGAGATGAAATGAGTCAGTTGTCCTAGAAGCCAAGAAGGACTGATGGAAGTTGCTCAAAGAGGCAGTTTTAGTACCTAACAGTAACCACAGAAACCATCTACCTCTAGTACCTTTTAACGTCCTCATTAAAGAGTGAGTTACCTTGACTTAAAACGTTTCATCGAGATAAATTATTTTTGTTATGGTATGGCATATATTGGCTATTATTAACCTTTTTCAGATATATTGTATCAGTGTATATGTAAGCCGCTAATGGTTAAATTGTTTAAGGATATTGGTTGTTTGCTATTGTTTAATAGAATGCATCTTAATGCAGACCCTTTCCCACAACATGCTGCAGGTGTTGGTTTCCCCACTATTTTAGTACCGTATGAAAATGTTGCATGACATTGAAATGTTAAAACAATCATGTCTTGTGTGACAGTTGAGTAATGGAGAAGTGCAGCCCTTTCAAATCCATCTGTAGATTTAACTTTTAAAATAAAAGCAACTGTGATATTGATATAGTTACAATGGTACGCACAAGTATCTGCAAGTTAATGATTATTAAAATGACCAGTATGACAATTGTTAAAAAAACAACAAAAACAGTAACAGCGCAGCTGGTTTCACGTCACAGAGCCATTTGTATCTTACCAAGTATGGCTACATTTTATTCTTGCTTTGGGGTAAGAAAATATTTTCGTAATCTTTCTGTGAAATAACCACTGGAATGTTGTGTCGAACTCATTCCTTCTGCTGCAGCGTACAAACAGCAAGACTAAGAATAAAGGTGTAAACTCAGTTGCCAGGATATAAAGTACACGGAGACAAAACTAATTCAGTCTAATGCAACGGTCTTAAAATAAAACCTACCGTTACGAAGGTTTATGTTGAGTTTTTATTAAGGAAGTTATGAGAGATGTTGACCCATCGTATCATCAGTTGGAGGTTGTTTTTGGTGCTGTTGAATTGTGTTACATTCTACTATCTACTACATTCTACATTTCTATGATTTTGTCTAGAGACCAATAATGACTGTGGCTTTAGTTTTAGAGTTTCAGATTGGCGTACTGAATACACTTAAAATTGAGGCTATACTTTAAGTAATATTTCACAACACAGCAGTCTTAGAAAATGCGAACGAATTCAACCAGCCACGGTTTCCTCATAGGTAATAAGTGTTGTGAGGCAATACAGAGCCAAGCACATCTAGCCTTCTCACTGAGATGTCCACCTTTACGGTGTTACTGCGAGAACAATCATTACAATTAACCCACCATAGTACGTTTAAATCTAATTAGTGCGCCTAAAATCGGACCGCCTAAGGCCACAGATGTGGAGAACTTTCACCTCCAAAGCGGGCTGAACAAGCAGAATGGCCTAGAAGTGAATCACCAAGTGAACTATTCAGCACTTCCTAAACCGACTGTACAATGCTCCTGAATAGGTCGTCACCGCCACAAAACTATGATAACATTTCTAAAAGGACAATGGTGAGCAACCACTGCAACACTAAAATGCAGAGTAGGGAGTAGAATTCTTTCTCCTCTGCTTAAACCTCAACACAGGTAACATCAATTCAACCAGGAATTAACTGCTATTATGACTTCCTTTTATTCCCAATAGCATCGTCGACAGAACACAAATATCTAACAGATGTCACACAATTTATTTAATATGGTGATCCAAATGATTTTACTGGGAAATGAATAGCTTAAAAACATGAATGCAAAGCGGAAGTTAGAAGTTGTTTAACGGTAAACCAACACTCTCCAGAGTCACTACGGAGAAGCAAGACGACAACTTTGTATTCCAAAGATCAGAAGGAGAAGTTAGTTTAAAACCTTGAAGTTGTAATTCCACAGCAGTGACTAACATTCAAAATCAGTAAATATCCTTCCGCCGAAACCAGACTAAGACTTATCTTATTGCAATAAAGGTGGTATGGAAGCGCTACTATCCTCTCAATGTGTAATTAACATGTTAACATGAACGGCAACACCAAAGACTATAAACCCTTTGCGTTCTTTTTTTTTTAGACTTAACAGCCCTCCTCCAAATGGTTACATTTTTATTTTCCGTCTAAAAATGAGCCTTAGATCTATTACTTATGTTACAGCATATTTTATCAAGCTGATTTACGGGTTACAAAATTGGTTGAAAACACCATTAAATCATGTGAATGTTTTGGAGATCGAGTTTACAGGACTATTACAATCAGTGTTGTTTAAGCTGGCGTCTGTGTGAGCACATGCACCTTGCGATGCAGTATCCCATCAAACACAGCAGCTGGTTTATTCTCACCGGTTTTGCAAGGGGTGCTTGATATACTGCTCAGGATTCGCAACGACTTGGCTGTCAGGAGCTTGTGGTTCTTCAGGTTCAGGGGCTTTCTGCAGAGATTAAAAAAAAAAACCATTTACTTTATGAAAGTACAAAAATAATTCAAAGTATCACATCCCTGTATGTCTTAATTATCACCACCATACAATTGCAGACTTTTTACAGGTTTCATACAAAGCGGAGAGATTGTGATATTTTTTATATTCTGTGGTTTATTTGTATATCTATGTATGACAGAGCAACGTGTAACCGGAGACAGATCCCATGCATGTGCAAACATACATGGCCAATAAAGCCATTCTGACATGAGGCTGGGTGTGGTGTTGGTTACTGTTGTGTCATAATGTAGTGTAAATACCATCTTCTAGATATAGATGTAAATAGTACAAATAAACTACCGTGTTGTAAACTTATACACCTGTTGCAGCTGAATTAATCTTCACTGAATCTTAAATATTTAAGGTTTCAGTAATTTAAAAAATGTAATTTAAGTACAGTAGTTCATCAACTATTCGTAAAATCATCTACCTGGTAGGCCATCTTATCAAGTTACAGTCTGAGCTTCTTCCTCAGAGACCATAGCTCTATCATAAACCCACACTTTTAAATATCATAAGAAAGATTCAAGTACACAGGGAGCTAATTTCAGAAAGGTAAGTTAACGTCGTTAGCATTAGTTTTAGCAGACGTGCTAAGCTAGCTAGGAGCTAGACACACGTGTCTAGATTATCAAACAATTAATCGTGTTGGGAGCATTTAAAGGTGATGCTGGTTGAATGTAATCACGAATACGAATACATTGACTCCAATATCGAAGAAAATTAAAACAAATCATCGATGGTAGTTTGAATGAACGACGTCCAGCCAGTGCCTCCCTGATAACAAAGTCAGGCACTGCCTTTTTTCATCACATGCTAATTGCTAACGTTAACTGTGACCCATGCCAACTGACAACTGTGAGCCGAAACACAATCGTTTCCAAAATATAGTAGGGGCCGATTTGAGGATCCAGGATTATTAAAGAAAGCCGTTGTATGCCGTGAAGATGTGGTGAGTCATTCCTCTCACATCCGTCGATTTTTTTTCATCTATCTTCCGTCTCTCTTACCGGCTCGGATGTCGCCATCTTGACTGTAGGGTAGTTCTGCTCGTTCAGCGCTTCTGCGTCACTCCGGCCACTCAACTCAACTACGGAAGCCGCCGAAGCCCAATATTCCCGAGAAAGAGAATTACAAATATCAACCTCAACATACAGGTATATATATATATATAACCAAAAGTTTCAGCTATTAGAAGTGTACTTTCAGATATTTCTAATTGAGCATTTATATTTGTTGCTACTTAATAGATACCTGAACTATTTAATGTATAATGCAAAATATAATAATAAAAGTAATTCTGATGATTAAGATAAGACTTTATTGATGATAAATCGATCATCAAATATATCAAGTATTTAAAATAGTCCCAACGGTAACTAGCTGCAACATTACTATTAATATTGAAGTGAAATGTGTACTTCTTTCCCCGCTGCTTAATTCCCCGCTGCCTTCTCACTTTTTAATGCCACAGCAATGGTAATTGTGGGTATGAAACATCTACTGACTACTACGCCAGTTGAGCAAAAAGAAAATTAACATAAATCATATTACCAGTTGCAGAAGGCAAAGTGGTGATTCATCCAAATGTGTGGAATTTAGAAACATTTTTTAGAATATGAACTATTGTAAAACAAAATCATGTTCCACAGGAAAGAGAAAATCATGTTCAGGTCCAAAATATAAATATGACTTTATTTCACAATCCCAAAAAAGAGATTAGCCAACCACACAAGTAATGCTAAATTGAGTCTCTTCTAAAGTCTAAACTGGATATACTTTAAGCATACAGTAATTCAGTTTCAAAATAAGCAAGATCATCCATAGTCTAAACACCATTAACATTACAGTAAAAACAATATGGTTCACATTCATATTTACACATTTTCTAGTAATAAAAGTTTTTTTTTATTTTATTTTTTTTAATGCTGGTGCTAGTTCTTAGATACTCATCAATACAAAGACTTTTAGTGTGGACTGAGAACGTCCACCACAGTAAATCAAAGGACATGTTTAAAACTGTAATTGTGTCATGTCTCGTGTTCAAAAATGTTCTTTATAAATCAAATGATTTACAAACAGTTTACATTCATTTCATTTTGAGAGCATGATGTGTGTTTTGATACATGTTACAGTTTGGTTATCCGTGGAAGACATTTATTTGAACTCTAGACGGACATCTGCACAATAATTCACTTTTTACTGGTACTGGTACCAAAACCTCATGATCAATGGTGGGAGATTCCAAAGCACCTCAGCCAGTAATCATCCACGTAAATGGTAAACCTACTGTTGAAACATATACAGAGCAGTGTGAGTTTTATTAAAGCACCATGCCATCACTCTACAGTAAATAACCCGGTCAAGTCAACGCGTGTACCTTGACTTCTTGTTCTATTAGCACCAAGAAAAAGTTGAAGTGTCTGAAAGAACAGAATGTTTCTGACGTACATCAAGTACATAACGGATACATTATTCCACCAGTGTTAGTGTGGATATCAGTGGTGTCGGTGGGGATGAATTCATTTGATGTTGTC
This sequence comes from Gasterosteus aculeatus, assembly GCF_964276395.1. Lineage (NCBI taxonomy): Eukaryota > Metazoa > Chordata > Actinopteri > Perciformes > Gasterosteidae > Gasterosteus > Gasterosteus aculeatus. The sequence goes on along the minus strand of NC_135693.1, from coordinate 11,983,817 downwards.
TTAAAATACAGAGCCTCTCTTTGATGGGTAGTAACAAATACAGATCCTGGTCAACCAGGAGTTGAGACAAACCTCATTCTTTAGGCCTTGTGAATACAAATCTATTATCTGTAAACAAAGTCCCCACAACTGTCGAGCACCCAGAAATCGTCTTAGGCAATTGTTTGAGAGGAATTTGATGTTGGAATGGTTTTCCAACAAAAGCAGTGCAGAGTACAAAGAAGAAATAGTTTGATCATCCAATATTAGCCGACACAGTTTTGTGTCGGCTAATATTAAAATCCAGCGTGTGGACAGGACGACTGTAAATATTCTGTTGACATGTCAGACTCTTTGTTATGTATGTAAAATACAGAGGTTTTATTAGCACCATGACGTTTTTTGAAAGCCTGTAATCACACTTGTGCCCTATGCAAGAATTTAAAAATGATGTTTCCAGAAGACTTCAGATTTCATTATTGAAGCATTTCATGATTCCTCATTACATTACATTTTGAAATTTCATGAGATCTGTATTTCCAATGCCATTTCCAATCAAATGGATGAAAATAAACACGGAAATACTGTAAAAATAAAGAAGGGTGCATGCTAAATTGTCATATACTGTATATCTCTATCTGTATATACATAATCAGGCCTATGGATTGAGACCCTTTTCAAGTTAAGTTTAAGAAAATAAAAAAGTGCTTCTTGGTGTAACATGCCATTCCTATCTGTAAATAAAAGACAAACCATCAGGACATAGAGAAATTAAAACAAAACAAGGAAGTGTGGTTCTTTCATGGGCTGCCAGAAGGGCTGCTTCTGGAGGGAGAAGATAAAGAAGAAATGCTACATCTGAAAATCTGTAGTAAATATATGCACAATATTAGTCCTGCTTTCTACATTATGCGATGTAATGATGAACAGAGAGAATGGCACCAACATAAAAGCCAACGAGATTCATATCTCATAGTTAACAGCAAATTATTGGCTGAAATAAAGAGCATATTCCTACTGTACAACAGAAAACATCAACAGATGATGCATGTTATCATAACATTTGCAGTAAACAGGCTTACACCAGGAATTAAATAGAAATTATTATGATCAGAATAAATAATCACCTTTTTCTGTTCTTAATCATGTATATAAAACCAGATTAAAAACATTTTAAAAAATGCTTTAAAGCACCATCTCTTTACAATAATATCACAGAGACTCACAGTAAAAAAGCCAACATACTTTGGTCTTCCTCACCACTTTGAAAGCAGAGATGAAGAAGGGCAAAGTCAACAAACAGATGCTAAAAAGCACAATGAAAACGACGTAAAAATGAGAGTAGCAGTTCAAAGTTGATTGAGGTAAGGCAGAAGCAAAGAATGTAGGAGTTTTCTGTGTCTGTGTGTAAAACACATTAACTAAGCCCAGCGATTGTAGGGGCCCGTCACCTGGGTGAGAGCATAAGGGGACGCGGTGACGACACCGTCCCTCTGGAGAGTCCGCGCTTGACGCGTGGGGACGTTCATGATCCTCCTCGTCCCCTCGGCCTCCTCCCCTGCTTCACTCTGTAGCCCCCCACCTCCAGCTCCTGTGTTCCCCACACATTTGCCGATGCACTCCTCCATCCTCAATCTCTCGGCCTCCTCCTCCCGTTCCCGCTCCCGCTTGGCCATCTTGGCATCCCACATGGCCATCCCGTGGCCTGGTTCATTTAGAGACTTGTGCTGGTAGAAGACCAGGGAGATGCGCGTGGGGTGGCTGCGGTTCGGCCTGAGGATAGGGGTGGTGGCGTGGAGCTCCCTGCGTGCACACTCTATCAGGATGGAACCGTGTGATGGGGCCACGGCGACTCCGCCTATATTGCGGTCAAGGAAGTTGTGCTCGCTGTCCGACCAAACCTCTTCTTGCTTGACTTCCTCTGCTTCCAGCGAGGGAGAGTGTGGGGGAAGGTGTAGGGACGAGAGTGGAGGAAAGCCGTGACCCCCGACCTCTGGCGTGGCCTCTTCTGCAGGCCTGTGCATTCCGTTAAGCCTACTGAAGAGGCCCTCAGAGGTCGGTCGGGGGGAGAAGGAGGAGTGGGGAGGAGCGCTCCCGCTGGGGGAGGGTCTGAGAAGAGGAGAGCAGTGCACCTCGTGGGGCTCAGTTTTAAAAGTGTGGGGGTAGTCACTGAGGGCATCGTGTGGAGGTATGCGAACCCTCTGGTCACCAGATGCTGGAGAATAACCATCCATGCCGTCACTCACTGTCTTATAATTAAGAGCGGAGCCATTCTGTCCCGACTGGAGGCCAGGCAGGCCGTGGTGATTTGGGGTAGTGAGCTTCTTCTGCGGGGTGACCTCTGCACCCAGAGTGGGGTAGCTGCTGGTGCTCTGGTTGTAAGTGCTGGTTGGATTCCCCTCCGCTGGGTACCGTCCAGTGCTGGCAGGTCTGGGTGGTAGTCTGTACGAGGCGTAGAGGCCCTGTGGTTCTGATATGACATTGAATATACATATATTATGCATTATAAAACACATTTGTACTTTCTGGCCTCCACGTATTACTGATTATAAAAGATTGACCACATGGCAAGACAGCTGGATTTACTACCTTTTTTAGGGGTTTCGTTTTTCACTTTCCCCGGAGTGAGAGGAGTGAGCCCAAGCTTCTTCTCCAGTTTATCTGCTTGAGCCTTCAGACGAGCTTCTTGCCTTATCTTGCGGGCAGATTTCACTGGCTCAGCCTGTAGACGCACCTGGCAGGTACAAACAAACAAAACACCGTATTAGTACATGATTGATACTTGAATGTATCAACACAATCACAGATGGTGCAGTTAGAAAGAAAACACACACACACACACTCACCTCTCGGGGAAAAGCCGACAGAACTTGAAGAGCACCACTTCGAATTTTGTCCCACTGGCCCTCAACGTGACCGAACTCATCCCTGTCCGAGATCTTGTAAAGCGGCAGAACATGGAGCTGCTCATCTTCCGGTATGTTGCGCACTGCGCGGTTATCTTCCTTGGTTAGAGTGCAAACCTGAAAAAGGAACGTTAAGTCCGATCGGTACCTTACGAGAAGGTATAAAGCATGGCGCCATACTCGGAGCTCGCTTACCACGGTGCTGCCATTATTCATGTTGTGCGTGTCCTTGTGAGCATGGGCACAGAAATCCACACAGGCCGTAACACCCGAAAAAGGACGTCCCTCCCTCACACCCAGCCGGCAGTCGCCCCCCGCTGCCTCGTTCTCCACCTATGAGAGACATGAACTCCGTTTGTGTTATTTAACAACAAAGAGAGGACAATTCAAAATGAATTACACTGGAAGGACATTAATAGTAGCCCAAGACAGCTAAGGGTCATCAGTTAAGTGCAGCGGTTATTTAATGTTCCATACCTGGTTTTGGAAGGCCTCGGGGGCCAGTCTTTTGTAAAGAGGTGCGAGGTCAGTGGCAAGACTCTGAAGGTTGCCCTCTATCTTCTCCTCCTAAGCGTGATGGACAGATTTAAGAGTTTTCTGATTAAAATAATACACAGGTGGGATGCCGACACGAGCCACCAGGCCAATAACATACAGGAACAGGACCTGACTTTCCTCTCCCATCACTATAGCAACAAGAGATTATAAAAGATGATTTCCAGTAGGTTTTCTGGAAGATGACCAAGCCCTCACCTCCTCACGGTAGTCTCCATGAAGGCGGAACTTGCGGGGCACTTTGCTGCGGGCAAACTTACAGCCATTGAAGTACATACTCCAGGAGCACCCAAAGGAAAATGAAGCTCCGCAGGTGTCTTGGTCCAAACCCTGGCATGCACAGGTTCGACTGCGGAGATGGAGTGGCGGGAGGAGGATGAAGGAAACAAACGAAGCCGGGAGGGAAAAAGCATCATCGCAGGACAAAGTGGCAAGTACTCACTCTTCATTGAGGGCGCAGCGACGGCTGGTGGGCGAGCCGCGTTTGAAGAGGGTCTGCGTGAGTTCCTGGTAGAGATTGTCCGCCACCGGTCGAGGGATTCCCTCCCACGCCAGGATGAGGATCACCAACACGGCCGTGTCACAGTGGTGCCCAGGCCTGCGGCGGACCAAACACAGCAGCTTCTCCTGCTCACTGCCACGCCGGATCACCTGTCAGGTTATTGGCAGACAAAATGATGGATGCTTACGGGGTTATGAGTTCAAAGCACTGTGATTGAGCTGCCAGACCATACGATTGTGTTTTAAGAGAATAGTTTAAACATTTAAGGGATGTAGTTGGAAAATATGTTTAGGTTTTCATGGGTTTGGGAAGGGTAAGAATCTGGAAGTGACTTCCGTCTCTGCCCCTAAATGTACCATGGTGGGATCCCCAAGAACACTTCAATATACAGAAGACATATTCAGGACCTTTAGGAAACTACCATGAACAGCAGCAACCTACCCATTTAGCTATCGGACACCCCTGGGAACTCCTTCCTTCTTTCCCAGTGTAAACAACAACTTCCACCCTCACTGCATTTCCTTTGGCACCATATCTGTAACAAAAACAAGGTGAAGCATGAGTATGAGTCAAGTATAAGTATCAATGTTTCATTGATCCCAGAGCACATCCCAGTGAAAAAACATATTTTTTTATTACACGGTTACGATCCCTCAGGGCAAATTACAATGCATACACCCATTCGATCACATTACCAACTGAGATGCATTTGTCATTGAACAGCTAAATGACTGTGCAACGACACTTCTAAAGTTGCGTGTAGTTGCGGACCGACTGAGATGGACCTCACAATGTTTTAAACACGCTGGCATCGTGTCTTTGCTCTAAGGGTTTCCTGTTTCAACACGTTGTATCTGAGTGTGTATCTGAGAGAAAGGGGTGCACAACTTGTAGAACTTGCAGAGCAGTGTTATTGACCCCACCCCACTCAACCAAGCCTGAGGTTGACTAGTACTCCCTCAGCATATTTGGTAGAAAACACACCCACATATACACCGTGTAAACAGAGTGGAAGTAGTCACTATACCTGTTCTCCATCATTTCCCTCACTGCAGGAACATTGGGTCCCGCTCCAAGATGGGTGTAGTAAGGGCCTTCCTCCTTTTCAATGATCTGCTCTGTGGGGCAGAAAATTAAAATGTATTAGATATTCTCGAAACTTCACAGAGTGCAGGACTGTCCTTCAAATACTGATGTGATGCTGGTGTATTTTTTGTTAAAAAAACTGATTAAATGTTGAATGATCATAGCTGGATTACAGCTCAGGGGCCGCTCCGTTGGATTTCCACAAATCAAGACCAAATACATCAGAACTGGTCAACAAGGCTCAGCAAAGTACCGTGAAGCCTCCTCCAAATATAGCAGAGAAATGCGGCCTCTTCTGCTTGAATTAGGACACTGTGTGTGTGTGTGTGTGTGTGTGTGCGGGATGATTTCACGAGAGAAACTCGAGAGAAAATATCGGTTTGAGGACGGCAGTGTCACTCCAAAACAAAGTTCCACACTGGATTCAGTCAATCCGTGCAATATAGCAGATATATGTAAGACCAGTGCAGTCACTAAAACACAGTGAGGTAGAGCCAACTCACCCACACACTGACAGGATGGAAGATCAGCCAGTTTTTTGGAAGGCGTGTTGAGCAAATTCTTGGTCGGGGTATCCATAAAACTCATAGGAGACTCCAGAAAGCCGTTGACGCCGTTCTTGATTGGAGTGGATTCTGCAGAGTGGCCCAGATCCCCATCCGTAGCAGTGGACAGCACGGTGACCGGTCCTGTCCTCTCCAGCTTGTAGTAGCCCTGCTGGCTCGGAGGAGGGGACTGCTGAGCCCTCGAGAAGCCGTTAGCCCGGCTGTGCAGACCAGTGGTGTGGCCGAGGAGAGCGGCATCAGCTGGGCCGGTGTTGGGGTCGGCGCCGAAGGGATGCGCTACCTGAGTTAACAAATGCCTTGCGTATTCCTGCCCCTGTCCGGCAGCATGACCGTTGCATGGATTGTGTGGGTGGACTGGACCGTTTGAAAGGGACCAGGGATGGTGCTCGTGAGGGTGGTCGGTCCTCGTGAGAGCGCTGTGTGCGTTACTGGGATGGACGAGCTGTCTCCTTTCCTCCTGAGCCTCAGCCAAGTATCTCTTCAGGTCAATTTGAGCTTGTGGCAGAAACAGGCTCCTCTTGGGCTGCAGGCCTGACTTCCCCAGCGGTTGAACCTTCTGGCCTCTGCTCCTCTGGGCCGCCTCTCCATTGGGTGTGCGTTTAGAGAGGGGGGTCCTGACGCCCTCATTAGGTCCATCACTTTTCTTCTTCCTGGGCTTGGCGGGCGTTGCCCTTGGTTTTTTCACGGAGGTCTTTTTCTGACTGGGGGGCAGCTGGGAGTTGTAGTTGTACTTGATGGCCGACACAGGGGTTCCTTTTGGAGGGTTGTTCTCTGACTGCTGGCTGTGTCGAGACTGGATGATAAAGGCCAGGTCGGCCAGCTGAGCGGCCACCTCCTCTTCCTCTCTGTTTCTCCTCGCCTTAACAACCCTGTCTCTGTCCTCCCCAAACAAGCGCTCATGATCTCTACTGAGCTTCATCTCACTGGGGTATTTATAGCTGCATTCAGACTTGATAGCGTTAGAACATAAGCCCGTCTCTGTCCTCCTGCTAGAATCACTGTTTGAGCTGGCTTCTAAGAGGTCCTGCAGAGACAGCTTTGTGTTAGAGCTTGACCCCTGCATGCGCTGGATGACGTTCCCTTGTCTGGCCACAGGGGGGCGTATGACTGACGTCTGGTGATGTGGTGAGCTGATGACCGAGACTTTGTTGTAGAGGACGGCCGCTGTGGGTTTGGCTTCTTGCAGGCTTGTATTTGTAATGTAAGTTGAAAATGGGGCTGAAGTGGAAATGGGATGTTCACACTTACTTTCAACTTTAATGCACCCTGGGGTGCTCTGAGGTACGGCCAGTTGAGTCAAGGCTTCAATAGCAATAGCCTGATCAAAACTAAGATTTCTTCTCTCCGCCAAGGACTGCACGCTTTGTGGCAAAGCACGTGGAGGAGGGTCATTTTTTAAAAGCAGGGGAGTCCTTTGAAGGCCAGCAGGGGGGCTTTTGTTACACAAGTCATTGTTTAAGTCCTCAGGCTCTTTCTTAATAAAGTACAAATCTGGTGGTTCTGTTTTGATGGAGCACAGAATGGAAGAACGCGAGCTGAAAAGTTTCTCCTCCAGTCCCTTCCTCTCTGTGACAGAGAGACACACCACGGCCGCCAATGTGGACAACGGGTCTTCGCAGACCTCGTCTTCATCACTCAGCTGTGCAGTGGCCTGTTCAGTGATCCACATCCACGGCTCCTCCAGCTTGATCTTCTTCAGTGGAACCGATGACCTGTCTGGAGGAGTCTTGGGTCCATTCTCTGGGCAGTCTTTGGGGATTGCAGCTATTATACTCCTTTGAGGCTCTGATGCAATCGGTCTTTTATATGCAGACTTCAGGTCGGAATGTGACCCGGTGGTCAAATTAGCACCGTTAGGTTTTGTCAGATTCTCAGCAGAACCGTTGTGAAAAGTGACAGAAGAGCACACGTGTTGGTGAAGTGCACCGCTGGTAAAGTCCAGTCCGAGTTCTCTTTTTACAATTGCCAGCCGCCCCCCTTGGTCCTTGGCCGGGTCGTGGGGGAGCGAGTGCGTAATGGTGGGCGCTTGGGTACGAGGTATGTGGCCTTCCTCCCCGTCATCTTCCTCCACTGCCGTGTGGGTATCATCCATCTGCGCTTTAACTTTGCCATTTACCGATCCACTTTCTGGAACCACCTGAGACGCAGAGAGAAAGAGAGAAACAAGAGGAGCGGAGTGACTCAACACGCTCTGGCAGTATAAGAGGGATTCGGCTTGTTCCAAACGGTCACGGCAAACAGCACGACAGATTGCCTCCCAGCATGGCATGAGCCTCTGCTGCAGCCACTGTAAAGATTATGCTTTCTATAAATCTTGCCGGAAACCAAACTTGAAAACGGGCAAATGAAAAGTAAAGTTGTGTTAGTTCGTAGTTGCGGCTTCGATCAGGGCTGCATTCCTGCATGTGTTGACAGCCCACAGGTAGCCGAGAACCAACGAGTGAGCATTTGCACTCACGGACTGTTGTTGATTACGCCACTGCCAGTGGGTCACTGAGGGCATGCGTTCAGCGTGCATGCACATGTCACGTTTGTGTTGGGTTTGTAGGCGTGTTTCTGAACATGCACGGGTGCAAGCATGTGTGTGCAAGCACATGAGATTATAACAAGGCAGCCCTGCCATGTTAACCCATATATATTTGTTGAGTGAGGGATTAACCAACACATGGTCTCATGCAGACGCAGTGCAGCTTTTGTTAATAAGGATTCCGACTTCTAGCAGAGCTACGACCATCCAAAATATCGACATATTGATTGCCTCAAAAGGCCAAGTTTGAAGAGACAACCACAGATAGTTGTAAGTGTAGATGGTTAGCAATAACTACATGAAGAGGAATACAATACAGTAATATGGGAAGAAAAACAAGTTTTTTTTTCTTTCAGAATATTGCAATTTAAGCCTTTTTAGAAAGTAAAAGGGCAAGAAGGAAAACCCATACTGATAAATATCTAGCAGTCAAAATCACATTAAGAATTGAAGCCTTCAGCATGGGAAGCCTCAGACTCAGCTGACAAAAATATCTTAAACTTCTTTGCAGGAGCTGGAGAATCCATGTGCATTACTGTGAGCGATGTGTACTGGTGATGTTAATGTGTGTGTGTGTGTGTGTGTGTGTGTGTGAGATACTTTCCATCTAATGAACTAGCACATTAAACTCTATTCTATCTCTCTATTTTAATGCATTTTACAGCAGGAGGTGTGCACATAATGTTTATTGTTTATAATTGTATGATCTTTATGTGCTCCATTCAACTGTTCTCTGTTGATTTCCATCGTAACAGTGCATTCACGCTTGCACAGTGAAAACATTCCACATGTGATGGCTGCTGAGAAAGAGCATGATCTGCCAGATATCGGCGTCTCCAAGATAAATCGGAGATGAAGCAGTCTTTCAGAGCTAAGTATTAAATTAAAAGGTGTCAGCTCTGGGGTGTAAGAGGATTAATACTGGAAAATCTCCTGAAATGGAATTTTAAAGACGGTTGTTAGCTGCCTGAAGAAGAGGTCTTTTATGTTTGACACCAAAGAAGCTGCTGTGTGAATTCTGTTATTGGATTGGAGGCTAAAACTAAGGAGGTTAAAAGTATTTGTTGTGATCGAAAGAGAGTAAAGAGAGCAAAGGGTATTAAGATTTCAAGCTGTGAAGACAACTGAAGCCGAAGCTATTGGTAAAGTGTTCTTATGTACAATGATTTCCATTCTTATTCATGATAATCTATATAATATGTAACAAAATGGTCCTTGTTCTTTGGGAACGTGGGATTTGCACAGGTCCACCTGGTGTTTACCCCTTTATGGCCAGATGAAAATCTTTTTCATATTTAACTCCAGTGTTGTCGGAAATATTTCAACATGGAACCACTTTTTATGATCTACTTGTGTCCGCAGGAATGCAGAGGCTCGTAGCCAAAGGCTGCTCCTTAAAACAGTGTCAGAGGTGTGTGGAGGATTTAACATCAGATGTTGAACTGGTGTTGGATAATGCAAAGGAAAATCGCAGGAAAGTGTCCGTCAGGAATGTGGCGTATTACTAGAAACACGCTGCTGATGCAACAGATAGCCAGAGCCCAGGCTGAGGCGGGACTGGAGACGCTGAGGCAACGGGGTCAGATAGTCGCTCCACACGGCCACTGCAAATGGGCCACCGCGACGTTCAAATGTACCCGTGAGGGGAACGGGGGGGCGGGGGGGGGGGGGGGGGTCCGTCAACTGCTGCTTTCAATGACAAAGCAGCTCTGGACAGCTTCCAGCACTGCACTAGACACACTCGTGTCTCTCTCCATGTGTTTGCATGTGTGCAAATCTGCACAAGCTGAGATCACCGAACATCCGCTGTTTTTAATTACACTATTGAGCCTTAAGTCTAAATGCAGAGTCATGTGCTCTCATTCAGCCTGTGTTTAGGTCGGTGTTTCTTTGCGTCCGAGAGTTTGTTGTGTCTTCCTCAAAATTACGCACACAGCACTGTATTTATTGTTTTAAATACACACACACACACACACACACACACTTTTTCTTTTAAGACCAACGGCCGTGCCTGTGTCGAAGCTCTGCATATCAACAAAAAAGACATAAGAGAGGCCAAGGGCAAGTGCTTTAAACACAAACAGGCGTTCAGAGACCTACCCTAGCAACAGACGCGTAACCGTGGCTTGAATCCTAACAGCTCTTTCTGTGGATCTCCAAGGAAGTTCAAAGGAGTGTGTATCCTTTCTTTCCCAACAACAGAAACGTGTAAACACACTAACCTATACATGCATAGTCCACTAAAGAAATGAAAAGTAAATCTTTAGAGTAACTTTCAGCTGTGGTTCACTTCGTGGCTGTGCAGAAATATTACACCGCTAGGATCCTCACCTCGCAACGCTCTTAGAAACGGTACACAGAGAAGAACATGCTTCCTTTCTAGCTGAGGATGTAGGTAGTGGTTAGTGTATGTTTCTCACATGTGAGAATTTCCTTCATTCATTGAGTGAGCGTTTCCTGTTTGTCACGTAGTGAAAAACTGAAAGCACGCTACTTTAAAAAAGACAACCGCTTCAAAAAAAAGGTGGAAATATAACGTATCAACTTGAGAGAACTGTCCCTCAATACACCAGCGTGAGCTTAATTAAGAGTAAAACATAAACAATGATAGAGAACCTGTCCTACAAACCGCACAATAACTACTGCAGTCAAACTAGTAAAGCCTGCTAAACTCAGAAAACAGCAGGTGCAAAAATATCGCTGTAACAACTCCTTGCAAGAAAGGAAAGAGGGGACTCTTCATACAGTATACCAGCTAAAAAAGACATGCAACAGGGAAAGGGAAGAGCGATGACTGTTACCGTGGAAACTGACCTCTTTATTGCTGACTTTGTTGTCACGTCTTTTAAAGCCACCTGGAAAAGACAGGCTGATCACTCACACACTGCACAAACTCCTTGTCCTCAGCGATTGAGTAGGAACAATAACAACACCGGCTTCCAAACGAGCCACTCCAATCAGCTAAATCCAGGGCGGCTGAGAGAGAGAGAGAGAGAGAGAGAGAGAGACAACGGAGGATAACCTCTAGATGAGCTCCACTGCAGTTTAGCCATCTGCAGCGAGACAATAGACGCCGGGGCTGCCTTTACCTTGTCGGTCCTCGGAGGAAGCCCCTCCGGTTTAGGGAGCATACCCCTAAAAGGTATTGGTGGCCATCTTGCTTTGCCTTTCTTCAGCCTCAATAGAAAAACCCTCGCTACTGTAGCGGTGTGCAGGGCAAGCTCCTGAGTGTCATGACCAGTGCGACTGTGAGCCGCTGAGGCAAAGTGCTGCTTCAGCAGACATGCACACACTTACCGCGCGCACACACACACACGGACATATAGACACACACGCGTGTGGGATGCCTTTCGCAGACGCAGACAGAGCCTCATCAGCCAATGGCGTGAGGACCTTTGTGGCTTGTAAATTATCTTTCATGCCTAGACTCTCCTAAACAAAGGATCCCCTATGAGGGCTTTTTACTCCAGCCCTGCACACATGGACTGGTGGCAAGCTGTGGAACGGATAGCGCACACACGCTGGATCTGGATCACAGGAAAACAATTCCATCCCCGCTGAGATGTTAATCCCTGATGCAGCTCACCGCACTGGCTGTAATGCTCTTGGGTATTTAAAAAAAACTTTATTTTTTTCCCTCCGTCATAAACTCGCCGTCATGTTTAAGTCATGTGATTATCAATCACTGAATAGCATAAGCGTAAATTGCGTGCGTGTTGGGTGAGGCGTTCTAATTTCCACACGATCTAGAGGTGGAAACTGTGGCAGGAAAGAGGATGTTCACAATATCCACACTGTCTCAACAACCCTTTCCCCTCATTCTCGCTCCTCCGACTCTCCGAGGAGAGCGTTTCCCTAAACAACTCCCTGGAAAGAAGTCACAAGCAAAAACAAGGCGACAGGGGGCGAAAGGCAAAGAGGGAAAAACGCTATGACACAGTAAAGAACCCCCCCCCCCCCCTTTAAAGGGAACCATGTGGCCAAGTTGCCGAGGTCACACCGGGACAAGGAAACATGAAGGCAGCTCGAGCCGGTGCCTGTCGGTAACGCTCGAGTAACCCACCTCGGCCAAGTGTTTGATAATGGAAGCAGAGAGCGTGCAGCCTAATCCATACACAACAATGAGAGCCACATTAATGTGGGGTTCACGCAATAAGCATAGAAATATCATGATGAATAAATAGAGAATCATGTCGTGGTGGGGGAGGAAGTCATTATCAAGGGATTTAGCAATAAGCCGTGATAAAACCTCAAAAGATATTCATCAGTTACACCCAATGTGCCGTACCGTGGCGAATATAGCACATGATCTCATGTGCTTTCGAAGGAGAATGGGTTCCCCTTTAAAAGTCCTCTGCGACAATATTAACCCATGTCACAGTTCATCTAGAAACATATAGTTTTACACCAAATTAACATTTAATTACAAATATTTGAACACTATTGAAAATCAAGATTAATATTTTTGTATCTGTCACTATCCAACTGCATAGTTCAACAGTCAGTCAGTGAGATGCTGCGCGCACACTTCTGCACGCTGTGGCTTCATGTATATGTATTTCACAACATGATCAAAACCAGAACCGGGGAACAATCAGACCGTGAATTAATTTTTATTAATAAAATTTATTGTGGTTGCTGCTGAGCGCAGCGCATCAGTTTTTCTCTCCCTCATTACCGTGATCCAATTTATAGAACAGTTAACTTCAAAAAGGCTGTGTCCAGATTGTATGGATTTTAGCATGTAGCTCAGCATTCAGTGTACATTCATAAGTACATAGTTAGCATCAGAGACACGCAACATTCAGCAGAAGTAACCAAAGAGTAATAATCACACCTTTCCCGACACGATGTTGAACAAACACAGACGCCGACTCAACGCTTGGAATATAAACAAAGCATGTTTGTGGTGTGCTCGAGCAAACCTTATCGCCACAAAATAATATTTCCCGAGCACTGTCGGTAACAGACCCACTCAGTCCACATTACATAAACATGTTCTCATCTTTTTTTAATCCTAATGTGGATCAGTGCCCGCAGATTTAGTATTTATGTGGCCAACCCGTGCGGTAGACACATTTACTGTAGTTTAGTGAATAGATTAAACTTATATGGACACTTGCCAAATCAATGTGTACACATTTACATGTGCCAAAATATGCATAATTCAGTACTATAAATCAATAATAATGAGATATGCTTACTGAATTGGGGAGAGCCATAGCTGCGTTACTATAACTGAGCTCTGAATGTCTCAGGAGGTCCGACAGGTTTGACAGTTTTGGCAAAGTCTATAACAGGTTACACCAAGGTAAACAACACAACAGCAACACAATCCTCTATAAGATACATCCCAACCATTGGCGTGCACTAATAGTGTCACCATAACGGTCCTCCTCCTGCAGCCACCACATCCCTGCAGCCAAAAATAATCCACAGGTACTTACGCCGCACCCTTAATTTCCAGGTCCTTAAGCATCCCATATGTTATATATTTCTTTAACGAGCTACCCGGCTCTTGTTAGGACCAAGTATTCTGAACATTAATCACCCTGAGCTACAGTATATGAACATGCAAGTGAGCTAAAGAAAGTTGCTCTACACCACAGTCGTAAACTGTCTCTGACACATCTGGAGTTCTACCCGTTGGAGAACGGCCCGGTGATGGAGTTCTGCCAAGTGCAATTATTGCCAATATATTGTCATTACTGCTGACGCTAATATAAACTTGTCCCTCATTTGCATTGAGTAGTAGTTGGGGAATTTCTCCTCTTTCTCCTACACGTTTTTGACTTTCTGCCTCCAGTGAAAGATGCTGGAGGTTATAGTTTTAACGACCGTGAACACAGCTGGAAAAACTCATCTCTGCGCTTGTCCTCATGTTGCTCATCTAGTCCAATCATGCACAATCACTCACACAATCACGCAGATTCAAACTAGCGATGCATCGATACTAACTTTGAACAACAAGTCTACACAAACTCAATGTAAGGGCAATCTCAAGGCTCGGCCAAGGTCAGGAGAGGAGGGAGTCATTTTAAAAACAGTATGCATCAGAAAAATGTCCTCTTTAATCTTGTGCCTGTGCCATCCATGTCCTGTGGATTTTGGTCATTATAGGCTGATAATCTGTACACACCGACAATGAAGTATTAACTCCGATCACAGCACTGTGGGTTTGAGTTTTGTAGAGTAGCTTTGGCTAGAAAATATTTTTCACCTTGAGAAGGATTCACGGTGGAAGGTGTGCCCGTCCATCGGTTTTAGTAAACACTGACACACACACTGTCACTGACCCAAATACACACACACAAACACCATGCAGGCAGAGCAACATGGGGGCCCCAGATCCTCTCACAGACACAGGAAAAGGCTTTTTTAAGTTTGCGCTAGTACAACATGCTTAGTAGGCATGTTGGCCAAATGACTGCCTGTGTGCATGCACTCACGCACACACACACAAATATGTGTGCAGACAGATGCAAATGACCTCCAAGACCGACTGCACTTACAGACAGGGTTGAGAGGATAATGAACGATGAACAAAGGGAATTATGGACCAGGCAAAAGCGATGAACATCATTTCAACTCAGTGGATGGCAGTCAGAGGTAGAGAGATAATGGCAGGAGGCAGCGAGAGGAGTTCATGTCCCTGTCAGGCGTGTAAGATATATTCTGAGGTAGACAGGTCTGGTTGATGCATGACTAAGCTCTGGTTCCTACAGAAGGAGGCCATTGTGTACCCCTTTTCTAGGATTTGAGTGGCCTTTCTGTTGGGGGGGGGGGGGCAAAGTGAAAATTTCTTTTTAGCCAGAGAAACCAAGTGGCACAACTTCAAAGCTCATCCAGGGACTTTTAGCCTTACAACAATCAGGACACGGTACAAACGCACCGATGCAACAAGGGCTCCGGAATGTGCATTATAGATCAAATATCTTGCAGAATAATAAAGGTTATAGATAGTAAAAATCATGAAATCTTATCATTGTTGATGATGATACAGGTGTATTATTTCCTGTATTTTTGTTTTGTTTTACAGAGGTCAATAAAACGGAATGTTAAATGCTTGCTCCCAATATAGAATATTGACAACATAGTTAATAGTATAACCCAGTTCCACAGACTACTATATATTTAGAATGCATCTGTGTTACAAATACATAAATGGTGCATAAAGAGCATCTATAAGAAAATATGGATAATATTATGACTTTATTGGCTAAATAACCCAAATCCCAGTTTACTGATTAGATAATGAAGGCAATTTTGTCATGTTTAAGGCTTCGCAGGCTGACCCACTATGAGCAGGGCATTCTGAGCAGTTTAACCTAATTACCTGTATACAGGTTACAGAGTTCAATTTTGAAAACCGGAGTGCACGTTTGCTGGTTATCTCCACTTATCCTACTTACGACCCTGAGAATGCTCCATCAGACAACCGTGGCAGGTCAAAGGTGAGCACCAGACAATGAGGTCGCCATGGCAACTGTCGAAGACTGTGGGTGTGTACGTGTGTGAGAGAGAGGGGGAAGAGGTGACCTGACAGAAGCGTCTGCTGGGACAAATCACTCTCACTTTACATTAGGTTGGTTCCATTAGAGAATGTTGTGGGGGGATTCAATGCATAAAAGACTCAGGCTCTAAAAACCTTACATGCACACACACACACACACACACACACACACACACACACACACACACACACACACACTCAGATACATGCATACGGATATGTGCATGAATGTCCCCCTTTGACACAAAAATCAAGGTAACAATCATTAACATGCACACACACACACACACACACACATCTTTGAATATCAGTTGCAAGGCCAACAGTCACGGCTGGGGGCTGCAGGCTGCCTTCCCTCCCGACCAGAGTCCTGACTGAGGGATCGGCAAGTGTTTTCTTAATCCACGTGTTATCTCAGCTGGGCTACTCCTCTGGCAAATGCATTGCAGCGGAAAAAAAAGGAGTGACGGAAATTAATTAGTTTGCAGGAGGAGATGTGGCTGAGCTGGCTGGCTGACTGGAAGCATGCAGACTACTATTTGTAGAAAGTATAGTGTGCCAGCTGCATTGTGCTGATCTCTGCTGTACTATGTAATTATGGTGCACCTCAAACTTAAGCAAAGTCTACCTCACCAGGTGCATGGTCTTGATAAATACAGTGACAGAAGGACACAACAGCAAAGATAATAGTTACACTACTTACACAATGGTTACAATCTGTGAGTGCTGCTTTTTGTCAAAAGGGAAGTCACTTACAGATGTAGATGTTGTATAACTAGGGCATGGCAATAATTCAATATGTTTATCCATGGTTTTTGATGGAATTATATTCTAAAGTTATCAATTAACAAGAAAGCCCTACATGCTTTATATTTGTCACGTAGTTAATTAACACAGGACTTTATTGGATTACCGGACAGTAGATTTTGGCTCTTTCACTAAGCACTAGCAATACCATATACTGGAAACAAAAGAAAAACGACGCTCAGGCAACTTCCCACTGCAGCCTCTGACCAGCAAAAATATATTTATCTGAAGTCCGGCCTCCATATTGTCTGCGTAGAAAATAAATTGTATTATGCATCTAAGAGCTTGTGCATGGTTACTTCAAATGAGATGCAAGCACTGACTCATATTGAGGTAACTGTTTACACAATAAGAGATGTGTGATTTGATTCTCATCTTTTTACATTCTGTAAAATGTTTAAACCATTATGTGAGTGCTGACATCTGCCTCGTGAGTCCATACAACAAAGAGTCAGTTGTGCAGCCTACAGCTCCAAACATGTCAGGACCATTTCTGTTAAACTCACTCTGTAAATACTGGAGCATTCGCACTCAATGAACTGTAGTACGGTGTTTCTGATGAGGACGTGTTAGCGTGTGTGGCGGTGCATTCAGGGCCAGGTCGGAGTGAGACCTGTCCTCACTACATAATACAAAGCGAGGCCACGAGGGGGCCTTCAAGCCCCGAGCTTTTAAAAAGGCTCACTTTATTTGCTATTAACAAACAAACCACGGACTTTCCTTTTTTGGTGTTTTTGTTTGTATTCGTGTTCATAAGCCTTACATTTATCAATCTGTGGTGTTTTTTTAAGGTGTGTTAAGTATATAATATTTAATAACAATACAATCAAACCACAGCAGCTCAACACAGTAAGACCAGAAACCGAATCCACATGCCACTACATGATCTCCTCTTTGAGATGGAAACATAAAAGGGTGTGTGATCTTGATCAACAGGACTGGCCAGCAAGTGTTTTTAACCCTTTTTACGTACACATGAAGTAAACCCTTTATAGCCATTTAGCGTGGTTCATTAAATTATATATTTGAATAAAAACAAAGAGGCAACATTGGTTCCCCTTTGTTGCATCTAGAATAAAGTCACGGTGGGGCGGAGGGGGGGTATTGTCATTGTGATCAGCACCTGGTGCGGGCTCCTGTATAGAATCAAACAAATACACGTTCCAAATCCACAAATACAGCCATTGCATGAATGTCAATGTGATGACCGCTAAGAGAACCACTCAGTTTCCATCTTTGTCTGCTTTTCAACAGCACGCGCGCACTACGCAGACCTGTGTGATATGTAATGTAAAAAATAAACACCACCGTAAATGTGTATTTTACTCATTCACCAACATTCCCTTCTATGTGGAAAAATATGTGCAGAAATCATATATAGATATCAAAATGAAGAATATAACTGTTTTCAAATCAACCGGGACGAATTCCTCTCTCAACAAACATCCTGGGTGTTTATTCATCGTCTTAATGGTTCTAAAATGTGCCGTTACAATGCCATTCAGTGCCCCTGTGCAAAAACATCCGACTCAAATTGTGTTAATACCCACATGCACACACACATAAATGCACCTACACAGCACATAAAATAACTCATTCTCCTAGTCGCACCATGGCGCTGACACACACACACGCGCACGCAGACGAACAAAAACAGACACATACTCATGCACGTGTTCGGCCGCCTGTCATGTGATAACTCCTTTCCCTCTTCACATGAGGCGTCCTCAACCCTGAAGTTGCGAGCATTCGTAGCATCTCTAATCACATACACGGGTCCACCCGCAAGCAGTTCCCCTTTTTAGCACTCAACACGTTCCTCAACGTCCAAACAGGAAGACACTGTAAATTTAAGTGTGCAGCATCGGTTGGAACCGAAAAAATGTGGAACACAACGTGAAAGGGAAGCCTCGTGCATCAACTGTTTATTCAACTCGTGATATCGTTGCTGCTTCCGGTGGACTTCTGGTAAACCTCGGAGATCAAAAGCAACGCTGTCAGACAGTAACGACCGCTTTGTTGTTGGTGGCCACTAAAATCATTCACTGAATCTGCCTCCCTGACTGCAATGAAACCCACTGAAATGTGTTGCTTTTGAATGTGAACTCACCTGCGCTGCAGAGAGCGCGAGCAGAGGCGACGTTCTCCTCCTCCTCAGCTCCACGCACTTCCTCAGCTTACAGATCTGGTGGCCGGTACTGCGGTTGAGGCAGCAACTGCACTGACCACAGCTGCCCTTCCTCTGGCACGGCTCACACGTCCCACACCGGCTCCGCTTCTTCTTCTCCTTCCTATGGGGCCTCGGACCGGTCCAGGAGGGCGGGAACGCCCCTTCTGGCCCAAAGGCTCCAGGTGGAACGCTGGGGCCGGACTCTCCGTACCCGGCCTCCGACTCCGTGTCGAAGGAAAGAGAGGATCGAGTGCTTTCTGAGCTGCAGGAGAAGGTGAAGCTGCTGTCCAGGGAGGGAGTCGACATCTTTGTCAGCAATTCCGCCTCGGCCGCCGCAACGCCGTCCTCGCCGAGGTTTGGTTTAGTGTCAGCCGCGGGGGCATCCACGCTCGTGTGAGGGACGAGTGGCGGGGACGGCAAAGGCGTTTCCTTCTCGCCGTGGCGACCCAAAGGCTCTGGATTAGATTCGCCGTCTTTGGTCTGGATCGTGGTGCTTTGCGGGCGGCGTGGTTCCCCGTGGCTCGAATGCCTCAAGCACCCGGGTTTGAGGGAGTTGCTACGGAAAATAACCGGCGTATTTCTTTTTACCAGCACAGTCTGGACCACCAGGGCGGGTTCGTCGACAACCGGGGACCCAGGTAATTGAGATTTAGCACCATGAAGGGTCGGTTGCGCGTCTGTCTTACCCCGACTCAGAAACTCTGGCTCAAGTGCCTCTGAGGTGGAGGTCGCTTTGGTGGGATTTGAGGTAGCTGTGTTGGAGACAGACGTCCCACGCTGAGGTGATTCTGACTGTGCTGCCAGTCCCTTGTTAGAGTGAGGAGGATCTGGAGGTTCGGAAGCTGGAGCGCTGGGTTGGGAGTCAGCAGTATTGCTGTAAACATCAGACTCCTTTTTGTTTTTTCCTGTCTTCAATTGACACAGACTTTCCGTGCGCTCCTGCATCTCATCCAGAGTCTCCTTTTGTCCCTCACCTGGTTTCTCATCCTCATAACTCTCTGCTCTCTCAAGATTTTCCTTTTCTTTTCTGTCAGCGAGGACTATCGCTCTATTATCAGTCCTATTTTCTTTCAGATCCACTCTGTTATCTTCCCCTTGATGGACAGAACACGCATCATCTTTCTTACCGTCACCGGAGGGGCAATCAGGCTTATTTCCAAGGACAGATGAAGCGTCTTCGCCCTCACAGCCGCCCTGCGCCTCTGGTGAACCGACACTCGTTAGCACAGAGGGACAATCTTTACTTATGTCACTGCAGAGGTTTTGCTGTCCATCAACATCATCACGCACACCGATCACACGCCTCAGGTCACCTTTGCTCCCAGGACTGAGGGTGTTTTTGTCTTCCGGGGTTTCGGTGCCGTCACAGCTGAACTTCACACAGTCCTCCGGATTGTCTTTACACGGCGGCGAATCTGCTTCGAGAGGGCTTCCCTCTCTGGCGTCGAGTCCTAAACCCCGGTCTTTGATTCTCGAAGGAACTTCAAAATCCTTTTTTAGAGAGACTGGAGAGACTCTTTCTTTTGCATCACAGGTGTCGGGATTCACACTTTCCTCCTCAGGAGTCGAGTCGCTGGTGCTCGAGGGCTTGTTTCTTGTTCTGCCTTGCTGTGACGGCGCTCGTCTACCCGCGACCCTCCTGTTGTTTCTCCTCCCTCGGCGAGGTTTAAGGGGCTGGCAGGGAGTAACGGATACCTGAGTGCCACGCAGGGACTTCCTTCGCCCCGGGGGGTCCTGTACCTCGCCAAAGGGGTCAGGCAGATTGCCCGGCCGCCTAAGCCTCGCAGATCCTGTTACACTTACAGTACGGTCGACCCTGCCAGCGGCCCTCCCGGGGCCTTTACTAGCGGGCCCACTAGCCCGTCTTCCACGAGGGCTTTGACCCGACTGAGCGGGGGCCCTGGATGTTGACCTTTTGGGTTCTGCGGGTGCTTTCTGGGGCCTCTCAGTGGCTCTTCCCCTGGGTTTGTTGGAGTTACAGGTTTGCCTCTTGGTGGTGATTCCCTTCTGGCCATTTTTTCTCTGAGCAGGTGTCTGTCTCCTGGTGCGCTTGGTAGTAGCAGGCATGGTAGTAGCAGGTGTGGAGGGGAGGATCTCTTGCAGCCAGCATGGGAGCCGGGTGTTTATCTTTTGCGCCGCACAATTTTGTGTTAAAAAAAATTCCTTTTCTCTCTTGCACTAGAAATTAGGATGCCATCACTATATTGTATTTGCAGTCCATGATCTATAAAGACAGAGTAAAGAGAAGGGAAATGAAAAGCCTTAGCACCGTTAAATGCCTTGTTAGAGTTGTAAATATGGACTGTTTAGCACAAAAGAAACTGTAAGATATCAGATGAAATATCATAATACTACAGTATACAAAGCTAAATCTATCAAATGATTCTTTACTTGTGTGCTGGAAATGACACTTTTGCCCCGCCTGAAATTCCTACTTGAACGTGCTGTGAAACTGACGTCAAAAAACAAAAAACCCAACGCTCCTCTAACCAATACCATATTTTGAATAAAGATACAAAATCAAAAGAAATATACAAAAGCCTGCAGTAGGTGCCGGAATGACTACCGCGTCGGTAGCAGTTAAAGGGCAGCACGCTGCGGAGCGGCTCGAGCTGGAGGTCGGATCCTGTTTTCGGCTTCCTGACTGGCGGAAGAACGCGTTTATTACCGTGTAAAAACGCCTTCAGCGGCGCTGTTTGCTATTATTATTTCGCACTTGACCGCTGTCACTTAACCCGCCGCGTGGACGCGGCTTGTTTAGTTGCCCGCGAGGGTTTTTGTTTTTTTTAAATTTGTATTTATATAACTCGTGTTAAAAGGCCGAAATGCTTCACATACCAGAAAGCGACAGTTGCACCGCCTGAACCGCTAATAACACTCCGCTCCGGCGACGCGGCGAGCCCTCGAATCGGTCTCCTTCCTCGGCGAACGCAGACTGCGGGCAAGTTCAGTCCTTCCTCTCTCTCTCTCTCGACGCCGACACGCGGACACGACACGAGCGCCGACGTGAACGTGCGCCGAGCGGGGCGGCCGTTTTCCCAACGCGTCGCCTTCGGCGGAGCACGACACCCGCGGAACCGTGAATCCCTCCACCGCGGTGGATCCATCCAGGGCAGCGCTCGCGTGCACTTCCCCCCACCCTCTCCCCTCGCAGACCCCCCCCCCCCCCCCCTCCTCCACGCAGACGTAACCCACGGTCTCCTCTCTGGCCCCGAGAGACGCGTCGTCGGCAGCGGAGGAGAAAACCTGGAGCGGAGTTTAACGTGACGAACCGTCGCGTCGCTCGCGCTGTTTTTTTTCCTTCTTTTCGCGCCCCGCGAGCGCGCTGCGTGTCCGCAAAATGGACGCAGCGGCGCGCTGACGGCAACGGGTTCACCTCCGATAACGAGTAGTTTATTGATGCTTTATTGTCAACGTGGTGCCTGGTTTCATTCTAAATAATATTTTTATGTTGAGGAGGAAAACAATATATTTCACTACATGGTCGGATAATATATCAATTATTAAATGACGCATTTATGCACTGACTTGACTTGAGGGTCGTTCAACAGGCGAGCGTTCTCCTATTAGAAGGCAGTAAGCACACGTCTGACTGGGGGCGGGGTGAAGGAATGTCCCGTAGCTGTCAATTATATGCTACACACGGACACACAAATAGACACAAACACGTTGATACACGCGCTGCTCTGCTGACTGACCCCTGACCGGATCGTCTCTCAAACGAGACAGACTCCCTGTTCCTTGTTGCCATGGTTAATATTAAACTAACAACAATGACTGGTCACAGTAACTATTTTCACTCTTTACCAGGACATTGCATGACGTGTTCTAAAAAACAACAACACAATGTGGGTGTTTTTAATGTATGTATATAAACTAAACTAAATATAGTTTTTTTTAGGTAATCAAACATATCACATATTAATGTGCACGCAGCATACACTCATTTAAACATGTTAAAAAGCAATAGGGAAGTTTCACATTTTTGGCAGCTTTGTGTCCTGGAAAGATTACTTCATTCTCAAACCAAAGGTCAAAACTCAACCCCTCATTTGACTATTTCACTAAACACCGTCTCATCAGTTGTTGATGTCCTGATGCCAAATTTTTTTCAACTATAAAACAATTAAAAGGGAGTTGTGATGTCCAAAAATGTCATTTTTTTCCGAGTACAAAACTATGCCGTATGCGAATATACCCTCCCCTCCACACACACACACACACGCGCGCGCACACACACCCTCCCCACTGACTGTCTCCTTCCTCCTGCGTCATCAGCACGCGTCTGTTTCAGGTCAGCTGTAGTCAGTCGGCGACGGGCAAAGGGCAATGGATGCGTTACGTGAACACTGAAGGTGGCTTCGATGCGTTTGGTGTGTAAGTGAAACCGTGTCCGCGCTGCGTGAACCTCACAGACACGCGAGAAGCTGGAGACTCCCGCCGACGTCACTTCTCCTCTTAACCGATCGCACTGGGACGCGCCGTGTGTTCTTTGGTTTCCTCTGACCGTTTTTGATTATCGCGTGAGTTTCTCCCCCCCCCCCCCCCGGTCCCCGGGATAAGTCGAAGTCCGCCTGCCCGCATTTGGTTGACTACTAAACCCCGACATCTGTGACTCATCGGCAAACACCAAAAAAGGAGCAGTCCGGTTCGCAGTTGGAATATGCGCGTCGGGATGATGACACCTGCTGACAGTATTATCTTCCCAAACTGCACAGTCACGGATGTGGCAGATTCCTGAGCAGGAAGGATGACATCGGAGGCTGTGGTCTCCACGCCTGCTGCCTTGAGAGGCAGCAAACCTGCAGACAGGGACTACTACTTCCTTCGCTCCTTCGTCGCCGGAGGTAGGATCTGCTTTTAAGCATCAGTTTGAAGGTCTGTGATGATTTACATGTGGACACCTGTTCGAGCCCGGCGAATAAAGGATAGAATAGAAACGACGGTTATCTCTGTACCCTGGATGCACGCTGTGGTAACTTCAGCTCAACAGCACAGCATACGTGTTATAAACGCTTAAAACAAATGGAGTAATCTGCAGAATTCATGCAAAAGGCAATTAAGTAAGTGTCTGTGTCGTTGTTGCTGGTTCTACCTCTTTTATTTTGAAACGCATGTTGCACAAGAGTATGTGACGGGTTGGCTTCTAAAGGTCCACCAGCCGTTGTGCTGCAGTGACATGCAAAGTGGCACTTAATGATAACTACATTTGAACAAAATCATTTGATAGCAAATGGGTTGATCTTGTTTTTCTGTTTTTGATTAGGTGTTGCAGGATGCTGTGCCAAGACGACTATTGCTCCTCTTGACAGAATCAAGATTCTTCTTCAAGCCCATAACCCCCATTACAAACATCTGGGTAGAAACATCAGCAGCCAAATATAGAAGACCAATAAGTGTTTCTTTTCACACATCTGGGCCACACGAGTGAAACGTCCCGTCTTCTTTTGCAGGTGTGTTTTCCACTCTGAAGGCTGTGCCAAAGAAAGAAGGCTTCCTTGGCTTGTACAAGGGGAATGGAGCAATGATGGTCCGGATATTTCCATACGGAGCCATCCAGTTCATGGCCTTTGACAAATATAAAAAGGTGCAGTACAATAGTTTGGACCAACACTTTTAAACGGCAACGTTATAATACTATGTGGTCGTAAAACCGATGGCGGCAGTCGTTCAAGGGAAATGCTTCCATGCTGTTCCTGTATGCGGTTTTTTGCTACATTTACATTTTGCAACAGGGAAATGTGCTTTATTTTTATTACAGCTTCTAAGTAAACGGGTTGGGATCTCTGGACACATCCACCGCCTAATGGCGGGATCTATGGCAGGTAAATTACCGTTGTTGGCGAGAGGACCGACCTATTCACTCGCTGCCAGTTGTATATAATGTGCTGCACTAGTATTACAATTGTGCCTTCAACTTTTTCTTATCCTATTATTATTCAATATTGGCATTATTCTCCCTTCTTGAATTAAAGAGTTACATTCGTGACGTCACTACAAACTTTTCTCCAAATGTTTTGAATACTCCATCACCACCGTGCAAGCGAGCGCCACGCCTTGTAATTGTGCCTTAATACAGCTTTAAAAAATATATATTGAAGGCTCACACTTGGCTTATATCAGTATAAAGAGATTAGAACATCTGTCACATAAAATGAAATACACCTTCAATGTGTTGGTGCTTAAACTCAGTATATCCTGTTGAGACACGACCATAACCATCAAAAATCCTGTTGTTGTTTTTTAGGGATGACTGCAGTTATATGCACCTACCCTCTGGATGTGATCCGAGTTAGACTGGCCTTCCAGGTGACAGGAGAGCATGGCTACACTGGCATTGCCAATGCCTTCCATACCATCTATCTTAAGGTAATTTAATGCTGGGTTCTCCAACAAGCAACACAGTCTTCACAAACATCATTGGCCTAAATGAAATGCATAGAAATATTTGGTTGACATTGTTAAAAGTGTATACTGCATATACCTGATGCACTTGGACCTGTTTTCTTTGTGTAGGAAGGGGGCATCTCAGGCTTCTATAGGGGTCTTGTACCAACCCTTATCGGAATGGCCCCTTATGCAGGTGATTCTTGAGATTATATTGCAAAGAGTGATACCAGCCTTTGGTAACAGTTCTTGTTGAGCAGAACTACATAAGATGTCCTCCATTGGCTTGACTCTTTATGTGCCGTCCCCCCTCTCTGTCCCACAGGTTTCTCATTCTTCACCTTTGGTACCCTGAAGAGCCTCGGCTTGAAACATTTCCCGGAGGTGGTGGGGCGACCCTCATCAGACAACCCGGACGTCATGGTTCTGAAAACACACGTTAACCTGCTCTGCGGAGGGGTTGCCGGTGCCATTGCTCAGACGATATCGTAAGTGTTCATGGTGACACAGCGGCTTGAGTTTGCTATTGATCACACTGATTACTAATGCTGTGTGTGTGTGTGTGTGTGTGTGTGTGTACTGTTGTGCCTTTTCTCCCCAGGTACCCGTTGGACGTGGCTCGGAGAAGAATGCAGTTAGGATCTGTGCTTCCTGACTCTGATAAATGTGTGTAAGTATCACCGATGTTGCCCCTCTCCATAATCTGCACACTGCACCCGTCAGGAGCCTTTGCTCTTCTAAATCTTGGCATCACTTAAGATATTGTATTATGGGCTAATATTTGTCTTAATGGTTTGTTTGTATTAACATAGCTGTAATTTCAATTGTTAAAAGAAAAATGCTACATTTAATACTTAACTATCAGCTCAATCAAGAATTCTAAAAAGTGTTTAACTTTTTTGTCCTGCACGAACAGATCAATGAGCAAGACCCTGACGTACGTTTATGGCAAGTTCGGGGTGAAGAAGGGATTGTACCGAGGACTTTCTCTCAACTTCATCCGCTGTGTCCCCTCCCAGGCCGTCGCCTTCACCACCTACGAGTTCATGAAGCAGACCCTCCACCTAAACTAGTAGCTTTTTTTTTTTTTCAAACACCTTCCGAGTCAGTAAGTAGATCGGCCCTCGATGCTTCCATCGCGGGGGGCGATCGGAGGCTCACTCGCTACGTCTTAAACTCCGTGCGGAAATTGCCTTTTCCTTGAGTTCCCTGAAGGCGGCAGGGAGCTCCAGTTAACGCTGGAAAAGGAGAAAAAAAGGACGCCGTGTCGGTGTCATCTCATTACTTCTTGCTTTTGTGTGTCGCCAACCTCTTACGAGCAGTTTGTTAAACACACGACACGTGGCAACTACACCAGGGTGTGAATGCAGCAGGTCAGCTTGAACGGCTTGGGGCCAATCAATGGTCATTAACACTGTGGTGTGCAACACCAGACCAACCCTCTGATTGTGTAGAAGCCCCCCTCATTCGCACAAGTGTCCGCATGATCACAGGGGTTGTAAGATAGACTGCAGCTTAAAATTATCAAATTTGTGGCGTCTTTTCTCTACAAAGAAGGGAACTCTGAAGTGAAACTCATCATCATGTGTTCTTCTTTTTACGGACGTGGTGATTAAATACATAGTTTTTGTTGAAAGGTGACTGGAGTGTTAAATAATGGGATGCTGTATAATGTTGTGTGTCCTCAGAGCTTCGCGTGTCTTTAAATTTAGGCTGCAGGTTTTTGGTGAAATGTCTTTAATGAGAAGAAGTTTTGTGTTTTTTCTTTCCCTTTGTTCTCCAGATAAATCTGAATTTAATACAATCACCGGTATTGACCGAGGGGGCTCATGATTTCAGATAATTTAGCATTTTATTGGCAACCCTTTAATTGGAGCAGTTCCTGTTCCTTTTTTGTTACTGGGCACTTTCAGCCTGTAGCTGTAATGGTATTGGTTTGTTTCGCCGCTGTGGTCTGAGAGGTATTTTGAGTTTTTACCATGATGTGGATGTTGCTCTGACATGTCTGGAGGGACGTTAATGGAAAAATTTGCACTTCGTCGTTGGAGCCTTTTCTTCATTTATTTATTAAGTTACCTGTTGCCACTGGGTGGCAGCATTGAATATGAGTTGTATTATTTACCGTCAGAGCTGAACACAATATTCATACACATCTACAAAGCAGGTCACCACATAGTGAGTATAATATATGCAGTGTTTTTAACCCGGCCCTGCTGAAGCTATTCACAAGAGCTTCCCGGTGGCTTTTAGGAGTTATTGCCCCGGAAATACTCAACGCTTATGACTGAATAAAAACCGTTTAGATCTCAAGTGCACTGCTGATCTGCATGTTTACGGGAACCTCTTCAGCATCGTCCTTCATTCATTCAACGGTGTCCTACTTCACCACAGTGATTCCTATGTTTTACTGGGGTTTCTTCGCATGGTTTCAGTTAATGTTTCTGCTTTTAGATGTATATTAATAGAAGGGATTTTTTTGACCGTTTTTTAAAATTTGTGTTTACAGATTGCTTCTATGTACTGTCTTTTGTTTCTCACATTGTTTCACTTCAATAGCTGCCGGAGGCCCAAGGAGGTAAAATTACAACATATTTCACAAAGGAGTGAAGGTGTGGTTTAACAGAAGTGAAGAAAACTAATTAATAATTTTAAAAACTTCCAACATTTAATTGCCCCAAATCACCTTGGAAAGTGCACGTAACATTAGACACCTCTATGTAAGTCTTAATTGCCAACTGTATGTAACAACAATGCATGAGGCACCGTATCAAACTCTAACTTACCATTCAGAAAACCAAATGTAGGACTCAGCCACATTTCTGCATTGTGCGATGCGCTCATTCATCTGCAGCACTGCTGTGCTTTCATCCAACCTTTGGTTTTGGATACATGATCTTTCCCTGTTGTTGCTGTTTGTTACTTTCTTTACGTCCACAAAGTCTATCCATCCTTCAAGAACAGATCAGCTCTGTTCTGCTGCTCTCTGTACCAGATGATTATACAATAACAAATTATATATATATATATATATATATATGTATATATATGTATATATATATGTATATATATATATATATATATGTATATATATATATATATATATGTGAACACTGTAGTACTGTGACTGAAAGAAATCGTATCATTTCGAGACTGATTTAACATGAAAATGTATTCATTTGTCACGTTTCTATTCTCGAATTGTACATTTTCTTCAGCGTTTGCTTTTTTGCTTGCTTTTTATAAGTAGTGTCTGAATTACATGAACACGTCAACTTCTCTTGAGTACCCATGTTTTTTTTAATTTATTTGTGAGCTTGAACAATTAAAGGAACTTATCCAATACTATATCATTTTTTTTCAAGGAACAATATCTGACAGATGTTTGTATATCCTTTCATTGAGTTTCTTGAATCAAACCTGTGAATCAGGAAATAAATAATTCCATCTCACAGTTTCACATACACAGACCCACTGTTAATGTTCATGTAAATATTACAGTTTCAGGTGAACTACAGATGCATTTGCATTTATTTCACTGAACCTGAAAAACACTACCTGTTGTTGTCCAGTGTCACTGATACTGATTTGACTGGTAAATGTGAAATGTAAAAGATGTGTATATTCGGGTGTTGCTTTTATCTTCACATCACTAGTACCGTAAAACTGCTCGAATTTGGAACCTTGAGATTCTTCTTTATTCTATTTTTATGAAAACCTCTGCTGTTGTCTGCAGACAAAGCCTATGAAAATCGTACACAACGTTCTGTAAAAAGACACCTGCTCCCCACTGATAACACATCAAGGAAGTACAGTCGCATTGTATTCTGACCTCATCAATAGCATGAGGGTGGGAGGTACGTGTCCTGCACCTCCCTCTTCTGCCGTTTTCTTTGTAAGAGGAATGAGAAGTGTACATCAGTAAATGAATTAAAGCTTTGAAAAGGGGAAACTTGCCTTACCTAAAATCTCGAGGCAACCCTTTTGTGGGTGTGTGTAGCTTTTCTGCAGGTTTCTTCATATTTAGAGGGCCTTTGGACCGAGGGACCGACATGCCTTCGTACACGGTGACTGTTTCCACGGGGAGCCAGTGGTTTGCGGGGACAGATGATTATATCTACATCACTCTGGTGGGCACGGAGGGATGCAGCGAGAAGACGCTGCTGGACAAAGCTTTGTACAATGACTTTGAGAGGGGGGCGGTAAGTGACTTCACATTGCTGTAGAGCTGCGGGGAGAACTGCGTAGCTGGCACGTTTGTTTTTTAATTCTGATGAGTGGCGAGCATCAATAACTACACACAAACGCTGCGTGAGCGATTGCTTCCTATTCTGACATGAAAGAGGAAGACGTTGGGACAGAGATGTAACAGTTTGAAAAAGAAAAGAAACCGCTTTTACTTTGGAGGGAAATATACAAGCAAGTATTTGCTGTTCTGAACGTGAAGCAGATTTTAATGGAAATGATTTATTATCATAATCAAAACTTTATTTGCATTATACTAGACACTGTTCTGTGTTTGAGTAAAAAAAGTTGAGGTTTTTCATTAATGCCGCTAAAATATATTCTCGATTAAGTAAACTGTTACACAAAAAGGTGAAATATAAGATATACGTTTATTAGATCTAATTTTATGAATAGTGTTTCATTATAAAAACATAAAATAGAGCTAATAAATAACGTCTACTTACTAACTAAAGAGGTGGGGCTTGGTAAAGCGCAGATGAACAGAATTAAATTGTAGCATCAACTTAACATTCTTCACACAGTTTTTGGAATAAAACCCACATTTGAGTCTCATTTGTTTTATTCCTCCAACTTTCTCTGCTTGTGGGAATTTTAAAATGATATGAATGGGAAATATACGTTTCTTACAAAAAGACATTGACATTGATGTTTTCCGGTGGTGACATGTTAAATGTTTTTTAGCACTTTTTCTCAAAAAAACACAAAAACAACAATACACACCTAATTTCGTGTACTTCACAATATTTTTTAAAGCTTATTTATTCCGCCGCTGACTAAATTACAGGTGGACTCTTATGCCGTGAGGGTTGAGGAGAACTTGGGGGACATTTTGTTGGTGAAGATTGAAAAGAAGAAGTACTGGGTGCATGACGACTGGTACTGCAAGTACATTACAGTCAAGACCCCTTCTGGAGACTACATCGAGTTCCCCTGCTTCCTCTGGCTGGTGGGTGACAACGAAGTGGTGCTGCGGGACGGAAGAGGTACACATGGGTTCATTTGGTGATGTTTGCCGAACGGAGCGCCGGCCTCCTCTCTGTGATCAGTGATGTTATGCAGTAAAAGCTCTGTCCCTTCACTCTGTTGCGTTGCGTCTGTTGCAGCATTCCTGCCTCAGGATGATAAGACCAGCCTGGTCAAGCGGCACAGACAAAAAGAGCTGGAAGCGAGGAGGAAAACCTACAGGCAAGTTGACCCTGCGGGTGCAGGTGTGTGGCTGTGTGTTGCAGCAGGCCGAGGCTGCTCGCCCACTACTCTGCTCTCCTCTACAGATGGAAGGAGTGGCAGCCGGGCTTTCCTATGAGCATAGATGCTAACAGACACAAGGATTTGCCCCGGGACATCCAGTTTGACAGCGAGAAGGGAGTGGATTTTGTACTGAACTACAGTAAGGCGTACGTGCGTCCTTATACAGGCCGGAAAAAGTAAAGCTATGACAGGTTTACGGTAGTTGTCAGGACAACTGATGTCCACCTAATACAGAACAGAGTGAGTCAGTAGAGCTTTAAGCCCAAAGACGTTTTTCAGCTTTCATGATGCCACGATCACACGTTGAGCAGCAAACTGTCTCCAGTTGGCCTACTGATGATTTCAGTAGACCAACAGAAGGTTCATTGTGTGTTTACTACCAGGGACATTTGCATTGCCCTCGCATGCAGGGGTGAGAGTTTGCACTTGGGAACAATAACGAAACAAACCCCAAACTGTTTGCGCCACACAGTACTTCTGCTTTTCAAGTTCAGAAAATTATAACACTACGTGGACTCGACAGATGAGGTAAAGACACAATTTCAAAATGCAGCATCTTGTGGTAAATGTTATTTAGTTTTAAGGCCAATTCCTGCAAAATGTCCTCCTAACTATAAACCATTTAGAGCTTGATTGACACAAAAATACGTCAACCCTTTTGATATGAATATGATAATACATGTGATGATGATAATCATGATGATGATGATGATGATGATGATGACGTTTCAGAATAGAGAACCTGTGTGTGAACCAGTTCATGCACATGTTCCAGTCCTCCTGGAGTGACTTTGGTGACTTTGAGAGGATCTTTGTGAGAATCCAAAACACCATCTCAGGTCAGCCTCACATATATGTTACACAATATCAAATTGCATTACATAACATCCAATTACATTGAACTGTATTATGTAACATTTGATTGCATTACATTTTATTATGTCCAGAGTATGTGATGCAACACTGGAAGGAGGACTTCATGTTTGGGTACCAATTTCTAAACGGCTGCAACCCCGTAGTGATCCAAAAATGCACCAACCTTCCCGAGAATTTTCCTGTCACAGATGAGATGGTTTCTGTCAGCCTGGAGAGGGATCTGACTCTACAGGAGGAAATAGAGGTGAGACGCTGTCTGTTTTTGTGAATCTCTTCAGTTGTGTCTCACTTAAATTCTCCCACTGACGTATTTGTGTGAATCAATGTTCCGGCTCCAGGCAGGTAACGTCTATATAGCGGACTACGAGGTGTTGGCAGACATCAAACCCAACAGCACCGATCCGTGCACGCTGCAGTACCTGGCAGCTCCCATCTGTCTGATCTACAAGAACATCGAGAACAAGATCCTACCCATAGCCATACAGGTACGGTGATGACGAGCAGCACGTGAGGGGAAACCTTCCAGTATAAATACACGTCTTCCTGCTTCTTCCTCGTCCTCCGTGTTCTCCCAGCTCGGGCAGACGCCAGGGAAAAACAACCCAATCTTCCTGCCCACCGACAGCGAGTACGACTGGCTGCTCGCCAAGATCTGGGTCCGCTCAGCCGACTTCCACTACCACCAGACCATCACACACCTGCTCAGGACCCATCTGATGACGGAGGTTTTCGCTGTTGCCATGTACAGGCAGCTCCCCGCTGTTCACCCTGTGTACAAGGTACAACTCTGACCCGTCAACTGAGCGATTGCTTCACTGGTCTGATCGATTCAATGGATTGGTGTTCCTTCTCCCAGCTACTCATCCCACATATCCGTTTTACTATGGCGATCAACACCAAGGCCAGAGAACAGCTCATCTGTGAGTGCGGCATCTTTGACAAAGTGAGTTTGTGAATGTCAATGGAAAAAACTGAGAAAAACAAAGATCTCAAAAGCCGTGAGAGTGATGCCGTATCTTCTCAATCCCCGTCAAGGCAAACGCAACGGGCGGAGGCGGCCACGTCCAGATGATTCAAAAGGCCATGAAGTCTCTGACTTTCCGGTCCCTGTGCTTCCCGGATATGATCAAGTCGCGTGGCGTGGACGACCAAAAGGAGCTGCCCACCTACTTCTACAGGGACGATGGCTACCAGGTGTGGGAGGCCACCAAGAGGTGACAAACGACTCTTTGTAGACCACACGGAAGGATAATTTGTGTGTTTGAGGGCGAGAGGCCGTTTGTGAGATAAGCATTATTCATTTTCTCTATACCTGACTGTTTTCTTTTTGGCAGTTTTGTGTCTGATGTGGTGCATATTTACTACACCAGCGATGAGACGCTGCAGGAAGACGAAGAAATCCAGGCCTTTGTTAAAGACGTGTGCAGCTTCGGAATGCAGGACTTTGATCACTGCGGTGGGTACACATCACCGGCACCTTGTGTAATTTCTTCTTTTAAGGTTGCAACAAAAGCCTGAGTTCCCTTACAGAGAAATAGTTTTAGGGGGGGAAGACAGGAAGCCACAAGGCGGCGATGGTGTCACTGCTGGACTGTTGTGAAACCTCTGCAAACTGCATTTCTCCATCACTTGCACTGTGCAACGATATTGCACACAGATTTATTTGACTTTTTAGATCTTGTCTTTGCACAGAATTTCCAAAGTTCCTGAAATCACGCGAGGCGCTGATAGAGTATCTGACCGTCATTGTGTTCACTGCTTCGGCCCAGCATGCGGCGGTCAACTTTGGACAGGTGAGTAATAGATAAACAACCCAAAAAGCGGATTCATTTGTGGGTAAAAGGAACCAGCTTTTTGGGCACAAATCTGTAAAGTAACTGGTAATCACAGCTGTCAGGTGAATGTAGCGCTGTAACTAGTACTCGTTCACATCCCGCGTCTTTGTGTCCATTGTGTAGTACGACTGGTGTTCCTGGATCCCCAACGCCCCGTCTACCATGAGAAGGCCCCCGCCCACCCAGAAGGGCCTCGCAAATGTGAACTTGATCATTGAGAGCCTCCCTGATCGCGGACGTTCCAGCTGGCACCTGGGGGCCGTCTGGGCTCTCAGCCAGTACCAAGAGGGAGAGGTACCCCTCCCCCCCCCCCATGTCTAAACACTGGGGCAATGATGTTACAAACACACGCACACGTTTTGGTTGGTTGTAAAACTTTGAGTTGTGTCTCTAATTCCTTGAGGGGGGGGATCCTGGGTCTCCCCCATGCCTCTCTCTCCTTGCAGCTGTACCTGGGCATGTATCCGGACGAGCACTTCATAGAGAAGCCAGTGAAGGCGGCCATGGAGAAGTTCAGTAAGCAGCTGGCGGAGATCAGCGGCTCCATCAAGTTGAGGAACGACGGCAAGAAGCTGCCGTACTACAACATGTCCCCCGACAAAATCCCAAACAGCGTCGCCGTCTGAGGAATGAAATCCTGGATCTGTCTTGAGATTCGACGAGGTTTTATCACTGTCACCCGAGCGTATAACTGCTACTTTTTACTACTGCACTACTGTATATTAAAATATGCTGAAAAAGAAAAAGAAAGCCTCAACTTGGTCTGCTCTTTGTTAGATGCTCAACATCGGATAATACTGAAATATTAACCTTTTATATATTTGGTGACCACTAGTCAAATGTAAAATGTGTAAAGATCCTCATACATTTGAATTAAAAACACATGGCGCACATTGAAAGACACAAAGCGTTAAAAGTAACTTCATTTTTATTTGGTTGTTCTTTTTAATTCTACATACTTTGTTCAATAATGGGAAATTATACTGAAAACACAACAATATTTATTTTAAAAACATAAGTACGTTTACAAATTTACTGTTACTATTTCAAAGTAAACTCACAGACAAACTTGTGGAATGATATCATAAGACAGGGGAACAGTCATATATGTTCAAGTCCAGTCAGTAGTAAACAAATGTAGCTTTATGCAAGTTACACTATTCCCAGACATGATCAGACGTAAGCGGCAGGGTCAAGACAATGTGCTCAATCGGATTCATAACGTGGAGAAATCAGTTCATGAGAGAAAGAAGCAAAAGCTGCTATTGGAGAGAAACATGTCTGCATATAAAAGCATCCGAAAGTGGCCCCGAATGCTGTCTGGGACTTCATGAAAGGAGCCAGCTCCTATGAGTAGAAAGAAAAAAAGAAAGAAAAAAAATCCCAAACCACAGTCCATGTTTTGTCTTTCATCTCAAGGAAACTATTTCTGATTACTCCAGGTTTTCTATTTGAAAACGATTACACAATTGAATGGGATTCTGCGGTTATGTCTATACATTTTGGATGAGATTCATCAAGCTTTTCATAAAGTAAGACCATAGAGCAGGTATTCACAATCAAGATTTTTGCAACTCTAATATCTGGACTTCCAAATAGAGAGTAAAAGTGATGTTTAGGCATTAACGCATGGGAAAGAAAGTGTAAGTTGCATAAAATTACTAATGATGGTACGGTTTTCTTTTCAAAATAAATACAACACAAAATGAAGAAATAATCATTGTATACCCAGAGGACAATCTGGACATTAAACACCATTACATAACTATAGTATCAACAAAAGGGTAATTGCACTTTTTAATCTGTCTATTTGCGCTGAGCCTCACAGGTATCAAAGTTTCAGAGAAGCTTTTCATTAGTAGGTCTTAATTCAACTTGACGCACAAAAACTCCTTCGGCTCGTATTATGTATTGAACTTATATCAGACTCAAGTCACCGTGGGGCATATACACAGGTGCAGTGTGAACTGTTGCAAAAAGACAAAAGCACGGAGTTCGGTTATTGCTGCTGCTGAGCAGTAATTGTCACACATGTTGTTGGACCATTGTTGTTCACAGACACTATATTTGTATCAAACAGTTAATTTTGTTTTGTTTTTTTATGCGCGTGTCGCTGGACTGGCTGAGGGGCTCAACATGAGCCTGGCATCACTGTGCTCCCACATACACAACGCACTTACAATGAGTGTAAGCCCCAAAACACATGGCTGTGATACCGACCGCTGCCTCCGTCATACGGCACCTTCAGCTTCTCGCCAGCAGGTGAGATGCACACTGTACATATCACAGGCATGCATGCATGCATTGCATCTGATCGTTCATCAATGCAACAACCTAAATTGTTGCACTTGATACAAAATCTCCATGAATGCTGAAATAATAAGTAGTTAAGTTGTGCTTCCTCTAGGAAATTTAAAAAACAAAAAGTTGGAGCAATTTGTCTCGTTTGAGCAACATGAGGCCAGATGTGAGAAGAAGAAACACTCCAAAGAATAGGAGACAACATGCTGGCAGTATTGTGATTAAATACTAAAAAAGTCTGGCAAAAGTAAGAAACTTGAAACGCTCAATAAGGATGGAATGTGAACTGGTTAAAGTACCAAAGGGATGGATTGTAAATCCCTGGGTCCTGCGGAGCAGAAATGAATTCAACCTTCAAATTGAAATACATAGAGTACAATCTGCCTGCTTTTGGATCAAAATCACCTACTTGGGAGCAATCAATGCACTGCCTGAATGATGGGAGGACTGACTGAAAATAAGCAGCTGGGAATTTTCCAGGGCGTTTCCTGCGACCAAGCAAACAAATCAGCATATTAAAAACTGCACATGGAATATCACACTTTAAATACGGTGTCATTCGCATGATAGAAAAACATGAGCGGTGCAGTTTATGCCAGGAGGCATAAAGACAATGTTATCAAGACATGGAAATTATCTCCCAATTCCCTGTGACCAGTAAAAATAAAAATTTTGCTTTTTCCTTTTTGTATTTTTTTTTTTTTGTTTGTTTTTTTGACAGTAAAAGTTTACATTCTCAAAGACTTCAGAAAGATCCTCGTTGGGTACAGAAGTCGTGTGGCTGGATTTTCCATTATCTGCATTAGAACATCCAGTCTGATGTCATATTGGATTAAACCACTCAGATGTTTCTTTAAGCATGATTCCATTTTATTTTTATCCCCCCAATTCCTTTTTTGTCATCCACAGGAGGCTTGAAATAAATGTAGATGTGTGTATAAAGAAATGTCAAATAAAACAGGAGTTTAAAGTTTGAATGTGCTCTCCTGCATGTACAACATATACAGTCTTTAATGAACCCAAAAAGGGCAAAAGTAAGGGATCTGTTGTGGGAACTAAAAAACAAAAGTGCTTTAATGCATGTCCAGATCAGGGCCTGGTGGGATCCGGACCAGCTCCAGGGCAGACAGACCACAGCAAAAAGACGGCAGTAGCTGCAATGTTCCAGAGATCCAATGGGTGGCGCTACATACTGATCCACGGCAGTTTAGCCCGAAGACTCACGGGAGGTCAAAACGAACAAATCTAACAAACCCACAGGCAAAGAAATCACGCATCGGAAATGTGTAGACCTCCAGGGCTGTTTGTGAGTCCATTTGTCTCAGTCCTGCTCTCCCAGAGGTGTACAAATAAGTGTGCGGACGCGAGTGTGTAAAGTTGTACGCTCCAGGCCTCTCCAGACATTTATAGAGGTCAGCAAAAGCTGTCCGGTCCTAGGAAAGGAGAGAGACGAGGATCCAGGGTGCAGGTGGAGGGAAGGAGGAATAAGAGAGGAGGAATGTGGATAGGAGGGAGATCGCCATTGTCTGTCCATCTCCTTGGAAAAAGTGTTGGAATATATAAGATGCCCAGAGGAGGACGGCGGGTCTGGGATCAGAGTGAGGGGTCGAGTGGGTGTTCGTTCCTCAGTCACAGCTTCCCTGTAGGCCGGCCCTTGTGTAAAGTGTGAGTAGGTTAACCGATGGCATGAACCGAGTGGTCAGACATGGAGCACGTCCATACTGTAGTCCTCTGTCTCTGTGTACTGGGAGGAGTTTGTGTCCGACAGGGCTGGCACCAGAGCTTCCTTGTTCTCCACACTGGGCTCCATGAGGGGCGGCTTCTCCAGTATCAGCTTTTTACACGTGTCTGGCCGGTTCTGGACGTATATGACCCGGTTGTAAGCCTTGAGCCTCCTCCATAGATGTATGTAGACTTTGCACTGGACGTACATGAACACCAGCCCACCCGTAAAGCCGATGGCCACCACCACAAGTTTGGTCCAGAAAGGCCACTCCAGGAGTCCTGAGGAACAGAGGGGAGACAAAAAAGGAACATGGCCACCAGTCAAACATGGACCAGAAAAGTCCATTTGGGAAATAATTGTGATTTAGTTTTACTTCAGCATGAAGGTTTATGGATTTTTCAGATATTCACTTCACTGAATTAGATACGATTTCCAGATTTATTAAATGCATCAACAAGGTGACACAAAACTGCATATAGTGGAACATAAATAAATGTCATCCATCTCATGCAGGTTTGAAGTCTGATTAAAAACAAATACGCCCCAAATATTTCTGTCCATTTAAAGACATCAAATGGCCCCTAAACAATACACATAACAAAAAGAAACACAATTGATACGGCGAGCAATTAAAAAAAAATGGTGATTTGTAGTAAACTTGCAAAACCGTGCCAAAACATTTCTATGTTTCCTAAGGCAGCTGCAGCAAATTGGAGGTAGAGAATATGTAAATTCCGGGAAGTGTAATCAGATATTGACAATGTTTCTATAACTTCATGAGAAGAGATTAATGTGTTGTTTGTTGTGTGAGAATATGTTAGGGAGGTTTGTTTTAATTAAGACACAGAGTACAACACATGAAAAACATCACAGCATGTTCCTCGACACTGTCGGTCTGCATTCATTAGGTTGGAACAGTCATTGAGGTGTTGTGAATATAAATTCGGCTTTACGGGTGAAAGAGTCTTTTTTTTAATCCTGAAATCAAGGCAGACAAGGGAAGGGAAGTGCAGTTGGAAAAGAACCAGACAGACACACATGACAGAAAAAAAACCCAACACAATTTGAAAGCCAAAGTTAAAATGTTTACCTGGGATTCTGCCGGCTGCATGAGTGAAGAGAGTGTAAGTATCACGTATTACCAAAGACACACAAACAGACTGATCAAAAAGCGCAGAGATTGAATACAAAGTATTATAGTTGGACTCAACATACAACCATGAACATTAAAATGAACATGAACAGTAAAAGCATCTTGGAGCTTAATACGCTTTGCAAACAAATTGAGAGAATAAAACCTTAAAGCGCGTCTCTGTGTGACTCTGCAGAGCCCGAACAGGACTGGTGGAGGAGCTATTTGGCATCGCCATGGTGACTGAACCTGACAGCCCACAGGGATTCTAACACGCCTGAATCATCAGGTCGGGCTAAACAGGCACAGCCTGTTCCTCCATCTGTATGCGGCCTCAGAAGCACCAAATATGGCAAAGAGGAGCGAGCGGTGCCAGCGCATGATACGACAGCTCGCGCTTAAACCAGCCGTCTCCGGTTTTCGCCCAGATGACGAGGCCACGGCGCGCCGTTAATCAACCGGCCGCCAGCTCAGTGGTGCCGACCGCTTTAGATAGAAATAAGGAGCGGTTCAGGATCCCCAACGGCCTGCTGACCACATGCTTGAACAACGCACACATCTTTATTGTCCCGAGGGCCTTTTGTTGAATCACTGTGGTGACTTTCAATTCATCATTAGATCAGGCACACAAAACCTGATCCAGCTTCCTTGAAGTTACGAAAGAACCAAAACCAGCTCGCTCTGAAAGTCACAATCTCAAAACGTGATCTTATGATGGTGGATGGAAAGATCCAACATCTCTTTTCTTTTATCTCTAAACTTTTGTGAACTGAATTGAAGTGAAATTCCAAACAGACAGAAAATGTCTCCCATGTCTGCATATTTTTGGGCCCCCGGTGCCCACGCAGCTTCCGAATTGAATGAAAGTGAATTACGCAAACACTTACACCAAATTTCACTCAATACTCCAATACACTCCTAAAATAACTACGACATCTAACTGCAGACATCTAACCATACCCGATACAAACAACCGCGCTACGCCACCGGTCTGCGCTGACCTTGTTTGATTTCCTCCGCCGTCCTGTCGATGAGGACGTAGAGAGACCACACCACGCAGGTGATGGCGATGACGTGGAAGGTAACCGAACACATGATCTTCCGCCTCTCGCTCGCCGTCATCTGTAGCTTCTCCCACTGCAGCAGAGAGCACAAAGGAAGGACATCAACACAACACATGAAGCGACGACACCGCGGAGACATTTGAACACAATGCGCACATCATCAAATCAATTCTGTGAATAAGCACCGCAGCCTCTCATCA
This sequence comes from Gasterosteus aculeatus, assembly GCF_964276395.1. Lineage (NCBI taxonomy): Eukaryota > Metazoa > Chordata > Actinopteri > Perciformes > Gasterosteidae > Gasterosteus > Gasterosteus aculeatus. The sequence goes on along the minus strand of NC_135693.1, from coordinate 11,944,192 downwards.
TCCCAAAAAGCATTCCTTTGATTGACTTTGACTTGGACGAGTCGGGCCTTCGGAGCGCTTCCATAAACACGTTACAACAAGTCGACGGCCTCATCTGATCCCTGAACAACTTCAGTGTCCACCGGCGGCATTCAGAAGCTATTAACAGCCGAGCATTTGTTCAGGGAACCGTTGTGCAGCTAATGAAGGGTGGAGGGATTTTAATTAGTGTCCTTTTATCTCCGGGCCACAGCCAATGATAAGAGGCTTTAATGGGAGTCTTCCATCTCCGCCTCCTCCTGCAGAACAACTTCCACTTCTGAAAAACACTTCAAAAATCGGTGTTGTGCTTGTTTTATCCGTGTGGCTGATTGGAGGAAGCTTCAGGTATTTTCTGCGTCACGTCGAAGGAGGGAAGTTTGGACAAATGGAGGTAAAATGACTATCAGTAGAGGCCGAACTAATTAATAAGTGCATTAATTGACTTCAGATAAATATGCACACATCCAATCCTAAACATGCCTTACCTTGCGCAGTGGCTTGAGCTTGGTCTCCATGATGAACTCATATTTACAGAGCTCACAGCAGCGGGTGTCCGAGCTCTTGATCCATTGTTGAAGACAGGACTGGTGGACGAAGCGCAGGCTTCCCGTGCAGTGGCACGGAGTGATCAGGGGACTCTCTTCATCGCCTTCACAGTGACAAATCCTACAGGAGACAAAAGGAAAAACAGTCAACAACAAGCCATGAGGCAGATGTAACGGGAGGAGGACGGGGAGGTGAGAGAGGAAACGTCGAAGGCAAAGCTGACATATTTCCCCAAACTCCAGGAAAGTTTCAAGAAGATATGTCCGCCGACCTGCAGGCTTTCCCAGCAGCAATAGGAGAAGGTGTTTAGAAAATGCTCATTAATTCCACACCTGCAAACGATTTAGGAAAGCAAGACAGGTGGGAACATGATTTCACACGCACCCGGAAGACAATACATGTCCCACATGAATAAATTCAAATCAAGTCCAACTCAATCCAAAGCACTTCAGTTGCAAATCAAAATGACAATTTCAGAAAATATCCTCTTGTGTACTTGCAACGTCGCAGCACAGAATAGATCAAAAGCAATTCAAAACTTAGCAACAACATTTTTAGGTGTTGGAAGAAGTGATCCAAGTTGTCTAATATTATTTACTATTCTTCCCACTCAATGTTTAGTTTGATCAAGTTTGCATTTGTACTAAAACAACAACAACAACCTGTACTAATATTACTACTATTCATTACTTTCAGCAGTTTATTAATGATATCTATATAGAGTATGCTCATCACAGTACGTATGTGTGTGAGTGGGTTTTTGGCAGAGAGCAGTGGCTCTTCTTCGGGGCATCAAGGAAACGGATTGAAAGAAGGTGCAGATGGAGAAGAGAACGGGTTCCTCAAATGGGATTGACTTCATCCCGGTTCAGGGAGGATAAGAACACATTATGAAGACATGCTGAGTAAGTGAGCGAGCAAGATAAGGTGTATTTTCAGACTACACGGTTAAAGCGTTACGAGATAAGACAAAGTAAACAGGAGGAGAAAAATAGGTCTTATCAACGGGTTTCTCAACAGATGAGGTGGAGAGTGGAATGAAGGATAGAGGAGGCACAATTAACATTTCTGGAAGTGTTTTCTCGATTGGCTATGGCTGAGCTGAGCGGTGTTTTATTGTATGGATCACAAGACAATAAAGGGGAGATTCTCTTCCACACAGTGGATCAGTAACCAGCCGGAGTCCCTGGACTGTCTTACTGCTCATATGAAGGGCCGGCACATACTCCGATAGAATTGATGAATTATTCTTATTTTACGAATTCTTGTTGTTGTTTTTTTAAGTGAGGGAGGCTATAGCGAAATGAATTCCACCTCCACACAGAGTCACGGTGGAAAGTTTATGATGCATAACGACATGGGGGGCGGAAAACCTCAGGGACTTTTGGCTGAGAAATTTGGGTTTCATGCTGGATATCTGCTAGATACTCTGTAAACTGCTGCAAATACTCTTTAAAGATAGAAATCTCAGAAACTGAGCGAACCAAATTCAGTCTTTCAAAGTGACGGGTGTTTCATTGGTAGATTTCCCAGGACCATCACAGACAGCAAAATGCATTTATTGTTGTCAGCAGCAGCACATTCATAGTCCTTTTAGGCATGGCAAGTTAAAATAAAATTTGCATCACTTGAGCAGCCAAAACACAACCAATTTAAAAAAAAGGAGGATTTTAGGGGGACAGAGGCACCATTTCAGTGTGTCTGCATTAAAACACGAAGCAAAACCAGTCGGTGAAATCACAAGTACCATAAATCGAGAGGGAAGAACGCTCGGCAACATTACACCACAGTGAGGCATTCACTTTGTTAGTGTTCACTCTTGTGTTTCCTCATACTTCTTCTGTGTCAATCACCCCATCTTTGCACTCCTCACTCACTACCCCCATGTGTTGCTTTAAGATCCCAACCCTCCAGGCAAGCAATTATCAATTTATTTTTTAATCCGTTTATACATTTCTGCTAAACAGAAGTGTGACATCTGAGGCGTTCTGTTCTCTTCTGTTCACTTTCCAGTTTACAGGCTGAACCGTTCACACTCTGCACTGCTAATCACAAAAAAGCATATTCATTTTGCAAAGGCTGCAGCGCCTGGAAGCCATTTCCCTTTCCCCTCACTGCATGCTCAAGAAGTTACTTGTCTCAATTTCTGTGGCCATCCTTGGCTTAAAAGAGAATATTAGTCGTGATAAGAAACTACCTTTGGGAGAAGGAGTAAGGACTAACAGATTCTATTGGATTATTTCTAAATTGTAAAAGCTTAAAAAGGTATATCTGTGGGTATCAACAGCTCGATGCAACCAGGTTACCGTCCCTTTTCTGTCTCTATCTGCTGCGTCTTTAGCACATGCTCGAGGACGACAACGCATCGGAGCAGAGCTCGCAAGCCTCCAGTCACCAACAAAAAGGGGAGAAAAAGCAAACCCAAAAACTGGAGGAGATCAAGTCCGACTACAATACTTATCATTCACTTCAAAAGGTCGGCCATGTTTATCAAACGTCCGAGGGGTTACATAAGCAATGTGGGATTCTAAAAAATTTACATAATGCAGCTTTGGGAATATTGAAGAGGAAGGAAATGCATTTGATATGTTTATCAAGATACACGCGGGTGTATTTCCTTCCTCTTAAATAGAGGGTAAATGTGTTTGTAATTAGTCTACTCTACAATGTGATATTTCTGATAAAGAGTAAGACTACCGATGATTGGCAGGTGATTTTTAAACAACCTAACACACATTGTTGCAGGTGACCGCTCTGCGGTCTCAATACACACCTCAAGCCACCTGACGGAGAGCTTCCACAGAGTGTTTTGCTTGTGTGAGTGTGTGCACCGGGACTACGAAGGCTATTCGAAGCCAATAATCTGTCTCCTGATCTCTGAACTGGTCACCTTGCCAGTTCTAAGCTCAAGTTTCTCTTTGAGCCCACAGCTGACGTGCAGTGTAAGACGTATAATGGGAAATTGACTACATGCACAGACAACAGCTGAGAGAAATAACAAATTCCATTTCTTTGTCCCCCAGGACTTAACCGTCATCAATCCAGTGAACAGCCACCAGGCAGAGTATTGACAGACAGATACTGTGACCGTAACAGAAGCTCTACGTGAGCTACGAAGGGCTCAAATTCTATTACTTTGCAACTTAGTAACATCTTCTGCATCCCAGCATGATCGTGACCTGGTCAGAGATTAAATATTACGCACAATCGGTCATTCCTAACATTGACTGACTCATCAGATTACACACAGACTGCCACGTAAAAAAAAAAAAAAAAAGACGCCGGTTCAAAGTCCATCATCGTGCACCGTCTGCTTCTGCTGCACAATTCCCCAGACAAACACTTCATTCCCAAATATATGATAATAATATTTTCTACCCTGACTTCTGCCTTTCTATCTGACTTAACGTTGCCCCCTGGTACTGCCTCTACTGCAGAAATGACATTTTATAGACAAAACCAATCACCAATTTTCACAGCCTAGGACACGTTAATGCCGCATCGATTCAGCAGCAGACAAAATACTTTAAAAAACACTGCAAAAAAACTGAGACAGCCTTGAGGTAACTTTGAAGTGAAATCAAACGGCATAACATTTAATTAAGTTATATTTCTGACGCGTGAATCAGTGCAGCTCAGGGTGTTGTGTGCGGACTGTGTGCCAGCTTCTCCTGAATAACAGCTCTACTTCCCATGCGGGCGTTTGGAGGACAAATGTATGTGTGAGATGTTTGCTAGGAGGGAACACTCCTGGCGGAGAAGCGTAGACTACTCCACAGGGCTCTGGGGTGCTACTAACGGCACAGGGATGGTCTAGCGAGTCACAGGAAGGGTGGGTGCGGATCAAACCATCCAGACAGTCACCCACCTGCACCAGTCTCCAGAGAGCGAATAGGGGGACAGTGGCGCGGTTTTCTCTGACAAAGGGGACGGGCAGCAGTCCAGGTCGACATCCTCGTCCATAAAGCACAGGGGGGCTACAAGAGGCCCGGTTCCGGCCCCGGTGACTGCTTTTGGAGAGTCCGGCCGGCCGCTTCTCATCGGAGCCGCACTGAGCCGGTCCTCCTCGAACACGTCGTCGTCTCCCAGTAGGTCTTCGACGTGGAACCCGGACTTGCTGCCTTCCAGCATGACGCTGGAGGACTTGGTGGCGTGGAGGTGGGACTCATAGCTGCCCAGCTCGGAGCACTGCAGGCTGGCCGAGGTAGAGGATCGGGAGAAGGGGAGGAGGAGACGCAGGAAGTTGGCGCTCGGAGAGGGGTGAGGCAGGAGAAGGCTGTTGGAAGGAGGAGGAGGGGCGATGGCGGCAGGCGCAGACGGGAGATCATTGGCGGTGGGGGTCCCCAGCGCGCTTTTGTAGTTGTTGCTGCTGCTGCTGCTGCTGAAGGCGGGGACGAGGTGGGGGCGGGTACATGTCGAGGAGGTGGGACCGGGGATCTGGCGCGCGGGTGCCGCGGCCAGCTCGCCGCTGGGTGTGTGCGCCGCGCGCTCCGAGCCGGTGGGCCGAGGGGGCTCGGACTTCAGCTCCAGTTCTCCCTCGGAGCAGGCGCGGTCTATAAAGTGCAGCCCGCGACACAGGCTGTCCACGCGCTGGCCCACGTCATTGAGTGACGCGGAGAAGCGGAGCGCCCCGCTGGGGTGGAGGTTGACGGAGGACGGGCGCAGCAGGGAGAGCCAGTCTCGTTGTTTGGCGTGCTTAGAGGCCGGAAGGGCGTCTGCGCACAGAGTGGCGACCGACCGACCTCCTGAACCGCGACAAGTTTTACCGTTTGAGCTCAACAGAACCACCGCAGTCTGCCTCTGACAGTCCTGAACCGGGCAGCTAGTTTACGCCGCGTTTGTGCGTTTATGAAAGCGGATTGCGATCGGGGACGGTGGGGCGGAACGGCAGGAGAAGGAATGAGAAAGAGAAATGGGAAAACAATATCATGCATTTGAAAACAAAGGAACTTAAAAAAAAGGGGATATGGGGTTTAACATTTTTCAGCAAGTAACACACATCAGATTAGGAACAATGATATAGATTCAATGTATTGTTCTCAGGTGTTCATGTCAGGGAAACGAGGTGGTTTGTACCTGCAAATGTCCTGGCTGGAGGGAGAAACCGACGTCCTGGAGAAACTGCATGGAGCGTTGACCGAGGTCGGACTCCCCGCCTGAGGAACAAAACAAAGAGAACTTAAATGGCTGTTGCATTAATCAACAGAGGGCTGCAAATCATATTCTGTGTTACCAGGAAAAGTCCTGTATGTGGGGAAGTGCCCGAATCTGCTCTCTTTACAAAGAGCCAACGCGCGTCACACACGGACGCACTGGGCAGTAAAAAAAAAACACGACAGTGGCAGATCATTTGTCTGATTAAAATAGTGCCCGGCGAAATGAGCCCGAGTGCGTCACAGAGCAGGCGGAGGATCGGCGCTGCCACGGAGCGACGCGCTCAGGAGACAGACCGCGAGACAGAGGGAGGGTTCAAGGAGGCGCTGAGAGCGGCGCAGCTGGAGGACGAGAGGCTGTTCAGCCGCCGCCCAGAATTTCCAACAGATGCTCCCCTTCAGCGGAATAGGTTTATTTAGACTTGGTCTGGTTTGTTTGCGGTTTTGCCCATTTACAAAATGAAGGGATTCTCTAACTACGACAAACACAAACAATCTCACACACTGTTACAGCTCCTCATAGCCCAACAAGGACCAGACCTGAATGAGTTGTTGGCCGCGGTGCTCCATTGGTTTGCAGTTTGAGGATCTGACATCGCCAAAGTTCAAGTTCCTCAGCTAAAGAAAAGTCTTTTACAGCATCGATTAGCTTTTGGAAGTTGTGGAACTAGGATGTAGTGTGGGAGATCTTGTGGCTTTCCAAATTCAAAATAAGAATAATTCCTATGACTTTTCGTAGTCTCCACCCACGGTGACTCCTGGAGGTTCTCTCTTCTACCATTTTCGAAGCCAACTATTGCTTTGACAATGCATCTACAGTGTGAAAGCATGCGTAATGGGTACGGAGGGACGTTAGCCAGAAGGATTAGTGTTTGGTCTGCTAACGTAAAGATAGGGCCTTGCAATTTCAATAAGAAACTAATTACCTATTGATTTAAATTCCAACTAAGTGGAAATGTATGGCCCACTGGCCTGAAAACAAAATCAATAGAAAATTCAATATCTTGCCGTGCCCTTTGGTCGGATTCTCACAGCACAGCTTTCTCTTTTCTACTGTCCTTTTGGAGTTTATGTAAGGTTGCTTTTATCCGTAAAGTGTAGTTTATTGTATTTTAACAGCTGATATTCAAGGCTGCAGTTTATGGCCTCTGGAATACAAGATGTCAAATCAACAAGATATCAGTGCGTGATAGGAAAAAAACCAAAACATTATTATAGCACCCATCGCTATAATTAACAACATGCCAATTCAGCTCTTCACTTTAACACGGAGTGAAAAAAGGAAACATGTGCCGAGCAGAAGCATCATAGGAAAGCTTTAGACGGAGTAATTGGATGAAAAGTAGCAGATCAGGTTTACTGATGACACTGGATGTTCCTCATTATATAATTTAACACAATGTTCCAGCGCCCGCCTCTGTTAATCATTCATGTGGTCATCTTTGGGAGCCGGCCGATAGACAGAACTCTGGCTCCGAGTCTACGCAAACAGCAGGGAAGTAATAATCTGATGAACTTCCTAACGGCCGTATGACTCGTCAGACGTCTGTTCTTCTCTCATGACGAAGACCTTCGATGAGAAAACAGCTGCCGGCGTTTAATGTCAAAACAAAAACACTGCAGCCGTTAATATCCCAAACGCCGAGAAACACCCTGTAATGAATCCCTGTTTATTGTGCGTTTAAACAGTCATTAACATAACAAGTTTCCTCCTCTCTTCCACTCGTGTCAACTGTTCTTCATCAGCCTTCACTCCTCTTTTAACGTCTCCATCTGTACCTTGAGAGAACTACAGCCTCTGATTTTCTACCCACAGAGAACAATTCACTTTCAACTAGTGTCGTGTTTCTCTGGAAACCTTAAAGTGACAGATCGAATTCAGTCACATGATCAGTTCAACTCTGAAGCAATTATTCAGCCAATCATTCCTTTATTTTGAAGCAATCCAGCGGGTGAGAACCAGATGCTTGGCAAACCACCAACAGCAGCGGATCACTATTTGGTGTCTTGTTAAGGACTAATAGTTTAATGCCTTCCCGAAAAAGAAAAAAGAAAGAAGCGTAGGCGGCATTTCACAGCTACGCTAAAGAGGAACAGCAACGGCTAAGCCTCCTGACCCGGCCGGGTGGAAAATGTACTCTTGCCAAATGATCAGGAAATCCTCAGGCTGCTCAGGCTTTCAGAGCAGCTTCTTTATATTCCGCACTGACCATTCCTTCATTTAACAAACATGGTGATTATTTGCCCTCAAGTGAACCTTTCTTCCATAAAGTTTAAGACAGGAATAGCTTAGAAAAAAAAGAGACACCTTCCAAATGCATGAAAGAATGAACAGATTTTTTTGTGTGCGGCTACACGTATACATCGATATATGAAAGACTAATCCCCTGCGGTGCCGCGCTCGCTGATAAAAAAGGCATCAACACCTTTATAGAACAATTTACCCTGCGGCTAAATGCTGCAGCTCGTTTTTCTGTTATCATCGCCGTCTCCCGCTGTGTGTCTAATGCAGGTATTCCAGCGAGTGCCGGAAGTAACGAGAGAGAGGATGTTTTACTGAGTCACTCTGGAAGAGGACAACGCGGTTCCATTGAAAGAAAAACAACAAAAACTCAACAGCAAAGGAAACACAATTATTGGTATTCTAACAGGTTATGGGAAGAAAACTAGAGCAGCTGCTTTGACAGAATGAACAAATTCTTCGGATGTTTGAGGACCAAAATACAAATCATCCAGACTGTATTGTCGCGCTAAGCTGGAGATGTTATGAAATATTTGTCTCAGGCCGATGTTGTGTTTATTTATGTAGAGATGCATCTTTTTAAGTAGGTCACCGATTCATTTTGGATTGGATCTGACATAAGCCAGTGATTCAGCTTGAATCCATGCCATGTGAAGCAAAGAGGTTCGTTTTGGTGTCTTTATTTTGAGCCTGGCTGCAGCTCCTATTGAAATTCATAATAAAAAAAACATGTTTAATGGATGTTAACTATTGACAAATAGAGAAGATTAAATGAGTAATTAGAAGTCTGTTAACGTAAAAAAAAAAAAAATTGAAATGAAAATGTTTAACTATTCAACAGCAATTAAACTTAAAGATAAATAAATGTAGAAAATGTAATAGAAAAATTGAAAAATGAATGAATTAAATTAATCAGATGACTCCGGATCATAATAAATGATGACTAAGGATCAAACATAAAACCTGTTGAGCAGCCATACGAGTGTTCAATCTGGCAACAGGCCTTCAAATCAAGCAATAGTACAAAAGTCCTTTTTAATACTTAATACTAAATAACTTTCAGGCATTTGCCTGAAGGCAACTGACTCGACAGTTGACAGGATGCATCTTATCTTCAACATAGAGAGCAATCAATCTATTCAGCTCTGCCGGGTTTATCGGCTGCACTGCAGTCCGTGTAAAGTGGAGCCGTGGTTGTTTGCGTGGAGCGGCGCCTGCAGCAGCGTCATGAGCGCCGCGATGCTGTTTACATGCGGCAACTATTCTGTGACACACAACGTTTGGCGGCCACAACTATTTTGTGCTGACAGGCAGCTATTTACTTACTATTTGCCGGCCCTCCGCTTCGCGTCACAAAAGAGAGTAACGCGAGTAACAAACTAATTTCAATAATTGTAACTGCGTTAATTTATTTAAAAAAATACTTCGTTACATGCTCGTTACCGCTAAAAGTAGTGGAATTACAGTACTTTGTTACTTTGTAACGCATTACTCCCAACACTGGCTGTAACCATGGAAATCTGAACCGCTGTATTTGTCACTTAGGTTGCACCTCCCTCTTCCTCATGTATAAACATTACTTTGCTTGTAGATCAAACATTGTGGGAGCGCGCCCCCTCCCCCCCCCCGGTGATAAAGTGACCTTGACATCCGTTTGCACGGAAAGTGAAGGGTTTATCCTATAAGAAGCTCAGGTGAGCGAGGATTGAAACCTTTGGGTCAAACCCTGAGCAGCGAGGACGAGGAGGGAAATGAAATCGAGAACAGATGAGCGTCACAGAGAAACATCTCGTCTGACAGCCAAAGTGAGCAGAGCTGCTCTCTGGAGGTTCATCAGAGGGGCAGATCGGATTGAGGTGATGTGAATCTGGAGAGGCAGGTTATCATCAGCTGCACCGTGTGTCCATCTGTTGGGTCAATCGCCGCCTTCCTCCCCAGCTTCACCTCACCGCCGCCCTCCCGTCCTCTGGCTCTGTAGCGCAGGAAGGTGATATTCATACAGCCCCCCCCATCTGTATGCGCTTTGCTCACCTTTGATATATTGCTGGACCTGCTTGCTGAATGACCCAGAGGCTTCTCATTCTGTAAAAAAAAAAAAAGAGGAGAAGAGTCGCAAGTCAAGAGGGTGCAAATTCAAAATTTCAGAAGTCAATTACAAATTCTATTGATCTGAACACACGGCGGATAATGGGTTGCGTGAATGGCAAAAGGCTTCATTTGCAATGTGTGTGCTTTATTTGACCAGTTACTACAATCAAAGCTACGATCCATCCCGGAATGGATCCAAGGGACAAACAGTTTCAAGTGGATTGAAGTAACAATGAAAGGTATTTTACGGTGTAAATATGGTGATATGAATGGGACAATGTTGTTACAGGCTATAGCAGGACTAGGACGGGAGGATTCATGTTTGTGCACGGAGGAACACAGCAAAGCTACGTGTTTCTGCAGCTGAGCCCGAGCGGTTTGGCATCTTAAGTTAATCGAGTTTTTCTGGCGCAAGACTAAAAGGAGCACAAGACATCATTACATAACGCATCTGTCCTGCCGCCGTATCAAACGGTGTCACAATGTTTGTATCATCACACAGGGAACAAAACAGGCCGAATCTGCACAAGTTTTGTTCTACGACTGTAAACGATCCTCAATTCACACTCTGTGTTTTCCGCTCGCATCCGACATAAACAGCCACCGGGGTGTTGTACTGCGTTCAGTGTCGCTATTAAAGCCTTGGTGCCTTAATGATGATAAATAACTCATGGTTACATAACGCCGGGTTCACGCCGGGTCTGGCAGGGCTGTGGTGCTTTGTGCAGGGGAAGCATGGCCATATTAAACAGTTGGGGACCATAATTTCAGTGCACACAGTAGACAACATTATTATACAACAAGAGTCATAGAAATAAACCAGTATTCCTATGAAGGAATAATGCATGATACTGATAGGAGCTCAAAATGCTCCCTAACATGGCGAAGGGATGACAGCGAACTCTTAACAGCACAAACAATGGCAGAAGTGGAAACTTAGTCGACAGTGTTTACCTGAGAGGTTGCTACCATGAACCAAAACACCCATCGACATGCACTAACATGCATGGAAAACACGCATTGGTGACCTGGCTGTGTTTGTTAACTAAATGATCCAATAACGGAAAATTGATTCTCGACATTAAAGGCATTTTAAGAGATGTCTTAAAAAATGGCCCCATCTAATACAGTGTTCATTTACGGAGATAGTTGTTGCGTCTTCACACATTGATAGAGTTGTTGAATGTGGTATGTCCTCAGTTGAAAAAGTGCAGAGAAATTCGCTTTTATAATCTCCTGCTATAAATAGCGGACATCATACAAGACTGTAAAGTAAGACGGAGGATTCCAGTGAATGATAGACAGCGGTAATGAGTGGACTGTCGAAGGAATTCAATTAGTGAAATTAATGAACGGAGGTTTGAGCTTGTGCGAGCGACTCTTTTTCTTCTCTGTAAATTCAATATATATCCACATGACCTCGGCAAGCTGCTTGATTCTTCATTGAATAGAGGTGTCCAGCAGCTTATCTACACCTCCGTCTCTGACTGCTCAAAGTAAAATGCGTTCTTCTTTTATACTATAGAACAATGCAACCACTGTTCAACTGAAAGGGCGCCTTTATTTCTATGAAAAACAACAAGCGATGGGTTTTGATAGAATTTAGAAAATGTTAAATTGGACGTCATACAACAGAAATCATAGAAATAAGGTTGGTCACGGCATGGAATGCAGCTGGCAGAGAAAGGATTTGATATATAGCAATTAAGACAATTTAATTTCAAAATCGATCACATTGGTGTATCAAGGTGGACAATCCTCTCCAAAAGAATTTATAACGGGATACACTTGCCAAGATAACTGGTTTGTGAATGCATTGGCTACAGAACAATGACATAGTCCAATGTTTTGGTTGTATTATATTGGTCAAGTGTAAATCAATAAATCTAGCTAACTTTTTGGGAAAACTCATCCCGTTGTGAGGGATGTTCTTTAAATGTAATGACATTTAATTATAAAGTCAATGAAAGAAGGGTCAAATTCAAATCCCCTTCTACTAAACGGCTTTAGTAGTCACAGATTTTAGCGAAAAACAACAACACGCTAAAGAAGACAAGCAGGACTATGTTGCCGTTAGACATCGTGCCGCTTCAGATAAACGGACAGGTGAGGGAGTAAAGCTCCTGGATCTGCATGTATGACAGAAGGCTCGGGGCAGACTGCAAAAGGCAGCGGTGGAATCGAAATAGCTTTCCCGCATATGAATGGCATCAGCGTACCCTGATCTGCTTAGGGCTGGTCATTCTGCCAAATGCAAATCTCAAAACTAGGCCACCCTTTTTGTGTATTTATTTTAGATGCAGAAGTTGCTGCAGACAGGCTGACAGAATTCTCCTCCACAGAGGAAACCGATTCTGCCGCATAGCCTGGGCCAGACAGATCTCGCTCAAGTCACCTAATGCTGGCAATGACAAGTAGGCCATTATAAAGAAATGAAGCTAAAAGCAGAGAGATATCGGAGGAAACATTCAATTCCCATCCCAAGCTCCTCCCCCCTCAGGAGGTCACAGGCGCACATCCTTGCAGCAAAAGCAATATCAACATCCCAGACAAAGAATCCCTCCTGGAAAGGAAGTTGGCCTTCATGTGCTTTCCGCTCTCTCCGAATGTCCATCCGGAGGAAAGCCGGCGGAGTGGGCAGCTGAGCAGGAGGGTGTCAGCACATGCTAACTATCAAATACGCACAGCAGCAACAGCCGTTGGAGCGCTCGGCTGATCAGACTTCTAACCAGACCTAGAAGAAGTGTGTATTGTAAAACAGGGATGTCAATAACTTTAGCTTCGTTTGAGGGGTTATTCTTTGGACCCGAGAGGCATTAGATCAACAGAATACAACCTCACAGCATAAATGTGTGTTTGTGTGTAAACTACGTTAAACTGAGTTATCATGCAGAGTTAGACCCCAGCAAGGAAAATCCCAGACTGCATGTGAATAAGCACGTGTGCGTTGTCCTATGGGCAGGATGTGAGCTTGCGGTTTCCCCTCCTCCTCCTGGTGCTTTATCCGTCCTTCATCTACTTCATCCTTACATCAGGACATTACATTACAGGATATGAAAGGAAGGGACACTGACCATCAAATTCAGACCGTGTGGACGGTGATCTGCGCTGGCTGTGCACCTAGTCGGGCTATGTGGCGGTATTATAGATGCAATCCCAGAGTGCAATCCAGCGATAACGAGAGCAACAATAGGCAAAGACAAGTGTGACAGTATCGGAGTCGGCTTTATTAAGTTAGTAGTGGGGTGTTGTCCTGTAGAGAGAGCGAGGGATCCCAAACTATGGGGGAGTATTTCTGAGGGTCACATTTCATCACAAGCTGCACTTGCGGTCAGGCCCCATCCACTGGACACGAGTCATTCTTTATGACTGGTCTGAAAAAGTCCAGCCGCGAATAATTAGTTCAGTGCCGGGCCCCTGAATTAGCTCGCTTATTAGTAAACCATCAGTTCCCCTGTGATATATGTTCCTGCAATAGCAGACGGGCTAAGAGGTCCCCTCAGCAAAGACCAGAGGAATGGGTGTTTAACTAAAGAAGATTAATATTAAGTGACTGGTATAAAACAGTGGTTCAGTAGTACTTCCTTTAAGAAGGGAGTCAAAGTGCCTAACGGTTTCTTTATAGCGCGCAGCAGCTGCTTAGAGAAGCACCCGTTGGGGAAATGAACACCCGATCTGAGGTGTAACATTTGAAACAAGTTCCTGTTTTAAAAAAAAAAAAAAAAAAAAAAAAAAAAAAGAAAAAACATCCATCCTGCTGAAAACTAACTGCGTGAGTTCTTCTTACTCTGCACTGTTGAATGTGCTTGGGGGGGGTGTTTGAAAGCTAGCTCAGTCTGAAGAAAACAACATGATAAAGAGAAAAACCACAAGCGTGGGAATGTTATAAAATGACCAGCTTATGAGTTATAACATCGTGGTGCTGTAGGAGAACCACAGCATCAAACACGACAAAGTCCTGCGTTCAACAAAGAAACCTCGGCCATGCGGCCCTCTCCTGTCCAGCCTCATCTCATACTGCTTTTCTTCCTTCCTTCCCCTTCCTCATTTACCACCACCACCACCACCCCCATCCTCCTCCTCCTCTCCAACAGGTCTTAAGCCCCTGCCATTACATGTGACTGACTGCATTAATCTCCCCCTCCCCCCAGCTGTAGATTTGACACAAAGCTCCACGATTTGGCGCATCAGCAGAGGATGCGATATGCTAAGCGATAGACGTGAAATGTATTCTTGTCAGGTCCCTCAGCCTCCGAGGCCTCGTGGGTTTGCGTGGGGTTCCTTTGTGCGCCTATTTGCAGCAATCGCGCTTAACGTGTAGACTCCTTTCCCTTGTTGGCCTGACACCACATCGGTAAAGTTGGCACACAGAGGAAATGGAAAGCAGCTAAGGATGACTGAGCAGCGGGGGTCAGCGAGTTCACGTGCGCTGAATCCGACCAGATATGGTATTTCACAATATCCAGTCCTTAATCTATGTGACAGCACACAGATTGCTGTAACAGATCATTGGAAAAAAACCAACATGCAACCACGTCAATAAAACAATGCTCATGGGGCATTCGAGTCATACAGTATTTCTATGCACCCCCACGCATCCTGAACAAAGGGCAGAGGCAACAAAGAAAGTGGGTCAACCTTACACACTGTAGGAGGTGGCAGATGCTCCTCTGAACCGCACAAACAAACATGTACTGTAAAAAGAATAACTACATACAGGGTTCAGAGTCCTCGATGGATGGCGCTGAACAAACAAAACCCACATGAAGATCGTAAAGGAGAATACAACAAACAATCTAAACACACGCGCAACGGCGGACGTTGCCGGGGTACGGCCACTTCTGGATGGATGGAGAGACGGACAATTTCTGACTGTTCCTGCCGATTCATCCACTCCTTTACCCCAGTCACACACACACACACACACACACACAAAACAGAAAGAACCACACACTCCTGGCAGCTTGCTCGTCCCTCGGTTAACGCAGTATTAGCGCTCAGCCACCGGAGACAGAGGGCCTCACCATAACAACCACTCAATGGAAACTGCAGTGAGTCTCCTTTCCTTCGGATACAATAGTGTTTACTTCATACACGCCTCATATTTTGACAACGGATAGACAGATTACATGAGGTGGAGTGTTATCTGTAATGCAATGGATGTAGAGTGTGCACCCTGTAGCAATATAAACGACAGCATCATCACCATCAACACAAATCACACAAGACAAAACATACACAGCGGCGACACCATCGAGAACAAGTTGTCTGTACCTTCATTTTCCAACAGGAATTCATGTCT
Source organism: Gasterosteus aculeatus (assembly GCF_964276395.1). Classification (NCBI taxonomy): domain Eukaryota; kingdom Metazoa; phylum Chordata; class Actinopteri; order Perciformes; family Gasterosteidae; genus Gasterosteus; species Gasterosteus aculeatus. The sequence goes on along the minus strand of NC_135693.1, from coordinate 11,928,840 downwards.
CGATGCTGAAGTCCCCTCTCTGACACACGCACACAACCACACACCCAGACAATGGTTCCTCGGGGGAGGTTACATGCCCAGTCTGTAAATCCTCGAGGCGAGACGAGCCGGAGAAAGAAGCCTCTGCAAATGCGGAAGTGGAGCAGCGGCGGCGACAATGTCAGCCGTCGCCGTGGCGACTGCAGCTACGCGGCACAGTGAGGTAACAAAGACAGACGGAGGAGAAGACGGGGAAGAGGCGGCAGAGGGAGGGAGAACAAGCAGCTGCCCTACATTTTCTTCACGTAAGCACACAACACAGTGGCAGAGCTGCTGCTCCTTGTCCAGGCTTGCTTTCCCTCTCAGCTGCACACACACAGTCAATCCTGTACTGTAATCCCATTGGCCGAGCATCCACTTCCTCCAGCTGATCTTGGTGAGAGGTGGGGGGAGGGGCGAACTGTGGTTGAATCATTCATGAGGGAGGGATGTGGTGTCCTTTAAATAGACTCCGCTCTGCACACAGAGCTTAACCTCAAAGTAACTCATTCTAACTGGACTTAAGCCTGTAACTGAAACTTCCACACGTCGCCACACACGCACACAGATGCTTTGCCTCGGACTGTTTAGTGACAAACCGTCAGCCACCAATCCACCATCATTGTCCACCAATCAGAGGCGCCGTTGCTGCTGGTTCCGCCAATCCCCGGCAGGCAAAGAGGGAGGCAAGGTGCAGCAGAGACAACAGAGGGAGATTCATTTCACACATCCTCATTGCCGTTTTGAAGGGCGGAGTCATAATCACTAAGCAAAGCACAATCACACAAATATACACCAAAGTCCACTAACAAACACACTAATTTAACCGTCTCATACGGTTTAGAATTTACGATGATACTGGTTTGCTCTGAAAGTAAACGATAACAAGCAAGATGCTTCCAACTTTTGATGGACAGGATGAGGGAGGGCAGAGATCACCAGCAGGCCGCATTCAGTATTCACATGAAGAGTCCTTTAAATCCCCTTATGTTAAACATTTAGTTATTGTCTCCTATAAATAACGTGTACCCCGTTCAAAGGGTTAGAAAAGAACTAAAGCTTCATACCGCAGATGCTTACAACCTGTGGGCCTTAATGAGGACTTTGATACGAAAGCTGTGTAAGAAGGGAGACTTACGGTTCTTTATCGACAGAGATCAGGTCCCTCCCATTGGCTAATGAGCTGAGCAGCACTTTAAAAGGCTTACAGTCTTACAGCATGTCCACTGGCACGGCTCGTGGACTTTAAACAGCTAACGCAACAAATGCATTTTACACCGTTATGCTTTACTGCATACTATTCCACATCTCAGATGAAGATATTTTATTTTTTACTCCCACTGTGTTTATTTTTACAGCTCTTACCCTTTCATTTGAAGTTAAGAATCTTACGTGAACAGTTTATAAAATACCATGAAAGCTTGATTGAAAATGAATCCAATGAATGGCATGCTTCTGCAACTGCGGCTTTACGCGCAGTCGCGTCGATGGACTAAAAGGGTTGCGCGTGTTGCAGAGCAATGCACCGCCAGAGAATAGGTGGAGTGATGTTTTTTGTCGAAGACTACCTAGAGAATGACATCTTTGTGTGGAAGTCGTTGGTTTGTTTAAGAATACATAAAAAGCAGAGACTTTTTGTCCTTTTAAAAACTGCCATATTATGCTATGAAACCGGAAATGTGAGACTCCTGAAAGGATGTTAGCAGACCAATCACAGCCTTGCGGCATGCGTAAGACTTGCGTAGCTTTTGACGCTAGTCTAGAAAAATTGGTCGAATCACGCAAGAAGGGGTAAAAAACGGGCATGCGAGGGGCCCTTGTGTGTCCCTGCGCATAACCATAAACTAGGCTTTAAGCAGATACAAATATAACTGCAGGTGGAGAACATTGACAAGCTTTGATTTTTTTGGTTATCAGAATGCCAGATGACTATATTTGAATATGAATGGAAAAGGCCATTATCCCGATTACACACTAGGTGGGATATGGTAATATATCACGATACAGAGTTATTCACATATCGCAATATCGAGTTAGGCGCAATATACCGATGTATCGAGTTAGGCGCAATATACCAATGTATCGAGTTAGGCGCAATATACCGGGACACCAATGTTGGGTTACTCGTGATATAGATGTGTAGACACGCCGACATGCCAGTGTGTACCGACAATACAGATATTATTGATTACACACGATACAATAGCCTTTTCCATTCATTCAAATACAGTCATCCGGCATTCTGATAACAAAAAAATATCAAAGCTTGTCCACGTTCTGCATGTTGTAATCAAATCTACCTGAAATTAGAGCACGAGATGAGGAAACAGCTGGACGGAAATGAAGCAGGGGAGAGATTGTCCGTGAGTAAAATCAAACTATACGTTTATCCCTTGTTTAATATTCTGTAAAATGTTAAATAACTGCACAGGAATCCTCTGCTGATCTGCTATGACCGTATGCAACGCTTTGATCTGGGGCTTTGCTTTTCATTTACATATCTGTAATGCAGCGGCGGATGGTTTCTGAGCCTCGTACATAATACATACATAATCACACCAGAATCCGCAAGCAAACATTAAGTGGGCCATCACTGCGGCAACACAACCACAACACAATGCCACCAACTCACCCACACAAGATAACAAGTGGTTGACTGAATCAGATTTATTAATTCGCAGCTCTTCTCAGTCCGCTGTCCTCTTTCTACAATAACTTGCCATCTCTCAATTTTGATACCCAATGGAGCACATCTATCTCAACCTGTGAAAGCCGATGGAGATGAGGGGATAACTAATGAGTGACCCGTTTCTGGCTGGAGAGTCGACATAACTGCCACCTGTTTAATGGAAAAATTTGGCTATGTTTCTAGTGCAAAAAGATCCATAAAAGAACTTCAGGCACTCATTTGTATGCAAGTAGGATTGGGACAAGGAGGATATCATGGGTGTCAAACACAAAAAAAAAAATAAAGTTTTTGGCTCCGACATATACACATTATTTAGAGTTTATAGTGTGCTCACATGATGCATCTTACAAATTAAGTGCAGTGTTTAATCCAACCCAAATGAAGTATTTATTCCAGCACGGGAGGAGATCTGAATGTACTGGAGGAGGGAAGTTGAGGTCGACGTGAGATCAGGCCATGATGGCATCAACACTGGTCATGATTAAAAAAAAAAAAACAGTATGAATCATTTGTTCAGTGTTAAAATGGCTAAAATATATATGTGAGTTGCTTTATTCAGTTCAGCACAGGTTAAAATATTTCTTAATGTTAAAAGGTCTAGGGCACGGGTCTCAAACTGCGGCCCGCGAGCCACATCCAGCTCGCCGGGGCGTCCGGTTCGGCGCCGGCGGTCAGGGTACCGACTTTGGCGTACCGTCAGCACCACCCCCTCGCCGCCCGTACCGTTCACCGGTCGGACAGTCAGCGCCGCTCGGATCTGAACACAGTGTTCTTCCCCCAGAGTGCAATCTGCAAACATCAGTCGTGAGGTTTAGTCTTTTCAGAATCGCCTAGTGTTTTTTATTAGCGGTCGACTTTGCTCTGAATCACTAATGAGGCACTCATGAGGTTAGGGCACGGAGCATTACACAAAGTACTTAAAAGAAACGTGGTGATTTACGGGGTCATGATGTTTTGTCAGAGGAGTTGTAGTACAATGCAACAGAGTAGAGGCAGTGTGTGACTGAACCGAATAATATCTGAAAAAAGAAAAATACTGAAATGTATCGGACTCTGAAGAGCACACTAAACAGTAGATCACCTTTGTATTAGTTATCTAATGAAACTGAGGTTTTGGTTTGGATGTCACAGGTTATAAAATCCTTTGCATCACACACACACACACACACACACACACACACACACACAGACAGTGTCCAAGAGGAGCTGGGCAAGTCTCTTTAGACAGATGTTTACTGAAGAGGGACAGTACAGATGACATCAAAAGACCTTCTCTGGCCTTTACAGGAGCCGTACTGTAACCTAGAGCACATATGGAACGGTAAAGCACCACAAACTGCTGGTCCATGGTGGAAACGCAGATCTTTGGGCCCTTTAAATGGTTTCCTGTCATAGAGTTTAGGTCCTGACTGACGTTTGTTATCTAATGCACACGCACGCACACACGCACGCACGCACGCACGCACTTCCCCTTTCTTGAACGTCTGCCTGCAACTGGGTTGATCAGTGTTGGAGGAAAAAAGCATCTGCAGCATTCCCCCATGTCGACTGAAGCGTTGACTCTATCAGTCTCCACATCCGCACCTGGAGTGAATGATAACCTTCTGAATTAGATTAGGGTTTCAACAGTGCATTGTGTCCAATGAGGAGCATCGGACGTCGGCAGAAACCTGTGGCAGAGGCAAACGCCTGCGCCACCTCACAGTAGCTTGGATTAATGAATGCTAAATACTTCCCAAGGGGAGGGAGAGGTCTAATAGGTAGGATGAGAACCTCTCCAACTTAATTAAAATTTCACAATGTGTGTGTTCATTGAACAAAAAAAGCGGTTGAGATGCGGACAGAAGCACATCGGCACAATAAATGAACTCAGTGTTGTTCAACCCTCAACCTGGCTGATGTCTCTGGCATCAAACGGCCAACCACGGGATAGATGAACAGAAAAGGGCAAATATTTGATCAAATATCTTTTTTCTACAATCATCCGTGGCAATATAAAAGAGAATCACTTTTCCTACTATTTAAGGAAAGAAAAAAAAAAAGGCTGCATTGCAAACTTAAGCATGGATGTATTTCAAATCCATGCACACTCAGAATCATATTGTCTCCAACTACAGCTGCACTTCTCCTGCGCTTCAAAGATCTGATTAGGATTTGGGGGATTGTAAGTGGCTTCCTGGCACACAAACATGCCTGCAGTTATAAAAGCTCCATCATCCGAACCTTCCATCCCTGCCTTACCCAGAGCACACAACAGGTCGAGATAACCTCAGAGAAAATTCTTAACAATTAGGCCTATTGTCTAGAGACAAGAGTGACATAATGTTGAAATGGCACATCTGAACTGAAAAATAGAAGCTAACTAGAAACACGGCATGCATTTCCACACAGGAAGTCCCAATAAGTGCTATTATTACATACATACTCCTCAGAGGTCTGTTGTTTTGCAGATGAACAAAATGCGGCCGAAAAGAGAGAAGACTACGTCCCTTTTCCTTCAAACTCTGCTCATTTCTAGCATTCGATGCTTTGATGTTCTGTATCCCAGTGGGCTTCAATGCTATTTCGGTCTCCTCCTTACAGATACCCAAGCAAAGTAACCATTTACGACATCTTCTTCCTCTCCCACCTACATGTACTAATGAAAATGACGGAGCAGTGAATGCCATTTAAAAAAAAAGTTCGACCTCATTTGACTCCTAGATAAATACGGTGAGTAGCAGCAGAAATATACATTTCAAAGACTAATCGTCCTGCATGCCTCACGCCTTCAATTAAGTGAAAGGTAGATTAGCATTTTAAATGTCTGACAATGATCAAAAGGTTTAAGCAAGAGCTAAAACATTTTTATTTTAAGTGCCATTATAGTCTCCGTTACAACCCCGTCCCCGACATGTCGGTTTAAAGTTGGCATGGTTTGAGGAGAAAACAATCCTTCTTGAAGCTGTTGCACAGACTTTAACCCGTTGTACTGGTTTGGAGGCACCAGAGCGAGTGTTGTGACGATTAGATGCCAGTTCCTGGTTCAAAACCTCAGACTCACGAGGGCAAGAAGGGACCGACCGCTGCTCGAAGCCCAGACACACTGTTGGTCTGCTGCCCTCTGCTGACCTGGTCCTGCACATACCCTCAACTCCACAAATAAACTTTGATTGGAGACAAAAGAGTGAGGCTTTATTTTATCCAGATCCATTTTTTACTGATAATATACCCATTTTTAATAAGTTAAAATGAAATAAGTTTCATGAAAATGGAGAAAATACATCATACAATAACGTTATTCATTTATGGATAGTTGGAGTTTACAATACATTTACGATTCTTCTAAATCTGTTGAACTGTGTGACTGACTCTTGGTTGAACCCACGTTAGCATTCATTTGGTATTAATTAACTGAAAGTAGAGCAATTCAAACAGAGTCTCTATTAAACCTCATATTAAATACTCATTCAATATTCGGTTGACAAAAGGGGGAAATTAAATTAATTAAAACTTATCAGTTGAGTTAAGATAACGGGTGCATGTTCAACAGTAAAATGCAATGACTAGTGCAGTTCAACAGAATTAGTTTTGGTGACTCTTTAAAAGAAACGGGAAACGCAACATTAACTTTTCAGTAAGTAAAAACAAGAACCTCTACGTCACTTTGAACTCCTCATTCTCCTCAGCTGCACTCGCAAACGTCCAAAAGATCAAAATCCAGGTGACATCAGCCCTCTCTGAACTGCAGCCTGACGCGCCCGATTCTTCCATCTCCATTTGGCCGAAGCGCTCACAGGCCACACGGCACAGCTGTGAGGGTCTCACACTGAGACCGCAGCGAGGCGTTCGGACTCGCGTCGGGACATTTTTTTTTAGACAGCAGTGAGATGGAGGAGAGTGACTTCGTCGCGCCGGGAAACCAAACGAGACCAAATTCAAACCAGACGCGATTTACTGAAACTCCCCTTCTGCCCCTGGAGGATGTTTCCACCCTCCACGAATGCCTCCGTGACCACTGATGCTCACATTAAGTAGAGCCGAGGTTTACACGCAGCGCTGAACGCGCTGGCTCCTTTGGACATAAGAGTTAGTCTCGGCGAAAGATAACTGCTCGGAATAACCGACCTACTTTAAAACCAAGGCCTCGTATTGTCCAAAATGATTCATTTCACCTCTGGGTGAGGAGGAGCGCCACAGAGAGAAAGGGAGGAAGGTGTGCAGAGAAGCAGACCACATTACTAAAGCCCGTCTTTTGAAGAGATAAGCATGGAGCCTAAATCTAATGGCTCCCAGCTTATCCACCAAGCCTCATTTCTTCCTTCATCTTCCACTGCTGAAATCTGCCATTTCCCATTCTCCATTCGAAAAGAGCACCGTTTCCACATGAGAAGAGACTGAAATCTGCTCTCAAGAGGGAGCAGATGTTGATATTTTCCCGATGACATCTTTAGGCTTTTACAGCGGTTACCTACCGCTTGCTCCATCACACTGGAGCCCTTAAAACAGGATCAGCAAACCTTCCTCAGAGTACAGAGCCTTGTGAACGGCTTGTGCTTGATCTCAGCCCTGAGTCAGAGTTCTAGTTCCTCCACTGGGAAATGCTCTGCTCCAACCTCAAAAACAGAAGAGGCATTATTCACATTTCACAGAATAACTGTGGTGATTACATCTTAATTCCGCTTAGATAACCATGGTCGTATTGCACATTTCAGACACACAAGCGGGTATTTAGAAGTTGTGAAAGACTGCTGAGAGAAAAGCTGTCAAGCAGCTTGGAAAGATATCAAATGTCTTCAGGACAAGTCAGATAACTTTTTTTATTCTTTTACATTCTCATTTGTACAAAGTGCCACTTTTCAGCAGCTAGTGTTTCAGCGGTTTGTTCAGCAGAGTAATCCAGCTCCCTGGGAGACCAACGGGCGGCCTATTGGCTTCATATTCAGTCAGACTACTTTGAGCGGTCAGCAGGAGCAACGCATCAGATCCCACAAGCCATTTATCCTCCATTGTGCTCGCTCAACTCTCTATATAGAATATCTTTGCGTTAGTTAGATCTTGGCTGCCAATCCAAAAGAAAAATCCTTTCACCTTGCCCAGATTCGCACACTTCCTGCAGTCACCCTTAAACACAGTGGACTGTTCGGAGTCCATCCCAGAGGAAAACTGCCCCCCTTTGTGAAATCACACCAACATGCCACTTAAAGTATGGAAGATACAAAAAACCTTGAGTCTTAAGCATGCGCTGAGAGTGCAAACACAAGACTGACTGCATATTTAAATAAGATGTAGGCGCTGCTTCAACAGAGTCATAATGGGACAACGCCATCAGATTGAACAGACAAATGTGTTCTCCCATCCAAATATCCAAACACTTTTTTTTTTAAACATTCAAGAAGGTTAACAACTTGTTGGGTCGACGACGCTCAGACAAGCGACGGCATGTGCAGGTGTGCGAAAAGCATTCCTAAACATTAGTGCCAACATAAGCGGCGTGCTTCTCCATGTGAGCCAAAGAAACATTTTAGCCTTTTTAACCTTGAACTGAATCATGGTCAAGCACCACAGCCCGCCACATACAGACGCAGTGAAGGTTTTCTTGTGGTCTGGAGTCAAAAGAAGAAACAAAGTGCCGTCCCCATAAAGTCGTAGGGAGGTCGTTTCCGTGGCGATGACTCATTCTCTCCGTCCCATCCAGTGCTCTTGTCTCAGTGGCCTGAGAAGTCCACGTGTCATGTGCACCACCACCACGATCTATTGGCAAGCCGGAGGGAGGCCACAACAAAAAAAAAAAAGCCTGTTGGTGCATGCGAGCACACAAAAGAAGAAGGCGGATTGCCGTCGCTCCCGGCAGCGTGACTGCAGGCGACAGATGATGGAGTAGCCACCAGCCTCTTTATGCATGTGTGGAAAGTGCCGTGGGTTCAAACAAACACATCTATCAAAATGACGAAGGACTGACAGCCCCTGCTTTTACAGATGGACTTCACCTCTATTTCACAGAGACAGCGGCTTTCTTATTCACGTTACCCTAGTAAAAAAAAAAAAAAAAGACTCGAGATCGGGGCATTGGCTTCGATGGCGGATGACAATGTTCCTTTCGAGAGACCGCTAAATAAAGCAGAGTGGGGAACCACAACGCTCCTGGCACACAAACCGGTTGACAGCTCTGACGGAGGCAAAGCTGAGGGATGTTTGGTTAAACAGCAGGAGTCTGCCTCTGCTGCTCCAGTCCTGCCAATACAACTATTATTTAGTCTTTACTCAGTTTCTACAGAAACAACATGCTGCTCTTAATCGCTCGCTTCCTTTAAGTTGTTAACAATTGAAATTAGTAATGAAATTAGTTAGACACACACACACACACGCTGTGCTATAATTAAAAGCATTGATTTTGAGACTGTAGATTTCATCGCTTTATAACAAAAGCAAAAAAAGCCTCACAAGACAAATCTTTCAAAAAAACTTGCTGTCTGCCTCCAGAAAATAGATCATAAAGATTTCAGAATGTGCTTTGGGCTTCCAGCGGCAGAAGTTTCCGAGCAACAAACATCTGGTATCCTACTCTGCCAATGGGAGCTCTGAATGTTGTCTTCATTCCTCGCAACATTACAAGAACAGACTGTCCCCCTCCTGTAAAGCACACTGGAGGAAAAGTATCAGGTTGGTCTTTTCGTTAACCCTACTCTGTACAAAAGGGTACACACCATTGGGTTAGATACCATGCGGATGGATTTATTTTCTCATCTGTCCATCATTGGATTTAAAGACTAACATTTTGGACAGAATGATGTGGGATGAAACCCTTTTCTCTCAGATAACAATATTCTCTAACTGATATGAACGCAATGTAGTTTCTAATTATCACAGATGAAGATCACCACTGCACAGATGTGCAACAAATATCCAAGTATTGAATCTGTTTTTCTCTAGATTGTTTGATTTCTGCCATGTTACTCAAGGGAAACATGTGCAACTGACTTTTGGTATTAAGCACCTTATCATACCGGCCATGTTGAAAGTCTCAATGTCACCCCTCAAATATCATAAACATATTGTGCAAATATTACTGCTTTCATTTTCAATTAGAAAATACTTCCACCAATTTTAGCTGCACCTTAACTTTAGAAAACATGTGTAGACCATTTTTATTTACTCAGAGAGGACGGGAACTACTCAGAGCTAAATTGAACTAATATCGTTAAATTAACATCTGTCTAAATTCTCCTTCGGCTCTCCAGTCTACAGCGTAAACAACTGGAGCAAATCCGTCTTGTTCTGTTCCCAAAGTCCCCAAAGCCCCAAACAAAGCTAATGACTGGTTACTGCATTGTGCTGTAAATGCTCTCAGTAATACACAAAAAACTGAGATAAACCGTTAAATACAAGAGTCTCATTTGAATAGTGTTAGCTATATTTGAAATTGGTAATAGAAACCGCTGTACCCGTCCCCTTAATAGGGATCTCAGTTAGGTGTAAAGTGTCAGTCGTGTGTGTGTTAATGCTAACAATGCTAGCTAATGCTAATCACTCAGTGAACAAGCCAAGCTGAGGCTGATGGATCATTGTGGATCATTAGTTTTGCAGGTATTTAGTCATAGAACTGGACCGTAATTGACAAAAAAACAGAAATCTGCAAAAATGAGGGCGTTGTGACCAAAGTCACAAAGCTCGACAGAGCGACGTCACCTCATCCAGAGGCCGGCTTCTAGTTCCACCCATCGACTTGGTCTGAAACGCTTCTTTCCACAACGACAGACTGCATTAGCATCGGCTGGCTGAGGGGATGATCCCGCTGTGTGTGTGCGCGTGTGTGTGTCCAATAGCCCATGCTAACAGAATTAAAGTACAAGTGTCTTTCTGTAAGTGAGAGTGACTGAATCCGCATCTGCAGCTGTTTGGCATCTGCCTCCCCAGACGGCAACGAGGAGGAGTTCATAGTGTGGTCTCAGGAGGGAACTCACAGGCGGAGAGATTAATTGTGCTAATCTTTCGCTGGATAACAGAGGATGATAAAAAAGCATGAGGGAGTGGAGGAGAAGTTGGAGAAAGACAAAGACTTTTAAGGTGATTGGGATTGGACAGAAGAGACTAGTGTGTATTTGGACCTAGACGTCCTCCTCTCCCCTAGAAGATAATGATAATCTCATCATCATATCTTACTGGCAAGTGTCCGACTGTTATTGTACGTGCCTGTGGCCATAAACCGGCTGGAACAGGGCAGAGCTACGAGTCCTGTCGGATTCATTACACAGCTGGTGGCATAAAACTAGCATTCATCAAGCAGATATTGTGTGTCAGACAACAAAGCAACAGCAAACAGGCTGCTGTGAGGGGGAACGCCTGCGGCGTCTCATCAGGAGCATGAATACGGCCGCTGTGGGAGAGCGCAGAGCGACCGACCGCCCGCCATTGATCCGGCTGCAAGTGGCTGAACGTTCGGGGCCCATTTGAGTTACAGAAGCCAAACCAGCATGTCACCGTCTCAATTTAAAGAGTCTCCCCGCAGAGACCCCTTCCATTGAGCACTCAAAGACCGAGGCAGCAGCCGCTCCAAGAGGCCGCTCGGCATTTCTCCCACCTGAATGAACTTCATCGAGTTTCTTTTTGTTTATCCCACAATCACTGCTACAACATTATTGAGTAATGGACCTTGTTTAACTGTGGGTAAGAATGTAGTTGATTTCTTTAGATTCATTCTGGCAGCATTGCTGCGCTGTGCGACAGGCTAAACAAATGTCTGCGGGTTAACAGCTTAATCTCTATAGGCCTACATCTGTCAGATTACGTTGTACAACAGAGCACACAGTAAAGCGCGAGATTAGCGTTGGTAAATGTGTTTAACCCGAAGAAAACATCTGAAAGCTGCTTGCTGAGCCTCCGTTTTTAATGATAAATCTCAAAAACTGCTACTTTTCTAGATAGTGAATTGAACATCTCCTGGTTTGAGTTGACATACGTTTGGGCTTTGGGAACTGATCGGCACTTTCCCTTAAAAGCTAATGAAGCCCCCACTGTCTACTACTAGAACACCAAACGTCGACTGGGAAAAAAAAAATCTTTTCAGCCGTATTAATCAACTGAATACCAGCTGCAAAGGGATCTTTACAGAGTTTGTTTAGCTCTTTGGGACGGGGACAGTTTTGCCTCAGAACATCTACACCAGGATGAAAGTACAGCTTGTCTGTTTGAATGTACGTGTGAGAAAATCTGTGCACTGGAATATTATACTAGATTAACTAGTCATTAGTGAATGCACCACGACAGAATCATTTGTATTGAGTAAAACAAATCACAGATCACATTGTCTGCTTCCAACTAGAGGTGACCACATTAAGTTTAGTCCTAATGTACTCAAGTCACGCGTGTTGATAATTCTTTCCCTGATGATTCCTGATTTCATGCCTAGTCTAGCCAGCCCCAAGGCTTTCTGGGTAATTATTGTGGCGTTTTGATTTAAAAGCCTCGGGGCACTGCGGTCTGGAAGAGAATGTGTTGGACAGTTCAGATGCACCAAATGTTTGAAAAAGGTTTCTCCGCCTCAGGGCCCAGAAACATATTTTTCAATATTCTAAAAACACATTTAATCAAAAAGCTTTTTTTCTCAATTCAGTGGCGCTGGGTGTAAACAAGCTGCCCTGCGATCTGCCTTCTCGGGAAAAAGCTTCATCTGCACCTAAAGTGCAGGAACACTGTTCCAAGTGAACCAGTTATGTCGCCATGGTAGAAGCGCTTGGTTGAATCAGCAAAGACAGACACATTAAAAGCAGGCAGACGGCTGGAGCTCGAGCTCTGTGACTAAACTCTGGGGGGCGCGGCGCACACACACACGCACACGCGCGCACACACCTCCAGGGCTCTCAACTCATCAGCATTCAGTAAACACTCTCCTCTTTTCCTACACTCAGTTTCTCCTTTCTCTACGCTGCTGCTGCTGCTGATGATGATTCCACGGGGATGACTGAAGTCGCTGCTGTTTATCCACTTATTCCTCGGAGGGGGGAGGGGGGGCAGGAGACCGACAGAGGGTCGCTGAGCAGAGAGATGAAGGGTTGGATCTTCACGTGGCGGCAGAGAAACCAAACGTCCTCCGCACATGATGCAGCTTTCGGTTTCGATATTATTCCACAGGTGACCTTGCAACGACTGCTCTCCAAGTTTTAAACCCCTTAATCCCGTTAGCCGTGCATTTTACAAAAATATATTTCTGGCTACACAAACTCATGCCTTGATTTGACTCAGGAATTTGCAAGAAGCGAAACAGACTGAGTGAAACCATGTGCACTTTCACTTCTGAAATGACAAGCCAGGGTTTTGGGCCTGGTAGCCGACATAGATCAGGCTGGGATTTAATTGTTGATTCATGGTGTATATGTGAAGTAAAAATACAGCGCAGGTTTCACCAGCTTATATATAGAAAAGCACACCAGAGGACACGGCACCACATGCTGCATGAAGAGGCTTCTTAGGAACACCTGTGCTGCTGCACTTAGTGGAGTGGATCTATGGTGAGCCCATGAGGCCGAGCAGAAAGGGAGCCTACGGACAGATTGTCTTCGCACCTCGCTTTGTTCCAGAGCAGGAAAAAAAACGAAAAAAAAAAAACGTGGTGACTGCCCCCTGAGAGCACTTCCCTGTCGTGTTTGATGCCGGTGAAGTACGGGGACGGTGCAGGTTTATGAGGCGCAGGTGAGACCATGAACAGATTGAGCGTTCACCAGACTTTCTTTGTTATTATTGACAAGTCCAAAGTGATACCCGCCTCAGAAACAAACAAATATCCTGATTATTTATCCCTGAGAGTAAGTAAGTGAGGATTCTGAGAAAAGGTCAGATTTAAGCAAGAAATCTGGCAATCCTGTTTTTTTTAAACTATTTCACCGATTTGTTTTGTAGTAGACGATTTACAAAAAAAAAGCATGAAAGGTAAGAAATTGAGTATTTAGTCCACGACCACAATCCACAAATGGATAAGCAGACCAGTCTCATTAAACGACAACCTCTGCTCAACCCACATGCAGCACAGAAATAATTTGTGAGAATTTATGTTGCTTAGGTTGTTTAGATCGACACTCTGGCAATAGAGAATCAACTTCCCGGTGATCTCTGGTGAATGACCACATTACTCATTTCCTGTTCTCTACATCTAGTTGATATTTAACCTATTCTTTTAGTAGATTATTTTAACAAAGAATAGTTTAGTGAATAGTCAAATAGTTACAAATCTAACGCTGCCGAACCAATAATTTCAAAAACAAATGACAAAAACAAATTAACAGATATGCAATAGTTTATGGGGCATCTGGTAATATTAAACCCTAACAGAATAATCACTAAAGTCACTAAAAGTTGCAATGTGAGGTTGCAAAGTGGCAATTTTTATATCATCCCGAAAGATTGCAAGCCGCTAAACAGTTGTTTCTAGGCGCCTCACACGGTTGATTTTGGAAAAGTTCAATATCTAGTATTAAGTATTTATGTGTCTGGTTTGAACAATATATTCAGGCCTATCCTGGGATTTTGAAACTGAAATGTTGTTATCTACAAATGATGGATGATCCTTTGTCACATTTTCCATCGGGACCCCATCCCTCTGTGGGGGGGGGGGGGGTGTCCCCAGCTTTTCAACTCTTCACATACCTGCTTGTCCTTGTCCTTAGCTTTCCCGCTGCCGGACACCCGCGATGAGGTGACATCACGGGGGATGACAGAGATCTGGTGCAGTGGCATGTTCATCCCAGCAGAGCCAACCAGGGACGCTCACACACACACTTCCTGTCCAGCTGCCAGAGCAAAGGGCATGATGGTCTGAATTGCGACACCTTGCCCGCTCTGCCCTGCAAGGGACACACAGAGGACACAGGGAGATTAGCTGCGAGGCAACTACAATCCTTTTCAAATAACATACAAACATCAATGCATCTGGAGGAAGCCCACAGTAATGAACAGTCAGAACAATGAAAGTTGCGGTTTTAATTTAATAATTTAATAGGATGTATTAGTTTTGTTCCTTAATGTTGTGCTGAATTTGTGTGCAAAGAAATTAGGAGAGACTTTATTACCGATGTAGATCTATTCTATATATTTCTATCACTAAAGATTTATGTTCATTCAGGATATTTTTCAATTGCTTTCAAAACTCTTTACCCGACAAAAGCAAGCGAGCCACTCTCTGCACGCTGACTCAGAGTGCTTTGTAAGGAATTTTGGACTAATCTCAAACCTTTAAAGCCACAGTCCTCTCCAGGGATTTTCCACACGAGATGAGAAGTTGGTCTCACAATCCCAAAAGCCCAGCGTGCGTCCCAGCGTCACAGAGGTGATTTGCCCACGTGTGCAACAAATCACACCACGTGGGATTGCGAACAAATTTACTGAATTTACGGGATTTTCACCAAAAGAGAGAACGGCCCCTGCGGCTCAGTCATGCGGCGAGCCGTGAAAGCGGCAGCAGTACGCGGCTGTCCTGTGGAGTTACACAAGAGCTTTTACATAAGGGTTGTTTCAACGGCAGTTAATGCGGCCATCTGCACAGCCACTGACGGCAATTAAGCCGTCGCTCCTTCCCACCACGCGCCCGTGTGTGTTTTTGCACGCGGGCCCGTTTGCCAAGTAGATCCTCAAGCTCCGCGGTATGAAAAAGACAGGATTAAGAAACCGAAAAGCAAGCAGACAGATGGGGGAGGTCAAAGAAATGGCAGTGATCACAAAGCAGCGTTGACGGCGGCGGAGGGGGAGCGTGGGTAACGGACACAAGGCTGCCCGCAGCCCGCAGCCTTGTGTCCGGCAACACAAGAACCCGGGGTGGCTTTTTCCATCCCGTCGACGGTCTTGTGTCTGCACGCAAAGCCATCGGTCTTGATCACTGCGAGGGGGATTTTGGATTTGAATACAAAGCCATCGAGGTGGCCGCACGGCACTTAGTAATATAGTGTCGTCGACCATTACGTGACCTCACCTGGTGAGCCATGGCTGCAGAATACTGCCCACTTTGATGGGTGCACAGCACACACAGACACATTGTGCGATGCGTTACAGTAAATGAGCGTGGGTCAGGGGATAAAGTCACCCAAAGTCACCATTAACATGTTGTGTGTTTGTGCACTACCGTTTCTGGGTTTTTACTAAAGAAATGTTTGCAGCTATCCGATGAAACAATATCCATCACTATGGCCACAACAGGCCGCTGCTGCAGCAGAGGAGTTACGAGTGCATCGAAAGAATAACAACCGCAGTAAAAAAAAACACTCCACTATTAATTGCCACGGTGTCTTAAAGTTGTTTTTTTCTCCGGGTTGAATTGAGGGGGACGCGCTAATGGGAAGAGAGATGTTTTCGGATGGTTACAGATGCATTCGCTCTCCGTAATTCCTTAATAGACCTACCGAGAATAGGATATACATGTTTAGCATTAATAAAACTAAAAGACACTCATGCCGTCAGAATGTCCCTTGGATGTGAGATCACCAGCTGTGTGAGTGTGTGTGTGCGTGTGTGAACGAGTCTTCCAGGCAGGCTATCGGCCAAAGACTTCACTGCAATAGTATGAATAGCTGTAAATCCACCAGCACTCCAACCAGTCATAGATCTCCCGTGGTTCCAATTTGACAATAACCTGTTGCCATGGCAGCAGCTCCGCGGGTCAGCGTGAGGCGTTAAGGCGACGACAGCGCTGGATGAACGGATGCACCTCGGACAGGTTATGAATAACGATAACTGCCCGCTACATTAGCTACTGCCCATCACGCGCTCCTCCTCCTCTCTGTTCCTGCACACATCACAGGCCCGTCTCCTCCGCGTTCCACCCAGCTGACATCTGCCGTTATTCAGTGAGCAGGAGAACCCTGCGGGTCCCTGCTGTCAGATCAGACCTGCGATACGGCTGAGAGCCCGTTCTCCGCTTGTGATGCGCAACCAGGCAGGAAAACTTTGCTGATTTTAGGATTTATCAATAAATCCTAACGTTGCTGCACTGCAGCTATAGTATACATTTTTAAAAAGAGTGTCATCCGCGAGGGCGGTTAGGAAAAACCCGCGGATCAGTTCAGATAGATTGAGTGCACCTACATTTTTGGTTGGGATTCATTCATCTAATCAATTTGACCTGGTCTGTATACTAGAGAAGTGCTACATTGTTTAGCCCAATTATGCTTGTATATTTATTTAATTGTGCAAAAGTCAACCAGATTCCAAATGAGCGTCAAAGGAAAAACACAGGTTAAGAGTTTTGCCTTTTATGCCGACATTAGTTTGAGAGAATCATTTGTAAACTGTAAAAAACATTTGATTTAACATATGGTTCCTCATAAAGACAATTCTCGTCCCTCATAAAAATGAATTCTCGTAAATTTCACTTCCACAGAAATGTATTCAGTGTTCATTTGGCAGGTTCAGCAAAGCGCTGGTCAGTTAACCTTCTCGGCCAGATCGCTGTTCCCTTGATGGATATGTCACTTTGTATGAAACCTTTTACGAGAAGGACTTCAAAAAATAAAAATAAAAGAAATGCTACAAGCAGCTGTAGGTTGGACTGGTGCCCGTGGAGAGAAGATGGGCTTTAGTATCCCTCTCTCACACACACCTTTTTTTTTAACCAAAATTTAACATAAAAACTTCCACTGACAAAGAGACCCAAAGGATGACAAAGATAAAAGTGTTGTGCACTGCGCACAGGGGACACACAGAGAAACACCCCGTCCCGTAAATCTAAAAAAAAAAAAAAAAAAAAGGAACAGACAATTTACAGCAAACGTTTCATTTTCAGTAACGCTGCCAGAACGCAAACTGACTCGGATTTACAGAAGTGGGTCATTCCAAGTTAAGTCAATAACAGAATTTAGTCACAATTCTTTTAACGAACGCTTGCTTGAGTCCCCAAATAAGTGTTGTTACGAGAGACTTGTCACCGAATTACAGACACAAAAAAAATCCAACACGCTTTACAAAGCAGCTTAAATTTTAGCTCTTCCCGTATCAGAACGACAGGACAGAGGTTGTATAAAAATATGTTTGAAGCACAATAATCTTGAGATGCTGGTGGGTTGATGGAGTTCCCTATGAACAGAGCAAAGCTGCATCTTCTTATCCAACTGCATGAAAAGGCAAGTAAGCGCTATTCACCAAAATGTTCAAATATTCCTTTAATAGATGTATCCAAGAGCCTTGTGAAATGTAATTTACTTTGGACTTCTATCTTGAAGTAAATGCATTGTGAAATTCCATTACAGTGTTGATTAAAAACACAAACTGGCCCATGACTTCAGTTGGCAGGTTCTACATTCTGAATTGGTTTTCTGGGGCGAGTTGGTAAAAACACCAATGCTTCACTTGTCTAAACAAATCAAACATCCAGCCAGCAGACCTTCCAGAAACTTCCATCCAATAATAACCGTCCCACAAGCAAAACGACAAACAGCCAGCAGCAGATTACATCGGCTGCAGCCTCTAGGTAATTAGCGGTAATTCTCTGCAAAGTAACTTACACAGGATGAATGAAAACATGGTTATTGTTCATCGTTTTGAACAGAAAACAGCAGTTGTTCGTGCCTTCTCATCCCACCAGAAGGTGACCACCGATGTCAAAATCAATTTTGGTCAATCATAGCTTTTAGAAATTTGGGAATTAAATAGATTAAAGATGCGGCTTTCCATTACAGATAAATAAGGTGTTCAGACAGCAACAATGTCCCTGAGCGGAAACTGTGTGCGTAAACAAGGCAGACCAGCTGCCACTCAAAGAGGCGACGTGCGGTTATTTCTGCCTCACGAAAAATGCTTTTTTTGTTCACCAGAAAATCTCATTACGTCCCCATTTAACCTCACAAGACGGAACTTTGAATACCAAGTAAAAAGACGCGAGGCTGGTTTTAAAACAACTTGATTCGATTCTTGACACGACGATGTCCAAGTCTTTGTGTGTGATCGATGGGAAGACAAGGAAAAGGGTGCAAACAGAATGCAAGCAGGACGAGTCGTGACTTCACTGCAAGAGCAGAATGAAATATCTGGAGAGCTAAAGCTAAAAGGGAAGAAAGTGCAATCGTGTCAAAAATACAGAATGTGGAGACAGGAACTGAAATCGTTACGGACTTTCATTGTAGATACACAATCCACAAATGACACATCTACACACTGAGTGCGCAGCTTCTTTCACACCGTTGAAAGTAGAAAAGGGAACTCTAAATATCAACCCCATATGGGCCTGATTTTCAATAGACTTAACCAATTTAAATCCCAAAGTACCCTTCACTACGCCTTGCTCCCTGCTGCTACTGCATCCACATATCAGCTCCCAGGGGGCCTCACGGCTTTTAATCACATTTCACAATAAGCGTTTAAAGAATACAACCAGATTTAGCAGCGAAAACAGGTTGGAAAGATACAAAAGTAGACACTGAAGCCTATCAGTGTAAAAGCAAACATCACGATGAGACAGAAAGCCATAAAATAAATCATATAAATAAAAACAGGATTTTTTTGTAAAGCTCGGTGGGTCTTTGTTCCCCATTCCGATCATTCATTCCAGAAGCAGCTTACAGTCAGCAGTAGCTTACGTAGCACAGGAATGCTAACACCTGTTAATGATATGCTTAAGTCTACTCCACGTGTTTTCATATACAAACGCACATCTCCCTAAAACCTCTCCGTCCAAGTAGGACTAGGAAACTATGTTAAACATAACTTCAAATCATAAAAGAAACTATTGTGCGAGTGTATGAAGCAGAGCAGTCTGGTGGTCCCGCCCCCTGGGCACAACTGGCTGATGCTTGGCTGGGATTGGCTAGTCTGCCTTTTAGGGCGGGACTTAACCAAGGGGTCAACTAGCACGTGGTTGGAGGACACTACTATAAAACGCACACAGATCAGATGGCAACTGGAACACACAGGTGCAGATTCAAAT
This sequence comes from Gasterosteus aculeatus, assembly GCF_964276395.1. Lineage (NCBI taxonomy): Eukaryota > Metazoa > Chordata > Actinopteri > Perciformes > Gasterosteidae > Gasterosteus > Gasterosteus aculeatus. Next base: position 11,909,254 of record NC_135693.1, on the reverse strand, counting down.
TTGCATTTGGTGAGTTTAGCCAAAGCGGATATTCAAACGGAGGTACGATGGCGAGTGATTCAAGTCAACGTTTAAATAAATCATTGCAACCAATGACACATTATCAGCAGCGCCGGGGTCTAAACCTGACTGATCCCACTCTGTCGAATCAGCTCAGTGCTTCAGGTCAAGTTGGCGTGGTAGTTTATGGAGGAAAGATTTGAGGACGCCTGCGGTTTACTTTAAAGAGACACTGCCAAAACTAAACATATGCAACAGCAGGGGAGCTGTGACTCTAATGGATTTCTGCTAAATCAAAGAATTTATTATCAAAAAGTTTCTCAATGCCAGTAAACGAACAGTTTGTTTTTTAATATTGGCTTTATGCCACAATGAGTGAATTAAAGCACATTTGTTGATGTGCGTTAATCTTCTCACTGATGCTGAACAACGCAATGGTTAAGCTTTACCTATAAACAAATTTTAGCCAAAAAGAATTCTGCCAAAGATCTGCAATATCTTCCCGAACAAGTACACCTTTCTGGTGTAATGAAAATGTTTGATGGTCTTATGATCATTTTAGCACATGCTTCCTGCAATTGTACATGCGTTTCTGTTGCTTGTGCAGACGGATCAATTCTGTCCTAAAAGGGTCTGTCCACTTGAAATGAAATCGCATAAAACATTGTTGTTCTCAAACACACTGGTTATTGATCAGAGATTCAAACCTGCAACATAAAAGGAAGAATACATATTTTCTCAGAGTCTTTTTATTTGGACCATTTCTTAATTAAAAGCATAGCTGACAGTGTAATAGCAGGAACCGCCTCAAACCTGGTTGAGGAAATTGTCAACTCTATTTTTCTCCATCTAATAAAAAAGGGTTTGTGGATTCTCCTGAATAGGCGTGAATTCGATTGTGTTTTTCCAGATTACAAATGCCATTCACTTCCTTCAATCCTTTGCAAATAAAACCAGAACCTTGTGCTTACATGGGAAAATATGCAATTTTCCGAGTTTTCAGAGGTCATACATCACTGTTTGGGGTGTTGAGACGTTGCTCAAACGGGGAGAGTGTAATTCATCACTCACCCTTTGATACATCAAGACATGCCTGGATCTAGATCTTCATCCTCAAAACAACCATATCCAGTGTCACATCACATTAATCAATTCCAGGCTGGTTTTACATCCTCCACATGCACCCTCGTCTCTTTGTAGTCGGGATAATCAGACCAACGTGGCACCAAAACATCCAAACCTCGATGCCGTACATCCGATCGAAACAAAATCCTCCAATGTGCACAGAATACACATTACCGGTGCACTCACACATAAATACAATGAGTGTTGTTCAGACAGCTGCTCCAGATCATCTTCAAACTAAAGAGGCTAAAACCTGAGGGGGGGACGTATCCATCAAAACCTGTTTCAACTCCTAAATAAAGTCGCATACAGCAGCAGGTCGCGTCACGCCGGCCTCATAACCGGATAGAGCAGCCAATCCGTCCCGGGGCAGCACACATTATGCTAGTGGTTACAAAGAAAGGTCAGCTGACCCGTTGGACCCGTCATTACGGCTGAACACCTGGACGGTTGGAATGTTGGCGTAGGTCGTCCACGTGGTCACGCCAGCTTCAACAAGTGTGCACAGCCACTCGCATTAGTTCAGCTGAATCAAAGTCCTACAAGCCATCGTGTCTCTAAAGCTAATTTGCACACGCAATGACGGGATTAATTCATCATTTAAAATTACTACTAAATGTGACACAGAAGAGATCAGAGCGGGAATGATTTTTGCTGCAGCAGCAGCGGATGGATCCTGATATGAATGTACAATTGAATGAGATTTAAGTCGTGAATACGCACAAATGCAAATAGCAAATCAAATTAGAAAAGAAAAAAACAAAAGAAAAAGAAAAACCAATTTCATATACATAATGAGTGACAGCAGGGACTCTTCTGCTGGGACTTCCAAAGATCCGTTGATTATAATGTTCTGTTTACGAGCACTCCGGTGAATTACACAACTAAATTGTGGATTGATAATGTTCCGAAGGAAAGAAAAACAGCAAAAAAAAAAAAAGCAAAAAGATGCCCCTCCAGTTGATACAAACCAAACACTGCCGTAGACGTTGTGCGCTTAGAGGCAAAATGAAACTATGCAGAATATTTGAGTTATTAATACAGATACGACAACACAGTATTGTTCCATTGCGGCTCCTTCTCCACACCCTCGTCTTGCGTCGCTGCCACGAGCAGACAGAAACCTTTGGGAGACTCTGAAAGCTCTAATGACATCATCAACCACGTCGCACTACCCGCAGCGGTGCCATCCCGCCGTCCATTCGGCTGATTCAGCGCTTCTGCTGGGCTGATGTATAGCAGCTGTCGAGCACTACGCCCTCTTCATACCCACATTATCATTTCACTGCACCAGTGCAGCACACACACACACACACACACACGCGCGCACGCGCACACACGCACACACGCGTTTCAGAGTCGGCCTCGAGGAGGCTTGTTAAGATCTGTAATAATTATATCAATAAAACCCCGGTCCTGCCGTCTGATAAACAATGTGTTTCACATACGGCCATTAGCATTTTCCCAGTAAGGTTTAGCGCACACCGGTGCATGACATCATCCAGAGGAAGTCATTATATTGGATCAATATCGTACCATATTCCCCACAGATGAAGACCAGACACCGAGGGGCGCAGCAGCAGGATTGAGAGGAGAAACGACACTATCATACCTTTATTAAGTTATTGGATTACAGCCCAGCCAGAGGCCGATACCACGAGACCTGCAAGGGACACGTTCATACGATTATAGTCCAGCATCAGATAACGAAAGCCGCGCGGGACAGCTGCCTCGGAGTCTACCAGGTACCGGAAACCTCGTGATACAAATGCAGGGAGCCATATGGCGGCACTGTTGTTAATGGTGCTTTTCATTAGTCCGGCTGAGGGTCAATTCAAAAAGTAAAACTGGCTAAACTGAAAGTCTTACTGGAAGGTTCCTGGAAGGCAACGACTCACACGGTGCCGACTTCCTCCCAGTCAAGAGGAGTCAGCGAGAATCCACATTGTGCAGTAAAGCACGCGCGCACTTCTGTAAAAGGGAACAGGACACGTATGAGGACAGACTTTTGTCGGCCGGATCCATCTCATGTCCCTTCGCAAAACGCAATGAATATTGCTTTACACTTACTTACATTAAACACCACGGTGCAAGACAGAAAACAGCGGCTGCAAGGTGCCATTTTGAAGCAGGTTGAAATAATAATAGAGTGCTATTGATTGGGTCACGGTGCTGATCAGAAGGGGTTCAGTTAACGAAGGGTCAATATCCCTTCCTCTACTATAAAAACATTTAGATTAGGTTCTTTTAGATTAACCATATTTTTTATGTTTTAAAACGGGTTATAAATAAGTGTTCATTCAATACTGATGCCTCCATTTGACTTGCATATGAAAACAAGAGCAGCGGCGTGGCTGCTGCAGGTCTACATAACGACGGTGGGTATTAAGGCCTGTCGTCAGGCAGTCTGTTCTACGGGACTAAACCAGAACCTCCATCAGCCCAGACCCGGCTTTGCCGTAGACTTTGGCCTGCAGATGGTGCTCTGATTGGGGGGGTGGGGAGGTCTGCTCCTAACCGCTGCTCCTCCTCCTCCTCTGGACCAACAAGCCCCCCCAGGTAGAGCGCCGGTCTTTGACGAAAACGATATAGAGCAGCAAAACGGTGAAATCGCAAATTTCCGTGTCCATCTCATGGTGCCCCAAAAATACTTAAATTGACTCTGGAAACGGTCACTCAGAAGATACAATTGTGTTCAGTAAATCAACTTTCCAGCGCAAAAGTAGTAGAATCAACAAACAGTTATTTTCATTCTCTCCTTTCATGTTCTTGGAGCGAAGGCTGAAGTTAAAGGAAACACTTTGCCGACCAGAACACCCGACCCTGCTACAGTGACTCCGTTACTGCAAACCGCTGAAGCATTGGTCCAACATGAACGTAAAAAACGATTAGAGGAATTAAGAGTGAGATTGGGTGCACCGGAGCTAAAAACCTTTTCCACAAACTCTACTGCAAGTCGAAGGGTTTTTGAATGTTGTTAAATTAAATTTGATTGAAACCTCTGTAGCGGGGAACAATAGGGGCTGTCAAGCACATCCTCAGTTCCATATAGTAAAGTACTGCGGGAGGCACCCGTCTCCAATTGTGTCAAACAATGGCGGCGGTTAATTGGCAGAAAGCTGTGTTCGGAGCAGTCAAGATACTGATTGCACCCCCCCCCCTAGTCAATGGCGTTCCTCAGAACGTATCTCTGAAGACAGAAAGCAGGACTTCCTTTGAAAGCACAATGGCACAGTCCGTTAGGACTGCGGCCGTCTTCACGCGCCATTTTAAACACCCCCCCCTCAGGTCGCCCTCTTCCTCCCATTTGGCATCATAATCAGGACTTTACATTCTCATTCTCGCACTCGGCCCCGACAGGACAACTTCAGAGCCTGAGGGACGTGCTTGGGGAGACATAACGGCAGAACACTCGCTGATACCTGCAAAAGTTGATACCTGCGGTGTCTGAAGCCGAGGACGCAGTCACATGAAAAGGATTTTACGCTGCAAATAAGTTTGGGTGCAAGTGCATTCACCTCTATTGCACTTTAAAAATCCCTTGATACGATACTTAAAGCACTTTTATGAAGTAAAGGTGTGTGCGCGATATTCAAAAACATTTCTTACATCGTCGTGGCGCAGGGGTTAGAGAAGGTGTGCTGGGAAGCACAAGGTTGTTGGTTCGAGTCCAGGCTGCCCCATGTTCCATGTTGAAGTGTCCCTGAGCAAGACACCTAACCCCTATTTGCTCCCCGGGCAAAATGTGAAAAAGCCATGGGTTTAAAGTGTAATGTAAGTCGCTTTGGATAAAAGCGTCTGCTAAATGACCTGTAATGTAATGTAATGTACATTATCTGTGTACTCAACAGGAGAGTATAGACTAAAATCAGCTAATGAATAAAAAGGTTTACTTCTGTTTTGGGATTTTTATTATTTCTGCTAATGTACATTAAGATAGTTCCCAATGCATTTTGCTCAAAGTCAAGATATCATTTTTTTTTGTTCTGCTCCTCGTATGAAACCGAAATTGAATCTGCAAGTGCTTCCCTACAAAAAAGGCCACCGGCCGTATTGTTCAAACACTCAACTGTGTCGCATAGTTATAAAAGGGAAATTTGGGCCATAAAAGAAGCCATATTTTATACCGCGGTGCCATGTGAGGAGGCAGGATGGGGCCCGACAGAGAGAAGACGCATTGGGTTTTCAAGTTTGTGCGTGCAGACTCCCCAGATACCAGCGGGACAATGAGGCTTCTTATCGCAACAAGACCTCAGTATTTCAGCATGCTGTCAAATACACAACCAGAGGCTGCAGTGATGTGACAGACGCACACAGCTGGTCTTCTCCCTCTAAACCCGACACAAGCTGAACAACACACTGAAGTCTGCATTGTGAAAGAGAGCCGTCTGACGCCTCGCCTGTTTACCTTGGAACGGAGATGAGTGAAAGGTTCGCCCTTGGGCAGAAGGAAATAAAATACAACCGTAGGAAATCACAAAATGGTTGCAATGGTTGCAAAGAACAGAAAGCTGGAGAGCACACAGGAGGGCTCCGCTTTAAGGGAATTTTAACAAGCTGCAACTGCATTACACACACACACACACACACACACACGCACACACACGCACACACACACACGCACACACACACACGCACACACACACACCAGCCAATGCGGAGACAAGAGTAACGTGAGAGCCACGGTAACAATTTACTGATGATACAATTGTTACCATTTCAGGGAAAGCAACGTGTTACAGTGAAGTCCATGGGTGGACTTGTTGTGTAGTGGACGTTAAGCTGATGAAATGAAAATGAAACACGGTTGTGTTGTCCATATGTGAAGAGGTGCAGTCGCCTGTTGACACAGTGCAGCCACGAGCTTTATTATGGCTCATAATAACAAAATGGACCTCAGACATGAAGGATCTGCGCTGTGGGTCGAAATGAAGAGATCACACGATCAACATCCCGATCGATCCGTGTTAAATTCAGAAGGCGCTCTGTGACCTCCGATGTAAATGCATGCAAATGCAAGTCTATAGCATCCCAGACAACGAGGACGTGCAACAACAACAACAACAAAATAAAAATCCGATACCGGGAAACGCCTGATCACTTCTCTTAATCCACCGCGAACCGAGCGTAACAAAAGGCTGCGGGGGGGGGGGGGGGGGGGGAACTAAACAAAGGCAACGCTGCGTGGGGGCTCCGGCGCGCGCTGGGTGGACGGTCCCCGGGCCGGCGCATCCACGAGACGCACACGGCTTCTTATTGTCCTCGGGTGCGCGTGTGGGAGTCCGCTGCAGAGCGCGCCATTCGCTGGCATTAAATCAGACAGTTGCCATACCGTAAATCCACCCCCCCTCACCCCTAAACAAACAAACAACAGCACCCGGTCCCCGGGGGCTCCTGCAGCGGCGCAACGACCAACAGAAAGGGGCTCATTCTCACACATGCACATGCCGGCGGAGTCCAGACGCACCTCAGTCCGCCTCCAGTCGGGTTTAGTAAAGCGGAGACGGAGGACGAGCCGCGTCGAGCCAAACGTTCCTCCACGTTTTGCAGCGAACAGAAGCGAGCGGACACTCACTCACTCACCGCTGCGTTCGGGCCCGAATGACGCCGCGCTGCTGATCTCGTGGCCCCCGCTGAGCAGCTGTGTGTAGCGGTGCGTCACCGACTTCCGCGTTAGGATGAAGTCAACGAGGGGAAAAAAAGGAAAAAGGCGAGTGGAAATAATGAATTTAAAGGATAGGCGGCGCACGCATTGTTTGGAGGGGGGGGGGTGTGATGGGAATTATCATAATGATGCGGTATCAAGTGTTGATATTTAAAACTCTATTATTTAATGTTTCTGTACCCTGACCCTCAATTTCCCTACTTTGAATAAAATGTAGTTTAATGCTACTATTTTACCTAATTAAAACATAGGTACTCTGTAGGATGTATTTGCCGAAATGCAGCAAAGATCTGTGTTGCATTTAGCAACTAAAGAGACAAATGTGTTTGGCAGGACATGTAACTTATGCGAAAAAGAAAGAAAGAGTAACGAGAGAGAGGGAATAGCTGTTGGTCTCACGTTGCTGTCAGCTTGAGGTGTGTGTGTCCGCCAGTTAGCAGTTAGCTTAGCACAAAGAACAGCAAGATAAGACAGCCAGTCTGGCTCTGCCCGAAGGACCCACTCATTATTAGTACACCTTTATTCATTCGTGTATTAATACAGTACAAAAAACAAGGTGTCAAATAAACTGAGGGAGTTTACAAGTACTCATCTTTTGGCTAAAAAGTATTTTGACAAATAACCATGAATTGTCATTTTTGTTTCCATTTCTTCTCAGTTTTTGGACGCATTAGACAAACAGCGAGTGCCGATTTATGGTGATTAATTGCCTCTTCATGTGCAGCTACATTGTGTTTCAGTTGTCACGGACAGGCAAGTTTTTACTCCTGTACTCCTTTATGATAACTCTGACTGAAATGACCCAAAATGACGTGGTGATGATAACACATATTCTTTTTATCTTCAACACTACATTTAACATTCAATTTTGTGGAAATTCCATAACCGATATGTCATCAGTTAGCAGACTATTCTGGTTCGGTGGTCATTATTTCAGATCATGAATGGGCCCCAGTGTACAGTGATTCACACTACACTCGGAAAACTAAGAGTTCCCCACTCACAGCGCAGAGCGTTGGGCCGAAACTCACTTATCAAACTGGGGACTGTGTCCTCCGTCGACTCAAAGCCTCGGCTCTATCTCCGTGAGACCTGACATTGTGTTTGGGCTTATTACTGATGCACAGTGCGTCCACGCCGTCCTTGTGATGGGACAACGGAGCCTCTGTGCTCGGTCTGGACGAAGTGGGCCCCTCAGAAGTCAGTCTGCCAATTTGTCATGCATGCGTCTGTGCTTGGGAGAGATAAGGCTGCAGGCTGCAGGCCGTCTCGCTGCGTGGAATGGAGAGATCAGTGATGTGGGTTTTTCGTCGTGTTTTGGACGTGCAGAGAAGCAGGCAAGTGGAACGCCGCCGTGTTGGTGATACTGCAACAATCGTTTTCACAACATTTACCAGACTTAAGGATGCCCTCGCTTTTCAAAGTGTGAAGTTATTCTCAGCGTGTGTCCTTCCTCTTGTCTTACCTGAGTGAACCTGTCAAACCGGTAGTGTGGCATTTTGGAGCACATGTGAGGCCCTCATGAGCACAGAAACTGTTTACCAAAACAATGACGGTTCCGTGGAAGACAAATGTGTTTTGATCACAGACGAGGCACAGATTGCCTTTGAATACTTATAAATACTTGACAAAAAAGGACCAGCATATGAAGAAGCACTAAAATGTGAGAATATCTTCAGAGCCACTTGGGTACTTTTTGTTTGTCACATTCCTGCAGGTACTTGTGATGACTGTTCCTCTCCATGCAAACTTCAGAGATGAGTTTGCACATTTTGAATGTGTATATGTATGTGTCTGCATTTTGAGATCACAGCACCACAAATCTGAGTCTTTAGGCCTATTTTAGAGATTACTTAATTATAAACTTACAATGTCTTACATCTTTTTTTAAATCCTTTCCAATTTGGGAATATTAGTTAAAGTAAGCCCCAAAAATATTGTGGTTAAAAGAAAACAATTCAGTGAAAAGTATTCAGACTTGCTGCTGTATGGAGGAGTAGTTCCCCTACTCCATGTTGAGTTGCATTTTCCCAGCAGAGCTTCGGCTGCATATGGTGCACAGCCCAATTATCTTGGATCAAAGCCAGACAGCATGAAGGAGGGAAGTGAAGATGAAAACGCTGAGACGTGACTCAGGTCAGTTTGTCTGTTGCACAGGACGAGCGTCCAAAGTGAAAGCAAAAGTGTTTAATGAGCAGCGCCTCCACTTTTTGATTTGAGCCTTTCTGCTCAATGACTCACCAGCAAAGCAATAAAACATGTTTGTGTTTGGGATCACACAATGTGTTCTCATATGTGCATCACCGGCACTACTCTCCCATTAGTTTGTATTTTGCATTCGTCCACATTAAGAATCTACAACAAGCGTTGAGGTGATCTCGCAGACAAAATATTAATACAGTCCATTACTATTTGAAGATGTGGAGCAAAAGCCCCCGTGGGATGAATCCATCTGTCGACTGACCAATCGAAATCGTGTTTGTAACAGAGGGCGTCGACTCTTTGTGGTTCTTAGAACGCACAACCTGCTGGGGAAACGAAACCAGCAGACTGTATTCCAGTAAGACCAGCTTATCTCGAGATGGGGACTTTTATGAAGGAAGTTGTTTGTCAACTATATTTTCTACGTATTGGCGAGAATGAATGAGGGTTTCAACAGGTGCAAAAACAGTCAGCTCGTTGCTAAGAAACTAGCCGTAGGTCTGCATCACAACTCTTAATGCAACAGAAATGATTCTGTGACGACAAGCAGTTTCTCACATACTGGTCGTTAACACATGCACATACTCTGCACTTCTGCACTTTGCTATTTTGCACTGCTGGTTGGATGTTAAACTGCATTTCGTTGCCTCAGTACTTGTACCCTGTGCAATGACAATAAAGTTGAATCTAATCTAAAAAAAACAACAAAAAAAACACGGAGGACTATTAAAGGACAACGCAGCAGGACGTAAATGAGACAATTAGATGACTGACACACATGTATGTATGGAAAGAAACTTTATTAGAGCAAACTCCTGTAGATACTATAACAGCATTAAACGTTTTTGCAACAGCTGATCAATAAAAAAACTTACAAAAGATTTTTTTTATGGCAAGCATCTTACTTGTAGACATATCATAAATACCATAACCCTCCCTCTCCCATCCTAATACCGTTTACTCGATAGGATTACAGGATAAACAGATTACAACCGACACTCACACTTACACACACGTTGCATACTTAGTATTCTAAAAACCAACCGTGAATTAAATAAGTGTTATTCATTAATAAATATTAAGCATTTCATCAATGTGTGGGGGTGGACTGTTGTTTATTTTAAGAAAGATATCATTAGGGATGTCTTTATGTATGTGCCCATGTAAGAAAGACTTTAAGAGGTGAATAATAGAAAAATCTGAGTAACAACAACATACACACTTTATATGACAAACACAGAAATGTAAGCATCCTTCTCCCAAACAATAAGGACAGTTACAAGTATAAATATGATAAGCTCTAAAGTGCATCTGTCAAAGACTTGTCAAATGAAGTCATCAGCGGTCCTATCTTTTCGTTTTTTTTAAAAGGCAGACAAAACTAAAAATAGTTATGTCTGAACGTGCAGCAGTTATATTTAGCAGAAAACGACCTACATTACAAGCAGTGTTTTTGTTTGTTTTGCTTTTACGGAATGGAAAAAGAACTCTAACATAAAAAGGATAAACATCTTCACATTGTCGAAAATCTGTTCTTTCAGTCTACTCTTGTTAGTTCACACTTGGCTTTGCAGAATACTTTCTTAATTTTAAGCAAACTTGGCTGATATTAAAAAATTAAGATAAACGTAAAAAAATAAAAGCACACAGTGGTGAATAAGCTTCTGCTCTCAGCTGGCGTCGGAGGCTCTAGATCTTCGGCAGCTTGGGAGCGCTGATAAGTGGGTTGGTCTCTTGCAGTAATCTCCGCCCGGCACCCTTGTAGTCGAATGTGCAGTCGTGAGTCTCCGCGTAGCGGTGGCTGCAGCAGAAGTTGTGGCCGCACCTGAGACACGGGAACAAACAAATGTTTTGGCACCTATTTGAAGATCTAGAAACGCAAGACTTGACATGGTATGTTTAAGAGGACATACAAGTATTGGGTTTATCCAATCAGCCATCAAATCAGCAATCATAGAAATAGAGTCTCTGGGCTTCCTCTGCGTGAGTCAGTCCATTTGTAGAAAGAGCAACACTGCTCTTTCTATTAGATTCTATATGAACGCATTTCATGTACAAACACCAATGAGTGCACATCATAAATGACATTACTCAGTTTATTCCTGTGTTACACATTGTCGCGTCTGAGTCAGGAACGGGAGGCGACCCGAGTTCAAACTTCCAAGCTGCGAATAACTGGTGGCAGAACGAGCTGCGAACATGTTTCACTGGAGACACAGAGCGATGAGCTGAGAGACACAATGAGGGAAGATCACTTTCTACTAAAAAACGGCAGCGCCGAGGAGAAGAGTGCCGAACGGGTGGAGACGAGATGAGCAGCCGGGCTCTTACCTGCACTCGTAGCTGGTGGCCAGCCCAGTCTTCTTGCCACAGAGGAAGCAATGCTTTGAGCTCTTCTTCTTGCTGCCCGTGGGGGCCTTGACTGGAGGTAGGTGGTATGTCGGAGCGCCTGAGAATAGAACAAAACGTGCTTTTTATTACATACTTAATCTGCACACAGCTAGTTTGTGTGGCTCGGTTCGCTTCTGTGACGGATGTCACGTGGACTGTCTCTGGTGGCAAGAAAAGACACATGGAGATTTTTAGAAATCTTTTGTTAATTTTGCCTTCTATAAATTTTACACATTTAATTTGTTTAATTTAAATCGATCACAGTGATGACAGAGCCATGAAAGGTTGCATCAACACAACGGCACGAGGGAGGAAAATTGCATTTCTCTTTTCATGCCTTCAGCGCTTCTTACCAAGAATGTTTTTCGTCTTTTTAGCAGCTGTCAAAAGTGCAAAGCACTCAAACCTGTGAACTCAAACCCTGCAGCGCGGTCACAAATGCTAATGTGCTTATTAAACACGCCGGTCTGTACCGTTTCACTTTGTCTAAGTTTCTTTGTTGTAATTTCAATGCCCACAAGAAGAGTGTTTTCATTCATCAAGCATCAAGCCTGCTGTCATTTGCTTACATTTTCAGGCTTTGCGATCCGAACCATCACAAAGTGTTCTGTGCACTTTAATCTGCTACCACAGACATTCAAATACATTCAGAACCAGGACACATGATCACGCCAAGTGGACCTCACTTTAAATTGTATTGATATTAATCAAGAGTTGTTTTCTTCTAACCCTCCCCCCTAAACGGAGGATTATTATGTACAGCGTGCAGCAGTGTGGGGACATTATGCAGCTCACACAATAGCAACTTGTGTCACAAACTACTGTCGACGTCTTCATTGAAACTGACTGCAGTTCTGTCACTGATGACAGAGGTTGCCTCTAATGTTTCAGTGGCGCACAATGATGGGTTTGTTAAAACTGGTGTACCTGGAGTCTCTATGAATAATGCATCGGCTATACAGACCAAAGTGTGTTTAAGGTTACAACATTTTCCTTGTAAGTAATTCCCAATTTGTTTTACTGGAAACTCAATACAATCCATTTTTCCTATAATTAGTACCAAATTACAGTCACTGTCAGGAAACCGCTGGGAAATAATTGGGAAATGACTGATGTGTGAAATAATGCCTTCCTACAACAACTAGATGTTGGATTTCAATTAGGGACGTTCATACCATTTTCCTGACACAATACCAAATGGTCACAATAAAACTAAAATACTGAAAGGCTTCGTTTACATACTATGTGCAGACTTGCATTTAATTCATATTGCTGATATAAAATACCATTTAGAAAGCTGCACCCAATAAAAACATATGAGGGAAAATACAGGTCTGGTTCCCTAACTGCCAAATGCTACTATATCTGCTGATAACTGGCCACTGGATTTTATTCATCAGACAGAAGTAAAATGTCCTGATGGAGGAAATGGGGGATGTCAGATAAAGACCTCGGGGGTCTTGTGTGCTCTTCTCACACAGCGTGGTTACATGGATTCGAATAACTGGCTTAGTCGGACTGAAATCGAATTATCCGTTTCATGTAAACACCCTTATCCGACTACGATCCGACTAACACCCCTGGATAACTCGATCCGATCCAGTTGATAGTTCGACTATTGCGGCATGTAACGGTGAATCGCATAAGGAACTGGACTTTGCGTCTTTGCACATGCTTGAGATCCCGACGGCGTCTTCTCTCCGTTATAAAATCAGCCAATAGCGCCATTCGCATTCGCTGGGCTCCTATTAACTTCATGCAAAAATAGTAGAAGCATGTAGCTTCACCTTGCTCTCCGTTCGCCATCTTTCTCGTAATGTTGATGATGTTGGTTGTTGTTGGTGGTGAAGAGGTCAAGCGGAAATGGCTGTATCACAACTAGTTGTAATGAAATCAGCGCCACCTATCGTATCGGATATGACATGCTTTCGGCCAATGGTTCGATTTATTCACTGCCATGTATATTGGGATAATAGCACCTCCCCCCGAAAGATAGCATAGTCCGACTAAGCAAAGATTCAAATTATACCATCATGTAAACACACTGACAGAGGAGGGATGACTCACTTTTCTGCACAACAACCATAACAACGTAGTCAAGACAAGAACATGGTGGATTTAAGACTGATTGTTCCTGAATGTCCTCCCGACGCGAAGGATTCCCGTATGATCTGGTCATCCAGCTGGGCGAAAGAGAGGAAGACGTGTTGGTGGGCGGAGCCGGTTAAAGCAGCGAGTCATTCAGAAAGTGAATCTTTTGTGAATGACTCGCATGGAGGCGTGAACACCAGAGTTGTTTGATGGGTGGAATCTATTTAGAAAAGTAATTTCTCTAGAGATTACAGACACCACTCACTAGTCTTTCTGAAAACGCAGCTAAAGGAAGACTAACTTATGATTCATTGATGTGTGGTTGTTAGTCGGGCTGCTGAATGTCGATTCTTCGAGCATCATCAACAGGTTCTCAGCCGTTGGGAAACACCAGACATCATTTCTAATTATTAGAGGAAAATAGGAATACATTGACGCAATACATTACGTATCCTTATTTCTTACTGCAGTGAAAGCATTCGAGTGGTCTACATAAACAAGCGCCCTTGTGTGTAGGCCTGCCGCCCTTCGGATGTTTGTGCTGCTTCTGCAGTTGAAGGAAGAATGAATATTTAAAACCTCGGCTAGGCTTTATTGTAGAGTGCACACAACACGCACTGAAGGACTTCACAGCTTCCCCTCTGCATGCCAACGCACCTCTCGAGAACAGCAGCTAAAACCACTGGCTCAAACGTCCACAATTCAAATGTGCAATCTCACACAACTACAATGCAAAGCTCTTCATAGGCTTGTACTTTAGCAAAAAAAATAGGGCCTTTTCAGAGGGTTTTTCTTTTTTTGAAACAATGATAGAACTGTTGAGTCACTGCAGTGTTTTGCAGCCACTCTACAAGTGAAGAAGCACCGCATGCGGCTGGATTTTCTCCCAGTGAAGCAAGAGCTTTGAAAATCCCACATTCAGAGACTGTTATCAAAGAGGCCCGAGAAGTCTTTCCTCCGAGGGAAAAGCAACAGTCATCTGCTTAATGAGCGTTGACATTAAGAGTGAGGAAGTCCCGTTCCCTGCCGTCAGTTATCTGTCGAAAACTCTAAATGTATTGAAAAAAAGATGTTATCCATTGTAATATTTGTCATAGCCATTGTAATTAAACAGTTGCAGCACAAAACTATTTTCTTTCCTGCTGTCTGGCTCACACATGAATCGTGTTAAGGGAAACCCTCATGAAAGTCAAAGGTGACATTCAGTCTCATGATTTGAGTGGATTCTTTTTCACCACCCACACCCACAATCACGAAAAGATATTGAATGACAATCACAAACACCTTTTGATAGGTCATATTATCATAAATATGATTAAAAAACAGAAATGCAATTACCTATTCTGCCAAATGATGTCATGACTCCCCCAGCTGAGGAAAGAGGGGCGGTGGCCTAAGAAAATAACAAAGAGGAAATAATCTTAGAGCAAATCAATATAAACACAATATTAGATGGATAAAAAGTGAAGCGCACGTAGTTAGATGGACTCCATGATTAATGTCTTGAATACAAGCTGTTTTATATCATTTATGACTAAAAATTGCATTTCTCCTTATGTATTTAACTTATTAAAAAGGCTGGTTAATGCATTAAAATCCATTTCACAATGTAACAATTGAGCATAAAGTACCTCAACGTGTCAGGTGGATTCATCAACTACAACAGTTTGATGAAATATTTAAACTGAGAAGGAAAGTTTTGATATTTTATTTTCATCATCAGATATTGTGCTTTGCTCTAGGCCTAGAAAGATAATCACACATGGTGGCAAAACACATTGTGAGCTCATGACTGAAAATTCTCTTCTGATTGGCCGAGCAGTTGAATCCTGGGGAATTTCAAAAGCACAATGTATGCAGTTTCCTTCATCCGTTTGGTTTAATACAACAATAAAAAAAGCACTCTGATGAAGCTCACAAGGAATATTACATCTAAACATTTAGCATAAATAATACAAAATGAATAAAAGCGAATCCACAGATCCAATCTGGGCAGAAAGCACCAACGTCTCCCTGACTCACCGTGTAAGAGGCTGCTGCTCGCTGCAGCGGGGACATTTGCCTTATCAGGTTGTGCTGGAGGAGCCTGTTGGTCGGGATGGACGGCAGCCGGGAGCTGAGGCTGCCCGGTCCTGAGGCGCCGTAGGGGGGCGATGCCGGCGTGAGCCCCAGGACCTCTCCCAGGCCGTCCCTGCTGTGGTCGCCGTCTGCAGCCCGCGTGGAGTGAGACGCCAGGAGGTCAGAGTGTTTCAGGGACCCGACTGGCTCCTTCCAGGCCTGGTTTGCCATCTGAGCAATGCCTCTCGCTTCACTCTTGGAGATGAGCCCCGGTCTCTTGCCAGGTGACTCCACTTTAACACCGCGAGTGCCCAGCGGATGAGTCGACGCGGTGGCGGGGGGGTGATTGGATGCGCCGCCCGGCTTTACTTGTGCTTGAAGGTCGGGCTGTAAGCAGGAGAGAGTGGAATCAAAAGCCAGAGGCAGCGGCCCAGTCGAAGTCGGTGGTGAGGGGGAGCGCATATAAAATGGTGTGCCGAGGTGTGAACCATCGCTGGTGAGAGCATCGCTCGTCCCAAGGGTCCAGGTACCGAGAGGGGACGCAGAGACGGGGAACTGCTGCTGAGCCCCGACCCCGAGCGACCGCCGACTTTCCGGCTGGGCGGACACATCTAGACTCAGGGGGTCCAACAGTTCCCCAAACGGAGTTCCAGGTTGCACCGGCGCCATCAGCCCGGCAGCTTCCTCCAACAAACTCGGCCCGCCGGGCTCCCCGGCCGGCTCGGCCTGGTCGAAGCTCGCTTCAGGTGGACCCCTGATACACAGCGGCGGGAGCTGAGGGTACACGCAGTCCCGCATCAACCTGGTGCAGCCGATGTCCAACCGGGACACTTTGGGAGGGGGCCGGATCTTAGCAAAGGAGGGGCATGTCTCCCAGGGCTCCTCTTCCCGAAGCATGTAACAAGAAGGCGACGGCAAGGAGGGAGGGGCTCGCCTCGAGGCAGAAAAGTGAGCGGAGGTCGCAGCAGCGGAGAGCGAGAAGGGGTCCACGGACTCGTGGTCTGCGATAGGAGGTAGTTGTGCGTTTGACGGCCAAGGCTGGTTCATCTGGGAGAGCGAACGGAAGAGGCGATGGTGGTGTCGTGTGCTGCTGGTCGCTCCGAGGGAGCCAACGCAGGGATGCGGGTTGACGGAGGGCCGCGGTTTCACCTTCGCTGACTTCTTCGGCTGGAGGACACAGACACATTTTGTCCTCTTAGATGTACTGCACATTTAGTTGTATTCCCAACACTCCCTCCCCCGGTGTAAAACCGTACAATCATAGTGGTCATTTTACCACTTTATGCTTCTTGTAAAAATGAGGAAAAAATCATTACGCCACCGTACAGTTGAATGTATTGAAGAGCTCCATTGTCTTTGAAAAACACGCTAATCAAATTTGGTGCAGCACATTAGCAGAATGCAAAACGGATGCAAGCGTACATTTTTAATCAATTAAGAAAGGCAGGATTCTGTGTGCTGCAAGTATTTGACGTACCTTGGTTCATTATTTTATTGACGAAAACATCATAAAAATTAAACAGCTGGAGGATGGACTACTAATGTCGTTCACAAGGTGCTTTCATTCAAAAACAAGGTGAAAAGAGGCCACATTTGCCCTCTGTGATAGAAAGTACAGTCTGTAATGCCAACAGCTTCCAACCTTCTTGCTGAGGTTCATGTCCTCCATCTTGGCTTTGAGTAGCTTCATTTTGTTCATGGTGATGGAGTTCTCCAGGCTTTGCTGTGTAGCTGCAGAACTCTCTCCATCTTCCTCCTCCTCCTCCTCTTCTGCATACACATTGCACACCGAGCCGCCACTGGAAAATACGAGAAGCAAAAACACCCTTCCTATCAGGGGCCGTACGGCGCTGTCGGCAGTCTCCTCAGCGCTCACTGGACTAAGCTGCCACAACTACAACGGAGTAAGTAATCAATGTTAAGAACAACTCCCCACTGGCCTCATAAATATTTCGATCATTACATGTATTTGCACTTCTTTCTTGCAACCTAATGCACGAGCCTCTCTGATTTTCTGATATTCGGTTTGTTAAATAAGTATTAGTCAAATTCCTTTTATTGTATGGAATGCCGTTTTAGTCAAAATTAAATAAATGAATAAATACGTAAATACATGAAATATGCATTTCAAATACATCATGAAATAAAAGAGGCAATAAATACACACATTTCATAATGCCACTTTTCAATTCCAGAGTCTTTTATTTCATAATGCCGTTTTTCATTTCCAGAGACTTATTTCATAATGCCGTTTTACATTTCAAGTTCTTATATGCAAATCAGGGGGCGTGGCTACATCTAACATTCAGAACAGACAACAGAGCCGTGTGCAAAAGAAGGCTGGCTAAGGGACGTGAGATTAGCGCTGGTACTACAAGCACAGGTGCTGGACGCCCACCTCTGGATATTCCTGGATATTGGATTTCTCGGGTTGACAACACAAAGTTGTAACAGCGCTAATGTTGACTTCTTCAACTTGGACCTCTTCCACACGCACGCGGTGCTCAATCAGTCTTAAACAATTTAAAACTTCGTCGTCTATGTATACATCTTGAAGAGCACTTATCCAGTATTTCCAAAAAACCCTCAATATATGTCAAAATCGTATCTGCAGAAAACCCATGTTGATCGATTTGATCTGCTAATGCTAGCATGCTACCTCGGAGCCCACCGGTCCCTTAGCCAGCCTTCTTTTGCACACGGGTCTGTTGTCTGTTCTGAATGTTAGATGTAGCCACGCCCCCTGATTTGCATATAAGAACGTGAAATGTAAAACGGCATTATGAAATAAGACTCTGGAAATGAAAAGTGGCATTATGAAATAAAAGACTCTGGAAATGAAAAGTGGCATTATGAAATAAAAGTACCATGAAATAATTAAATGTATTTAATATTTATGTATTTATTGCCTCATTTATTTATTTCATGATGTATTTCAAATGCATATTTCATGTATTTATTCGTTTATTTAATTTGAACTAAAATGGCATTCCATATTATTGTGCATAGTTTTATTTGGACATTTAATGATATTGTGGCAGCATTGTTTGTGCCATTTTGGTTCTGTACCATATTTGAGTCGTGCGGTGTCGGGTGTAGCAATGGGGGTAAATGCTTCGCCGCAGTTTGGTTTAGTGAATGGAAGGAGACTGTGAGAGGGAGTCTTATTTTTAGTTTATTGCTAAATAGGCTGTTGTCATCTTTTGACAACTCATTTAGTCCTCCAGAGAAAGTATATGTTTAAGCGTTTTGTATGTGTGCTGTCCAGCACAATATAGGTTTAATTTCAATCATAAAACAACGGATCTTCACCTACAGATATAAGAACTGGGCTTTAAGACGGCAGGGAGAATTTGATAATGTGCCAACCTCATGGATTCAGACAGAGGGGTCAGGGTGCCGTCTCCCCTGTCGACGACTCGGAAGAAGTTTAACTGGTCATTTTCTCGGTAGACCACAAACGTGACCTGCTTGTTGGCCAGGCTTTTCTCCCAGCCCTCCTCCTTTGTGCCCTCCATCAGGTCAGTAACATCTTTGATAGGATCATCGATGGTTACTAAAGAGGAGAGAGTGGGGTTCAGCTGTCAAAAGAACGGAAAACCGCACATTTCATTTCCTTATGAAACAGAGCATTTGAACAACAAACGTTTGATAAAAGACAAGAGCACTCATGTGCAGTCCTTTGGGTCTTTTACTTACCTCTCCTGGTGTTAATTGGCCCTCCCCTCATAGCCAAGACCAGTTTCAATGTGCAGCCCTCTGCAATACTGCAAACACAGACAGACTGATGATCAATGAAGGACAACACACGGAGAGCATTGTAAACATTCCATGTGTCCGCCAATGTGATAGAAAAGCAGGAGATAACAGTACATTTCTACATTAAGGGTCTTTACTGAAGCAGAGGGGAGATGCTCCAATGTAACGTTTATAGCACTCACAGCATCTGGATGATTTCCAGAAGAACTTTAGTGCATGACCTGTAATTCCACTGGAACACTTTTATCTGATGAGCAGACGTTTCATGCCTACTGTACCTTCCAAGAATTAAAAAAACATGCTGCGGCGTAAGAGGCCGGTCCAGCAAGATCTCACCACAGGCTGCTTATGTGTTTCTTGTTCTTCTGAGTTTGTATCCCTACGGTTGAATGCACTTATTGCAAGTCGCTTTGGATAAAAGCGTCAGCGAAATGACATGTAATGTAAAATTAAGTGACAAGTACCAACAACATCATCACAATTTGCGGCCAGCAGAGCCCCGGAGGGTGAGGTCTGCATCATGTCAACTGACAAGAGTGGCAGGACGAGCTCTCCGACTCGTGTGACCGGTGTGTCCCCTTTGTCATGCGCCTCAATATCTCCGGCTCATTTATAAAATGTCAAATTCAATTAAGACAGAGTCACAACCAAAGTGCACATGTAAATTACTCTTACGGCGGGCCAATTCCAACACATTGCTAGTAATTGGTAGAACACGCTGGTCGTCTGTGTGAGTGCACTGCAGAAGACAAAGGGGCGACAGGAATAGATTTACCCGTAGTCGTGAAGACAGTTCTCATCCTCCAGCTCCAAATTGTTCCAGATAAGGTGTTGCTGGGCAACAGGGATACCTTACAGACAGTCAGAGGGAGTAGAATGCAGAGAATAACCAGCGTTGACAAGGACCGGTTCATATTTTATAGACTAAGTTCACACATATGACAAAAGGGCAAGATGGGAATGCTGCCAACAGAAGCAGCCGCACCACACTAAAGATGATTCATGTCTGCCCCCTAAAGACAGAACTATGTTATTGCTGAAAACTGGCAAAGGACCAAACAGTAGCATTAATAATAGTGCACTCTTACTACTTGTTGAGGTGATAATATCTCCCCATAAAGACAACTTATCTTGCAGCTAAACTTAAAACACAAGGTTGGTTGGACATTCAATTCAAAATGAAAGAGTGTGTCCAAACGTGACTGGTACTGTGTGGCTGCATCCTAATAAAAATACTGCGGTTGACAGCCTAAATAATACAAATGGCTTCTCAAAAGTATGTGCAGTATATTCATTGTGAAGAAGCTCACATGGTGAACTCGCTGACCCGACGCTGGAGGTGAGCCAGTGTCAGAGGAGGAGAAGTGTTATTTTCATTGCCGAATGGGTTTCTCTAACACACTTTGGCTGGCTGACCTCCACACACACACACACACACACACACACACACACACACACACACACACACACACACACACACACACACACACACACACACACACACACACACACACACACACACACACACACACACACACACACACACACACACACACACACACACCACTAAAACTGAAAACAGCAGAAAAGAAAGAAGATATGAAAAATATTCTTCATATAAAAAATTAAAAAAATACGAAGGGCAGCCGAGGTCAAAATGAATGAAAAAAACTGACAGATACTTAAATCAGAAGAAGATGGAGGTTAACCAGTTTTCTTCTCATTAATTTGACATTTAAAAAGGTATGCCTACCAATTAAGTCCACACCACAGACAATATAAAACTTTTAGTAGATACAGTTGTGCAGTTATACATAAACTAACAACTCCTCATGAACCCAGTCTAGCAGATAATTGATACAGCTTGCAGGCTCAATCACTGCAATATGACTTATTCAGTAGGGACACTATTCCTTAACAGCAGACTAAAGCATGCAAAGTATACATGTGTGTGCTTTGTACCTTCCAGCCTCTGAATCTTTGCCTTGACTGAAATGACAGCCTCGAAGGGCAACACACGCAGCTCAAAACAGGTCCCTGTCAGGGTCTCTATGAAGAGCTCCATAGTGTCATAGAACGGGAGCTTATGGTGCAACGCTCCCGCGCTGTCATCATTACAGAACGGCGGCTTCTTCCTGTCGGTCATCCTGTAAGGTCGGGCGAGGAACTTCAGGGACGTGCTTAAATGGAACGGCTGGCCCAAGATGAGGGAGAGAGGGACAAGCACTGCTCTCTAGCCTCACAACCGTCACACATCATGCAGCATGACCACAGCTGGGAGTAGAAACAAAGGAGGGTATGATCATCACAACTTTAATTTCTGATTAGTTAAAAAACACTCCTGTGGCAGTATTTTTTGACCAACGTATCAACTGCACTTTTAAGGCAGACAGGAATATATATTTGTATAGGTGGACAAAATAAATGTATGTGAAGTGTTGCCTGACTGGGGGATGTTCGCATCATGAATAACATAATTGAGGATTGCACTTGATATGGTAAACCAGTGGTATGGTATAAAAACTGACAGCACAACCAAAACCGTGCAATTATTTTAGAAGGAAAGACAGTGACAGCAGACCTGTGCAGACACCTCTTGAAATATTTAGTGCAGCAGTGGAGTAAGTCCCTGGCCAAAATGCAAGGGGATCAGGTGTGCTACATAAGCCGCGGTATGAAGTGTCCTGTGCCGGATCGCAGCCTCTGACTGATCACGTCTTGTGCCACTTGACTCAACATCTTGCAAAATGTCATCTGCATGAAGCTGACAGGTCAACCATGCTTTTGTTTAAAAGAGCCACGTGGAGTTCTTCGAAAATGTTAAAGTCAACCATAGCGGGTGCATGCCCTTCTACATAGCAATATATTCCATTGTCCCCCTTTGTGTTTCGGGGCTTCAATCGAACACGCGCTGTGCTCCAGAGACACAACACACTGACCCTTGCAATTGAGACGAGTCCACTTCACTGGGGACGCAACTGTGGCCTTACCGGGTCTCACGGTGGCGGTTAAGTCCACAGGTGAATAACCATTAAAGATGAACGGGCTCGCGGATCGATAATATTAGCATAACAGGCCCGGGGTGTATTCACAGAGAGACGTGTTGTCGACGGGAGTCATCGCGTGAAGAAAGAAAAATAAGACGCCTATGTTGTCGTTTGACGGGCGACGGCGTAACGTCGTGCGGATTAAACGTTAACCGACGGTGGTTGACCACAGCAGCGCGGTAACGTCAGAAGCCACAGAGCAAGTCAGATAACGTTACATGAGGAGAAACTGGGTCGACGTTAGCAACTCGCGTAAACACAACAGCAGCTAACGTTCGCAAAGAAAGGTGACCACGAGTCGTATTTTTTTAACCTTACTTTTTACTATGTAGTGTAAATTCCTGGTTGACGTCGGTATTTTCTGATCAAAACCCGCTCACCAGTAGCTCCCTTCTCAGATAACACGGTCGTAAAAAACGCCGCTACTGTTAGCTTCGGTTGCCATGTTAGCCAACAAGTCAAACAATGGCTAACCTCTCAGCGGTGAGCTAGCTGGGTGCTAGGCTACATCAGTCGGCTTCGGTCCGGTGTAGCGGTAACTCTCGACCGTGACGGGCGGCACTTCATCCCGGTGACCCTAAAAACCGCGAACGAAACGTAGTAGACTGTTGACCGCTGTCGGTGGCCGTGGTCCGCTGGTGGGCGACACCATCGTACCTGTCGAAAGCGGTTGAACAACACCTTTGTGATTTAATTTGATTGACAGACAAAGGAACCAACTGGCACCACAGATGGGGAAGTGGGCGGAACAGGAAATGATCAGTTCGTTAAAATCATATGGTTAAAACCGTGGGTCAAAGGCGGACACTGTCACATCCTCCAAAATCTGGAATGAAGAAATAAAAATATATTTTTCTACCAATGTCGTCGTTATAGTTGGTAATTATCACGGTTTAAAACACCATTTGAACGACTCGCTGTACATCGGTTAATACATCTTTGGCTGAGGATGATTGTCTCGGTCCCTTTTAAATGTTAATACACTCAAACAGTTAATTTGTTTTCCTTTTTTAATATTGACCTCATAACCCCAATGATCCAAAATATATACAGGAATAGTGTAAACGTTAAATATAATTCTCAAGTTTAGTCGGCTCCCTGCCCCATTCAAACTGAACAATATTGATAAGTAATAATAATAACAAGTCCGGAAAGAAACAACACAAGTGATCACACTCATTTCAGATAGAAAATATTTATTTTTAGTTATTAAAAATGTCCATTTTCATCACAGGCAAAGTTAAGAAATTGGTCAATTTCTTTTCAATAAAAACATTGTCAAAATGCCTAACAGTAAGTACACTAATTTCTTATAGCTATATGGTGCAAATCCAAAAACATATAATCTCAACATGGAAAAGCCAAATGATAGACATTTAAAACAAATTACTGTTAATTTCTGCATGCTTTGAGACAAAGCATATGGTAGCCGTTGCTGATAAAGTGCTAATATGTATTATAAAGGTGAACAGTACATTGTAACTGTTACATAATATGATCTGAACTGAGATGATTTTGGAAGTGCTGTCAGAAGATGCTTGTAATAATTTGCATTTTAAAATCTATATCTGGCAAAAATAAGCCCCAGTATTTATAAGATTTCAAATTAATAAATAATCAACAGTGTTTCCGATCTCCAATCTTACAGCCTCCAAATGGCAAAAGAAATGAATCCATAATTATACAAGTCTTGCGAATCAGAAACAACAGTTCAGTTCCCACCGAGAGCATTAAGTGGATCTTCAAATGTGTTGCTTGGATCCGCAGCCGTACTGGTCTCCTGAGGAAGTGGGGTTTTCTTTGACTTTTGGGGAGCCTTCGTGACTGGTTTTACGATGCTGGGTGCAAAGATGTCATCTTTAAAGAATAAAGACATGGACAAAACATCCAGTTAAACACAGATTTAAAAAATAAAAAAGGACAAAATTGCAAAAAACATGAATGCTGGCATGCTTACCCATGTCATCATCAAATATTGACTTGGTCTCTACTTTCGTCTTGGACTTCTGTTTTGGTATCAAAGTGTCCGTCAGATCAGCGAAAATGTCTATGTTGTCATCGAACAAGCTGGCATCAAGGGTCTTCTCTTTGTGCTTCTTGAGAACTTTAGGCACCGTGGAAACTTCATCCTGAAAACAGCAATTTGGCAAATATTCAAGACATGAAACATTTCAAACTTTATTTCAAACTCAAGGTCTACATATTCCGATGATGGCAAAGAAATTACCAAAAATAAAAGATACCTGGAAGATGTTCTCCTTTGAAAAACTACTGCTGCTTTTGATTCCTTTACTACCCGTGGAGGTGTGAGCGGAGCTGTTGCTCACTCCAAAGATGTCCTCATCGTCGTCCTCTTCCTCCAAAAAGGACGTGGCCACGGCTTTTTTTTTTGCTGACCTGGGTTTGACCTTCTGGAAAAGGTCACCCGTGTTGGCATCAAAAATGGATGGGAGAGTGCTTTTGTCTCCGTCTGTCTTCACTCCCACCCCACCGCTGGCCTGAGGTTGCGTCGTCTTGGCGGAGGGCGTGTTAGTGACTGAAGTGGCCCCAAACAGACTGTCAGAGGCAAAAATGTCCTCCTCACCAGGAGACGGAAGCACTTTGGTACTGCTGCTGTCTTTCTTTCCGCCGTTTGTGGACACGGGCAGCTTCGGTACCGGCGCCGTGGAGACTTCAGAGAGGGATGGAGGTGAAGGAGAAGGCGAGGAGGCGGGCGGGCGAGCGGGTTCAGCCAAGCTCGGTAATATCGGACCGGCCTGTGTCTGGCTGGATTTATCTGGCGGAGGGAATGCTAAAGCAGGCAGGCTCGGATTGGGCCCTGGAACGTCTCCACCCTCGGCCACTCCTTTATCCAGTAAAGCTCTTTGGGCTGCTTGCTGCCTCGCAGCTCTGGACTGGGGTCTCCTCTGAACAGAACCTTTGGCACGACTCTGCATGACAGAAGAGTTGAGCTCGAAATATCAATATCCAAGCAAACAAAAAGCAACTAAAAGATTTTCTCCTCAAGGGATTAAAAACCCACCTTGTGCGCGCTCTGCAATGTTGTAACCTGAATCGGGTCGTTGAAATTCAACCCTCCCTCGAGGTCAGTTTGGGCTCCTGTAGGAGTTGTGGCAGGGCCGGGGCTCAGGCTGGAGTTGGAAACCTTAGAGGAGGAACTAGGAGCTGTGCCGGGGAAAGCACCAGGGAGCAACGCGGCGGGGTTGATCATCAGATTGGCCTGAATGACAACATCAGACACGTCAACACAATAATCTGTCACGGCGAAAGAGAGACAATGGACCCTGAACAGTTAAGACTATGTAGACAGACGTTCCCATCGAACTACACATTCACAACTGCTCTCTTTTCAGTTTAACGCATTGGTTTGAAGAATAAGAAAAAGAAGAAAAAAAACAAGACGGTGGATGGCAATGAGGCAAGAGCAAGGTGTAAAGAAACTGATAAGACTGAAAGAAAGTGAAAACATTTCCAGCTTGAATCCAAAAAGATCTTCATTCTTGTGGTCATGCAGCTGTATCATAGCAAAGCTTTTACGTATGAACACGAGGAAGCCCCAAAAGAAGACACCTTTAAAGTGAAATAGTGTAAGAGAAAAAAAAGAAGACACACAGGAATCAAAGTGAAATGTCAGGAATGGAGCTTTTTGTTTAAATAAAACCAAAAACATTACTTGAAGTTTCCCAATCCTTGATGAGGAATCTTTAGGTTTTACAGGGTTTGGTGCAGGCTTCTGTGTGGTGAGATTACGGCAGTTTCAGAATTGAATCCAATAGAGGCATTTCTCGACACAACACTGTTAAAAAGGTTTTTAAAAGAAAAGCACGTAACATAGGCAAAAATGAACTGTATATTAAAACCACGTGGACAAATAAGTAAATGTGTTTATGGCTCAAAGAAAACGAAATGGCGCATGATACGAGTATTCGCTTGCAGTAGACTCACCTGAATCTCGGTTGCAGCTTCGGGACTTGCGAGTGGCGCTCTGTCATCAGGTCTACTGGGCTTCTCCGCTACTTTCTGACAACAAACATGAAAGACAATTTAACGTCCTGCTGATGATTAGAAATTGTGTGGTTCAGTTCGATGGCGATTTATGCAGCTGGTGTAATATGCAATGTTAGGGAAGCAGGAATCTAGTATCATTTGAATTGTTACAAACAAATCAAATTGCTACCGGAGGAGGAGTCTTCGTCTTGACGGAGCCGAACAGGTCGTCCTCATCGTCTTCTGCGAACAGACTTGTTGTCGCTGGCTTCTCGGAGCTCAGCTTAGAGCTCTGAAAAGTAAACAGTCGTGTATTGTTAGCATCTTGTAAAAGTCATCTGCTTCTGCTCTAGTAAACTAAAAAAAACGCCACATTATGAAGTATCCAGTAGAGTTAAACATTACAAACGGATCAGAATATCTAACACCCTGACCTCAGCTTTCCCCGAGGGGGCAAACAGGTCAACATCTGGGTCGTTGTCCTTCTGCTGCGTCTGACTGAACAGCAGCTCCTCATCCTGGAACACACCTGTGCTTGTCGTCTGTGGCCGATCCTCTGCGAGCTGAAAATAAAAGACACGTTTTACACCTTCACCGCAGACAAAAACGCACAACGAATGCAACATTTGCATTCGTGCGGTTCTCACATTCACCGCATGAATCAGACAAACCTTTTGAGTGCTGCTCGATGCGGGTTTACTGGGTGTGAATATTGGCTCATTCCAATCGGATTCATCTTCCTCTTCATCATCGAACAGACTAACAGCGTTTGTTTTGACTTTCTCCTCCTTCTTGACATTGGGCGGTGGGTCGTCTTCAGAAAGGAGGCCGTCTTCATCCAACGGGGTCTTTGTCTGCCTGCTGGCCAGAACGTCAATGCCGCCGAAAAGACTGAACCCCCCGGCAGGCTTCTTTTTACTCTCGCCGATGTCTGTCGAGGGCGCCGATGGGTGCGGCTCAGGGGTCTTCTGTGCTGAAGGCTTTTCTTCTGACTCCTCCAACAGGGAGGACGACTGAGAGGCCTAAGAATACAGGTACTGTATGTTAATTTCATCCCAGTTTCGGTTTAATTGGTGCTGTTGTGAATGAGCCAATTATTTCAGCCCTTATACCTTAAACTTTCTAAAGCCCTTGCATTCTTTTTTTTTTAATTCCAAAAACTAAATGATAAGCGCACTCACTTTAGCCGCTGAGGCTGCGGTGTTTGTGTTGAGAGCAGGTTTGATGCCAGAGAGGGATCCCGTATCTGCATCGTCGTCACCCTCATCTTCAAACAACAGGGCGACCCTCTGAGGTTTCCACTGGCTGTGTGAAGAGCGACACAGTGAGAGGATGGGTACGAATTCTGAGCAATACAATGAATAAATATATATATTCAAACTGGGGTTGACAGGATTTTAATACAATTGAAAAAGTGAGCCGGTTTGCTTTTGCACTGATCCTCCTGACGAGTGTGAATACCTTGACTCTGTCGCTGGAGCAAACAGGTCGTCCTCGTCATCATTGTCAAAGAGGCTGCTTTTGTGAGAGATTTTGGCAGCGATGAGACCAGAGGGAGCGCTGACGCTGGTCTTCATCCCTCCTGCCTTTACTTCTGACTTCCCCGCACTATTTATAGAACTCACCCACTGGTCCTGTCATTGAAATGTTCAAGAATAATGTTGTAGCACATTATAGGCACCGTGGCATCCTGGTATGCAGCAGTAGAGTTTGTGTAGCCTCGTACCTCATCATCACTGAAGAGGGAGCTGGACACGGCTCTGCTGGGTTGCGGTGTGGAGGCTTTTGTCTGATGAGGTTTTGCTTTGGACTTTGTAGCGGAAGCAAACAGGTCCTGCGAGGTGTGAAGAACCAAATTAATATACTCGCATCAAAGCGGAAGCTAATTAAGTTTTGCCCACGTGTGGGACTAATCAGTTTATTATTCTCACCTCTTCTTCCTCGTCATCAAATAATGACAGAGGCGCCTTGCTGGTTTTGCCCTGGCTTGTAGGCTCAGGCTTAGACTGGCTCTTAATGGGAGATCCCTATGGACGGCAAATACACAGTGTAATTAAGTGTATCTCTTCTGTTATCACTTCCTTTCTAGTGAAGTGAAGGGAGTCGTACCTGTGTGTCTTCATCATCAGAGAAGAGGACTCTCATTTGAGGCTTCTGGGTCTGCTTCACAGCAGCCTTAGTATGATCTGGAGCCGGTCCATTCTATATGCATAACATGAAGATGAACATTTAATATGAATAGTTTTCTAAATCATAACGTTCTTTCTACAAATACAAGATTTAGTCTTGAAAGGAACGCTGAAGAAAGAGAACTGAACTATATAGAGTAAAAGCCAGAAGTCCACTAAAACTAAATCAAATGTGACCTTTTCTCAGTCTGCACTTGACTACGGCACTCAATATACTGACCTCAGCTAGCGCTGCTCATTTAATGCCACCCATGCCTGATAAATTACCGTGCGAGTCAATGTAGACAGGACCTTCAAAAGTGGCATATTGCTTGTGGAAGCACCAGAGTATATTGTTAAAAACAGTATTCTGACCTCCATAGATTTCTCAGACGCTTCGCTGGGAGTCGGCTGACATTTCTTCAGGCTCTCATTGAGCAAGCTTTGCGTCCCTGGTCCAAACATAGAGATTGCGCCTGCTGGCATCTAAACATAACGATGGGGAAAAAAACATAATTTACATCCACCAAACAATGTGTGATTCATTAAAACTATAATTATGTCATTATGTTCAACCACATGGAGACACTTGAATGTTGATTTTTACCTTTTTCTCAGGTGGTTTAACCTGCTCCTCCACTAACTCCTTCTTGCTTTGTGCCGGCGTCCGAGCAATGTACTTCTCACCGAATATGTCGCCATCGTCTTCGTCGAAAAGATCAATAGCTTTCTTAGGTGTCTTGTGTCCAGCTGAACGAGAGGGGGGGTTGAGAGTGAGAATCCCACCAGAACCCAGACTACCGCACTGACGGGCCAACTGTCTCGCGCACTTACCGGAGTCAGACTTTATCAGGCTTTTACCGCTGAAGAAGTCATCCTCCTCGTCCTCATCATCAAACAGCCCACCTGCTCCTTCACCAAAAGCAGCCCCCGCCGGAGCAGGAGTGGAGGCAGCATTGGTCTTAGGAACTCGAGTCCCGTTTTCCTTGCTCGTCACTGAGTCAGAGTCGAGCCCTGAAGGGAACAGGCTGTCGTCTGCGGAGAAAGAAGGAGGCCGTTGAGCACGAGGAAGCCGACAAAGGCTCGATTCTCGGAGTCATACGAGATAATGCTTCTACCTGGGAATATTGAAACGCCACCTGCTGGAATCTTCTTTCCCGATATGTCCGATTCTTGAATGGAAAAGAAAAGGTCTGTGTTAATCTGCAAGGCTAGTTTTTTTTATCTTCTTCTATATGTTTGTACAGATCTTATGTAGAAGTCTTTGTCTTGAAAAACTACGGTCTTACTTGGAGTTTGAGATGTGCTTCTCATGCTTTCATTCAGCACCTTTTTGTCTTCGGACGTAGGAGGTTTTGGAGCCTCGGAGAAAAGATCCCCCTGAATGACAGAACACAATACAGCACATATCCAATTTCAGAGTAAATGGGAATGAATAAGCGTGAGCTCGGAAAATCCTCAAGTTTAATATACCTCCTCATCGTCGTCAAATAGGCCTTTCCCACCACTGAAGAGGCCTCCTTTCCCTCCAAATGGGGAGAAGTCGTCATCATCCATCTTCGGTGGCTTAAACATGTCATCACTGTCCTCGTCAGCCGCTGTTACACAAGGTACACAAACAGTATTGAGGATCACACCGAGAACAATGGGCCCGCTGTGTAAAGAACGAATGCAGAAATCATTGTTGTGATGATGAATGAAAGTCCTACCCTGTGGCTTTGCAGGCTTTGGTCCTTTCCTGCCTTTACTTTTCTTCTTAGATGACAATGCTTTAAAAACATGACATGGTAGATACACAAAACCGTGAGCATGCACATGCAAACATGTAATTACTTAACTCAAATTCAGACTCTGACGCCAGGTTTTCCCCCAAATAAATGTGAAAAAGTGGATGTAACAAAAGGGAGATGATGTACTGCCAGTTGGTTGATATCGACTGTGACTTACACGTGCGATCTCCCTCTGGTTTACTAACTGGTTCCCCTTTGATCCGGGCTGCCAGCTCATCAGCAAAAGACGACGTGCCAGTGTTCTGAATATGATGTATCACCAAAAAAAAAAGATTAACAATGTCCCGGAGAAACTGAAGATCGTATATGAATCATTCCAGACCGAAATAACCAAACATATCTCATCAGTATTCAAGCAAAGTCATAACAAGCGAACCTTCGTGCTGTCGTTGTCGTCATCCTCATCCCTGTCTGATTCTGCAAAAATGTCAGAATCCTCATCCTCTTCATCATCCTCTTCCTCATAACTCAACATGGATGACTTCTAAGTGAGTGTAGGAAGAGAATTCAAATGACAATTACGTTCTTCATCTTGAATGGAATCTTTAATGTGTTTTAGCAGGCAGGCAGTCAACTGTACCTTCTGAATACTTTTGTGGCCTTCGTCCTCCTCCTGGTTGAAGTCATCATCTGAGCGCTGTTGAATAAATAAAAGTATACATTGAAGTTTCCTTTGATGGTGCAATATGTTAAAATAGTAACCTTAAATAACACTATGAAAGAAAAAGAAAAAAGTCTTACAACTGATTCTTTGCCATCTTCGCTCTCAATTACGCTGTCTCTGTCACTGTCAACTGACATTTCTGGAAAGAGAATCATACAAATGTATGAGGGAAAGTAAGCAGCATAATATGAAAGTGCCTGAAGAATCTGTCATAAGAATATTACCATCACTGGAGAGGTCACCAAGTCCAACCTCCTCTTGTTCCATGAAGGCCTGGGAACCAATCAGATATGGAAGTGGTCTATCCACATAGAGATCCTAAAAGACAAGGACAAAACAGACACACGGTATGAATAACATTCATGTAAAGATGCATGATCACATGCATTACCGCACTGCTTTAAGAATCACAACACACCTTAGGCTCCAGAATGGCATCCACTCTGTCTGTGACCTCATCGTCCTCTGAATCAGAGTTTCCCGCTTTGATGTCAAGATGCTCGAAGGCCGACTCCAGCACCCTCAGACCATGGCTTACTGCTTCCTGCATCTTAGGGATCAACTCCGCTTCTTTCTGCTCTCGAGTTTTTACCTTTTGAGGGGAAAAAAAGGACTTTCACAGGGCGATGCTTGTGTATAATGTGTCCTACATACTGAAAATAACAATACTCCACGCAATCAAATGTTAAGACGAGGAAAGAAGATTCCATTATACCTGATCAGGCTGATTCTCCAAGGCATCAGTCTTGGGAATAGTCTCTTCAACCTCTTCATCGTACACTCTCTACAGGACACAAAGTGAAAAGAAGTGTTCTATTACCAGATGGATTACATTGTGTAATCTGCAAAATGTTCCTACAAAAACAAAACAACCCAAACAAATGGATAATTGTCACAGCAATAGTAAAACAAGCAAAAAACAAAAACAAAAAGAAGAGGGGTAAATTACATTTTCTATAAACTGTGTATTGGAAAGCATGAGGAAGTCATTAAAGACAGAGTGCAAGCAGCTATCTGTGGCTTTGGTGTCACGGATCAAACTGTCCAACTGCTTTTCAATGTCATGTGTCTTCGACAGCATTCTCTGAGAGAAGTCTTGAAGGAACAGGAAGAGCTGTAGAGGAAAAAAAACTACATGAAGACAGTTGCACAGTTCTTTTCATTATACCAAAGCACAACAACAACTTTTACAATCTCCTCCACTACGCATCTTTCCGCAGGGTTTTTCAGTCTATTCCAGAAAAGATGATGAGGATTTTGTATTTGTAAATTGGGAAGAAAGTTTCTGACTTACTCCTGAGTCAGCTGCCAGGGACCAGTCGGCACTGCTCCGCCGCATCTCTTCAAGAGTCCAGGGTCTTTCCCAAATCTGAGCATCGTTCCCAAGGGGTTCGCTTCTGCCATTTGCTAATCCCTCCGGCAACCCGCTCATCTGCAATCAGGTCAGTCGATAAAACATTCAGAAGGGCTTTAAAGTCTTGTGCAACAACATGGCTTGAATATCTGTTTTATGTTCATTTGTACAGAGTCAATGATTAGAATGAGTCTCAGTCAACAGACTGTTTGAATATAAAAGCTTGTTGGAGGCAATAACAGTTATTTTAACTTTAAATAGCAACAACAAGCTATTATTTTAAACCATATTGCTGAAGCCTAAACCATAAACTGTAGGGATGATGTTATCTTTATTTATTAAGATATCATCTTAAACGTAACATTAACTTAGAAATAAGTAATGGATCTGCTGCAGTACTGATGTTGATATTACTGGGATAATAAAGGAACAATTTTTTGTGGGTTCCCTTCATGGTGTTCCTCCAAAAACACTATGCAAACTGCTGAATACTCCATCAGTTAACCTACTGTATCTATATCTGTATTCATCTATGACATAACAAGTACAATATTTAACAGAGAAATAGGCTCTGTGACAGGACTGTGGCATTCTTCCAGATAGGCCCAGTATATAAATAACTCCAACCCCCCAAACACATCGTTCACATAAACTAACGTTAGGCACAAAACCTCATCCCAACGTTTTTGTATGTCATTACGGCAAATGGCAAAACCTACTGGATTATATTTTCCACATAGTCCCGGGTCAGATTTTATGTCAATAGAACAAGTTGAAAGAACTGATGACACGTTACATTCACCGTGTCGAGCCCTGGTTTCCTGCTCATGGGGGTCTCAGTCCGAAGGTGAAGGTATTGACTTTGGTTTTAAAAAGAGTTACAGAGATGCCACATCACACATAACTCGTTCGCTGACGTTAACTAGTAGCGTTACCTTTCCTTTAACTAACGTTACGTCAGGGTAGTTTTTACTGTTAACACGTTCGATACAGCACATTATAGCTTCGGGCAGTAAAATGAGGTTACACGTATGCTGGTGGTCAACACGTTGCGTCGATAAACATACGTCTCGATTCCATTTACTATTGCGAGCTTCCACATTCCGCGGGAGTTGTGAAAGAGAAAGCGGGGACTGTTTGGTTAGCAGCTACCGTCAAGGCAAAGTTAACGTTAGCTAGCCAACACCAACCTTAGCTTCGGCTCTTCCAGGGCGACACACAGTAAGTTAATACGGCTCTCCGCAACGAGAGCGCTTTTTGTGCTTACCTTGAAGAACTCTGGTCAACCGCTGCCCACGACGCTCCACTGTGGTCAGAAACGACGCAGGAAATAAGCTCGATTATGCTAAATCTTGGCCTTTCCCTCATTGGTCTTCTGACAGATCAGCCATGTTCTGTCTGCAGACAGTCACCTGACTACCGTCGCCTAGCAACCCATTGAAAGTGGGGCGGAGTGGAACAAACCAAGAACCAAAGAGGGAAAAGGTCATTTCAACAGCTCGCTGCTTCCCCTTGAAAGAGCCGTTTCACATCATTTTAACATCGAGGTCACGTGTAGGGCACCGAACGAGGTGGTGTACTTACTACAACGTCACCGGAAGTCATTTTTGTTTTATTTACCAACTCATTCACTCCTCCACACGGTAGTGCCAAGTTGTGTGTGTGCGCCCGCGCTCATCTGCATTCAAGTCGCGGGACCGCGCGGCGTGAAGTAGCAGACTTTGTAAAAACATCTAGGCCCAATTTAAAAAACGACATATTGTACTTTGTGGTCTTCATTGGCGGTGATAAATTGATACAATGGTGAAAATAAACGCGATAGGTGGACATCTCATTAAGGCAAAATAGTATTGACAATATTGTTGTCCAAAGTTTTATTTATTTTCTCCATTTGGCAGTATTTATCATTAAAAAAATATTTCTCCAAAGGGGGAATATGAAAAATTGCACACATCCAACAAAACAGTGAAATTACAACAATGAATCCAAAACAAGATTATGTGTATCCTGAAACTATTTACAGTTACTTTAATAGTACGTCACAGTAAGACAAGCACAGCTGAGTATTAAAATGAACTATCGCCGTATTCCATTTAAGTCCTTCGCGTTCAGTCACACCATCGTTGCTCACAGGCACATTTGGAGAACAGCGATATCTTTGTTGGCATTGGTCAATGCCTGTACCTTTCCTGCTATGAACAGACGGACCTGGGGGGGGAGAAACCTGCTATAAGCAAATCTCATTTCTAAAATAAATTTAACTTACAGTAAAACTGTTGCATAGTGGGAGTAGATTTTGAACAGTATGTCGGGTGTTTACACTTGAGGCTGTTTTGTAGAAGAAAGTGGTAAATATGGTACAAGAGCTTCCCATCAGCAGAGTTACACAACGAGAAATGACTTAAATTCTCTAAATTAACATGGCACAAAAACAAGGATTCAAAAGAATCCCTCTCTTTAAACACAGCACTACTCAGCAGCAATATACACATAACAAAACTAAAAGGAGTTAAAACAGGCACAAATAAGAGGCATTCACAAAATATTTATCAATATATAAAAAACAAAAAAATAAAACAATATTTTCTTTGTGAGCAACACTCACTTTGTGCTCTCTTCTAAAATGTTTTTATTCATAAATATACAAATAGTATTTGGACTGAAGATGAAACTCGGGAAGGGAGGAGGGGGGGGGGGTGGAGATGGATGGGGAGGATAATAGTGCAAATTGAGTTTAAGAGTAACCCAAGAGCCGTGATAAATAAAATCTCTATGAGCCCATGTCACATGCTGCGACCTGGTTATGGTGAGAAGCTTCTCCGGTCTCAAACGGGTTTTCAGACTCCATCTCACTACGCTCCTCCTTTCCAGCCTCCGTTTGCTCCTGTACTTCACTCAACTCTTCTGGCATCAGGTTGTTCTCGGTCCTGCTTGTTTCATCCATTGTATCGTCTACCAAAATGTCTTCTGCAGTCATGTCGTCCCCGGGCTCATTTGTCTCCTCCTTTGTATCGTCTCCCAACATTGCTTCTGCCGTCATGTCGTCCCCGGGCCCCTTTGTATCGTCTCCGATCATTTCTTCTACAGTCATGTCGTCCCCGGGCCCCTTTGTATCGTCTCCCAACATTTCTTCTGCCGTCATGTCGTCCTCGGGCTCATTTGTTTCCTCCTTTGTATTGTCTCCCAACATTTCTTCTGCAGTCTTGTCGTCCCCGGGTCCCTTTGTATCGTCTCCCAACATTTCTTCTGCAGTCATGTCGTCCGCGGGCTTCTTTGTATCGTCTCCCAACATTTCTTCTGCAGTCTTGTCGTCCCCGGGCTCCTTTGTATCGTCTCCCAACATTTCTTCTGCAGTCTTGTCGTCCCCGGGCTCCTTTGTATCGTCTCCCAACATTTCTTCTGCAGTCTTGTCGTCCCCGGGCTCCTTTGTATCGTCTCCCAACATTTCTTCTGCAGTCTTGTCGTCCCCGGGCTCATTTGTTTCCTCCTTTGTATCGTCTCCCAACATTTCTTCTGCAGTCTTGTAGTTCTCTGTCTCATTTGTGTCATCCATTGTGTCATCTTCTTCCTCGTCCTCGTCAGTTATCAAAATCTGTTTGCCATCATTGGATCTCTCTTCTTCATCGTCCTCAAACCCTGGCCCCTCTCCATCATCGCTGTCCATCTCGTGCTCCTCTTGGCTGCTCGTCAATGTGTCAACGGGCAAAGGCTGCCAATAATCATACAACTGGCCCTACAGGAGGAAAACAGAATCAGGGTGATGACTCTTAAACTGCATTTATCTGTCAGAGGAAAACCTGGTGCACATAAAACTTTCAGGACAAGAGCATGTGTAGGACTACTGTACATGGAGAGGCCTGGTCCTCTGAAGGAGCATCTGCCACTTGGTGTAGATCCTGGCCACGAGGTCCTTCACCTGGATCGGGGAAGACGTAGTCAAACACACTGCTTGGAGAGAGCACCCACAGCATGCTGGTTGTAAGGGTTGGGTTAAATGATCGCACCTTGAAACCAAGTCAGCAGTGATTGATTATGTTATGATCCACCATGATCATATAGAAGAAGCCCAACTCCCACAGTGAGGATATTGGTTGGTTTTGTTTTGTTAGCAGTCTAAAGATGCCCTTTTGGGGCCACAGTAAAATACCACAGTATTTTGTTTTAAAATACTAAATTTTAAAAGTACAATTGATTGAATGATTTTCGTGTTTTAATTCTTGGGAATAAAACTTAAATGCAATATTCTTAACTAAGTGACCATAAGGTCTAACAACTACTGCCTGTATCAGATAGCCCTCCCCCTTCAGCTGTAACTAGACTGCTTATCTAAAAGCATTAATTAGCTACATTTGGCGGTAAATACCAACGCTGCTTTTTGTCTGATTCCTTCCTTTTAACAAACACTGAGCCTCGGGGTCTTCAAGGAGTTAAAACGTTTTCTGCAGAAGGGGACAAAGAGGCTTCGGCTGTCTGCAGTAAGACGTTTGCAACAAGGACCAAGTGCGCCAAACTCCAACATAAGAGCCACAAGTCTGGATTGAGCAACATGAACCTAATGGCGTGTGCAACGCAGGAGCCTCTGTTGCACGCGCCATTGCATGCCGCCGCCTTGAGCAGCCTCTCATTAAGTCAAACTGATTTTACTTTTGATTTACCAATGATGATTTCTGTGATAAGGCGGATTGAAGAGTTTGCTTTTCAGGGATACTGCAGTCACTGACCTCAATGTGGTATTGGGCCGGTTATTAACCATAGGACGTGGGAATAGTTGGTATTTGTAAAGTTGAACAAACAGGTCAAACAAAAGATACTGGGGCAAGTGGCACGTCTCGATCTTGTTTACCCGGTAGGTACAAAAAGGCGCTGAGGCTCCCTCGTATACTGATGAACCGCCGACAACAGCGCCCAAATTCACCGACTGTTCCCGAGGCGTCCAACACCGCCCAGCCAGTTACTGTGTTCTAATTGCTAAATAATTGTAAATCTAACTGACTGGATGAAGTCAGTGTCGATGGGGGAACCGCCATGTCGGTTTGGCCGGATTGCTCTTCATCTTTTATGCAAATTCAGAAGAAGCCACAATGACCACACTTCCTCTCATCTGACTGCAAACCAAACTTCCTTTGCGATAGTAACAAAATTGAACTTCAAGGCATTCAAAAAGCGCTGAAGAGCCTTTTAAATGTTGTCGTACATCTGGATCCAGATCACAATCAAACTCACCTTGCTCCGATAAAGACATTTCTCACTCTCTCTGATGTCGCACTTAACGTGCGTTTCCAGCTCGGAGCACATGGACAGCAGCTGCGTCTGAGTCAAAAGAAAAGGGAAACGCACGTGAACACGCCTCTCGCAAAGCAGATCGATATCGCCATCTTCACACATGGACAGAACTTGAGACCAGAAAGGGGGATGCATTTCAAGTCCTACCTTTTGATTAGCCGGGAAGAACTGGTAGTTTGACGCTTCATTTGCCAAAGTCAGAAGGCTATAGCAGAGGTAGTAGGACTGAGGCAGAGCCAATGGGAAGAAAATGCCCAGTCATTGAATTATCACTCTTTACTTACACATTTAAAAGAAATTTAAAAACTAGACATGCAAAACGTGACATGAAGATGAAGGCCCACGCTCACCTGTTGGTCGAGGGTGGCTACGTCCTCTCCTTTATTTCTCTGACTCAGCATGCTTCGGAGTAGCGCGGAGGGCTGCATCCGGGGCAGATAGGGCCTCAGATCGGAGAGCTACGCATGGCAGCGCAAGAGAAACATATTGGAATAAATAACAACAGAGAGCAGATATCTAAAAATACAATTGTATAGGTTAGGGTTACACGCTGAAAGAGATTACCTCAAACTCCTTTTCTCTCGGCCTGTAGGTGCATGTTCCGTTCAACAGCTTCGAGATCATGGACAGGCTCAGATGTCGACGCAGTTGTCTACAGGAACCAATGTTAATTCTTTTTAACGTACAATACGATAAAAGAAAAGACAGCTTGTGGGTGGAATATGGAGAGTAGACAACAAAAGAGAGGGAAAAGACTTACTTCCCACGCGTGTTGTCAGGAAGCAGCTGAACTAGCAGGCACATGTTGTGGTGGTCATCCGTCAGATCGGTAAGGTCCATGCAGATTCGAGGCAGCTGAGAACATTTAAAAGAAATATGAGATAACTAATTTAATAAGAAATTCTTTGATCATATAATAAATCAATTTGAACAAGGGCCAGTAGATTTAAAATATTTCACAATCCTTTGAAGTCATATTCATGGCCAGACTGTGAATTCCGTAATTATATGAAAATACATATCAATACAAATCAAGCAAAAATAATTTTATAAACTCCCTGCCAAAAAATCAACAACTCCAAAACAAGCATCAAACATTTTGCTGTACACATTCAAACAGTTTAGTCTGATGCTCAGCATTACAGTGGCACCACTGTGAACTTCCATTGTCACTGACCATTGTGTCCCAGTCCCTCACGTTGTTGACGATTTTGTACTGGAGAGGGTACAGCTCGGTGCTGGACGTGAGGAGGAGGCGCGAGTCCAGGCCCACCTTCGCCACCACGGTCAGCAGCAGCAGCAGCTCGTCGTCGCTGTACACTCGTGGACAAAGGCCCATGCAGTAAGACAGGTACTGAGAACAACGAAAACAACAAACAGGAAGTGAACGACTGAATGGAGAGGCTGTGCAGTCGCTGGCAAACTGTTCCTAGCGTTTTACTCCGTCTCACCTTCAAGATGTTGTTGCAGTTGTGTTCAGGGAACGCTTTTGGTTCCTCCTTGCTGGAGGGACTTTCACTTTTGATATGAATGTCCTCACTACGCAAAAAAACAACAACATCAAATAAACAACTTGATTAGAAAACAAGGACACGCATGAGTCATTTCAAGAGCAAGGCTGTAACTTACAGCAGATCTCCCTCGGTGAAGGGAGGCTGCAGATTCTCAAAAGGGAAAAGAGTAACGAACGAAACTCCCATATTCAACAGAACCAGCGCCACATCGGCCAAACTGGGCACCCACACCTTAAACTGCTGGCTTTCATTTTTCACTGCAGAAGCGTAGACAAGGAAAAAAACAGGTCAGCAAGTACCAATAGTAATAATACAAAAATAAATAAGAAATAGCGGGAAAAAAGGCTGACCTATCTGATAAGCAGCAGTGCGGGCGATGTCACACAGAGCCTGGAGTATCTTTTCACATACCAGCCTCTCACTATGGACTGACATCATCTGACCGGAACAAAAAGAATTACTACCAAGGCTCAGACATCTGCACAGTCACAACTGACCTGCTACATGTGTGTGAGGGGCCTACCTTGAACAGGAAACGGGTAACCTGAGTTGGACAGGGCGAACGACAATTATAAGCTTCCTGGAACAATCCAATATTTAGATGCAACCTGAGTTGGGCAGGACTGGACCTGTAGTGTCATATGTGGAGAAGGAAAGATTAGAGGAAATAACAATTAGCAGAACGAAGGTGAAAGAAAGGTCAAAGAAATACCCATTTAAATCACGAGGGTTCAACACTGAGCACTAATGTGCGATCAAATGTAGATTACAATTAGTCTTAAGGTCACATATTTCCCTGATGGTTTGTGCAAAAAGGAAGGCAGGATCCGGGCAACAGTGACTACAAATATCAAATTTCCTTGCGATCAGGCTTCAGCTAGTGCACCGTCGCTCTGAACCGTAGTGTGCATATCCACACACAACTCACCAAAGAAGCGTTTTCTGCGCCGTGCCCTGCGGGTTGACCATGCACCGTCTGAGCTGCAGCGTCTCATGGTCAAAGATCTGGCCAAATCTCTCCAGGTTGAACACCACTTCTCCCGGAGGCACTTCTCTGATAGCGTTGGACATCAAAGAGTAGCGTTGCAGGAATTCCCTACAGATAACATACTGCAGGTTAATAAAGCACCGCACGGCGGTGACGTGGTTTAGAAGAGTCTGTGTGCTCCTGCATGGCTTACTGTTGTTCGGTGGAGACGCCCTCCTCCCGGTTCTCCTCCGCCTCCTCATATTCAGCTATCCTCAGCAGGTCCTCTTTACACGCAGTTAGAAGTTGTGACTCAATCTCTTTAGCTCTAATGGATGAAAACCATGTGGAGAAAGTTAACCGTGCAGTTGCCGTAGCTCAAATAAAAATACAAAAAGGTTATGGGAAATGGAAATGACATTTTCTGCAGCATTTACCTTTTATTGGTGTTGATTTCCTCCAGCATCTGGTCGAGGTTGTTCTTGTAGATGCCCAACTTAGTGGCTGCCAACAGCTGCTGTGGGAAACACGGCCGACAACACTTAATGACGATCATACCTTTGTGACTGTGTTTCGACAACGACAAGCGATTTCTGAGCTCATTTGATGAAATTGCACTTTCTTGTTTCTTGTTATTCTGGGTTTGTATCCTTATGGTTGAAATGCACTTATTGAAAGTCGCTTTGGATAAAAGCGTCAGCTAAATGACATCTAATGTAATGTAATAATTTGGAGCTTACGGTGCTCGACGGGCAGCTGTGATTTCCGGGTGTGCCCGGCTCGGAGAAAGCCAGCTTTGCTGGCGTGGCTGGAGGCTTGCTGACGCGCTCCATCATCTCCTGCAGGGAGAGAAGCTGCTCCTCCTCACTGCTTTGGGAGCTCTGGGTTAGATCCATATCCACCGCAAAGCTTAGGCCCAGGTCCAGGTCCAGATCAATGGGATCTTCTTCGCTCGCCGGCCTCCTGCGCCCATCACTTGCTCGCCTCTCCGGCGGTAGAGGACGAGAGCAGTGAGGCGTGGAGGTTGCGGGGCCTGTCTCTAACTCGCCGTGACTCCCCTGGTTCGGGGGGAGAGGTGTGGGCTTGTCGTTCGATTTTAGACCATCATCCTTTGGCTTGTTAACCGAAGAAGTGAGGGGGCTGTTTTTTGAGTCATTTCGGAAAGCGTATTTCAAGTGTTCAAGTTGTACCCGCTCTAAAGCCACAGTCGGCACGGGGACTTTTGCCTGATGAGATGACGGCGGGGATGAGACTTTGGCGTCCGTCGCGTGTGAACTCGTCTTTCGACAGGAGGATCCATTAGTCAAAGGGCTGGACGAACAGCTGTTCTCCGAGGCGGGAGATTTGATCCCGGCCATCTTGGGCTTTGGGGTCTTGTGGGCAGAGCTGACAACATATGTCAAAGGATCAGGAGTGAAAAGCTCATCTATATCGTCCGGGATCGCAACAGGCCTTCGTGGTCGAGCCGTTTTATTTCGCTCCACCGTACTTGTTTTGGAGCAATGTTTGGGAGTGCTGCTGTCCGGTTTCCTGCTCTCCTCTGTGTGATCGTCTCTGCTCCCGGCGTTGACTAGTATTTCCGAGGTACTGCCGTGAGTGTGAAGGGACTGGTGGCTGCCTGGCTGAGGGGAGCCACCTGTGTCCTCCAGGGGAACCGACTGCTTCAAACTTTCTTCATCCAGACTTTTTGAAGGTGATCTCAACTTCAAGATGTCATCCTGGGTGCCCTTTAAGTAGACTTGCATTGCTCCAATCATTGACGGTTTCTTTATGCAAGGTTTGAGTGACGTGGATGCCCATGATGACTGCGCGGGTTTAGTTGTGGACGACAGCTCCAAGCACGGTGATTGGCCAGAGGATGGTTGTGTGCAAAGAAGGCGATTTGGGGTTTTGGGGGACCGTTCCAAGGCTAATGAATGCGTCTTTGAGGGCGGAGTCAGCATTGCGCTCAGTGAGCGGCCCACAGTTGGCTTTGGTGTCTGCGCTTGGTCAGAGTTCACAGCCGAAAGACAGAGTTTCTTGGGACTGTCGACAAGGTCTTGAAAATCTCTGTGCCTCTTCTGAGATGTGCAATTCAAATCCACAACTGGAAAGAGGAAATACATCAAAATGATTAATTAACAAAAATAATGTTGTCTAAATGTGGCATGTAAAAGTAACCGCTTCTTCTGTAACTAGCAAAGAGTTTAAGGTCACATTTGTGTTTCCA
The DNA here is from genome assembly GCF_964276395.1 of Gasterosteus aculeatus. Lineage (NCBI taxonomy): Eukaryota > Metazoa > Chordata > Actinopteri > Perciformes > Gasterosteidae > Gasterosteus > Gasterosteus aculeatus. The sequence goes on along the minus strand of NC_135693.1, from coordinate 11,866,980 downwards.
GCTATAAAGCGGCTTGTAAAGCCTACAAGTAACAGAGTGTAGTAAGTAATTCTTATCAATAGCAGGAAAAAGATCTATATATAATAAGGAGAGAGGACCATCATGGAAGATGACGGTTGATATTATCTATGATTTCATTTCTTCCATGTGCCTGTATTCATTTGCGTTATGGAGGACTGTTGTTAAAAATGGTAAAGTAAAGTCCAAAACAATGCCAAATATCACAGCTAAGAAAAATTGGAAAACTTTAACATTACCTGGAATTCTGTTTTCACTCGAAGGTGTTTGTTTATGTTGCTCCTAAAAAAACAAAATAAAAATAAGGGAAAAATAGTGACTCTCTAAGCGGTTTTCTTAAGTAAAAGACAGCAATTACAGAACAAGCTGGGCCGGATGTTGAATAATTAAAAAATATCCAGATGTCCAGATGGTCAATCTTAATACTGTCAAGTTTATAATAGACAATCAGTTAAATGCATATTAGTAAAATGACAGAATTTTTCATCCACTTATCAAAGCCATATTACCTGAATTTTTGTTTCAAAAATCAAACTGAGGCAAAACACATCATGCTCCCCCCCAAGTGAACTTCATTTTGGCACAACCCTACAACCCTGCCTTGAAACTGGAGGATGAACTGCTCAAAATCTGTTACGAAAGTTAAGTAGTATCGAAAACAGTTTTTTACCTGGCCAGGGGACAAAAGATTGTGCATAACAGGTAAACTGGAACCACTACTTCTGTAAGACGACTGGGTACTGGGAGAAGGCTGGTAGCCCGAAGAGGACCAGTGGGCCCGATGCTCTGAGTCCGAGGTGGGCCACGGGTGAACTCCTTGAATACCTCTGATGTAAAATGACGGGCTCATAGGGGGCCTGTGGAGCTCGACTGTACCTATGGAACTCCTCACATCACTGGATTGATCCTATCCAAGTAAATGTTAGAAGACACAACCATTCACAATCACTTGAACACTAATTCTGCAGTACAAGTCATAAACGAGTGTTTCAACAAATCTTGTTTTCACGAACGTAAAAGAAAATACCTTGCTCGACGCGTGCCTTTGTGGCGTTACATTTTTACTTCCCGAGTTTGACAAAGTGACCTTGGATTCAGTCCCTTGCTCTCTCCTGATATGGGACGACAGGAAGTGGTTACTTAAATCCTTCATGAAGTGAGGAAACGCTGTAGTACCACTGTTAGTTGCGCTGACTGGATCAGACCTCGATGAGCAGAAAGACGGCGGAGGTTGTTGATGGTGTTGGTTCTGCAGAGGGGCGAATCTGCACCCTGCCAGAGGGTGGGACCGATTCACTGGGGAGCCAATGTGAGACGGGCTGCTTGGGACAAACCCTGGAGAATAGGTCGGTCCCGTAGGTGGGAGAAGGTGCCGTGTTGAAAGAGGGTGCTGTGGTGGTAGAGGGTGCCGTGGTGGAAGAGGGTGCTGTGGTGGATTTAGTCTGTCCCACACCTCAGGGCTATGAAGTGGCAACATTGTCCTGGGAGGTGGGCGAGGAAGCCCGTTGAGGTGCTCAGAGGGTTTCATTGGAGTCTCCTGGAATAATGATGATTCGGGAGCGCTGCTGGAATACAAGGTCCTTCCCTAAAACAAAAGAAAAACGCTTTTGAATTACAATCTTACGTCTCCTAAAATATTTGGTGCCTCAAAATGCTACAGTGTGAACAGGCTGACATGTAAGCGTTTGTCAGACAGCGAAGGCCCAAGATCTCGCTGTGCCTCCTCCATCGGTTGGACTATATTTTCTTTGTCACGCTGCCAGACACAAGTGGGTTCTTCTCGTTGCATTATTTTAGCATCCTTTCCACTACAAGCTGTCACGACTATTACGGGCTTGTGCATAATTCAATAGGTTTGGAATCGGCTCCGAGATGAAGGTAATGAACAAAGAACCGGTCTTCCAGAGAGCTACACCTTGTTGTCTCCACAGTGATGGCGCACCGAAATAAGATGTCTGCTTTCTATTTTTCGTTAATTGCCACCAAATGAAGTTGCAGCAAGTGTAACAATGTATGTCAATAAATCAACTAAAAACAACAATAGGATTTTTCTCTTTTACTGTGGGGAGAAAAGGCTCTGAAGATACAGATAGTTATTACTTATTCATTTGAAAATTCATCAAACAAACTTCCACCGACAAAGCTCTACTAGAGTCTACAGATACGTTACGTTGCGACACGATCAGCAACTAGACTGAATCGAGTGTCTTGTAGCAACACGTTGTCTTGCAACATTGATAATGGAAATTACGTCATTACAACAATTAGCGTTACAACGAAAAAATGCATCCATAACTTATAGTTAAGTCGGTTACGAAGTGCAACATGAAACAAGTGAAACAAATTGCGTCGCGGTGTACATTTAAATAAATATTGCTTAAAACGTTACACTATTTTACGAGACAGCACCACTTGACGGGGCACTGTGGGTGGTTGTCGACCGACATGTATTACTCGGGGGGAAAGTGTTCTGCAAGAAAGCCAGAGAAAGGCAACTGATCACGTACACATAAAAGTTAGTCTCGTCACCATGGCGACAACAATGCAATTTAGCAGTGCCGTTTTCAAATAAAAAGAATAATAAGTGCTGAAACGACACCGTCACAGCCACTACGAGAAGACGCCTTCTAGTCGGTTCCTTCCGATCACATGCGCGTTAAGGGGGGCTAATTTAACCAGCCTTGCCTTACCGTGACAGCGTGATCAACAGTAATGTCACCTGCTTGAATTTCTCAATCATAAACAAATGTCCACGAAGTAACACGAAACATTATGTTAGTGCGCTCGTGCTTATGCTACAAACACTAACCATTCGCTAAAGCTAGCAAAGGTGACTGACATGAAGAGCGTGTTTACATGGTGTTAAGCTTAGCCGCATGACAGTTACCGATAGGTCTTTAAATAATGTTTGGTTCGCTTTCAAAGTAAACATGAACACGCACGTTACACGCAGTGCCTGGCTAGCAAAATAACAATGAATATTAGCAATACGGTGTTTGAGGAAGTGATCTGTTTAGCTAACGTTAGCGTTAGCTGGCTAACGTGCTCCCAACTTAGACTCAAAGTATGAACAAAGTCCGTCAATTTTCTTACAGGGTGTTTCTTTGATTTTCGGTTGCTCTTCTCATTTTGAGGTGTAGTCCGACTGCCTTCAACCACAGACAGCGACAATAACAAGCTCACAATGTTAAAATCATCTCGGGAATATTAACGTCTCCCGCCTACAGGCAAATCGACCAACGTTGAGCGGAGTGCATCATGGGAGATGGAGTCCAGCACCATTTCAATTAAAAAAATGCTTAACTTCCCACCAAATATTAGTACAGATATTCTTGAGGAAAATGCTTCGGATATTGGCATAGATATAGATGATTCGCAGTGTTTACTCACTTCCACTGACCAGAGGAATGTCATCTATTGTAATCTGGTTTTAACTTTCACTTATAGATGTAGTGGTTTCTTGGGCCTCACTGTTGAGCTTTCTTGTTATTGCCTTACTTTGGCTGTCAAAGCAGTGTCAAAATAATATGAATGAAGTCATTATCGTTATCCTTCCCTATGTGAGGTGTGTGTATAATATATATATATATATATTTTTTTTAAGGTTGCTAACTATATATATATATATAACATTTCTCAAGTTTTTCATTTTATGGTGCTTTTGTGGGCTTTTTTCACAATTTTAATATTACCATGATGTAGAGTGGAATTGGGCCCAAATACTGGTTCATTTTTAGACAACAAATACATTTAGACTAAAGTCAAAATATATTAGGTCAGAAAATGTCACGGAAAAAAGTAAAAAGATATCAGGTCGAACGTTTTTTAAGGTTACTAACCAGATTCTGGTTGACACGGCCATGTATTTCTATGACCATTAGAAGCTGCTCGCAGAAGATTACCAGGAGAGTAGGTCATTTTGTCAGGTCTTAAGCCTTAAATGTTTTTAGTATGTCTTTGAATATAATCACCAATGTAAGCCGGCAAAAATAAGTGTGTGTGAATACGCTACTGCATTCATAACATAATCGACTTGTCAAATTAAAATCATATCAGACAGCTGCATATTGTACAAAGTTTGGTTACAATTCCAGCATTTCTTGACCCTCAAAAGCCGCTTCGATGCCCATGGTGAAAGATAGGTTGCCACGGCAAAACTAGTTTAATGTCAAATTCCACCTCGCTAGTATTCTAAGCACCTTGTTATTGCGAAGAAAGACACATAATGATAATTTACATAATAGCTCCTCCGCTCCTACTATGTTGGTGCTCGCTCCGTTAAAAAGTATTTATACCTGGCTAGACATTGAGACACATCAGCATTTGATTTTTAAATGTATTACCATTAGATACATACAACCAACAAAGAGTTATTTGTCAATAAACAAGAAAATACTGTGTTACATAAAGGGTGATTTCAAACTGAAACCTTCTCTTAAAACCTCTAGGCAGTGAGGGAAGCTTTAGGCATAAGAGCTGCAGACACATAATCACTAGGACACCAAGACGCGAAGACAGGCCAACTGCAGCAAAACAGAGTAACAAAAATAATGTTTGAATTTAGAAATCTTCTGTTATAAATGACTCACAATGGAACTATGGAACATTGAAACTGGAAATGCTATAATTCAAATAAAGGCTTTAGCGCCTATACGTTGCAATGCTGGTAATAATGCAATGTTTGGCACCATTTATATTGGACCTAACTTGATCAAACAGAAAAAAGGAAAAGACAGCAAGAACACAGCACAAATACCATATACAGAGATAAGGAGAGGAAAGGATTGTTTAGTTGTTCTTACCGTCCCATTTGGCTCTCAAGAGATTGGAAACTTTTAATCAATAGAATGCACCAATGACTTGCTTCAAAGCCTTTTATAGAAATTAAGTGTTCCCTCTTTCGCAGTGGTCCCTTAAATAAAAAAGAGGTCCCACAAAGTCCTCTTTAAATTAAATTATAATACAATATCTGATGAGTAAAAAATAAAAATAAAAAAAAGATTGTATGATCTGACACACATGGGTATAACTCTTCACAACCATCAGTGCATCTGAAAAACAGTATCTCATCATTACATCCAGTTAAAGCAACTACCTTTATCAGCAAGGCTATCCATTCCAGTGGACTCTAGTGAACCTTCTCCACTCTTAAAGACACAGTACATGAGCAGACTTACAGCTTCAATGGTGCATGTAAAAGTGGCGGCCGCCAGCTCCAATAAACTTACTGCATTTGTGACAGATACATAATCATCAATATTGGGGGGAAAAAAAGAAAGAAAAAAAAGTATGATGTTTTTTTTTATTAATCTATTTATCATGTAGCAAAATGGGACTACCAAGTGCAATTTGTTGCACAACCGTGTGTAAAAACAATAAACAAACTCTGAATTTAAAAAAAGGTTGTCTTATCAATGGGTCTTTTTAGCAAAGACCAACAAACCCCCCCTCCCCCCCCAAAAAACCCCAATACGTCTTGAGAGCAGTGACACTTATATATATATATATCTTTATAATTCACCATCTACTATCCCCGCACTGTACAAGAAGAGTGAGGTTGCCGTCGACTACAGTGTACTCATTGTGTATTACAATCCAGGTTAGGATTAAACAAAAACACTAAACTGGGGTCAGTCGTTGGGGCAAAACCTACTCGGTCGTACACAAAGAGGGCTTTTTCTGTGCCAATTACTTCTTGGCCTTTCCCTGAGCAGCCACAGCCTCCATGGCTTTACGTACGGTCTCCTCATCTCCCAGGAACTGCATCGGCTTGACAGGCTTCAGGTTCTTGTCCAGCTCGTAGAGGATGGGGATGCCCGTCGGCAGGTTCAGCTCCATGATGGCTTCATCGGACATGCCTACAGGGGACAGCACAAACAGAACCGCTCGGAGGTTAGTGAACTCGCAGGTTGTAAGGTTTTTTCTGTTAGAAATGTGCTTAGAAACTATTCCTTGATACTATTGACAACATACTATAGGATAATCAAATTTGAGTATCAATTTCCTTATTTGTTTGCATGAAAAAACTACTAACGCCACTCACCCTCCAGGTGCTTGACAATCCCCCTCAGACTGTTTCCATGGGCAGCGATGAGCACCCGCTTTCCCTTTTTGATCTGAGGGGCGATCTCCTCGTTCCAGAAGGGCAGCGCCCGCGCGATGGTGTCCTTCAGGCTTTCGCAGGATGGAAGCTGGTCCTCAGTCAGGTCTGCATAGCGGCGATCCTGAAGGGTGCATGAGCTCAGTTTGCAAAATATATAATAGACTAAGATACAGGATCACTTTTTCTTTTCCATCAAGATTCATTGTCCAGTTATTTGAAAGCCTAAATTCATTAAGAGTATTATTCTTCACACAATATTAGTGATGTGTTCACTGTCATTTGCAGGGAGGAAAGAATCAGCTTTGACACGTTTCTTGTTGCTGATGAAGTTTCAACAGCCACCAGCAGCCAGCTTAGGGCTACTGCACCTTAACTCCTTGTTCTAACCGTAACCGAACTTTGAACTTGCACCTAGCAGTCATATATTTACCCACCAACTACAAACTATTGAGTAACAAGATCAGGGCACATGCTCCCAGAAGATTAGGGACTGTATCTATCTCCACTGTGTACTATGTCTTGTGTACTACTGTACGTGTAAACCATTTTCAATTGGACTGTGCTGTGGACAAAAAAAAAAAAAAAAACCTTATATCTACTAGTTCTTCTTCAAACACTAGGGTGGTTTCTGCTGATTTCATTCATTCATGGGGACACAGTTGGTTATAAAGACCAGGCAGCAGAGATCAGCTCAAGTCAGGCCTCTTCTTTGTGCAGATAGTTTGGTCAATATGTGCAATCCCAGTTATTTCCTCAGAGGCAAACAGAGCTTTGGTTGTGTGCACGTGTTGGAGATATCACATCTTACCTTGCTGATGATACTGTAGTAGTCGTGCTCTGGGCCCATGGGAGGAGGTGGGGTATCGAAGGAGCGCCTCCAGATCTTCACCTGAGCCTCGCCGTGCTTGGCTGCCGTCTCTGCCTTGTTCAGCCCAGTCAGGCCTCCGTAGTGGCGCTCATTAAGCCGCCAGGTCCGGTGCACTGGCACCCACATCTGGTCAATGCTGTCCAGGACCAGCCACAGTGTCCTGGTGGCCCGCTTCAGCACGGAGGTGTAGCAAATGTCGAACTCAAAGTTGGCATCTGCAGAGGGTCAGAGAGCGAGAGACACTGAAGTTTATGCATCGGTTTCCGTTTGGAAATTGTGACGGCTTCTTTAAACCTTGATGTTACATCAAATTGCATTATCTTACTAACATAACGTTAGCTATGACAATACTCTGGGTGTCTCCTCTGTGATGTTCTCTTGCTGAAAAAAGGGCTGAAACACAGCTGCATGTTGTTCATTTAACGTTAAGGAAATAAGTAAGCAATTCTGTATCATTTCTTTTGGAAAAATTCCACACTCCCTCTGTGGTCTTTGGACCTGGGAAAATAGCCCTTTATCGGAGCAGCTTGGTGAAAGGATCACTTCTGCACATTATGTTTTCCTGACACGTTTCATGGGGGGAGGATGTGTCGGGTCTGATGCAAAGGCCATTATGCAACAGGAGCCTTTGAGTACAATACAGACTTTAAGAGACAGTACAGAGACATGATGATGATAATCACGATGATGACGGGACCGAATTGAATTAGTTGTTCCTCACCTTTCAGAGCCTGTCCACCTCGCTTCGCCTCCTTCTCCCCGGTTTCACTCAAATCCGCATCGAACCAGCCGCAGAACCGATTCTCCTGGTTCCAGTTGCTCTCTCCGTGGCGGATCAACACTAGCTTGTAGGCAGCCATGATGGATTATAATGCGCCTCAAAGATAGAACGTTTAAGAATGGCTGCCGTAAGTGAACAACTCTCCACTCAGGGGAAGAAGACGGGTCCACTCGTTTGCTGTCAGACCGGTGGGAGACCGGTGGGGACCTTACTTTTATCCGTTAGATTGGTTTCTCCCCCACTTCCGGGTTTTCACAACCAATGAGATTCCGCTGTGGTAGACGTCGTTTAAGGTTTGACCAATGACAGCGGGGAACGTCAGCGGGGGGAGGGGGCTGTTCCCTGACCTTCATTCTGTACGCTGCACCTTATTGACTTTTCAGTGTTCCTCTCTATAACACTACATGGGTTCACCTATCTATTAATATAGCAACATTTCTATCTATCTATAATGGGACTCGTTTTCATTACATATTGGCCTCTCAATGGGGTATTTGGACCTAGATTTACATTAAAGGTAAAACAATCTACGCTGCTATGGTATTTTAAAGACCAGCTGAACTAACTGTTGCATTTCATCCTTTTCATCTGAAGGGGGAGGCCTTGGCCTGTAAAACATTATACTGCTGTTTTTAGAACCCAGAAATCATAAGCTCAGAACACTACAGACACAAATGTGCAGCAGTCAAGTCGTTTTTAGAGATTCACCCTCTGTCCCCAGTTATCTCATGATAGTTAACCACTGACTGTATGGAGTCAGCATTTCCGTTTTTTCTTCCTCCCAGGCCAAACAAATATCAAATGTCAAATGTTTCGGCCCAAAAAATAAAATTATTCATTTTAAATGTGCAACCCACTTAATATGTTCTGCACTGGACAGTTTAGTCACATGCATTTGTGAGCTCAATGAAAAACACATTATAGAGCAATTCACTTAATTCTTCAATTTTCAGTATTACTTCGAGTTAATTCAAAGAGTGAGTCCACAAAACTACCCCAACTCAAATCCACTTACTAGACTTTTCTGGAGCTTTCAACCAGACCCTCACAAACTAGACTAGGTTTTGTCGCTAACTATGAAGGGTACAGATGTATATGGAAAATGGAAAAAACCAACAGCAAATCTACTAGTGCCTCTGAAAAAAAAGTCTCATCCACTTGTGAATTCCAGTCCTTCTGATGTCACAATCTATCATAATCATTTGAGTGTTTGTATTCGCAGCATGTCTGGGATGAAGGATCGAACGTCATGACCAAATCTTGTTCAAGTTATTTCACAGTAACTATTTTCTCACGTGGAAATAGAATTAGAGCTTTGCTCAGACAATGACCGTCTGCATCGATTTATCACTAACAAGTCTTTATCTGAAACATTGGCCTATTGTATAGCTAAAAAAAGATTTGTTTTGGCCTATAGGCATTAGTGATTGTGAAGGTGAATTTCTGCTTCTAAAAGACACTCAGCATCAGCTTCATGTTTGAACAGTTCATTTGGTAAATGGAGGCCAGGTGACAATGAAAATTACCGTCTCCTGGAGCAAATTATGTTTGAGATGCTTTAAGAAGTCATAAGAGAACGGTACAGTTTGTAATTATGAATCTTTTGATATTATTACTGTGGTGAACAACTAGTGAAGGAACATATTTAACTTAACGTTCTGTCTGTTGCACAGACTCATGACAGATTGTAAAGAACACAAAGAATTATCAGAATGTGTTTAAGTGGCAAATGACAGAAACAAAGATTAAGCTCAGCATAGAATGAAATTGTAAATAGTCAAATCTATCAAGTAACCAGGTGTTTTAAGGCCTTAGACATATTTTCATAATTTAATTAGCAGAATAAATTAGGGGAAAAACACTTTTAAATTGTTTTTTTTCCCTCTCAACTGCGATGTGACGTAACAAAGAGAATTTGGTTTCTTACCTCTGTGAAGGCGACTCAACAACATGGCAAAGTGGAGGAAGCAGTGGTATTTGCAGGGCAGTATAAATAGCTTCCATCATTTCCCCACCACTGGCTGCCATTGCCCTGACTCAGCACATGAACACTGTGGCCATTCACAAGTATTGTGTGGGCAAAGGTTGCGGTAACAGATGTGGAATCGGTAATCCCAGTCACCACTTTAGAAAACTGCAAGGCCTGGAACACTGTGCCCATTCATGCCTTCACAACCATCTCAATTAATGCTCTTCTGCCGCTCACATCGTGTTCATGACCCAACTATGTCGGGAGGTAAGTGCTGCTTCTTAAGTTGCACGTTTTAAAAACGTTCCAAAAATGTATTCATGATAACCTCTCTGACCTCTGAGCGCACATAAAGTTGCAAGAGAAAAATCACACAATTGGCACTCCACACAAGCGCCTGGCTCTATATGTCCTAATACCTTGTTGTGAGACATCCCAAACTTAAATGATTCCCCATGGTTACTGTATCAAACCCCACCGGGTTGAATGCTTGGTTGAATGCTGCACACGAGGCTGCTGTCGTGTGCCGTCTCCATTTGGTCGTAAAGAGCTGTGTGTTTCCACAAACGCTGACATGTGGACAGGACAACAATTCTGTGGGAGCCTCAAAGGGGAAGAGGGGAGGGGGGTTGTGTGTGTTTCTCCTTTAGAAGTGCTAGATTTATATCCTGCAGCTGGTTGACATCAACCGTTCCACTTCTGTATGGCCACCTTGCAATCGACACACACCCACAAACCGTTTTTGTTGTGGTCATTGCACAGAAAGGCTGGTGCCCCAGGGACACTGTAAGTACAGACCGAATACCCAAATAAAATACCCCCCTCCTCCCTCAAAAAAGTGCGTTTATGTGCTGTTTTTCTTCAATTCATATCCCATGCTAACGATGCTCAATGCATAAACAACAATTCATTAGAACATTACAAATTACAAAACAGTTGTTCTGACCAACCAGCATCTAACTGAAATAAAAGAGACATCTTCCCCTGTTTCATTTTCATTGGCCGAACATCAGCCCACCTCCAACAGATGGTTCCGGTAAGAACAAACCTCTTCCCAGATTGCAGCACACACAAACACACACACACACACACACACACACACACACGCACACCCTGTTCCCAAAATTAGAACAACTCTCATGCCACAAACTCCAATTCTCTCTATCGTACAGCACATTGTCAGGGTGTGAGTGACTCATCTTCTGTTAGACATACAGACACGGATCTCCAGTATATGACTTCACGTGACCGAGGTCTTCATCCGTAACAGAAAGGTTTCTGAGGGCGTCCGTGACGAGCCCGTCTAAGTCGGTGTATCATTTGAAAAAAGCCTGCAAACGCACAGTTCAAATGATCAGGTTCTTTCCCCCAAATTTAAACAAAAGAAGCAGGTTGTTCAAACACTTCTAAATAAATATATATATATATATATATATATATATATATATATATACTGTATATTCACTCATAACCAAGAAAAACAGGCTTACGTACTGCTCTTTATTCTTTGGCTTTATAATGAATACATAATACACAATACATTTTTGTTCAGCATATACATTGTAACACCAATCACACCCACTGTGTTGAGTTGTTGCTATCATAACCTTGTTGAGTATACAGCAATTTGAAAGGCACTGATGAAACGGTTTGCAGCGTTTGGTCAAAAAGGGATCAACAAGTGTGTTAGTCCATCATGCTTCAGGTATAGTTTCGCTGTCATGAAAAAAACATGTCAAAACATTATAAAATATACTTTTAAACAAAAGGTATCTATTCCATGTGAAATGAAATATCCTATGAGGGGTTTGGGGTTGACAGTCACTCAGTAATACTGGCACTAATACCTCAAGGCCTTTAATGACGCATTGTAAACACAGACTAAACTACCCAACTATAATATGCACTTAAAGGGAAGTTATAATGCTTCTTTATCAGGGAGAATTACACTGAATCACTACAAGAGGCAGGAGGACTTAATAAGAGCGTTGCTATGCTCAGGTCCGCATCAGACTACCCTCCATGGAGGCCTCTGTGCCGGAATCTGCCGCCCAGGTGATCTCGGTTGGTTTTCTCTCCACCACCAGAGGTGGAAAGCACTGACACAAACCTGCCAATTAGAGTAGCTGTTGAGTTAAATAACAGTGAAGTTAACTATTCCTCATCTTGCTGTGGACCCCCCCCAAGCACCCCTCCTCTCCCCACTCTCTCCTTCCTTTCAGTCCCATCAGACGACCGTCTGCTCCCCCCGACACTTCCTGCACCCTCCATGAATGGCCGACAAGAGGTACGCCAGGCAGCCCAGGCAGGAGAACACGGCGGCCGTCAGGTAGACCTTGTACAGGCACGGGTGCTTGTACTGCTCCAGGTTGCAGTACGAGTTGCGGTCCGTCTTGTGGATCATGACACCTATGGCCGGCAGGTAGAGCGCGGCGGCGGCCACGTCGTGCGCCAGGTTGGCGGACAACCAGCGCTCGCCTCCCAGCAGCGGGACGAGGTCCTGCTTGTCCAGGAGGGTGATGAAGAACAGCGCGAGGGTGAGGAGCCAGAAGAGGACCGCGACGAACAGGACGAAGTGGATGGAGCCCTCGTATTTGTTGGCGGCGATGGTGACCCAAAGTCCGGCTCCGAACGCAATCTGCAGGATCCGGAGGACTCCCAGGAAGCTCCGGAGGAACTTGAGGATGTTCTGCCTCACCTGCGGCGGCTGCGGAGGTTGCGGGGCCATCTGTCTCCTCCTCCGGTCACTGTCGGTCCCTTTTTAGCGAACAGGGCGGGGGGCTTTCTGTCCAGCTGCAAACAGCTGGGGGGGTGAACAAAAATAAATGACGGGGTGAAAGAGCCGAGTTTTTTTTGGTTTGACGATCGGGCCAAAAGTGGGAAAGTTTAGGTGCTGAATCGCGCGCTCGCGGTTCTGTCCACAGACCCGGGGTTTTGAAATGAAAAACCGTCTCGAATGTTTCGTCTTTTCCGTTTCCTCTGTTGAATGTAACGTCTGTGTTTGGAGGAGGAGGAGGAGGAGGAGGGGGGGGGGGGGGGGGGGGGGGCTTGGTGATGGAGAGGGGGCGGCCTGTAATTCAAAGCCTGCTCCTCCTCTGCTGGGCTCCTCTGCTCGTGCATTTCCCCGAGGTGGAGTAGTTTCCCCCCGGGGAGTGTGACCTTTCTCCTCCCGTCCACCCGCAGTGAACAGATGCTTTATGAAAGGGAAGTGTGACATGTGAATGTGTGCTGAGGCAGCAAAACAGACGCCTATAGCTAATTATTGTTAGGCTCCGTCGTCCCAACGTGTAGTAATGTTTGTGTCTCTAAGTTCACTTACTTTAGTTAAAGACACACACACACACACACACACACACACACACACACACACACACACACACATCTAAGTATAAAAGCAAATACATTGATGTGTATAGTATAAATTATCGTAATGATATACATTATAATATCGTGTTGTTCCTTATTCCACCAAACACACAAAATATAACAGAGAATCACTGATTATTTTACGTCATCCTTTTGGCGTGTCTCTGCTGCGCGTGGCCACATGTTACTTCCCTGTCACATAATTGGTGGACTTCTTGTGCCAGCCAACGCCATTGACGTCAATGGATTTCGACAACACACCCTACGTGGCCAGGAGGCGGAGTCCAGCGCCCCGCCCCTCCCCCACACAAACACCGAACCTGTGATTGGTCGAGGCTAAAGCTGCTCCCCCAACCAAGTCAGGCCCGGTCATAGGATCTCTGCACCGCGATTGGCCGACTGGAGACATTGATTTGCGACTGACCCGTTGCGCTCGTGGACAGAAAATTGGCTGCAGGCGACACCGAGTGACCGGCAAACATTGCAGTGCTGCGGCAGGATCATCTGGAGAGGAGCAGCGCAGCGGAGGTGCTGTGGGAGCTGAAGACATCTTGTGGGTAAGCCGACGTGGTTGTGTTTGCCTCACGTGACACTCACGGGATTCCTGTTTACTGCTCCATGACCGCAGCGTCATTAAACCCAACACGGCGCATAATCCACGACGGGAATACGCAGTTTTATTCGAAGGGGATTTCATTTCCCCCCTAGATTATTTGCGGTTTAGTAAGAAACTCGGCCGATGTCTGTGCACCAAAGGGTTTGTTGTGGAAATAGTGTTCAGTCACGGTGGCCGCTAAGTTATTTAACAAATAGGTCTGCGCATGTTTAAGTTTTTTAAATTGTACTATTTTTCCACAATTGTTATAAGGTATGGGTAGAATCACTTGTCGTCAACTAACTCCCTTACTGTTGTGGTTTTAATTGACTTCACATGTTTAGAAAGATATGTATAATACATAATAATAAACATACTAACTGTAACTAAATTCCAAGGTCACTTATTTCCATTGTGGTCCTCTTTCTGGGAAGAGGACCACATCACACAGGCCTCCTTATAAACCACATACAAAGGTATGTGGTTTATTTATATTACTGCAACTCAAGGTCAAATCCGCCTTAACTGCATAATCTGCTGTTGAAAGAAAGGTAGCAAGCGAAGCTGAGCGATTTGCTGATCATTCAGCGAATACCTTACCTGTTAGTGTCCCTCCTAAAACCATGTTAGAGTAAAGAAAAGTTCCCATCTGCAGTTTAATGGGCTTAAAGCTCAGCCGGCCACCCTGCTTCTTAAAGTACAATTAAAAAGTCAGAGCAAAGGACTTGTTTGTCTTTGTTGTGACCGTCTGCACTCTACGCTCTACACTGTACGTTAGTACACATGTTGGGCCCTGTTGTATATTTTAAAGCGTCTTTCACGGTGCAAATACGTGACAATAAGTGGAAACTCATTCCCACTGCTCCACAGAGTAGAGCCAGCGTATGCTACCTTTTCCCCACGTTTCTCCGGATGGATACCGGGACCGCCTCCCCTCCTTCCTCCATGGCGGCGGGCCCCTCCTCGCTTTGGCGGCTGTCGGACAGGAGGAGCAGGAAGGCCGGCTCTGCGAACATTTTCAGCGACGTGAATCTGTGGCAGCTCCAGAGGCTATTCCAAGCGGCGGGGGATCAGGATGCGGAGCGGAGGGCCCAGCTGGTTTGGGGCCACGGGGACGAGACTGAACTGGCTCAGGCGTTGAAGGGACTGAGGGGCCGGAGTCACAGGAGAGGAGTGAGGGCCAACGGGAGAGAGGTGCTGGGCTCGCACTGGCTACGAGCTTTCAATCACCTCAGGTAGCCAAACTACTCGTCTGGCTTTCTTATTCATATGCATTCAGATCACAGTGATTTTTTTTTTTCAAATTCCGTGGCGTTCATTCTTGTTTTTCAACAACATTTATGTTGTTCAGGATCGACGAGAGCCCGCCACGCGGTCAGGGCAAAGACCCCGGGGAGGACAGTCATTCTGAAGCAGGAGGAACACACAGCAGTCCAGAGACACGCCGGCACACCTCCACAGGAACTGCTGCAGGGGCCACATCGGTACTAACTGAGAGCCAGCGCCGTTCGGCGACTTCCGAGAGACCCGCTAGAACCGGCTCAGGACTGAAGAGAGGAGGAGAGAACAGCTCGGAGAGATACCTCCACAGAATACTACACTGACTGGAGCAAAACTTCTCAGATGTGAAAATCGATGTTGGTGATGTTTGCGCGAGTGGTGGCCCGGAACCTCCGTCAGCACCTCCTTCGGGAACCTCCTGGTCACCTGCGCTTAGCTCTAGTTCTGATGTGTTCACAAACTGAATCTAGGTTCATCGCTCTGGCGTTCGTGATGCATCCTGATATGTCTGGAGACTGAGGTGACTTTTAAAGGTGCTGTCTGTACGATTCTCATTTTCTGGTGATTAGAAACACAAGAGAATACATACTAATATTATATACGATTTCTGAGAATCCCGTAAATGCTACATACTGCTTTAAGTAAAAGTTCATTTTATTTTGTTCTATAATGAAAGAACTGATATTCTAATATGTATGGACTTTGTTCTACATGTGTGTTTCTGCTTTTGTGTGTGTCCTTTCTCGACACTAATGTAAAATAATCAAACTGGACATCTATTAAATGCTTTCAAGCATGGAGACGGAATTGACAAGATACACAGTTTTATGCGTCCAAGCTACTCGTAGGTTGTCGTCTTCGGTGCTGAAAGAGGACATGAAACAAGGGCGGGAGGCTTTGTGCGCATCCAAGTGCCGGTAATTTCCGTTGGTTACGGACCATCGTGTTCTTTACCCCAGGAAATAAAGTTTTTGTTTCGCACAAGTCACCAGGACATCATCTTGAGATTCTACCCGCAGACATCATCAGCTGACAGGACGAACACATTTACCACTGTTAGTCTTCAGAGCCCCGGTGACTATGACAGGCTATTATTGCAGTTTTTCATTATTGGAGTTATTGAGAAGTAAAGTGTCGGGTTAAAAGGCCAAAAATAATAAACAGGCCCTCGCTATGTAGGGAAACGTTAAAAAGTAATGTTCTTATTTCAAAATGTTGATTGTCGCGGTGTGAAAACATCCTTTTCCCATAAAAAGACAGTATGTCATCAAACTAGTCAGACCGCAAGAAGACTTTTGTTAATACTGTTTGTCACTTTGAAATATGTAATAAAGTGAAACTGCAAGGTTTCTGAATCTTTTATAACAGTCAGTAATGAAATGCCTCAGCATATGTTCATTCAGAAGGTTTAAAAAGCGTGTACAGTTTCTTACACTACATCCATCATCACCTTGTTCTTAATGACTCATTGTCACTGTTGTCCTGTATCTGTGCAGACGGTGTCCACACAGCCGGGACTTGAAGCTCGCTCCACAGTCTGCCACTTTTCCCCACTGAGCAGCTCCACCAGTTAGCTGTTAAGTACCTTGCTCAAGGGTACCTCATTAGCAGTTTTTGATGAATAAAGATAATTTCCTATTTCCCATCTATTTCCAGCTGCTTCTCACTCAAGGATGCTCGAAGAATTTACACTTTGCAAAAAAGTGCTGCCCTCCAGTGGTCGCGTCTAGTTATGAGGCCATTTTCATAATCTGTCTGGTGGTCACTAGATGGCACAAAAGGTTTTGTTTTGGGAAGGCAAACCACTACACTGAGTCAGGGAAGCTTTAGGTTTGCATGGTGCATCATGCATAGCAGATCAATTTTCATGGAAAAGTTTTTGTGATCTTAAAGGTAGATTCATTTTAATACACTTTAATTCACTTCAGGTTCGAAAGCTGTTTTGGTTTATTTCAACAAGTCTGATCTGGTCATGCAATACCAATGTATGCATCCCTTCATCCAGTTTTTTACTGCCTAGTCAGGTGATCAAGAAGATAAAGCACTACTGATGAACTTATTATCTTGTAGATGACGTGACGTTGCAGTTGGGCTCGGCTTACACCTCATCCACCAGATGTTCAGTTTCTTCAACGTCTTCCTGGGTGATACAAAGTGATTCACTGGCAATCTGGGAGATAAAATCCTCTCTGTGTATTTTTGGATGTACTCCGTAGTGCCAGGCTGTTGCGATGGCAAACTGAGGCATCTGCAGGGCAGCTTTAAAAGGTGCTGAAACCTCAGCAGACTCCCTCCGTGCAGAGAAAGCAGCAGATTGGCTCTGAGGTAATCCTCAAATCGCTGAGCTTCTCCTTCTTGTGTAAAGTAAGCCTATTGCACAGAGAACCTAATTTTAGTACCTAAATAGTTTATCATAACCTTTCCTTCACTGCATGAATCCTATGACTGGAGATAAGGAATCATGATCTGCTGGTAATATAGTTGCTGCTCGTTGTATTCATGCCTTTAAAAAAAGCAGTGTGCACTCCGGGGCCCTTGTCAGACCTGAATGTGATCGAGTTGTTGGCGTGTCTGTAATGGTTTGGAAAATAATATGCATTTATGGCACTTTGCCTTTGGGGTTAACATTGCCCTCTTTGGGAAAAAAACCCCAAAAGTATTTGGCAGGTTCTGCAGGTTTATTTATGCCCACACTTATTTGATTCGGGGGTATAAAGAGAGTTATGGTTTAGTGCTTGTGCAGTGACATACAGTATATGCAGTTCTATCCAGATCATCTCGGCCTTTGTTATGACACATGTCTGCAGCCTCACGTCCCTCATTACAGCTTCTTCAGAATGGAATTAATGCTGTTTGCACGGGTTACAATTTATCCTGTAAAAACTGCAGTGGCCCACCACATATGCATTTTCTTTACATATTGATTGAATCCTCTTCTTTGATGATCATGAATAAAATGTATCCTGCAGCCAAAATCAGCGAGATAATTGCCATTTAAAAAGACAATAACCTCTTCTGATGTTTGGGTTTCATGTCCTTTGAACAGAAGCTTATTCTCATGTTTCAAACATGCTTATCTTATTTTTTGATACTGCTCTCCAGACATCTCATGGTCGGTGAGTTGAGGTAAAGCTGACAAAAGATGAAGAGAGAGAAGAGTGACAGCTGTATAGAGAACCGGGGGAGCAGACTCGATCTTCAAAAGATAGACTTGGGGAAGAAGGAAAAAATCTTTTTCTGGAGTTTCTGGGATTTTTGTCTGTGATTGACAACGAAAGCCGCATGGAGATTCCTAACAAGAAAGGTTCTGAGAGTCGAACGTGTCCCTGCTGCATTGTAATTACAGCGGCGAACAGTAATTAGCGAAATGATATATCCAGTATATGCTCCTCTCGCTCTGATAATAATCCCAAACCAGCACACTGCACACAGCCCCTGCGCAGCACTAGAATCACCCAACGCTGCGGCACTCATTGTTATTCCTTCCTCTGTGTCATTGTGGGCCTTTGTTCTTATTCTCTGTACTGTAAAAAAAGACTAAGCTCTCGCAGGCTTCTGCCGTCTCAACACGCCGCCTCCCTGCCCCCTTTTTAGGGTGAATAGAAAACATCAAAAAGCATTCAACAAGAGAGCCCTGCTGAACCAGGTCCAGCATCTATAAGGGAACCAAGCAAAACAAGTTACAAAAAAAAAGGGTAGCTACCACATTGATCTTGATTAAGATAATTCCCAAGATGTGGCCTTTGTGATGTGCGCGCAAGGTCAAACTGCTTTCCACATCTGAGACCTTCCTGCCTTGCCTGCCTCCCGGGCTGCAGAGACACACGCAGAGCCAACTTCACATCACATCGTATTACGCTGCGTTATCCACACCAGCAGCCTGAACAATTCGCAGCGCCAAGGGAGGAAGGGGTTCTGTAGTCATTGAACAGTAAAAGTATAAGCTGTCAGTGGCACATCTTCTGCATGCTGCCGAGACCAGCAATGGTCTCCAGGTTATCAAGTGGGCCCTCGCCTTCCTCAGCCTGAGCTCCCAGAGTAGACTGACGTTGACCCTGTGCGGCCTCCTTCTCCAACAAAGGTTGAGCATCTCAACATGGTCATCATGCTCTAATCTGATGAATCGGGCACAACCCTCCTCTTCTGGGGGAGATTCAGTTGTCAGACGTCAGAGTAGAGAGGTAGCAAAGACTCTCATCCACAGACCTCTCAGCACAGCAGCGAGACACCAAAGCAGCCGGTTCTGCTGCCAAGTGTGTCTGCCTTGAGTGAGTGAGCTACTAGGTGTTAGTGCTTCTGCTGTAGGACGGAGGAAGCTGGTCAAATGTCAGACATTTCTTTTCTTTCTTTTTATAGGATTTTCCACTTGCTGTTAATGAAGGACGTGTGTGTGTGTTTATGCGTGTCAAGGTGGGACATTCTTGTAAACTGAGGTTTTATTGACTTGATCCCAATATATGGAGTTTTTAATCACTTACTTTGTTTGGGTTTTATACATTTTTTTATAATGTTGTTATTTAGATTTTCTGTGTGATGTACGTTTCACGACATTTCATATTGATTTGTATTGTGTTTAAAGATTGATTCGGAACAGGTACGGGACAAGAAACAGACAAGGGATAGACTGGGAAGAGAGACCCACACGGTTTGCACCGGGACCTTGAAGCTGTTGCGCTGTGAAAGACGACGCAGCGGAAATAAGGCCGTGGAGGAATGAACCGTGACGCAGCGGAAGCACATAAGTAGAGCTTTTATGACCCATTAGAGACATTTGGAGTCTAGTACAGCAAGGACAAGGACGGGGACAAGGACAGTCATGTCTAACTCAATTAACTTGTGCGTACACGTTAAGTGGTTTGCTGCCATTTTAAAACACATTTTCAAAATCTTGTTTTGACACTTGAGTTCCATCGTTTTTTTCCTCCTGTGGTTTATTTACTTTCAATGAATAATTTAAAGTCTTAGTACTTTTCTTTTAACAGTGGGATTCCATTTTATTACTGGTGAAACCACAACCAGTGTTGACGTGACGTCATTTGAATGGCACAGTAAGAGTTTATTGCACTGCGTGCGTTGTCCTTAGCGTGTGTCGTCCTTAGCGTGTGTCGTCCTTAGCGTGTGTTGGCCTCTGCAGTCCATCCACAGCATGGACAGCATCTTCTGGCATAAAGTCTCTTCTGTAAGAAACATTCATCCATTGAAAATTCCTGACTGGTTATTTTAGTGAACCTCTTCATATTGCACACTTTTGGAGGAGCACCACTTTGCTGCACAGCCCTGTGCTGCTGAGGTCCATTCAAAGCCACTTATTTGAGATCCAGCTGATCATCCTCCCCAGCTGAATACTGAACTTTGCATTTTCTTTTATTTTTTAAAGAGGAGAATTGGTCACAGTAAAATACAGGGGTGCAGGAGTCCTGTGTTATCTTAGTTCAATGCACAATTTCGTTGTGCTTATTGTAGTGGTTACTTCAAAGATGAAGAAGGGAATAGTTAATGCACTAAACTGCTTCAAACAACATCAGAAGAAATCTCGTATGCCATCAACTCACACAACTTTGATGTTCCAACTTTGATTTGTTAAGTGCTCAGTTTGGAGGGGCTGGTTTATCGCGGAGAGCAATAACAGCACGCGCATGTACAGATCAGGAGGATAAAGTGGGACTAATTTCATATTAACATGTACCACTGGGTTGGAACTAAGAGCGAAAGCGCATCTGCATGATTCATTTCAAAACAGACCTCTGAGGCAGTGACACAGTGTGCACGGAGTAACCTGGAGTTAATGAAGAAAGTGGCATGCAGGCTCGCTGCCTTTGCCGGCACGCAAGCAGCAACATGCGTGGGATAGCAGATTTAAAATCACGCAAGCTCACACCCTCGTGCTACATGCAGGAGAGTTGCAGCAGGCCCGATGAACGTGGCAGTGCGCGTGGCATAACGCAGGAGAGCAGCGTCTATTCGGGGACCTTTTTGAATGTGTGGCCGAAAAGAAACGTACACACGGTATCTGGATGCTTGCATGCGGACCAAGCGACACGAATTCATCCAAACACAAAGGTGTGCTGTTGTGAGTGCAGAAGAGCTCTCTCAGTAGGTGTGATGATTTAGATACTTTTTTTTAGAGGGGAAAGTAGAGCTGAGTGGTCCAAACCGAAAGTGCTTAATGGCAGACTCTGGTGGCGGGGTAACTCATTTTCATCGCTCCTGTTTCCTTTTATGCAATGCACTTTCATGGTTGCTCTCATAAAAAGCAGTTTCTCGGAACATTTTCATTCAACCCCCTTCTCCCTTTACGGTATTTATTGGACACACTGACAGAGCATGAGAACACATCAGGCTTAACCCATATTTTTAAACATCCCCAAACTGGTCTTCACATCCAAGTTACAAGTACATTAGACAAGGACAAATGTTTTTAAGGATTCATAAAGAACAAAGAAAAAATGGACATATTCCCTCTACAGTGCAGTCCACAGCTATAGCTCTTAGATGTGCCACTTAAAGAGCATATTTACATAGAATAATGTAATCAGGACCACAGACATCCTTCAAATATTCTGCCGCAAACTAAAGACACATCTCTTCAGACTTACCTTGAATCAAAAGACTAACAAATTGTAGCATTTAAATTGCACTTATAATGGCTCTTATCTATAGCGAGCGGTAGATCGGCTTATTTGATGAAATTGCACTTTCTTGTTTCTTGTTCTTGATGAGTTTGTATCCTTATGGTTGAATGCACTTATTGTAAGTCGCTTTGGATAAAAGTGTCAGCTAAATTACATGTAATGTAATGTAATAAACTATGACAAACTATGTCTGGAACCAATTATAAAAAGAGGAAAAAAAAGAAAAATCCTTGACGTGACAATGAAAAATGGGTAAAAAAAGAGAACAGGAGTTGTTAGTGTCAAGCTTTGTGTGCCTTTCTTCAGGAGTTATTACAGTCACTCCTCTGGGCTGTTGTGAGAAATAACAAGCTGTTTAAACATGTAGTGGCAGCTACCAAAAGCTCTCACAATGGCTGAGTCCGTAAAAATGTAGGTGATACAGACACAAATACAGACTTCTCACTAATTTCAGAAAGAAGAACAGCAGCAAATGTTTGAGTCCAAGTGCGTTTTCTATATTACGCCAAGCCGGCAGTTAGAGGCCCAAGAATAGAACCCAGCTAAGACACTTCTCCTCTCGCGGCTTTGAAGTTGGTCTGTGGTTTCTAAGGATGCCGTGATTGATGGCTAAACGAATTAGATCCTTGATGGAAAAAGACCCTTGAAGGGCCTGCAATGCTCCGCGATCGGTAGTGAGCACACCAAGATGTGTGGCAGATGAAAGCCTTCACCTGTGCCAACTCCTCCCTTCGCCGACACTTTGCATCCACATTACTGTCTTCAAAGGGGCTAATTCAAATGCTACCAACGCAAATATGTCTGAGCACGGTTCCCTGCAGGCATTGTCACTTTGAGAAAGAGAACTTATTTGAGACGCGGTGTGGGAGACAAGTGCGTGTTTGGTGCTAAAAATGGCTTTTAAACAACAGTAAATGGCCCAGGTTGGCAGAGTGTCACATGTGATACAAATACTTGTTTGAGTGGTCTGATCTGTTAAGAAGAGAAAGAAGTGTTCAGTGTAAGAAGGGTGGGAATAGAACTAAGCAGTCTATTTTTTTCAAATTATTATTATGAGGAATTAGATCCGTGGGAGTTGGAGGACGGGTTTATAAGCAGGTTCATAATTCAGAGGATGATTCGGAAAGAGAGTAGTTCTATGTTCCAGTTAAACCTGCATCCCCTCTGGTCGGAGGCATCTAATGAATCAAATATCTTAGTTTTGACACTTAAAGATGGCCCAAATGTATTCGTGCATTTATTATTCTGCAGCTCTTAGTACACTGCATCAATCAATTATTAGACTCAAATATTACATATGCCCGTAGGACATTAGCAGGAGCTGCAGTGGGATGGTGACTAAAGGGATTGGAGGAGGCTGTCATCTCACAGTCATTTCAATCCTAGCAGATTTTCAACCATAAGCAGTTGTCAGCTGCTCCACACGGGGAGGTTTGCAGCGCTTATTTGTTTAGTTCATCGTGGAAATGTCTCTTCGTTGCGTTCAGACTAATGACTATATGTCCTCACGCCAAACAGCACTTGAATTTCTTTTACTGCTGAAACATAATCAGACTCCCCTACAGGGGAGAAGTAAAACTATTCAATGACATTCGATTCAGACTGTCAACCAACAAAGAGAATTTTATTTTCATGGTTAATTGCCCTGAAACACAATCGTGTCTGAACGATGGAAAAAAAACAAGTAGGTGGCTGATGAGCAGAGCATAATTACAGAAATTACAGCTGACATTGATTATTCAATGTCAAGTTTACCTAGTACTTTACAATTGCTGATCTCCACTCATTTCCTCACACAAAAACATGTAATGGAATGAGGTGTAAGGGTTGCAATAATATAACGTAATTTAAAGTGGAATGTGATGAAAGACTAACTCGAATGTCCCGGAGTCGGTCAGCAGTTGAAAGACGTGGCCTTCAGCATCAGTGAACCCGCTCCCTCACCGATGGTAGGTCTCCAAATTAGAAGAATATAAAAACAAATAAAAGATCTGTTTGCACTGTGAATAAAGCATTTAGGGCACCACTTCTTATTTTTCAGGTGCATCCGCACAAAGCACAGATGAGTTAATGTCCCTGTTTACCGAAATCAGCCTTCATTCCGATTGATTTTAAAGTGAATGCTTTTTAATTAAAAGCTGTGTCACGACCAAAATGTGTTCTTCTTTGTGTGAAGACCCTCCATGGTTTCTTATTTTAGTTTAACTGGATGTCCCTTTAGCCGCCCTCTCACTTCTTACTGCGGCCGCCTGCTCGGCCATTCTGCATCGGACCACCAGATGCCCTCAGACTTTCCCACCTGGTCCTCAGTCACCCCAGATGAGGCTGCTCCCTCCTGCTCTGCATGAAACCCTTCCCTGCCTTTTCAACCTCCTACATTTCATCACCCAAATACACACCGGCTCCTCATTTCCCAGAACATCAGTAAATTCCCTCATTAAGCTGCACCATCATCTATGTGAATATTCTGTGATACGTTTGCTTCATTTCAAGATCTGCCCACAGCTGAAGGAGTCCCCACTTATTCTGAGTCCTGACCTTAGAGCTAGAAGACGTTTGTTCATTTAATACCAATAACTATGTGGACCATGATCAAAAAGAGTCACCTGAACTCCAGTTTCTCATTAGTATTTGCTTTTCAGCCATTATAGTGGTCTGAATAGTCCGCATCACAGCAGTGTGACCCGCTTCTAAAATGTTTTACAATGTCAATCACACGTGTCGTACACTTTCAGCTTTGGCAGGGAGCTGGTTTTAAACATGGCAGTAATAACTCTGTGACTCACTCAACACTCCCACATATTAAATGATGGTGTTAGCGCTCCCACTATTTCTGTTCAGATATCTCGCTCCTCTTCAATTTCTATCGGGACACCCTTCCATTACTGTGGCGTTTCTCCCCAGATTTGCTCTAAATATACTAAAAGGGAATGCGTGTGAATGATTTAGATTTCTGACTGTGGTTCATTAAACTCCGTGAAAACAGATGATGAGGCTCGGTGCTTTTAAAAAAGTCTTCTTTCCACACACAGACTCACGCTATGTGTGGATTAGACTCGGGAGGCCAAACTTTGATCATGGGGTGAGACAGAGGGGAGGAGAGAGAGGGGTCGAAGGTCAAATGCATCAACAAATGTGTGGAAAGACGTTCGCCTCCTCTCAATATGCTGTCCCTTCTTTTTCTTTCACTCTCCTCTCTTATAATCGGCACTTCGTTCACTTCAATTGAAGTCTGTGCCCCAAAATATTTGGTGGGGTGGGCTGCCGGTGCTGCTTTAACCTGTGCTCGTGTTCTCTCGTGCTGTTGAAACGGATGCGGGTTTGTTATCCTGCCTGAGAAGTGGGTGTAAATGACGGCATCGCGCTCGTAGCTCGTGCTCACAGCCGCGCTGATGAGAGTCCACCAGTTTGCTCGTGAAAGCACACAGGCCGGCTCCTTTTATTCTTTTTTTTACACACACAGTTTGTGAACCCGACTCAGCGGGAAGCTTTTCCACGATAGGTTTCATTTCAGAGACGG
Source organism: Gasterosteus aculeatus (assembly GCF_964276395.1). Taxonomy (NCBI): domain Eukaryota; kingdom Metazoa; phylum Chordata; class Actinopteri; order Perciformes; family Gasterosteidae; genus Gasterosteus; species Gasterosteus aculeatus. Next base: position 11,841,847 of record NC_135693.1, on the reverse strand, counting down.
CGAGTGGTGATGCCGCAGAGAGAGACGGGGACACGGCACAAACCAGCAGGAGGGAAATGGAGATTAATTAAATCTACGGGGTTTCTCTGAGGAAATTGCAATGTCCCTTCTGTCTGTGCAGCGGCCGCGATGTCGTCGAATGATGGACGGAACTTTCTTTTCTCATTAGCGGGAGCCGGAGTCGTTCGTTTACAACTTTAATCACGCAGGGGTTGCAGGCGGCAGCAAAGAAGAGCACCCCTGCAAACACAACCAAGTCGAGGGCAGAATACTATTTAGTCAAGAAGGACAATTATAAAACAGAGTTGCTGGACGATGCTTTGCGGCTCATGTTTGTCTTTTCACCATCAAAGTGGTCTTGAGTTTTCAAATCAATGACACCAGTAGTTTCTTCTCACCAGCGTGTGTTTGTGTTGCTGCATTTCAGACCTTCACGTTCTGTTTCTTTCCACTATATATATATCGGAATAGTCAGCACAACAACCGATGTCCTCATCTCGCCTCCTCCAATATGTTTCTTTGATCAGCGTGTCCATCTCGCTCGTCCTTTGACTTTGATCTCTTTTGCTCTCTGTCAGAGGTTTGATTGACAGCTGTGAGCTTTCACATAATAGCAATCATGATTCCACAGCAAGTGCTAAATGACCCGGAAGTAGTGTACGTGGCCGCCATGATAAGAGCTGTTGGAATTCCCTAAATACTAAGGAAAGGAGCTTCAATGCTTAGATACGCAGGAACCACTGGACCACCTTTTACAAACAGAAAGGAAATGAAATAGTGCCGCGTCATTGGGCCGTTCACGAGAAGTAATGATCATGACTGACAAACGCAGATCATTATCGTTAGCATCACCCATTTATATTGCAGCCTTGTTAGTAGACTGACATCACTGACGTCTCCCGTCGCTCCATAACTACGTAGCTCAGGGACAGTTTGATCGCCCCGGTGAGGTTTCTGTCTGACGACTCGTCCTTCCACCGAGTGGATTTCTCCACGAGAGCTGATCCGAGACTGTTGGCCCGGAAATATACCATCATTTAATTTAGATGCATAAGCAGGCATGTACTTTAGCACTTAGTGTAACTGCTTCATACTGTTTCACAGATACTTAAATATGCAAAGTAATAACTTTTATTGAAGTAAAATCTAAAGGAAATACTACGCTTCAGTACATTAATTGAGCAGCTATACTTGGTCACTTTCCACCGCTGCTTACAAATGTTTGATTAGGTTCAAACCTCTGGCGTGTCCTTTACTGGATGGAGTGTGTATTGCGCTGGACTCAATCCCTCCATCGTCATCAGCAGAACAGAGGGTCTATTAACTGTGACGGCGCTGCTGTTTCCTCTTTCACTCAGCGCCATCCGATCCAATGTGACACGCACAGTGCTGCCACGCGGGTCTGAGATGGCTCGGCACTTCACACCATTCTGCACGGCCTCGTCACGGGGCAAACGCTGCTGTCTCCTCCAGCTCCAGCGTGACGCAACACAGACACGGCTACCCAAACATCTCATCACACCACGCGCACGGAGCTAAGTGGCCAATTCACTCACTGGTGCAAAGATGATTCATCGTTGGGTCTGTCAATTTTTCCCCCATGGACTCATCCCACGTCTCTCTGCCGCCTCTGACAAGGTCTCCCAGACTCTCTCTGGCGAATGGTTTTAAATCGAGAAGGGGAAATTCAACAGCCAGCAGATCTGTCGGAAGTTTAATGAATACTAGAATGTGTTTGTGTTAATCCTAGAGGTTGGATGTTATTTATTTTTTATAAAATAGCTGTTTATCAATTTACAGAGTTTAAGTTGTTAAATACTGATATTTTTTTTCAGGCTAGAAATGTACGATTGTCAAAGCAAGGAAATTACCGGTACAGAGCAACAATAATGACAAGAATCCTTTATATTCAAGCCCAGCAATCATGTGACTCAGCAGTTACCCCCGATAGTCACATTATGGTGAAGATGTCTGCTGATAAGGATTCAAACAGGCGCTGTTATGAATAACAATGGACTGTCTAATGTAATATTATATATGGCTCACAACTTTAAAACATTTCATAATGTATATTCTGATAGATAATCAAGCATAAAAGGCATGCTGCGTCTGTTCAATTTTGTTACGACAAGATACATGTTGGTGGGGATCATTTAAGAAACAGGGTAAAATCATCTTGCAAGTAGACGAAGACGACGACGACGACGAAGACTAGTGTCTGCTGTTACTCTAAGCACCAGATGGAGGAGCTTTTGCACACAGAGATTAATGATGGATCAACGGTGGATTTCGATTGGCGGGCTAACCAAAGAAAAGTTGGTTGAAACATGCTTGTTCTAAAATTAAAAGAAGTAAATGAAGAAACCACAAAGTTCAGCTTTAAGGCGGAGCGGGATGGTGGAAATGAGTTTAAACTGAACTCTGTGACACGATTGTGTACATGGTTTCATAGGCTTTGTAAAAGCCAGTTCTTCCCCGATGATTCCTTTTTAATGCTTGTTTGTGGTCCGTGCATACAGTTTGTCTGTGTAATTGAGGTTTGACAGAGGTGTCGCCAACAGATATATGTGGACCGATTCACTGGTGCGCACAGATGTTTCCTTTGACGGTCCAATGCCGTTGCATTAACTCTACAAATGAAAACCCTTTTTTATTAACGCACCAACGGATATGCGTTTTCAGAGGTAAACAGGCTGAATTGTATAACATTATTTGTGTGTGTGTGTGTGGTAGGAAACCTCATGTCCTGTATTCAGGTCTGAGAGACACCTCAGAGACAAAGTGGACATGCAGGCAGCTTTAGTTTTTCTTTTTTTTTTAGTTGCAAGCATATAATATCGGGATGTGTGCAGCAGTAGATGTATTATGTGAGTCTCCCGTGTATGTATTGATGAAACGGCGTCCTGTGCTTTGTGGTCATATGTATTCCTGCAGTAATGTTGTACCTTAATGGCAACATTGGGTTTCAGAGCAGGAAGCAGCGTAGCACTCAAGTACATTTTGAAAAGTAGGAGACGGGGATAAGCTTTTGCCTTTTTGTTTGTCCCTGTACCTCCCACTAGAGGTGAAAGTATTTTTTATCTGCAGGTGTTGAAGAAATGCATCTAAGCAGCATTGGATTTCTCCCTAAACATATTTGACAAAGTTAAGTTTGTCGCATACTCTGCTTGTTCTCTTTTTTCCACTTTCCCAGCTTTGCATGAAGCACAATATTCCGTTAATATTCTGTAAAAACTACATCCAGTAACTATCCTAAATCATCTTTTTTAATATTTTGCGCAAATGATAAATGAGTCCAGAAAATAGTTTAGATCTCTGCAAGTAGATCAGTGAGCAGCGACAGAAGGTGAAATATTGCCATGTATTAAATAATTGGTAGCTTAAAGGTGGGATGTTATGAGCTTCAAGGAAGTGTGTGTGAGTATGTCGGCCTAGCCGTGTGCGTGTGTGTGTGTGTGGGGGGGGGGTTTACATACTCTGGGTCTTTAATAAGTTAGGGCCACTGGAGCCCAGGGTTTAATTAAGACTGTGAGACAGATTTTGGCCTCAGTAGTACCATGCTGGTCTTCTCCTTGGACACACACGCACACACACACACACACACACACACACACACACACACACACACACACACACGGATGTCCTTGGATGTTTCATGAAACACTCTTAATACCTCTGAAAGAAGATGAGGGCTTAGAAGAAAAGTTTACAGTGAATAGACGCGGATCCTTAATAAAAAGATAAAAAGACTAAGAGGAAAAAAGTTTTAAATTATCACGATTAACAGAAATATTGGGAACAATTTGATAATGAATTGAGTTGTTGATGTGATTAAAATGACATCATCACCTCTTTCAGAGAGATTTTAATGCAGAGGCTATTTCTGAAGTTACGACTTTGACCAAGCGAAGCAGGTTACTGCTGAAACATCGATGAAGGATTTATTAGATATTAGGGCCACATCCATCTCGACACATGACTGATGCGCTGCACACTCCACACAAAAGTTAAAACCCACGGAGAGTTTTAGTGAAGCACAAGGTGTCCTCGTGCACGACACACACACACACGCGTGGCATGCTCCCAATCAAAGCCGAGACGGTTCAAACCAGCCTTGGAGGTTTACGAGGTGTGAGTTTTCATCTAAAACTCTCCATCCCTCCAAGGCAGGGCAGGCTTTCACTCTGGGCAACAATGCAGGGAGAGTTATGCTGCAAACCTGTTCAATCAGTGGCACAGAGAGCAAATTTGATTCTGCTGATGAGGCTCCCCGGCCTTCTCTTCCTTTACTCCGTTTCTCATCACATCCATCTACTTCACAAGATTCTTTTTTTTTTCACAAAAAGGGAAGAGCTTCTCGTTGGTATGCAGAGCAGCGGAAGCACAAACGGCACACTTCTCTTTTGCAGAAGTATGAAAATGAAATATTCATGACTATAAAGAGCTTTCTTTGAGGGAGGGGGGAGATGGAGAAGGAGATGCAGCGATGAGGATGGAGGAGACGACGGTTGTCATTTTGACGCAAGCCTCCATCACCTTGGTGTCTGCACAGCTGAACCTTTCGACCTGTTGGCTATTTGAAAGGAAAGAGCAGACCGTTAGAAATGGCTCATCCCTTCACCTCCTTCAAACCTGTCTGTCCTCACCTCTCGTCCTCCTCTTCCTCCTCTTCCTCCTCTCTTCGTCCCTTTCCATTGTTTCCCCAGCAGCTGTCACTTCCGCACTGTTGGCAATATCTCTATGGCAGTGAGTAAAAAAGACTTGACACAATTCCAGCTGACAAACTGAAGGTGAATGAAATGAGGTCACGGAGCTGCTGCATTGAGGAGATGCTTAAGGGACTATGACTGCTTTGTGTGCTCAGTTTCATTGAAACACTGAAAGAAAACAAGGCGAATATTAACGCCCCCTGATGTTTAAAAAAAAGTGTTTTTTAAGTTGCTGTTAATATATAATCAAAGGAAAGTGTAAATCTCTTTTTTAATCATTCAAGAAAAGATAGCCAGAACAAAGCTGGATCACTGGTCATTGGTCTGGTTTGTCACGGTGTGGTTTCACTTCCTGTTGTATTTTGTAGTTTTCTGCCACTCGTGTCCCCGGGTAACTTCACTTCCTGCCTTGTCCCGTCATCCCCTGTGATCGTCTAATAGTTTCCACCTGTGTCCAATCACCTGCACCTCCCTTGTGTATATAAGCCATGTGTCTCCTGTGTCACTTGTCGCGTCATTGTCTTTCGTCTTGGATCGCCGTAGTTTCTCGTCTGTGTGCTTTTGCCCCCGGTTCCTGTTTTTTGAGCTTTGACTATTAAAGTCTTTTGGTTTTCTGCAAGTCTGCGTTTGAGTCCTGCCTTCCACCCCGCAACCCTGACAGAATGACGCGACCAAGAAAGGACTCAGCAGAGTTTTTTCCCCTGGACGAGTTCAGGGGAACCCGTCTGGCAATGGGCGGTCCACGGAGTCTCCAGCGGGCTGCTGGTAATGGGGGAACGGTCCTCCCGGGGGTTCCAGCTGGGTACTTGTACTACTCCGTCTCCCCATCTGGAGCCCTCAGTAGGCATCTGGGTCACCATCCGCTGCCCCCCACATGGCCCCCAGAGATGGAGACCATTTCGTGGTCGTCTGGCGGCGATTCGCACTGGGAGGGGGTAATGGACCTTGCGGTCCGACTACAGGCCACCTATGCTCCCCACGCTCGGCCGCAGCGCACGATGTCCAGCGCTGGGCCGCAGCGACGTCCCGACCCTGCTCGGTCGCAGCGCAAGATGTCCAGCGCTGGGCCGCAGCGACGTCCCGACCCTGCTCGGTCGCAGCGCAAGATGTCCCGCGCTGGGCCGCAGCAGATTCCCGTCCCGGCCTCCCGACCCAAGCCCATGACCCCCGAGCCAGTGCCACGATCCATGCCCCCGACCCCGGAGCCAGTGCCACGATCCATGCCCCCGACCCCGGAGCCAGTGCCACGATCCATGCCCCCGACCCCCGAGCCAGTGCCACGATCCATGCCCCCGACCCCCGAGCCAGTGCCACGATCCATGCCCCCGACCCCCGAGCCAGTGCCACGATCCATGTCCCCGACCCCCGAGCCAGCGCCACGATCCATGCCCCCGGTACCAGCACCACGTTCCATGCCCCCGACCCGACCAGTTCCGGCCCCACACTCCATGCCCCCGACCCGACCAGTTCCGGCGCCACGTTCCATGCCCCCGACCCGACCAGTTCCGGCGCCACGTTCCATGCCCCCGACCCGACCAGTTCCGGCGCCACGTTCCATGCCCCCGACCCGACCAGTTCCGGCGCCACGTTCCATGCCCCCGACCCGACCAGTTCCGGCGCCACGTTCCATGCCCCTGACCCGACCGGTTCCGGCGCCACGTTCCATGCCCCTGACCCGACCGGTTCCGGCGCCACGTTCCATGCCCCTGACCCGACCAGTTCCGGCCCCACGCTCCATGCCCCCGACCCGACCAGTACCGGTCCCACGCTCCATGCCCCCAACTCGGCCAGTCCCCGCTCCGAGACTCAGGCTCCCTCCCTCCCATCCCATGGTCCTCTCCCACCCTCCCGTTGGTGATTTGAGGGCCGTCTGGGATCCGGCCCTTGAGGGGGGGGCTACGGGGTGGGTTATGGGGGGGGCTGAGCCGCCGCCTTCTGTCAGGGTTGCGGGGTGGAAGGCAGGACTCAAACGCAGACTTGCAGAAAACCAAAAGACTTTAATAGTCAAAGCTCAAAAAACAGGAACCGGGGGCAAAAGCACACAGACGAGAAACTACGGCGATCCAAGACGAAAGACAATGACGCGACAAGTGACACAGGAGACACATGGCTTATATACACAAGGGAGGTGCAGGTGATTGGACACAGGTGGAAACTATTAGACGATCACAGGGGATGACGGGACAAGGCAGGAAGTGAAGTTACCCGGGGACACGAGTGGCAGAAAACTACAAAATACAACAGGAAGTGAAACCACACGGTGACATGGTTTAGTTGTAAATGCCTGCGTGTAGCAATTGTCAGTCAAACGGGCCGTTCCCACAGAAGACTGATCATTTATCAATGTAAAAAACAATAAACATAAGTCAGATTTCTTGATTTTACAAATATCTTTTTAGTCCGTCGGCTCTGACCACACAAGTAAAGGCCTGACTGTGAGATCATTTCAGCTTTGATTAACTGAGCTTAATTTCTTTGGTAGCCAAAAGGTTTCAAGGACTTCATTGAAAATTGTTCCTGGTGAGAAACTACCTTGACAGCAACTGCATACATTGATTGCTAATTGGATCTTGCTTTATATTGGGAGACTTTGACATAACAAAAACAGTTTTCTCTGATCTCTGCGTTTCTATAATGAGTGTGAAGATCTTTATATGTATAGAGACGGGATGCGTATTTTTCGTGGATGATTGTGTAGCCTCGGTATCCTTCACAGAGGGTCGATTACTTATTGATTAAAAGGACTCATTTATTCAGATGAGGCATCTGGAGAGGCCTGGGGGCTTGTTTTGGACATGAAATAACCCCCCTCTCTCGTCTCCGTCACCCCTCCCCTGAGAAAAACACATTTCACTTGGAGTGACATCCACTATAGCTCATAATCTGGGAAGATCTTAGAGAACAGAAGTAATGTAACCACTCTGTGTATTATCCCTGGCATGCAAAATGAATAAGACTTCTGGGTTTTCACAAATAATGAATGAGTTTTCCTCTCGCATCTCTGCTGAGATGCGAGAGGAAAACTGCAACTCAATTTACAGTTGTCTATTGGGTTTTAATTTAATCTATGCTTTTTATGGCTCTTGGGAGGAATTTATATACATAAATATCTCTGTTTGAAATGTTGCTGTGAGATGTTGTCCCACACAAAGGTTCAACAGTTCATGTTCCAAATAGGTGTGACTGGGTTTTATTCAGACTGTTATCCCAATAACCAAGTGGCTTAACTTTATCTAAATCCTCTACATCTAGATCTAGATGTATGTCCATCTAAATGTCTGTAATCATAAACCCCTTTCTGTTACTAAATTCTTCCGTAGCCATTAAAACGACAAGACAAGATTTTTCTTCTCTACAAAAATGTAATTCATTTCCTTTCCTCCATTTCTAAAATGTATAAATGTGCCCTTTTTTTGGTGATTTTTAACTCATCCGTTGCACTAGTCGCAACAAAGCACAATAGTCCACGTCACTGTTGTTTTTTGTGATTAATGGCGGTGACTCACTCTTTAAATGTTGTGCTGGGACATTACTCATCTAGACCTGTTTCCAGATGGCTTGTGAAATCCGCAGATTTACTATCCACCAAGAAGCCAACGTACCTTGGCTCTAATCTGACCCGCAGCCTCAGATTTGTCCCATTCCGTGCCGGATTCTGCACACTCATCTCCTGAGGTCAGTTAATACGATGCGGGCTGGTGGAAATAAAAGTGTTGATACTTATTCATGAAGCGAGAATGCCCCCCGGAGGTTTTATAGAAGTAAAAGCGATTCAACAGGCTGGAATCGTCGGCGTGGTTTTGACATCTCTGTACAAAGCCTTTAATCTTGGGCCCATGTCTTTTGGTGGGCAGGCCTGTATATAAGTCGAGCCAGTATGCCGTGGCCTTCATGCACCTAAGTGGAGGCTTTCTCAAGTGGCTGTGAAATCTCCTGTTTTGACATGTGCTTGAATCGGGGATCAGAGACGGGATGAAAGTAGCATTAATCAGAGGTTTCATCCTCTGCTGCTTCTTTCATCCCCTCTGCCTAAAATATACGGCATCGAGCTTTGCAAGCCGGGGAGGGATGGAGAGCGACTGAGATGGGGCGAGTGTGGTTTTTGGGAGCTGTCAAATAGAGGCGTGTTAATGGAGGGCTGGACATGTGAGCGTGTGCCTGTGTTCATTAATGTGCTTAGTGTGCGGGGCTCAAATGGGAGTGAAGAGTGTGTGAGGTTCGTTTTATCGTCAAGCACTGCTCTCTGGAAGCCATTCTGCAGTTCCTAATGCACTAATGCAAGAGGCAGATGGCACTCTCCGTCGTTTTCTCTCTGTCGTTTTTCCATCTATTCCGTCGACTGAGGTCACCTCTACATTCCGCAACATACTACTCGGCGGTACGCGCCTGTGATGTGCCGAGTTCATCTCACGGTCTAATTGAGATGACATTTCTGTGCTCCAACTTTAATTATTCAGCTCCTCTATTCATTTGTTCCCCGGCTCCTTTGTTCAAAGGTCCACTACCTGCCTCCATTTTTCTCCAGGGCAAAAACCTGCCCTCTCAAAGGCAGTGACCCCCAAAAAATAGAGAAACCTTGGGGTGTGTTTTATTTGAGCTTTTGCGAGGTGCCTGAAACTTATTCTTAGTGGCGTGACCTTCAATGAAAGTCAGGGATTTATGCATTTTGGAAGGTACGCTCCAGTTGTGTCCAGATATCTTTTAGTATCTTTTATAAAGGTACTAAATCAAAGGCACGGGAAAAACCTCATCAAAGAAAGTGCAGAAGTTTTTGTGCCGCTCTCTTATCAACAATTATGTTTTTGTGTGAAGGCTTTTTACCTTTTTTATGTATTTGTTCGTGGTGTTCAAGGACCGAGCAAGGAATATTTGTCTGCAGTTACATTGACCTCAAGAGGATGAAGCCAGAATTGTATTTGCACCGTCTCATTCTAAAATTGGAAGTAGGCGCAGAAAGAGGTTAAGCTATCTATCATAGAAAAAGCGTTTATTTTTCACTCGCCTTTTTTTGTTTGTTGTTTTTTTTTGGCGGCTTAGCTCTCATCCCTCATATCATGCGTCTGTTGTTCTCGGCTCGCCTTTGATGCAAAAAGGTGTGTGACAAGAAGCCAGCGTGACGCTCCGAGTTAGAGAACTCCTCAGCTCTGGTTGCATCCTGCTTGCATCACACACACGCTCACATGCACATATTCAACCTGCTCACTTTCACACAGTGAGCAGGCCCTCGACAGAGTGGCTGCGTGCCTTTTTCCCTCAGTTGAGTTTTCTGTTTTTGCTCACAAACATAATGCACAGTTTCATCCTTGGACTTTAAAATACAACAACCGTTTACATTTCTGCGCTTACACGGTTACCGTTTTCATATCCATTTGCAGTCGCGCTGTGTGCGTGTGCTCGGGGGAAAAGGTTTGACATCATATTATTTTCAGGCTGCTGCCGAGGAGCGTTTTGGTCCAGTGTCGTTTTGATAGGAAGCAGAATGAGTGAATTGTTTTGGTTTGCTGCGCACTGTTGGGAGTTTGCTGAGGTTTGCACTCTACCCGAGGTTTTTAATTTGTGTTTCAATACAGGGGGCTGAGTTTTCAACATGCCGCCGTTGATATTTGCATGTTTGAGGAGTAAAATGAAGATGAGAATGTGATCTGATCAGAAAATTGATCCTCACAAGACATTTATACTCTGCTAATTGAACCAGCCTTTTGCATATATTTCATACTACTTCTTGCAATCAATTATCCCCAATTTGTAGTTAGACGCAATCCGCTCTAAATAAATGATTATTAAAAGGGTTTGAGAAATTGATTTTGGTTTTAAATGGGAAAAGCTAAGGCTACAGTAGTTTGTTTCAGTGATAATTCATCTGCTGATTATTCTCTCAATCAATAAATTAGTTGATCTAATAAATGTCATATAAATTATGGCCAATCATTGCATAACCTATGTTGATTTATTTAAGTGTCTTCGGGCTGACCAATATACCAAACATTGTCAGTAATATAAAGTTGCAGATAGTTGTTGATTATACCAAATCCACTAATAATGTCAGCTATAATTAATATCTCAAAGATAGTCTAGTAAAGCAATTACTTTCCAATATCTACCTGCTGCACCCCCCCCCCCCAAAAAAAAATCCATTCCTGATGCTTTTATCTCTCATGCTGGCAGTTCTATGTGCTTCTGTGCTCGGTGCTGAATGGGTCATTTCAAGGGTCAGGGTTTTTTAATTGGATAATCCAGTCCTGAAACCAGCTGAGATTAGCAGCTACTCAAACCCGGGGAATTGGTATGATAGTGTTTGACCTGTGTGTCCATACAGGGTTAAGCTTCCTTGTGCAGGAGCACACGGCTCTGTGCTCCTCAGGGAAGCGCAGAATCAGACGATCGGACAAACTTTGCACAACGGCCCCCCCGGTTCCAGAAATGGAGACAGGAAATCTCCTTTCAGCACCAACGCTAATCACATGGCAACTCTCTGGAAGTGTCAACGGTATGTCTCGGCCTTCAAAGCGTCCCGCTTTGTGTATTAAACTGTCTTTGTCTCCACTTCTGATCCTCTCGTGGAGCCTTCAACAAGAGTTGTTGAATGTGCTCATCATTTCTGCAGCAGTGTGCATGTGAGTGCACTTTTTTTTCCGCACACCCACAGTTGTGAGTGTGCCTCAGAGTCTGGCACCACGTTAAGCCGGAGAATGTGCATGTGTTGAAGCTGTCCTCTTAATCCTTACAGCAAATAAAGGGGGGGGCGGCTTACTCAGTCTGGTGCACACACACACACACACACACACACATGCGCGCTAGAGCACGCAAGCAAGCACAGATGCACAAACTTCAAATATACTGGCACGTGCATGTGTGGCACGTGCTCTCTTCATGTTCCTCTCTTTCTTTTTTCTTTCTCCCCTCCATCTGGTGGATGCCTCATCCTGCCATTATTCCACCTCTCTATCTGCTCGTTCTGTCTTTTTTCTGCAGCCCATGCTTCATCTTTCCTCCATCCCTCTGTCTCGCTTCCTCCCGGTATTCTTCTTTGGGCCTTATCTTACAGACTTACACAATCCCTTCTGCTCACAGTGTCCCCCGTCTATTTGCCAAGCCAATCTGGGTTTTGGAAATTGTCTCAAAAGCTCGAGGATTACCCCCACACCCACAATAATTATCCCCAACTTTCCGTAGCAAGGCACAGCCGCTGGTGTCCCGTGATGGGAGAGCTGCTGAGGTGGTGTTTACGATTAGTGATGGAGTACGTTGCCTCCAGAGCGGCAGAGGCCATCACTGTCCATGTTAGCAGGGCTGTGCTGTCATGGCTGAGTTCAGGAAAGGGCTCGACAGGGCTTAAATATATACATCCTTTGTATTACTCTTTGTATTATGAACATTGTAATCAACCAGATTTATTTTAATTTTTTTAGAGTTTCCCATTGTCAATGTTTGATGTGTTTGGAGACTGACCACCATGCACATGACAAAGTAAACCTCCTTAGTGTTGGAATAAACAGAACAAATAGGTTCTCCTTTTTTTCTCACCAACTGCATTGCATTTGTCAGTGTGTAAATATCCTCCCCGTCCAAAGCAAATGAGATATTGAATTTGCGTATGAATGCACCAGTGTTAGCCCGACCAGGTGATGGTGATCTGCCTCTGTTGCCTTTCCCCCAGCTGCATGCTGGAATCGCCCCTGGAACCCCATATGAGATAATCCCATTAAAGATTAATCGCATTCAATGTCAGCTCAGCTTTGAAAAGATTGCAAACTGGTATATTTAAGAGACAGCCATCACTAACCAGCACAGTGTGCAATTTTGTATGTACTTGCCATCTTGTGAAAGCCGTCAACTGTCATTGATTTTCATAAAACGTGACGGCAATCTGAAGTGTTTGAACTGAAATAATTTAACCGGCCAGGGAATCAGGTAAAATGCACAAATGTATTGTTGAGATCTGAATACTTTCTCACAAAAAGGGAAGATCTAAACCACAAATTTTACCATTACTCTTCTACACCAACTGTAGTTGAGAGGAGTGGGCTCAACGTCTTTAAGATTAGACATAAGCTCTACGCACCCACAGCTGACGGGGGTTAAAGAAGTGTGTGTGTGTGTGTGTGTGTGTTTGGTCATTTCCTGGTGTTAATAGAGCATAAAGAATGTACATGATATGTAAAGTGCCACTGAGTGAAGTCACGGTTCCGGACTCTAATTTGAGTCTGAGCAGCACGATTAAGCTGTCAGAAGGTTGCAGCGAACGCCTCTGCCTGCAGGAATATGCACACAAAATAAAAGACAGCGGAAAGAAATTGTGTTTATTTCACAAATAATTCCTCGTAGCATGCTGGTGAATATAATGATAACAAAACCACACCACTTCAGAAGGTTTGTGCACCTTGCTGGGTGTGCAGCCGTTTTTGTGGTTTTCTCTCATTTCAGTGTTGCAGTAATGCAACTTTAATGAACAAAACCGTCAAGATAAAGTTGAACTTGAAATGCATCTTCATCCTTGCCTCGCCCTCAGAAAACGTGGCGTGGTGTCCAGCCGGCTTCTCATCTCCAGCGCACTTTCTCCCTTTGAATATTTCTATTTTGGCGCTGAATACAAAGACGATACCAAACACCTGGGCAGATTACCACTGCTATTTACCCCCCTGAGCCCGGAGTTCATCCAGGCTCCCGTGTGCAATACAGAATACATAGAATACATAGAGAGTGGGTAAGAAATTCTAAAAGAATATCAAAAATCATCTTCTTATTCTCTCATCAACCTCACAGTTCTGTTGGAAGCTAACTTAGAATGTGTGACACCAACAGGTTGGCCTAAAGGCCTCTACAACAACCAATAACTGTTTTTTAATATATATAATCTGATTAAGTATCAAGTATCAATCTCCATCGCTGTGTCCAGGTCCTGGCTGCATGATCTGCTGTTATGTGGTTCCTGTGTGCAGCTGTATGTACTCAGCATCTGAGCTCTGGGATACTGTCACAACGTATTCAAACGAAAGAGAATTCTGCTCTTGTTTATTTTGTCCTTGCTGCCCCATCCGATTATGTGTTAAAGGAACATACATGGCCCCTGAAAGTAAACGCATATTCATTGTAATTATATCAAAAACAAGGTTGTTGTGATGCTCCCATTTCCAGCGCTAGCGTGAACAATGCACATACTGCCTAATAAAGTGATGTATAAGAAAATAACAAGAAATACGCTTTCTTTCCCAAAACGCTACATGTGACAGATCTGTGTGTGGCCGTTGCTCTGCACACAGCAGCACCACATCAGAGAAGCACATAAGTAACAGAGGTTGAGTCTGAAATGCGGCAATCTGTTTCTGTGTATTCAAATCCCAGCGTGACATTTTCTACAGATCTACAGACTGAAAGAATTGGTCAGAGTTTGGTCGTCTGAGGCTTTGAATGGACCAAAGCTGTGCTTCAAATGCTCACATCACTGCCGGTTTTAGTCACGACTTACTGTTTTTACTAATTCAGCGTTTTCCTTATTATTTTCACCCTCAATGTTTGATGTTTGGTGTCTGACAAGGAGGGATTTGGTCCCCAGTATTTTTTAATCTATATATTGATGAGCTTTCCATGCAGTTGAAAGCCTGTAATACTGGGTGAATGATTGGTAAGACCTTAGTTAATCATGTTATGTATGCGGATGATCTAGTGATTTTTGGACCAAGTAGTGCAGGTCCCCAGCAGCTCCTTACTATGTGTACTGTCGGTGATGTGGAACATGATATAAAATACATTGCCAGTACGAGTGCTGAATGTGTAGAACAAAAGAGGAGAGAATTCCCTGATTTTAAATTGTCTGATAATTACCTCATTGCCTGTGATAATGATGACGATGATGAATACAGGCAATGTCGTAAGACATATGCACAAGCTAACATTCTCTCACGCAAATTTAGTATATGTACAGATGGAGTGACGATGTCTCTGTTTAGAGCTTATTTTATACCAGTCCACACTGCACACTTGTTGTCCAATTATTAAAAAAAGCAACCCTACAGAGACTCCAACTAGCTTATAATGATGCCGTGCGAGTATTACTAAAGAGGCCGAGATGTTGTAGTACCAGTGAAATGATCGTGGCTGCGGGAGTCTGTTTTTAAGAAATTGTATAAATTAAAGGAGAATTGCTTGTACACCTTAAAAAAGTGTACACCTTAAAGTTCACTGTGTCTGAGCTGGGCTGCTGACATACTTACAGATTCATTGCAGATTTACATGAGTTATTGGACTCTAGCTGGTTTTGTTAGCTAGCAGAGCCATTAGATGGCAGCTATGGTATATCAGGGTTGGGTACAATACTGCCCATCCCTCAAGTCGGTGAAAATATGAATCCCTCCATTTTTATGTAAATCCAGACGCAAACTAATTTATATTTAAGGAGTTCATTCTACACGAGCCAATGTACCTCACATTTATCTGAAACTCCAATGCATGAACCTTAATTCAAACTCCGAAGAGTTCTTGCTGCTTTTCTGTTCGACCCGCACTCTCATTCCTAATCTGTTAGATTAATCTTCATCTGTTTGAGCAGTGTATCATTGATGATGGGACGTATTATGAGCGATGCTCAGAGAAGAATGTGGGTGTTATCCTCGGCTATTACTCCCTCCGTTAGAGCAGAGCTCGATGAGTACCTCACAGCTCATCTCCATCAGTCTAAATTTGCCTCGGGTGGGGATCACCAAAGTCACTGAAGCCTTGCCGTCACATTCACATGCCTCTTACTACACATAGGAGCTATAAGGTCATTTCTTACTGTTTTTGGGGCTGCAGAATAAACATGACTTTGAGGGTACGTGCAATTCACCCTCCACTAATGTGTCAGTAATCTGTTTGTTGTGGGTGCAAATTTTTCGTGTCTCTGACGTCTCCGCCTGATGTCAGGGCCTAATTATTCCTCCTATTGATCTACTCCTGCACCCCTCTCTCTCAGAAATTTGCTCTCACACAACGCATATCCCTCAGGGGGGGGGTTTGCTGCTCCTTCCCCGACCTTCAGAGAGTTCCCCGGACTCTACTCCTTACTCTTTCACGTTGACTGCGTGTGTGCTGGCGTGGGGCTGAGGGAGCAGTCCACTAATAGAAAGTCTATTGACTGGGCCAGTCACTCATTGCTGCTATAATAGCTGTTGGGGCCCTCTGGACGCCAGTCGATAAAAAAAGGCTTGTCTCCGTTCACTGGTGAGACTCCTTTGTCAGCACTGGAGGAAAATTAAATGTTTGATCGACCACCTTTGAGTTGCAGTTTACTGTGGTGGATGTGAGCCATGTGTGTGGGGAAATCAGAAAAAAGACAAATGGGATGCGGTCCAACAGAACACCCTTTTTTTAAATCCCTGTCTTTGCTGTGTGTGTGTGCGTGTGTGTGTGTGTGAGTGTGTGTGTGTTCGTAAACATTGTAACCACTAATTCCCTGGAAGTGTGTCCCTCTGTATGCCTGGACTGCTAAGCAGCTGGCACCACTGTCTCACGTGTGCGTCCACAAACACACTCATGCATGCCAAGTCTCCCCAAAAAACATTTGGCAGCAGAAATCCAGTCTTAGAGGAGGCAAAGTGACAACAAATTGAGCTTTGGATAGATTTGGATGGATGAGTTGAGATCAATGTTGCAGGTAAATTTATCTGCACTCACTTTTTCTTTGTAGAATCCCCGAGTGTCAATGAATATCTTTTTTTTTATTTTAAGAAATGTCCATTTTAAACAAAGGAGTCCAAATTCTCAATATTCAAACCCAAAAAGCTGTAAAAAACTCACCGTAGGCTCTCTTATTGTGCTGCTAGAAATTTGTTACTTTCTTTTCAAACAGCGACTAAAACAACAACAACTAAATCGCTGTTTTTTTTGTCTCCCTCCTGTCTAGCTAGCAGCCTATTGTCCCTTAATGCCAACATGCACCTCATTAGAGTAACCCCAAAGGTAGCCCCTAAGGTAGTGGCTGTTTGATTGACAGCTCTGGCATTCAGACTTGGGGCGGTGACAGTGTGCAGACAACACAGCAAGGTCAAAACCAGGGGAGAATAAATATGGAGAGACCTGTCTGTGCTTATAAAAATCTGACGCTCATTGTGAACCTCAGTTTTACCCACACACACTCCGTCAGTACCAAGGCCACGGGGCCAAAGGGCACATTGAGACAGTGTTATGCAGTGTGTCTGTGTTGGTGACTTATGAGCAAGTGAAACGCGTGAAAGCCTTTTTTTTCTCCGTGCCACAGAATCCCTCATTGCCAACCAGCGCGGTGCAGCTAAGGCCTCCGTCGGGCCCCTGAGCCACCGACGCCGGACGCAAGGTTCAGTGCCGATTCTGTGCCATCATGCTGTGTGCTTTGGTGTCATCAGCAGCTACACACCCCATCGGAACTGGTCTTTGTCATCACTTAAGCTGCCTTATTTGAACACAGGCGTGAGATTCCTGGGAAGGAAACCTGCTGCTAATTCTGTCCCACATTTAGCGCTTGCAGCGGACAAAGAGGGAGAGTGGCAAATATGATTATCAATGATTTCCGCCCCACTGCTGGTAATGCGGCTTAGAGTTACAAAATACGTCCAAAGGCATAGACACAAAGACTCACAACCACATGCCAATACGCGTGCACTAATATGCGCGTGCGTGCGTGTGCGTGCAAAGGAATACCGTTAACTGCTGATTAAATTAAGGTGAAATTAACCGGTAACCTTGTGAAAGTTGTGCTGCTTCCCTGCGGGCGACTATCCGATTAACTTAATTAACATACCTGGCTAGAGCTCCAGAAGACCCGCTGATAGAGGAATAGGAAATGTTGTGTGAATGTATGTGGGACGACGGTTAGGAAGGCAGGAGGTACATTTGGTAGTGAAGGATGCAGTAGCCAGATGGAGGGTTGAGGTAGAAAAAAGGGGGGGGGGGTAAGGGCTGCGCTGAGCGATATCTACAGTGTGCAGCATGTGAAGCGTGTCATCTGTCATCTAATAGAAACCCTGTGCGTGGCCAGGACTTTAATTCCAGAATATTCTCTTCTTTCCCTTCTCTTCTCGCCCCTCTGCTGCTATTTGTACCCACGGGGTAAACGGTCCAATCAGAAACAGTCGCTCCGCTGTCCCCGTCCATCCGTCTGCCTCCACGTCTCGCTGCCGCTCCGTCACCTGTCACATATAATGATGCAATTTCTCTCAATTCCCTGCTCAGCATTTTAAGTGGGCTGTTATTGAGAAGTATGTAGAATGTTGCGTTTGCTTAATGCAAATTCCCCCCCGATGGAGTCGCAATCGCAGAGGCAGAGGGACGAGCCGCTCATTTACTTTTCAGATGAATGCATCTGCTTGCTGCTTGTTGACAAACTGTTGTCTTTAAATGAAAGGCCTGATTGGCAGAAGATGCTCGCAATTAGCCGTTTGTGTTCTGGGAAGAGGATGTAATCACAGACAAACGCGCCGTCGCTGATGAGCTGCTTTAACATTGTTTTGGTACAGATGATGGTATGACTTTTCATTAACGCAAGACGCTAAAGTGTGTGGGGCAGCACAGAAATGTACCAATAGATATGCACGGCTGATTGCTTCATGGCACGTTTTCTGAAATGTTTTGAATTAAAATGCAATTTAGGTGCCTCTTCTTATCGCTACTTAAGTCAGAAAATACTGTCAAAGGCCATGAAAAGTAAATGAAGGAAGACGTACTGTGATGACAGTAATAAAATCCCACAGGTTTGTGTGTGTAATTGCTTGTCAAAATTTCATTCCGAGTCAGAAGTTCTAAAAACATAAGCATAAGTACAGTAAGTAAGTACCTGACATTTTGATGGATGCTGCAAGTGGATAAGTTTAAATAGCTCCTGGAATGTTATGTTTAAATACATAATAATCGCCACTGTTTAACGCTATCTTTTGGGGAATTTGATGGAATATCCACAGACTCAAAAAGAAAAAGTAGCTAAATAAAAATCTAAATGTGTAGTTTGGCTGTTTTATTTTTACCAGTCAGAAAGAAGTCTATTGTCTAACGGGATCATTTAAAATCAGTCACACAACTTCAATGTTACCGCAGCTGCTGGTCAAGGTCAGCGTGACCTTGTTGTAGCTTTGAACAGGGAGGCAGCCGTGAGCCGCTGAGCCGACGTGGTCACATTTAGTCTGACAATCATTTGACTCGGAAAGATGGCACCTGTCATGGAAGTGGCGGTTTACGTGTGTTTGTGTGTGTGTTCATTTTCTCATAACTTATAATATTCTTATAATATTTGCAATACATACTGTAGGTTTTCATTCACATCAGTTGTGACTGTTTGGAGAAAAGAAATAGTTGTTTCTTTTCAAGGCGGTCTTGCTCGAGTCATTTTACTTTGCACTATCAATCAGGGCCCCGTTTTGGTTTGACGTCTGTGATTCACATCTGCACATTTTCAAGAGCATTCGCGCGGACGTCAAATCAGCTGCAGATTCAGGCGTAGCTTCCTTCACCCTTGGGATCTCAGATCCGTTAGCATTAGCAGTGTAGTCAAACGCTTGCAGTGTTATTTTTTTTTTTCATCCCACAATGATTGTGATGACAGCCGCCCTCTGGTTTGTGACCTAAAAGATTATATATCTCTCCTCACGGGCGCTGAGCCTGTTAACTCGCAGGCCCGGCTCCGAGCACAAAAGAGGAGTCTGCTTGCCATCCAGTCATTTCCCACTTTTTGCTCCTAATGAAGGCTAAGTGCATTTTAGTGTTTTAATGGCTCTACATTATACTCCGTCTCATGCGCTTCACTTATACAACAGTGGCTGATTGAGGCCGAGACCTATTTATGTTCTGCTTTAAAGAGGAGAATGCTTGTATGTTGTTGGATAAAAAGGGCTCTATCCATTTCAGTGTTTAATTATTCATTTCCAGCTACTTTTAAGGCCTTAAACGCATGAATCATGTTGTAAAGTGCTTCACACTGAATCAGTGTAATGATTAATGGTATATGTTCTTTATGAACTTAATCATATGCACCAGATAACAGTTGTATTATTGCTGCTCAGTTACAGTGTGTACTGTGAGCAGTAGCTGTGGTTTGTACTCCACCAAATTTGATTTGGAGTGACGCAACTTAAAATCTGCGGCTGAAATACTTGTCCTGTATTGGAGAGCCAAAATGGGTTATTTTGGTTGAACGTCCTTTGCAGCGAATGATTCAGTTTATAACAGACACACATCAGCAGAAGTAAATAATTTGTGTTCTCAAAAAGCCCCAGAAGAATTGAAAATATCTCACTGTGTGACTACTTGTTTTGTTGGTCATAAGTGTTAGTGTTTTAGATTTTATTAAGAACTGAGCTGTCTCTCTCTCTCTGCCCCATCATTCCCCATCTCCTCTCACACTGGTGTGTTGCTCTGTTACCATGGACACGGTTCATTTGGCTTCGGTCATTACTTTGAGGTCATTTTCTCCTCAGCTGAAACTTGATTGAAAACTTGATTTTTGTTTTTTATTTGCAGTGTCATCAAACGGTATGCGTAAGTGCACGTAGGTGCACAAGGTGTGCAACGATACAATAACCACATGCAGCACGTGTATTCCATGCACCGTCTTTAGAGAAACATATATGTAGCATGTTAATACCCATAGGTTTCTTCAGGGGTGTTTTAAAGTAATATGTCCCGATTTTATGGTTCAATCTTATGCTTTTTAAAATATTTCTGTATGTTTAAAACAGAAAAAATGAAGTGTATTTAAAGATGTCCTTAAACACTCAAACTGAATGACTTTTTCAGAGTATTGTTGATAGATACTGTTCTACCCCAGGATCAATTAATAAAATGGAGCTGCTGCTGTTAGATAAAAGATTAAGACAAATTGCACTTTGTGGGTCGACAGCTCCAGAAACATCCGAACAAATTTAACTCAAACACTGACACACAAAAAAACAGATACAAAGCTGCACTGTGCGGATGCACGACTTATTCATATTAATGTATAATTTCATAAGACACTCATTTACCCATTAGTTATTAAAATATTTAAGTAGATGTTAGTATGTACTGTTTACTGTAGACCTAATATGGATCTGATACTCAATTGTGTTGCCATCTTGTCAGATAGATGAAGACAGGCGGCTAAATTTAGATTTTTTAGACGGTGAGTAAACAATCACCTGTCAGTCAAAACTAAAATGTCCCCGAACACAGTTATTTTTAAGCCTTTTCAGTGGAGAAAAAAAAGTAAATTATAGGACGCCCTAAAAAAATATTGACTTGCTTTATTAATCAATTGCACTTCATGCCAGATCAGAACATTAAATGGAATCAAATTATATACGTTCATGGATAAATTCAGGCCATTGCACATGGCCCCAGTAATCGTGGTTATTGATTGGAATTGCTTGACACGGAGACAAAGCGCCCGACTAGCTGCCTTTTTTTTATTTTTAGCTTTGACAACCTCATTCCAGCGTCTGTGCATGTGTCTGCGTGTTCGCCTGCCTGACGGTTACCCGTTTAGAGGGTTCGGGGTGCGCTCTGCAGCCCGGGAGCAGGATGCTGGAGAAGACAGAAGTCACATGGGAGAAACTATCAGATGTAGCTGTCAGCTGACAGACAGACTTATTACACCGCCTGTCCCCCTCCTGAGTCGAGGCCCAGATACATACGGTATTAGGCAGAATCACGCCTCACTGGCCTAGTTCATACTAGCCTAGTTTGGAAGAGTGTAGGTGTTGGAGGGTCCTCCCTTTCTACGCTCAATCACTTTCTGTTTAATCTGAGCCAATATGGCAAATACTGTACGTCACGGAGCCAAGGAGCCACTAGGCAAATTGGTTTTTGGTAGACAGTAAATTTGAACTTTTAAACAAATCAAATTTGAACTTTTCTGCGGTCTGCAAATATCGACCTTTTTTTTTGATGAAATTGAAGGAATTTTCCATAGAAGCAGCCAGATTGATTTGGTCATGAAAGTCTCCAGATGGTGAAATAGGTTTTTAGATGGAATGTGCATCTTGTAATGAGGTTCTTTATAGGAAGCGCGCGGTGCACATCGGAGGAGATGTGACTCTCCAAACACAAATACGTACACGTAATACGTATACAAGGAAATATACATTCACATAATGTGCAAAACAACATCCATAAACACACGCACACACACACACACTGATGCACTGATGCAGTCATGGGTTGAAACAGTCCGATCAGAGTTTTAATTAAAGCTCTGTCCTGCCGTGCAGAAGAAACAGCAAAAAGCTTTTTGCTGGAGCCATTGGCAAAGCCTTCTCATTTCAAAAACAGCAGGAGACAGATTTGGATTTTAGCAGAAGGCAACACACTGTCTCTGCTTGACTGGAGCTACGGCCTTGTTGTCTTTAGCTTAAAACAAGGTTAAAAATACCGTAGTAATCTGTCAGGGTTACTCGCGATCATTTGATCATTGTGTAGCGTAGCCATGGCCACACAAACAGAAAGGACACACATTTACAACAGGGACACTATTTGACATTTGTGTGCCATCTCTTCAGCTTTAATATTTTTGTCGACCGTAGACAGCTGGACTGTAAAATTGTTGGATGAGTCACTCCAACCATTCGCTCCACTGCTGATTCTTGAATCTCGTTCTCCTTACGAGGGAAAAAGAATCTGCCAATGTGACGGGACTCACTTATACTGTGCTAAGTATCGCATAACCGCGTCGGCGCCAAGTGGTCGCGCTGTCCCGGCTGTCCCTTCTAACACTGACAAAGCTCGGGTCTCAATTCAGCTGCTGCTGGTCTGTGACCATCCCGTCCTCGGCTGCCAGGACTTATTTTGGCAAAACGATGTATTCTAGTCAAGGGCGAGAGACAAATATCGTTTGAATTGTGCAATAAGTCAGACACACTTTGTGTGTGACTGTGAAATGAATATATAAATGTATTCTCTGATGGTTCCAATTAGTTTTTTAAACCAATCTTGGTAGTTAGATGAGTTATCTTACCTGATGTATTCATCCAACAGCTTTTTTTGTTATCCGGTAAAACAGAGCGAGCAGGACATCGGTACAAAACACACAAGCATCGCGGCTCCAATGAGAGATGCTCCTCTTGCAACTGGTTTTTCAACATTATGTTTTCCTATCCTACAAAATGCAATTGCTTTGCATAACGGCCATGTTGTTTATGACGAACAGGTTAGCATGCTTGTGTTAGCGTTCACCTCAAACTAGTTCAGCATCAAGCATCAAGCGTGGCTGCAGACCATTGTTCATCGCAGTGACTGGCTCTGCCCACAACGAGTTAACGTTAATGCCCACGCGCGTCTGGCTGCTCGTGTCACCCGCCTGCCTTTTGAACCTCTCCCCAGAATGACAACCAGGGCTGTGGGGCTGAATGTTGTGACGGCAACAATGGTTCTTTGGCAGGGAGGCTCCGACAGCGGGCTCCGACAATGAGAAGCGCGCTGCGACGGAGTGAGGATCTGTCGCTGCCGGGGGTCGCGTGAGGTCACGTCACCGCTGCCGACGGGTAACAGCCAGTTGGGACACCACGTGTGAAGGATGAGACGCCTGTTGTCTTGGTGGATGGGAGCAGTAAAGGTGCAGGTTGGATTAATCGTTTGTGTAACCAGAGACAAAACAAACACTTCTCTTTTGCTTGTTGTCTTTGAGATTTTTATGTATCGATTGAATAAAAAGAGTAGTTCAGATATTTTAGCCGCCAGTGTTGTTCTTCTCTGAAAGTGATTGTTAGTTGTTTGTTTACCAGTTGTCGAGAGGGGTGACTGTTTTTGTGTTACTATTACTTCACCCTGGTAAAGTGAAATGGCTGCACAGTAATAAAATTGTCTGGCTCCTTTGTGCCTTGAACCCGGTGACCCTTATGTCCTTTTAAAATGTCAATTGAGGAAGTATTTCCATCTTGACATTTTCAACAAATGCTCCCAATAACGACGCATTTGTTTCGGGTCACCTCGAGGAAATTCTGACATCCAATACGCTGGATCTCTGTGCAACATCACTTGTGACTCACGGATTCTCCTTCGTGTGGCGTGAAATGGTTACACAAGCAGCCGCTGCTAATTCGGCGTGAGCTCCACGGCGAGGCAGCGCCACGCTGATGTTTCCAAATAAAGGAGGTCAAGAGGCCAAGCTGTGAACTGCAGCGGCCGAGAGAGAGAGAGAGAGAGAGAGAGAGAGAGACTACCTTTGCAGACTCCCTCCCCAGCAGAACGTGGGGTTACAGTGATAGCGTGATGAATATGGATGAGTGGAGATAACGTGCCCTGCTACGGGCTAAGTGGAGTGGTGACCTAGTATTCTCACACCCACTGATTTGTGATACCCAGAGGTCGGATGGCGCAGTGGAAAAGACATAATACCAGCTTTAATGTTTTATTTAGCTCGTCTCCTGTTGACTGCGGCGAGCCATTAAAAGTGCACAGCGTCTCCTGTTGGCACTGATTTACGCTCCCTCATCTGCGCGTCTCCTCTCTCCAAGTGTTTCATCGTGCACAACAACAACAAAAAACAGATCTTTCTAAACAACAACAACGACTCAAGCTTTCAGCCTCCTTACAATGTAAATGTCGTTTAGGGAAACAAGCGTTGCAGCTAATTGTTTGTTGAAAACAAGGGGCATATTTTCTACTTTTCTTCTTTAATCTTCCATCTTTTTCATTTATTTTTTATTTTTATATTCAACTCAAGTCAAATCCACACGACAACACACACGCACTTCACATCTCAAATTTGAAAACTTGCTGCTTTCCCTTTGCTTTCTTCAATGTCGCTGTATCGTCCAAGGGGGGGCTTGCAAGAGAAAAGTTTGGGAACCGCTGCGTTGCTGCATGAATTACGCATCAGCTGAATTCATCTTGTTACAGATCTCGTGCCAATGTCATGTAAGACATTCCTAAATTTCAAAGTATGTTTGAGCTTATTTGGAAATTGACTTTTGGAAAAGTGTTGCCATGACATCATTTGTCAATTGGAGAGCTGACCAGTAAGGATTATCAATGAAGGCCTAAATAAAATCTTCAAACACAAACAAATGGTTAAAGGGTATTTTCTTTCCTAACTTGAATAATTTAGAAGGTTTTCTGATGTGCTACTTTGATTAATACTTCAAAGCCGACATATGATGCGATCAATCGCTGTCACCTGCTGAGCTGATTCTGACTGATACTGTTGCATCTTTTCTCATTATCAATTTAGTAATGATATGATGGTTTGAACTAGTTTTACGAGAAGCTTAATGGTAGATTTCATACAAATGTAATATTTTCTCCTGGTGTCAGTGTACTTTGTTACAGGGATTCATTTAACTCCAACAAGTAATAATTATCTCACAACTAGCAAAACATATCATTAAAAGCTTATGTGTCATAATAACTCAATAATTTTCTATCATTATCAAATGTTTTTTAACCTCAACATGCACAATCCGTCTTTTCATCAAAGCTTTTTTTTTGCAGTTGCCAGCAATGAACTACACTAATTATTTATCATCACCATTTGCTTCTGGAGAGATACAGCCTAAATATATCAGTGTTGGTTGTTAATGTGTGTGTGTGTGGAAAATGGGTCTGTACGGCCTTATTTCTTTATTTTAAGTGAATTTTGGTTTGTGGCTTGAAAACCACAATTCCTGCAACATTAAGGATAAGAATTATCATTGTGAGCCTCAGAATAGGCAGTGATAAATAATTGAGCTGTGTTCACACAAAGCTCTGTTTTGTAAATGGGAATGGGAAGTTGTTTTTGAAGTATTCTTTTTTTATCTTCACTCATCAACACAAGTGTAGAGTTGTTAGTGACAGAGGATAAAGCCTTTTTGAGGGATGTTTTCTTTAAAGCATTTTAAAGCATTTTTTACACCATCCCCTCAGGATTTCTTTGTTTTCTGAGACATTTAACGGGATATATAATATCTGGTAGAATATACCCAACGTAAGTGATGATGTTACTAACTTAACATTAGTTTTGATAATGAATATGCAGCACAAACATACACTATGCAATTAAAAGTGCATGGTGAAAAGTTAAACTAAGAGAATACTTATAAAAATACTTATGTAAAAATAGTTTGTATGGGGGACAAAAGTAAAGCCCCTGCAGCTCCTTACTTAAGGGGAATACAAACTGTTTTACAAAATTAAATAAATATCTTCAAATCTTTAACAAACCATTACCAAAAACGTTATTTTTTTCAACGTATTGTTCCGATATTAAAAACATTAGGTTGCTACAGGAGCATACATGTTATCTAGCAGTCTTTCAGTCCAATTTATCTGCCCTCCTTATCTTTCTGTTCATACATTCGGTGTCTCAGTGTGTTTGTTCACAGACATTGGAGGAGACTATGCGCTTTTCACTTCTTTATAGTAAAAAAAATAAACATGTCAAAAAATACAAATAAACTTTCTGGTAGAACAAAGGAATATTAACATGAACTAATGTACTGTAACACTCACCAAACTATCACATACTGAAGCTTCCAAAGAAAAGGTTTCTGTAAGTTGCCGCTCTGCTTGTCCCCAGCCTGAACAGTTCGTACCAGCGATTCAATGTTACTCTTGAGTGCAATAGTTTGTGATTCGTTTGCTCAACTGGAGCCTCTGTCAAGAGTATAACCTTCAGTCGCCTCTTGTACTCGTAGAAAAAACGCAGTCTGAGCATTTTCGGGGTCTAGAAGCTGATTCTCTTCTACTTAAACACTTGCAGTCTGGATTCTCTGCTTTGTCTGGCGGAGCTTGTCGTTAACATTATCTACCTGTCGATTAGTGCCGAATTCCTAAAGGTTTCCAACTGGAGCACTCAAAAGGAAACTGGGACACTGTTGCATAATTATAGTGTTTCTCTTCTGGAGCAACAAAGAAACTGAGCTGCGTCTTCGAGTGAGAAAACTCTGTAAACTCAATATTTTCATCCACTGCTCCCCTGCATACAGGTGTCAGCAATCCAAAGTGGTTAAAGTGATGGTTTGATGTTTGTTTTCATGCAGTACTGAGAACTAAATTTCGGTGTTTCATTTTCCCTCTTTTGTTACCGAAATATTACCTCTGGTTTGTTGTAAATATCACACAGCCTGCACAAATCACCTGTTTCCATCAATATCCTACACTCTCATTTCATACTAAAAGATTTATTCATCAATCAGCCGGATATTTTAAATCCTCTGTGGTGGTGGCAAAACCATAACACAGTTTTAACTTTAGTAACGTGGGTTTTGCGATTTTACACCTGGAAGATGTCCACATTTGACTGGTATGTTTGCCGTTCTATTACTTAAATTCTGCATCTCATATGTTAATGCACCATTGGTCTAGGTGTCGTATTTTAGTTGTAGAGACACGATAATTGCTATGTTTCATAACCACTTGTGTCTCCATTACAGTTAAGGTTGTGCACGTGTGGGAGCAGACTATTGCTGCCAGTCAAAGCAAACTTCACACATCTGCACAGTGGTGCACAGAAAAACAAAAACACAGCTCTGGATTTTTGCAAGAGAAAATAGATATAGTTGTCATCTTCATTGTATTCATCCTCAGGTGTGTTTACAAATGTGCTCGAGGTACACAACTTGTGACAGCTTTACATACACAAACTCATCATATCATATCACAATATCCTACCTCGTAGATACATCTCTGTCATATATATATATATATATATATATATATATATTGTAACAACTTCTGCGCAGACTGTGCAAAACAGCACATCAAGCGAGCCAAACGACCTCCTGTTTTGTGTTTTTCTTACGGCATTATCCTCGACAAAGAGGTTGGTTATTTCAAACGCATGTTAAAATCCAACAGTCTGAAGTCCAGCAATGTCCTCTTCCGCTGTTTTACGAATCCACTTGCGATCACCTATCAGATGTTTTCTCCGGGAGATGATCCTTGTGGCCTCATGAAAGCGCCTTCTATCAGAATCTCTTTATGATCACTTGCCGTCTTCCACGCGCTGGATTTTTGTCCATCATCACCAATTCTTATTTTCAAACAATTCAGAAACATGACCCACCAAAAGACAGTTCATTCTTGTTTAATATCCAGCATATCCAGTGTTTTCCATTAACATCCATAGGAAACCCTTTCCCCTTATTTTCCTGTAATTCAGTAACAGTTCAGGTGAACAATATTAATACAAAACGTAAAACATAGATTTCACCTGCAGCTACTTTATATTTACATACACTGCTTTTTTATGCTTCGTTAAATGATTTAACTTTAAACCCTCATTGTATGGTTATTAATATTACAGTGTGATTGCATAAAACCAGTATTCATCCAAACGTCTGCAGAAGAAAAAACTATTTTAATCAGGTCACTCACAATTAAGTCTCCTCACCATGAAATGCAAAATAATAATAAAAAACAACAACATCTGAATGTGTTTACAGGGACAAAAAGCAAACAGCTGATAGCTTAGCATCCTCAGCTCAGCCTACAGAGAAATGCCGCTCAGTGAAAGTGAAGGTGCGGCGTCTCGTCTGTTGCCTCAACGTATGATGCCGCAGACTATTGTTGAAACTCACTTTACGGACACTCAAAATACACACAAATGAGTGGCGACACAACAGCTGGTCTCATTTGCAGATATTAAAAGGTTTACATTTTTTTATAATTTAATTGCACCACGAACAGGTGACCTTTCCGCCCAGGCGCAAGCATGTGCGGTAATGCAGACGAAGCTATCGCTAGAAAGCAGCGCTATTGCCAGAATGCGCAAGCAATATGTTTCAAAAAGGCATGTGAATGCAACGTTTCACATTGTGCATGCATTGAATTGCATCCCAGTTGTATTGCACGCTGGCTGCTACATGGTCAGGGAGTGATTCTGTCTTTTTTTCTCTGTCCATAGAATAAAAAAAGTTATCTACAGGTCGCCCAACTCAACAGAGACGAGAGCTTTTGGCACCTTCTGACTGCATCTGACATCAATATTAAGTGCTATGGGAATGTTTTCAATGGTAGATGTTGCACAGACCCTGACCTCGGTTTAAAAGTATTTGTGCTGCCTGTCTTTCCTCCGCTGCCGTCCGTACTGTAACCATGCCACGTCTTGTGGTTTTCATTAAAAGGAGCACACAAAAAGATGACACATGACACGTCCACCGGCTGGAGAAAAAAAAAATTTGATGCAGGTCCACCGCATGCACAGACAACACGAGAGTCAAACCGAGAAATGATTTCTAAAGTTGGAAATTTATGCAATTTGTAATGGTGGTTGAGGTCGTTGGGAAGTTTTCTTCTCCATGGATTTAAAGGTCTGGGACCTGAGTAAGTCTCAAGTGGTCTGAAAGGGATCCGTGTCAGAGGAAATGAAAAGCACGTAGAAACACACCATTTGGATCACCGTCCGAGCACTTGGGGGACGGCTAGTAACAATTGTTGTATTGTCACAGCTGCTCTTTGACTATCATTATAACGATTATTACCGCTCTGGGCGACACTGACATCAGTACAGTTTTCAGATTGTGGTTCACACTGAAGTTTTATGGCAACATGCAGCCGGCTTCGCACGGCTGTCGAGAACTCATCACTTAACACTTCGGTGCTGAATAAATCTCAGAGATATCGTTTTAGATCAAAGCTAGAAATAAAAACACACTCACGATGAGCCACACATGCATACTGCAGATGCTTGCATGGAAGCCCATGACACACACACACACACACACACACACACTCACACACACACACACACACACACACACACTCACGCACACAAACAGATGCACGTACACACTGAAGTTACTCTGCTAGACTTTCTCATACTTTTCTGTTTCTGACGAGTCATTTTCTTTTCTGTAGTTGTTTATTCCAGCAATCATCTTTTCTTTCCCGGGCGGCCTGTCTCCGTGGCTCACTGCTGGTGCTGCTTCAGGCTGAAAACAAAACACAGGAAATAATTTGTTGGTCTTGTTTTGCCTCTGACACAAGCAGATGCAACAAAACAGGGCTCTTTAACCACAGGGAACGTCATGCCCACTGGGGGGAAAGAAATAATGTTTGTGCCATGTAATGTCCCATGGAAGTCATTTCATTTACCTTTAAAATCTCTGCACATTTATCTCCATACATTAGCAATGAGGACATCGTATCATTCCATTACTGCTGCAGCAGAAAACACAGAGATGTAGCGCTGTAACCCTGCTTTGTCTTATTTCCTCTGCTGCACTGAAAATAATTTCCTTTCACAGGGAAGACTGCTCTACTGTAATGTATGTGAGGCATTAACCAATAATCCTGTTTCCCAATCTTCTCATAATTACAGCCGTCTATTATGCCTCCTATCTGGCTGCTCCCCAAAATAAAACAAAGGAGAGAGATATGAGCATAAACCCTTGTGTTTTAGGTGCAACAATTACTCTGGATGTGGCCTTATCTTCAGCAGCCGATTGTTTTTCATGATGTCAGGCGCTGTGGTTGCATTCTGCAGCTTTATCGCCGTGAAACAAAGCAACTCCAGAGGCAGAGATGCCACATTCAATTACAACAAAGAGATAAGTTAGATGAAAGCTCATGCCAAGTCAACGCCCGCCTAATTGAGTACGTTTTTTTGAGTGAGATGTATCTGTAACCCCCTCATAGGACAGGGACATTTAAAGGCAGTGCAGCTGACCTGCAAAGTACACCTGAAACAACAAGGTCAACATTCTGAGTTGGTCTCATCTATTAAATGGCCTGAATGTTACAACAAATCAAATCTCAACAATAACAATTAGGACAGTGCTCTTTTCATTAAGGAATAACCTTTTTTGATTGTTACTTTTGTTGGATTGAGAACCTTTCTCTCTGTTTCACGATGCAGTCTTGAATATTCTCTCTTAACCGACCGCCGTCTCCTTTCATGTCTAATCGGAGATACAAACATGATCAATAACTGAGTGAGAATGAAATGTTTGAGAATGGATGTAGCCATCCGTCTGGTCCCGAAATAAAAACTACCCCCTCCCCTCCCTCAAATCCTTGTCACAATTCCCCCTCGTTGACCGTGTCCTGTTCGGAGCGTTGCCCCACACTCTCACTTCCAAAGCCGAGAAGGGAAGAGAGCAAAGGGGAGGGAACGCGCTGGCACCCCGGCTGTCAGCACCTATCCCGGTAATGGCTGTTAAAGCAGTGGCCTCTCCACCCTGTCTGCTCTGTCAGGACTCATCTAGCACTTTGGACTCACTGAGGGTTTGGGATGGCGTGACTCCGGGAGCCTGTATTGTTCTCTCGGAGGGGACAGGTAGCGGCGAGGCGGGAGTGAAGGACAGCATGATGAGAAGGCGGGACGGGGGGGGGCAGAGAGAGGGGTCATTCATTGTTTAGAATCCCATCTATTTTGAGTTGTGAACTTGTTGAGTAGCGACTCTTCGTGAGAGGGGAGGGCGTTGGTGGCAGATTAATGTAAATAATCCCTTAAATCGGTGCAGATTTATCTCTGGACCTCTATTCCCTGCGGCCCAATGTCAAACAATATTAAATCTACAGCGCTATAAAACAGAGACCTTCAGAAAAACATTACATTTTTATGAGCTTGAACCAACACCATTTTGCCGTCCTTTTGCTCGACAAACGACAGATTCTTACGCTGCCGGTTGACCGTCGAAGGAGGTGCAAGGTGAGAAATGCCATGAGGAGGGCAGTGAAGGTAGACAGAGACAAGGACGGTGCAATACAGGGAAGTATAGAAGACAGGAGATTGAGGGTGGGGGGGTGGGTTACGTGTGTTAATAAATGAATCCGTAAACCCCCCCATGTGGGATGTGAGATATACAAGGCGTGTGTGAGCAGACAGAGGCCATGTACCTTTGCATCCAACGGAGGTGTTTGTGTGGACTGTGAAGGTCACCTTGGCACTCCATGTGTGTGTGTGTGTGTGTGTATGTGTGTGTGTGTGCATACCAGGTTAAATCCGTTTGCTGAGGGAGCTGATCTGTGAGTCATGATTCCAGCATGAACACCCCCACACCCCCCTCATCTTATTAATATCACAGGCTGTGATGCCCGAGGCGAGGTGTCTGTGTGTGTAAACAAAAACTGCGTTCATGTGAGTGTTTTCTTGTTTTGGGCCTGTGAGCTCAGTGTGTGTGTGTGTGTGTGTGTTCAGGTGTGAGAGTAGAGCCGACCTGCGGCATTCCTGAATTAACCTGTCACCTTGCCTCAAGCAGGGAGAGGACACTCATTCACGCACACGCACACACACGCGCACACACACACAGAGCCAGCAAGCTGGCCCTATCAGCAAGTTGATAACTCATTTGCGCTCAGAGTTACTTTACACTCAGCGCTGTAATCTCTCACACTCGCGGCCGCCCGCTCCCTCTTCTCTCCCTCTTAAATGTGCATTAGTTTGTTTTGTAGCTTGTGTCCTCGGCGGTACTGATGCTGAATAATTACCAGGGCACGTAGGCTAAATGGATTGTCCCTGACCTCGCCGGCGTACAGCAGGGCCCTGCGTTAGCACCAACACCACACAGACGCACTCACGCAGGCCCGTGGTGCGCACAGAGAAAGCCACACGTGGAGGCAGACGAGAGGTCGGATGTTGTAAAGCATTCCAGAAAGCGACGGCCTTACGATCCTGGTGAGTGATGTGAACATGAATAATATTATACGGGTGGTTAAAGCCACGTCGTGTCATTGGTTACAGAAGCAACGGGGCTGCAAGTGAGCTGTGCTTTACTGGTTCCTTTGTTTTCTCTTGTGGACTCCAAGGAGCTAATTAGTGCCTTTTTTCTTTTTCTTTCTGTTTTTAGAAAGATAATGTAATGCATGTATACTTGGTCAGGCCTGTAATCCTTGCATAAAAGCTACCATAAAAGCCTTGAGGGGTTTCTATGAGCTTTTTGACAACACTGGATCAAACTCCTGAATATTAACAGGAAAAATGTTGCGTCACGCAAGGCAGGATCTATATAATAGGGCTGATGAATCAGCACGCCGATAACGAGATATTGGCATCGATCTCGGCAGCTATGGTGTACGGTTAATTCTTTAGCTGTCACTTTTTTCTCCAACTAGCGATTCTTTTTTTCCCTCTAGAACTTGAGTCAGAAACCAACATTGGGAATTTAGCATTTGTGTATCTGTTTATTTTCTGTCTCCCACGTGTTTCCATGACTGCGTGCCAGCAAAGTGCAATGGCTTGATTGTAAACTGCGAAAATGTTCTGCCAAGTTTATCTAGTTATATCACCGCTGTCATCATCCCGCGCAGGTCCAATTACAACAGCCGGTCTGCAGCGACTGTGTGGATTGCGCAGCGCTTCAAGTGACCCGCGGCTGACTGAGTGAGAAGCAGATGCACGACGCGGATAAGGAGAACTGGCAGATTGATGCATCCAGCTGTTTAAAGAAGAGAGAAATTATTATTATTTTATAACGACACATTCCCAATGCCGCTGAGCGAAGGTGGTCTGCACACACTTACCGTCCACATACATTATTTTTCAAGGCAACGTTTCACCTCAGCGTTGCCATGTTAAATGAAAAGAGGTATAAACGGTTTATTTGGAGCCTAAATGAGCAAACTTCATTTGTGCCCTGCAGTTGTATTTTTGTCTTGCACCTGCGTATTTTGGCCCTTGTGTTTGCACTTCCTAATGCCAAACATCGCACACACCCATACACGTGTACCAATAAATAGATGGAGGTATTACATATACATTTTTCTTAGATGTTTCCTCGGTGAGAGCTAATCCCCTGCCGCTGTTAGCGGTGCTTTCGTCTCCTCCGGAAAGCTCCTTATACAAGCCGAAGCTCATCCTGTGTGTGAGAGAACACACACCCGACCCACAAAAACACACACTAGGAGAAACACACTCGCGCACACACGGTCAAAGTTAGGGTGTTGGATCTCGCGTCTCTTAAGCTAAGCCTTGTCCACCTTGTAAAACAACCGACAGATTTGAACTGAACTCAATAGCCTCTTTTCCATAAGTACTCACACACACACACACACACACACTCACACAATACACACGCTCTCTACACACACATCCACATGGCTGTACAAAAAATGTTAACTCCATAATAAGGCCGGGTAAAGAAGTTGGTGCTCATGACGAGTGCTGCACAAATAAACCAACCTCCCCCCACGTAGAAACATGTTGGCTTATTTACACATACAAATACACACAACTCCTTTTCTTATGTACTACATTGCCTTAGAGGCCTTGTCATGCACACTGCATAGTGTGTGGAAGGGGCTTTATTAGTGAAGGCATGATGCCCGTATACTACGGTGTTGGCAGGGCTGAAATGTAACGCACAATGATGTAGAGACGGTGAGGGATTGTGAGGAAGGGAGAGACTTTGACTTAAGGGTTTCTAACACACATTACCAGTGTTGTGTTTCACCTGAGTGACTGGGTGACGGCAGAGGAAGTGGGGTTGATGAGGTGGAGCCTTTGGTCTTGTTCTATTTTTCCCAGAGGATTGATCCAGCGGTCCAACAGAGCTGGCAGGACTTATTGCCAGTACCAGTGTAAGTGTTCACCCTGGCGGACGTAACTGAATTGAGCGTGCCTTTGCAAAATAGGTCTGCGAGGGCTGTTTTCCCGCCGTGTAATAGCCGGAGCTTCGAGGGCTCTCTCGTGGACTTTTTCACACGTTTCTGCACACTGTAAGTCTGCAATCCTGAAGACGCTGCCCTTGAGAATTTAAAACAACAATTTCCTTTTCTTATTTTCGGTGGACACCGACAAGGGGCTTTTAATTTATTTCCACTTGTCCGCACAGCACAGGGGGCCATTTCTTCTAATTACTTAGAGGTGTTTTACTGGAAGATGTCACCACTCATTGAGCTGTTTCCTCCACCTCAGAAGTTTGCCCTTAAGCCTGTCTGATGAGGCGAGCGAGGTACTTCCTCCCCTTCTCATCTATCGCCTTCCCTGTAATTGTCCCTGGTCCCTCTCTGTCTGTCTGTGTGTCTGTCTTCGTCCATGTCCTGTCAATCCCAAGCAGCACGGCCTGCAGCCGTCTGACACACTGCTACACTCCAGATATCTGGCTCCGCTTTTCAGTTCGATTAAAGGAGATTTTGTCCCTGTCACAATTTCGTTTACCATCCTGCTGTTGTTTCTGTCTCAATGCCTTTTTTATTCGTTTGTCTCAAGCGCGACGTGTCTTTCTGTGCGTGGTGCGCGGTGTCTCCCTCGTATCCATAAGTCTTGGTTGCCCTCGTCCTCGTTTCTGCTTTACGTCAGTTCAACTGACAGAATGAGAGTTATGAGGCACTTTTCTGTGATTTACAACCTCGGTGCAGAGACCTCGTATACATCTCGACACGCTCGCACCTTTACTCAGGCTGACTTAGAGCGGAGAGAGCTGTATTAGACGTTCAGAATCCCACTTTATGTGTTATGGGTTAGTTGATGCCTTCCGTAAACATCCGATTCCTTTCTGTAACCTCTAGTTAGGTTAGTCATCCAAAAACACAAAGCTGTTACTTCCTGCTACTCAACATCTCTTTCAGAATACAATCATGCAGTTTATTATTGTCATTTTTCAAACGGCACCTGGCTACTGTTTATACTCTATACTTGATAAAGACAGATCCCATGAGCCTCTGTGTAGTAGTTCATAGTAAGTCATCAGTTTCGGCTAAATATGTTTGTTGTACTTTTTAATGTTTTGACCTCCAAATTACAGTCAGGTTCTGTACCGATATGAGCTGCAATCTCTGCGCTTTAGCAAATCCCACTGGAGCTGTCTGGGCAGCAAGCTAGCATTCTGGGTAAGAGATAAAAAAGGTTTAACAGAAAATACGACTTTCTTTAGGGCTGGGCGACAAGGCACAAATCCAATTGTATATACCTTATATATGAAAATGTTTTCTGCTAATTAAATAAATGTTAATTTTGCCTACACAAATGCAGAGTAATCAGACTAAGATAAATACGCTCTAACTGAGTTTGATCTCATTTTTCAGAAACACTTAGTTGTTGTTTTTGTAAATTTGGATGTCACATTTGTCTTCTAATCTGGATAAATGATTTATTTATGATATGATTCCTTTAAAAGATCGTACATTTTCATATTGGATTCGCAGCCATCCCTATCCTGTCTGTCTATCAATCTCCTCCGCTGTGTTTCAGCACCCAGAGCGGCGTCGCCACAACGCACACTCCCTCTGCACACAACGCACACTCCCTCTGCACACAACACACACTCCCTCTGCACACAACACGCAGCGTTATCCATCTGAGAATAACTCAAGTTGGTGCGGAATTATTTTTTGGGGCAATGGACGGGAGTCTATATTTAGAACACACTGTATAGTTTGTGTAGCAAACAGAGAACACGTGATTAATCGTAACCAATATTAAATGCTTAAGCTCTTTCTCGTGACTGAAGGATAGAAGCATTTGAAATTCACTGTTTGCCCAAAGAAAATTATATCCTACTAAGTTTCTTTTCTTGTCATCCTTCCCTCTCATCCTATTATCACCTGATTTGTTCTCACTACGCCAATCACTTGCCAACGGTTAACATGTTTGCCGACAAGCTCCAGGCTCCAGGCTGGATAAATAGAGACATTTCTGCTGATGTGCCTCAACTACTAAATTCTATCCTCAAGCAACCTTTTATCTAACGAATATTCCATTCATAACAATTCATTTCCTTTACATTGCTCTGAATACAAAGAGACACTTGCATGCACACACGCCACAACATTTACCATGCTCACTGCTAGCTCATGGTAAATGCATGAGATGTAACCGTTCTACACATTCCACACGTATTCACATTAGCTGTGATTATATTTTCCAAATCAGTTATAGAAATGGCCTAATCTCATTGTGCAACTGTCATTCTTCGTAATAAATAACCCTATTCCCGTCACTCTGCTCCACATGCTTGTAATTGTATTTTAGATGGATTGCATCCAGTGAATATTCTCTGTTCCACCCATCAGGTATTTAAAATGTGGCCCTACAGACTGTATTTTATCACAAGCAACAGTCTAATGATGCCCAGTGGTACTGTCAGAATAACCGTTCATTCCTTCTGTCATATTCCAACAAACAACGATGGTTATATCTAAATCACAAACCCTGCCAAACATTGTTTTCTTTTTAGCCCTCCATAGTTGTATGCAACTTATTCTTACTCAAACTAGTTTTGCAGTTGACTGCAGGGCGGATTTTTGACATTAGTTTCTAAAACCTAAAGAACGATACTAGGATATAAAACTGAGAAAAGCAGACAATCTCTTTGCAAGGGTGAAACACATAATTTCTTCAAACTATTCATGATACATAACTAACAATTTGTTAAATAACTATACATTACATTACCTAACAATGTAACGGACGAAGCCTGTAGTGTTACATGATATACATCACCTACACCGGGAAGAACGCAAAAAGCATTCTTCAGTTCAAAAGTCTTCATACATGTTTCAAATTGCCATTATTTGCAGGCGCTAAAAGCCTTTCATCATCGCCGTCTCCTCTATATTGGACTGAGAGTGCTTGTGTCTTTGTGTGTCATCGTAGCCTCGGGGCAATGTATTTGTCTAATGAAATGAAAAGAGAAAGACCATGAGACTAAAGTTCAAACCCGCCTCCTTTCACACCTGCACATACCTCACCGATCGCCACACGGGGTGGACGTGATTGTCGAATTGTCAGCTTCAGACAGCCTCCCTTTCTCAGCATGTCGGGTGAATGGATGGCTAGTCAGTCGAGTCCTCAGCGGTTGTACTCACTTGTTCTGGTGCTTGGAGCCCTGGAGGTGTGCATGGTACTGCTCAATGGAGTTGAGGACCACACTGCAGACACTGCAAGAGTAACTGCTTCGCAGCCCTGGAGAGACACACACACACACACACACACACACACACACACAAGCACCGTGGTTAAGTGTGGCTCAAAACATCTTTAAAAACATCCGGATTATCAGTGGCAGAAGCAGTGAGGCCATGAGAAAAAAACCGAAAAAAAACCTGATATGTCTTAATACGACACTCCACGTTCTTATGCAACAACATTGATTAATTAGAATAATAGCTGCAGAAAGCAAGCAACGTTTTGAAATCCTAACAACATCTTCTTATTTTCAGTACCAGAAGGTGTACTGCTGTGCACGCACGAACATTTGTGTGGTATCAATGTGTGCTTGAGATGGCGCAGCTCAAACA
Organism: Gasterosteus aculeatus; assembly: GCF_964276395.1. Classification (NCBI taxonomy): domain Eukaryota; kingdom Metazoa; phylum Chordata; class Actinopteri; order Perciformes; family Gasterosteidae; genus Gasterosteus; species Gasterosteus aculeatus. Next base: position 11,804,066 of record NC_135693.1, on the reverse strand, counting down.
CAGATGTGAACTAATTAGAGGGTTTGCAGGTGGTTGAGATGAACGCCCTAAAAATAGATGGATGAAGATGGAGACACTGACGGAGCGCAGCGGGGTGAAAAGAGATGAAGAGGCGGAGTGTTAGGTAGAGACAACCAATCAGGAGGGGGAACATTTCCGGAGGTAACGAGAAAGATGAAGACGTCTAAAAAGCTGTGTCGGTGGATACTGAGACGCGGTATTGAGAAGGAATTACTGTAGTGTTACTATAAAACGCACACTGGGCATTGATGACCACAAGAGGAGAGAAATGAACCTGAGACCCAGCCCAGACCCAGTCCACCCCCCCCAAAAAAAAACTACAGCACAGCAGTGCAAGTTTTCTGTTCCTTCAGGAAGGCAGAGGAAATGTTCTCCGTGACGACAAGGACAGGCGGAGCAGCAACATGGCATAATTGGCTGTCAGACGTGCACTGAAGTGCTATTTCTGTTTTCTCACATTGAGCGCACTGCAGAATTCAGTTCAGAGATGAACCACCTTGACACTCCAGGGTTGTATGACAAAACAGTGAAAAACTAATTCCTTGAAGCCCTCTCTCTCTCTCTCTCTCTCCCCAAGCTTGTTTTTCCTTTTTCTTCATTTTCCTCTTTTTTTAATGATGAACGTGTAACTTTGAGGTGACTGAAATCGGGTGAGATTACTTGTGTGTGGGTGCCCTTTTCTCGGGCCAGCATCACCGCCCTTGATATTTATGAGTCTGTGTATTCCATCATCTTTTTGACCTTCTGTTGCGGTAATTGGTGAAACATGATGGGAGACTTGATTGTGATGGAGTGTTGGGTCGGTCATCTAGAGTGGACTACAGCTCCATAATGTTGCATATCGACCACACGTTGTCAGAGTCGCTTTGTATTTTTTAGCGGTGATTAAGTACAAACAGTCATTTAGCCTCCGACCGAATAATTACCCGGGTGTAAATCTCGGTTTAAATATTGACATTTTGCATCTATTATGAGTTATAGTCTGGCTGTGTGACAAAGTGAGAAAAAAATAGTTTTTTTCTGACAAAAAATGTTTCTGTCTGTGCTGATTAAAATGCCCAATAATTAATGAAGCAATAATTAGGCAAAAAAAAGATTAATGATTAACTCTCCTGTTCTTCTTCGCTTTCCCTTGTAATTCTATACCGCTGTAAGGATTACACAAAGAGGTCTTTTTGTATTCACAATTGAGTGTGTGTGTGTGTGTGTGTGTGTGCGTGTGTGTGCGTGTGTGTGTGTGTGCGTGTGTGTGTGTGTATGTGTGTGCGTGTGTGTGTGTGTGTGTGTGCGCGTGTGTGGACACACACAAGGGCAGCTTCCCTGCTTTTAGCCTGATTGATGTCACCTCACCACGTCCCGGCAGAGTTGCACTGATCTACAATATGCTGCAGCTTGTGTGTGGGTGCCAGAAAATGTGCGTGTGTGCCAGTCTTTTACACACACACACACACACACACACACAGACACACACACAGAGGGACACTGTCCTTTCAGTTAATAAAGCAGTTCTAATCCTTGTTAGTTGCATGCAAGGAAAGTATGTGTGCAAGAAAACTGACAGCATGCAGTGGAGGGATGTGAATGTGTCTTTTCTTTTGGTGTGCGTTCATGAGCAGTATTCGTGATGGGGTCATAAGCCGTCTTAATTAGACAAGAAGATGAGCCAGTGAGAGCGAAAAGAGGGGGCGAGATGATCTGATGAGGTGGGTGTGGAGCCGTTTGTTACTCTTGTTTAATTGCACATGAGTCCTCTGGCCTTGCCGGGACCTTTGGCATGAAGACGCCTAAATGCTCGTCACAAAAGTAATGACCTGCAATGTTGTGCACAACATTTTCAAGACATTTTTGTTGCAAACAAATGTAACGTCTTCCTGCAGGGTCTAAAATATTGAAAGTCTGAGCTCAGGCAGCATTAAGGACCCATTCAGAGCGTGGTGTCGGTGCCTTGTTCTGTCAAAGTGCACTGCCAAGCTCCAACTGCTGCCTTTATTTTGTGAGTCGCAAGGGTTTACAGGTAGCGCTCAGCAATGCTGATTGAAAAATCCAGTGTAGCGTGATCATTCTTGGTTGAATAGTCGAATGGTTTTAAGGCGCCAAGGGAGCGTTAAACACATAACGTTACATGTGGATAATTTCAAGGTAAAGTTTACTCCATTTTCCACTTCCTTCCTGTGAACTGAAGTTGTAATTTGTTACTATATGGTATTAATCTATAGTCTTATTCATAATGGGATAATCGTTTGCAAAGCTCTTGTGCTGTGGTACACTATTAATTTACCATGCGCTTCTCAAGGTTAAAAAGGAACTGAATCCAAAAAGAAGCCCATTGAGATGCAATCAAAACAGTCTGCAGCAACAGGAATAACAAATACCATAGCTGAGGGGGGTTGAGCAAAGGGTGAGGGAGAGTCGGATTTAATCCGAGTGGAATTTAACAAAGCAACAAACTTTACAGTACCTAATTAGCTTTGCAGAAAACTTTAAACTAATTGGATAGACAGTTTTAGACAAAAATAAAGATCATGAACAAAATAAAATTGCTAATTTAATCATTGTTAAAGCCGTAAATAAATGAAAATTCAATTTTTGACTCTGACTGGCAACATAGACTTATGCAAACAATGATCATATGCAAAGATATTGCCAAACCGTCCCTTATTTACAGGTATAGCTGACGCAATGTAACATATGCAAGATGTGTCCAATGTTCACTTCCCTCATGTCTAAGCAAATGCAATGCGTCCCTCGCTACTCCCCCAGCTCATTACCGACTGTGCCTGTCCGCCAATTGGTGTTGATTTGGTAGGATTCAGCGACTTTAAATAGCAGCCGCTGCAATTAACACTGAGGAGAGCTGTGAGAGTGAAGCAAGAAATTACAGGGTGTTAACAATGAACTTAAAACCTTCTAAAATGGTCCGTAAAGTTCAACCATAGTTAAAATAAATGGTTGCTTTTATAATGGTCACTAATGTCTTTAAAGGAAGGGATCTAAGTCCGGTATCTGCAACACCATCGGTACATATTGTTTGTAAAGAAGTCTCACGGAGACTCTGCCATCCTAGACGCTTATCTCACCGATCCTAATTAACTACTCCGTCTCCAGGGAGAAGGGACAATGCGCCCCGGCTCTTTCAGGAGTTTTGTTTTACCCCCCATGGTGATTTATGTAATAACACAGACGAGTGAGCCGGCTCCTTCCCTCGTCAGGAGCCGCCTCGCACCCCCCTCCCCCCCTCTCCCCCATCGCCCCGTCCACCTCGGAAATCCATCTCCAAGGGTTTTCGTCTGGCACCTAGTTGTGGAAAAATAACGAAAAATCTTGTTCTCCACTGTGCCCTGTCAGGGCAATTACACCAGGAAAATCCTGGAGTGCGAAAAAGTGTTGATATAAATGTCATGGGGATTTTGTGGTATGTTTCAGTGGAGATGGTGCGTTAGCGGCGGCAGGAAATGGGGGGAGAGACAAATAGAGAAGATGCTCTTGCGAGTAAAGGTCAGTCTCATCAATAGGAGCCAAGCAGACAATATGCCAGAAAGACTAGTCATAGTTTGGAAGGAAAGGATACCTTGGTGTGCAAATAATTCACCCGTGCTTCGTGGGGATCTAATTAGGATGACAGATGAGACATGACGAGAGATTATGCACCCACACACACACACGCACACTTTCACACAACACAACCAGAGCTACAGCGAACACAAGAGAGTACGGCAGTAGGAAGTGTGTGGGGGGGGGTTGAAAGGAACAAGGGTGTAAAGACGAAACAGTTGGACAACTGAATGAGGAGGACAAAAGGACGGAGGCGAGTCTGCACTTGGCTGACACAGAATTCCTCGCCTCCTCGTTTCTTGTTGCCCAGTTGCAGCCTCAACTTGGACCCTCCCTCTCAGATGACACCGGGCGAGACGTACCGGGGTCATGTGCCGTGTGTCTAACTGGAGAAGAACAAATGGCACGATGGAGCTGCGATGGGACGAGCAAAGTGTTTCAGACTAAATTCGCCCGAACAAACACTTGGTGGAGGGCACTTGTGAGAGCGCGTGTCAGAGGCGAGCTCACTTCGTCGCCCTTGAACAAGAGATCTATTAAAAGTACCTGCGATTAAAAAAATATTGTATACTCAAAAAATGTCGGTAGTTAAATACTGAGATTTGAGGTCAAAACCTTCCAAAAAGCAGCTGAGGTTTGTGAGGATTTGGGTCACAGTGTGTGGAAGGTGGACGATATACAACATGACACCACTTATAGCCTTTGAGCGAGTGTAGGCGGTAACATGACTCATGCTTTTAATATGATTGGCTTCTTGAGATGATGGTTTGTGTCATGGCACCGGGAGCGCAAAGCGAACTGCGAGGATATTCATAGTTGTTTGTGTGCGCGGTGGAGGTGTTTTGTGCCTGTGTGTGTGTGTGTGTGTGTGTGTGTGTGTGTGTGACGCAGCAGGACGACGTTGGCCGATTTCAGTTATAGGAAAAAGCAAAACAAAATAATTTTCTCTGCCAAAGACTATTCGTGTTTCAATTAGGACTGTGTATTAAATCGTGTGTCCTCTTACTGCTACATTTGTGCGTGTAAGTGTTTGTGTGGGAGAGGAATAGACCTTAAGGGAGAGAGCAGTAATTACATACTCACTATGATAACTGTTTAACTCAATTTTACCAATTAAGAATGAGAACATTAAGAAACCATTTCAAATGAATCGTTTGCTTAAGTTCTTGATTTTGTAATGGTGTGTGGGATGCAGTAGTTGTATGCTTCATGCAGCATGCCACACATTGCAACGCTAGCACTGAGAAGCAGAGACATGCCGAGGGGACGGTGACCCCACACAACTGTTACACTGTGGCAAACAGATGCCAATAACAACGTGTGTGTCAAGCCCTTCCCTCATACGGGCACAAGCCTTGACATTATTTACCAAGTAAATACCTTCCAAAGTGATGATTCAGCATTACATTTTTATACATTTTTTGGAGATTGCAATGGTCAGAGTTGATGAAGCAGATGCCGATTTACTGACCGGGTCCGTCCCTACTTGAAAGGCTCAAGCACCAAACATGTTGGCTCCTGCGCGAACGTGTCCTCTCGTTTGATCCAAACCTATTAATCTCCCGTGCTTTAGAATCGACATGCTCCGCTCTGATACAAAGGCTTTCTATTAAACATCTGTAGCCTCCAAACGAAAGCTGATGCAACTCGATAGTGTCACAAAAAACGCTTTCTGGGCCGCAAATGATATCAACTGTTTTAACCAGCTTACTTCACTTTGACTTATAACAGTAGTGGAGTTCCTATTCAATTCGATAATGTTTATATTTGGATGACTTCTAGAGAGCTATAGAAACTTCTTCTTTTCAGTTTTTAGATTGCATTCTAGTGTAGAGTTCATACAGTGGGACATTAGACGAGATCGAACCTCTGGACTGAGTTAATGGAATCATTTTGGAGTCGGTTATGTTGAACATGTGTTTTTGAACAAATGTCGAGTGAACGTTAACAAGCTGCTCCTCACACCGGCTGATGGTGCTAATTTCATCCGTGGATAGGTGGTGTGGCCGACCTCGGTGAACTATCTGTGAAACGTGCACCACATTGAAAGGCATACGAACATTTCACCTCGAAACGTAATCTCCCCCCTTATCGCCTTTCCTCGTTTAAAGTCGTAACGCCCCTCCTGCCCTTCCCTTGCGTTTGGGCTCGGGGGCCCGAGAGGCTGACCTGTGCTCTCCGTGGCATCCAGACTGCCCGCCAGCTGCTCCAGGAGTCGCGCTCTGGCGGCGTTCCTGCGGTGTTTCTTGCCCTCGTAGTGCTGCTGGGCCATCAGAGGGTTGTTGAACCAGGCTCCGCACAGGCAGCAGTATTTCCCAGCCTCTCTTCCGCCGTTTCCGCCGACCACCGCCAGGGGCCAAGCCCGGTCCGGGGTGGGAGGAGGGCAGGCGGCGGGGTCTGCGGGCAGCGGGGTGGAAGGGGAGGAGTCTGGCGGGGAGGTAGAGGAGAGGGGTCAGGGTTAAGGGATTGCAGGAGGGGGAAGAGGGGGGGAGAGAAGGGAGAGAGGAAGTTATCATTTGAAACATAAAATCTGAAGCATCTCTGCGGTTTTACGGGGACGGATTAAAAAAATTAAACGACAAATAATTTGAAAATGTTTCACTCCAACGCATGTCCTTCTCTCGGGTTTTACACTTTGAGTTTTGAAAGAGTCATAGATTGCAGGTCACATCTGCGGAACATCAGCCATCAGGACTCCAGGGCCGAGTGTGCAAGTGCTTCTACTCACATCTACTGCACCTCGGAAACCTTCCTTTTTTTTTTCAACTACATCCCCTCTCCTCTCCGTTGGGGAATGAAAAAAAAAAGACACACTTCCAGGTGACCTGCTACTCATGACACAACACTGGTTACCATGGTGATCGGCCATTAATAGCCAACAGGCACTGCTTGACCACAGGACGCGGTTGTAGCTCACGCGGCGAGGACTGCAAATGTGCGTGTGCCTGCCCTCGTGTCTGTGTTTGCTTGTGGGTGTTTGGGTGACGGATTCAATGCATAATCCACGCTTGACAAAATCTGTGTGTGTGTTTGTGCATGAATGAAGCTCCAGAATAGGCTGTTTTTTGTGGGTAAGGTGCAGCACATGCAATAAATAAATAAATCCTCTCTGCCCAAACTGTCATACTGGTGGGGCGTCAAGTCCGCAGCCAAATGGTGTGAGAAAACACATAATGCCAGATGGCGCGTCCAAATGTGCCCATTTGCCATGTACAGCGTGTGAATGACTATAGAGCTATAACGACCATGACTACAGCCGGCCAAAATACAGCAAGTTCAAACATTTCATATCGTAGTCACAAGCCCACTCACACACGCTTTAAAGCACCCAAATGAGTCACTCCACTTCTTCTCTCACAACAACCATCAGCTCACGGATAACGAACGGACCAGTGTGTGCGAGGTGTGCTAGTTTATGTATATTTCGTGGGGTGAATGTGGCTGTCTTGACTATAGGTCCTAGCCCTGCACGCTGATTGGCTGCCGGCACCTTGATGTGTCTTCGGTTCACATAGTTACTGTATCTATGGCTGTCTCCGCTCGTCTCACCCCCACGCTCGCTCACACTGCCTTTGCCACACTCATCATCTTGCTTACAAAACCTCGACCCTTTAACTCTTCTACTGTCATTTCACTCCTCTGAAATTAATCTCCAAGACGAGGCCATTCTAAAAGCCCTGCTACAACATCCCGGCGTGTGTGTGTGTGTGTGTGTGTGCATGAGTGAAGCTCCTGAGCACTGACAGCTCGGTGAAGCAGCGCCGTGCTGAGCAGCAACAAGAAGAGATCCTCGGGTGTATTTTTTCTTTTCTCCATCCCTTGTTTCCCAACCCTTTCGTTTTCCCATGACTGTGATCTCTGCACACTGGAGCAGAAGTAAGTGTTGTTTCATGGAGCGCGGCACTGGGAGTGTGCGTGATAGTGTGTGTGTATGTGTGAAAGGGGAGGGACCACAGGTACAGTCTCTGCGTTCCAACCTCTCAAGGGCTTCTGCAGCTCATACATCCTTGAGTGTGTTTAGTATGTTAGTACCCATGTGTCTTGACAAGCAAGTAAATGTCTAGAATGAATGCGCACGCATCAATCATCTTGCGTGTGCGTTTTCCTGACAATTGTGTTGATGTGTGTGCGTGTGTGCAGAAGCCTGTCGGCTCAGCTGTGCATCGTTTGCACAGCGCTCATTTCAGAGTGATTATGAAGGTTCCTTTTGACTTTAATCTTTCCTGAAATCCGTTTCTTCTCTCCCAGGTCAGTCTTCTCCATTCCTGCTCTTGTTCTCTTGTTTCCTTTCCTTTTCCTCCAGGTTGCACTGTCACAAAACCACACAACTCCACGGCTTAACAGGCTCTACCGCCGTGACACTCTTCCAAAGTAGGCCAAAGTTTGACAAAGTCACTCAAGGGCTAGATTATTTATAACATTCCATTTTGTAGCGTTTGTGTGTTTATAGCTCTGTGAATTTTCACTTTGAATCCAGTTTGAATCACATTATGTAAAGCTCCCCTGGAGACGAGTCACAAGCACTGACACTTAAAAATAACAATAACACGGAGCTAATCTTAAACAATCATGATCACGAACAAAAATATGAATATATGGATGTCTCAATTTGTTAATGTGATCTTTTTATTATCTTTTTATTATTTTTTGAACTAAACATAAGAGCCAGCTGCTTGTGTGCCTCACCTTCAAAGTTTTACTTCTTGGGCATTTTAATATTAACTGACGTTCGCTTCTGGTATCAAGGCCAGAGGTTTGGACTGACGCACGACTAAAGCTTTCCAAATCCACTTTCATGTCTGCTTTGAATTTAAAATAGATTTCCCTCCAGTGACATGTCGTGAATGTATCTGACTCGAGCGTGTGCAAGTAGAGCTGGTTTGTTTCTCCGGACCGAGTTAATTACCGGGGTCTTCAGGGAGGAAAATCTCTGTGTGAAAACATCAACATCGAAATCCAATAGATGTAATAAAGGGTTGATCAATCACCAAAGCACCGGTTTGTGCCCAGATGTTTTATGGATCATATGTGTCATCTTTTCATCTTCATATGAAAGTAGCTGAACAAATCTGATTGATAGTCACATAATCAACGGGTGCCAAATAGATTACGGATAAAATCTTCACAAAAACAAAGCAAACTTTTAAAGGACCCCCGGCCAGCATTTGGATCCATATTCGCAATACACATCCTCTTTTCTGTTGTTTGGCTATAAAAGGCTCAGTCAGTGCCCTTGAGGACAAACCCCCTCTCATTCCATCCATTCCTCTCCGCTATGCATTGTCTTTACTTCCTCATTATCATCCATTCTTGTTCTGCTCCACCAAAATGTCTACTTTAGGCCGTAGTTGTTAATCCTATATTTCTTTCCCTCCACTTTCCTCTTTGCAGACTTTGCCTGCTTCTTCCCTCCCATGGGCAGCGCTGTCGAGATCTTGTTCTACTCAAATATTGTTGTAGCAGGTTTGGGAGAACTCAACCGCAGTGACATCTCACCTGTCGAAACACACCGAAAAGTAAAAGGCTCCAAAAAATATGTCCTTCCCACAAAAAATGATCTCAACTGCTCTGATGGTTGTTTTAGTAATGAAATCAAATGATGTCATTTGCAGTTTTAATGATGACTATAAGCTGCTTAGTGTTGTGAAGCGTAATTCTCTCTCTCATATCTATTCACGTTGCTGCGTTAAACAACTGTTTATCCCCTTTGATTTTTACGAGATTACATGTCAAGACATCATAATAACGTTATGATTTTCCTTTGTCCAATACTCAGCGACCAGAGCCTGAAAGCATCACAAACTACCCGAAGGCAACATCATCGGTGCTTGGCGGACCGAAAACACGTCTGTGTCCCTGTGAAACCATCATCAGACAACGGGACGGGAAGCAGGCTGCAGATACCTGTGTTGCTCGGGCTGGTCGTGGCTGTGGGCGTGCGAGGCGGCTCCCCCAGCACCAGGCGGACTCTCTTGGCGTGGGTTTTGCCCTGGTAGTGCGACTGGGCCACGATGGCGGAGGTGAAGAACATATTACACAAGGTGCAGCACTTGTTCCTGTCCACCTCTGTCTCCGCGCAGTCCTACGGTAGGAGAGGAGGGGGAGAAGGAGGTGAGAGTGAGTGGTGGAGAGGGAGATGTGTCACGAGACCCAAATGGAACCAACAGTGGGGGCGAGTGTGAACGCGGGTGGAAAAGAGGAGCGGGAGTGGTCCAGGAGAACGGGGGGATGTGAGAAGAGAGGTGGAGGGAGGTGAAGGTGAGAAGAGGAGAGAAGAGGCAAAGGTGGAGATGAGAGATGACGGACCTCCTGGGCCTCGCCGGTTTCCCTTTGAGATACACACACACACACACACACACACAAAGACTGACACACACCCAACACACACACACACACGCTCAGACAAAAGCAAAGGGAAAGGCTGATAAAATATTCATCCGTCTCTCTGGGCCAGGACTGTGGCTTGGCTCCTGATGGTTCATTACTAATGATGAGGGAGAGCTGCTCCCCACGGGGGGTAAGGAACACAAACAAAACGACCAACCGCCTGATTGACACAAATGTATAAAATACACAAAAACATACACGCAAACATGATTCTTTATCTTTTTCTTCTGTTCGTTTCTGCCCACCAGTAAGAGAAAAACAACTCATCTCAAGATAAAAATTCAAAAACAACCATCTACTGCATGACAGTGCAGTCATTTTGAGAAATCAGCTGAAAAACCCAGTAAAGATGATTGAAAACATAGCACCTCTACTTCAAACTTACACTTATGCCCACAAAACGTGAGAAGAATCACCTGAAAATCCTGTAAATAATGGACTGTTGACTTAGCAGAGCAGGGGAATAGCAGAGATCTGCTTACAGAGACAGACACTCTTTAAGTACACATATTAGAGTGTTTTTTATAAGCTCCTTAAGCCTCCAGTTCAATGAAATCGAAACGCTAAATCTTTCGACTTTAACAGTTTTAGGAAGAGACATTTTTTGTCCCCATTGTTTTCCAAAAAGGCTCATCCTCCTAGTTTTGGAGAGAAAGTCCAACTCACTGGGGATAAAGCACAGGCCTCGCCGGTCATCGGACGTCATTCCCTGGACTCACCAATGCTCTTGTGGCTAAATTGAGGTAAATGGTGACCGCCCAGACTTTTAAGAGGAGTGGAGGCAGCGATAGCAGCATATTAATGAATAACACCGGTTTTGGAATGAGATCCGGCAGAAAAACAATCACATATGGTTGTGATGTTAGGCAGCCAGTGTGTGAATAAAAGTAATGTGCTCAAAAAAATGTTTTAAAACACAAGCAGTATTTCCGGCTCTCAGTACGACCTTTTATATTCAACACTTTCACAGCTTATTTCTTCTTCTCTCTGCACATATTTAACCTGCTCCGTCTCATGTTCATCCAGGCGCTTATTCCTCGCCAGTCTCTCGCTGCTTCCACTGAATTCCTTTTATTTACTTTCTCTGTTTTTCCAGCACAACGCTTTCTTTCTCAAGTCCAGTTGTGAAATAGCAGCCTGATCTCCAAAACCTGTTCGTAAATATGTATACGAAAATCTTGAACATACAAATTCGTAGTGATACATACTAAATAAATACGGACTGCAACTGATGATGTCACCCTATTCAAAGTGAATGGGGACCTGCACCCCGTAAACACACTTCGTGAAGTCTAACAATGTAAAATAAACGTGTTATGATTTTTAACGAGAAATCAATGTTAAATTGTAAGAATACAATACTAACCCTAACCCCCTCAAAAAATCCAACATGGCGGAGAGACGTTCACTCAAGAATCCAACATGGTCCGCCATGTTGTTCACTGAAGGGGCGTGGTTACCCACCGCCAGTTCCTATGTATTGTTACGAATTTGTATGTTCAAGATTTTTGTATACATTTTTACGAACAGGTTTTGGAGATCACGTTGGAAATAGAGGACAATAATAGAAGTGTCTGCAACACCAAATCTAAGTATACGAGAGTTTGTGCGGCGTGTCAATGCGCCTGTGTGTGTGTGAGTGTGTGTGTGTGTCTTGTGTCAGCACAGCTCAGCATCACGGACAGCGGATGGGAGAGTTAAGGACACCTTTACCTCCCAGGCTTTGTCTCTCAGCTGTCCCGTCGCTCCCTTTCTCTCAATCTTTCTTCTCTTCTTCTCTTGCGTTTTGTCTTTTTGTCCCTTGCCTTGACTCTCTCGTGGAGGCCGTGTCTCGGGGCCCCTCCCTCTCCCTCTGGGCACAAGTCTCAGTGACTCTGTGTGTTGTGGGATGAAACATTTATCTGTATTGGCAGGCCCTCGACACCACCTCTCCTCCTCCCGCTCCTTCTCCTTGCCTACTCTCCTCCCCCGTGTCTGTCCCTGCTGTGATCCTGTTAAAGGCTTGCTCTGAACTCCCCCCCCTCCTCTATACACCAGTAACACAATTTATTTCTTTATATCTCGATTGGTACAAATTCATTTTGTAGCGCTTTATTAACTCATGAAGTTTGTGCCCGTTTGTTTGGTTGTGAGTGTGTTTATATGTAATGTAGAAAACCGCTTACAGTATATCTATCTCCTTATCTTTATTCAGGATTGCATCAGGCAATAGGAGATCACCCCCCCTCATTCCATCCATTCCTCTCCCCTGTGCATTTTATTTGTATTTCCTTGTTCTGCTCCACCTCCACTAAAATGTAACCTGATGTTTTAGTTGTTAATCCTATGTTTCTTTCCCTCCACTTGGCTCTTTGCATACTTTGTCTGCTTCTTCCCTCCCATGCGCAGCGCTGTTGAGGGAAAAATCCACCGCGAGTCCCACAGCTGCATGTTTTTTTGTTTTTTGGACAAAAAGGCCGAGATGATTCTTAGACGCGGTTTGCAGTCCTCTCACCTGTCAAAACACACCATAATGCAAACCCGCTCGCTCGTTGACGGATGCCACGCGAGGAGCTTTGGCCAAGGAAAGTTTGAATCAATCTTAAGCGTGTGTGGGTGACCGACACGTGAATAATTGGCAGCTCGTTACAGCTGCCACTCCACTTTAAACAATAAACGGCAGCTCTGACTCTTGACTAGCTGTCTACTTTTCCTCCATCCCAGATTTGCTGAGATTTATTTTTAATGCTACTTAATTGATGAGTATGTCTCATGCACGTATGCCTGTTTATCCGCTGCCAGATAGTGTGCCTGTATCGCAGAATATATTCTGTTTGGGTGGCTTTATCCTGCTCATGCACCTAACAATAGACTCCTAATTAGCTGCGTTAATCTTCTTCTCCTTCTGTTTTTCTTTTTCCTCTGCTCCTCCTTACTTCTTGCATACTACTTGCACAGTGGGAAACATTGCTAAATATACACATGGAGGAGCACAGGGAAACAGACGGTCTCATTTGGGGTTTGAAGAAGCGCTGAAAGTGTAAATTGAAAGGGCCAAATTTAGCATTAGAAGAAATGAGAAGAAGAAAGTGTTTTGTCATCTCCTTTCCTTTCTGCAGGTAGAAAACTGCACAAACAGAGAGAGTAGGTTGGAAAATAGGGTCAAAACACGGTTACATTCCTCTTCCCTTTTCCTCCCTCCGCGACCTACTTTCTCTGTGTTTGTTCTGTGACAAACACTTTCACCTACACACACATCTCAAGCCGTGGCATTTCACACCGGCCAGAGGCCGTCACTTCGTTCCCTCTGCAAAAATCCTTTTCAACTGTTCCCGTCGGACTGCACCACGTCAATCAATGCGAGGAAATAGGGCCAAAAACACATGATGAGAGATGAAGTGCAGAGAGAGAAGACGTGCAAATCTTCCCCTGGGAGAAAAAAAAAAAAGATGAAAGATGCGGAAGCAGAAAAGTTCATCCCAAATCGAGTGGTGAGAATTTCATCCCTGCAGAACTGTTCGTCTTATGTCAGTTTTTCTGGCATTGCAAGATAATCAATGTCAAATCTCTGCATGGAAGGTTATGAACAAACCGCTAGCTGTGGTGCTCACAGCACGGCAGATGACCGCGTCTGTGTGTGTGTGTGTGCGTGCATATGGTCTGTTTGTGTATTGTGTCCCATATGAGGTGAAAGCCAGGAGGGGCTGAGTCATGTCTTATTCACTTAGACAGATGGAGACGCAGGTGTGAATATTTCTACAGTGAGTGAGTATGTTTTCTACACCTAATTCTCTGCAGTCTGGTGCACGTTCACCACCTCCTTAAGTGCTTGAGTTCAGAAAGATGGTTCAGATAGTTTATTGAGATACATAACGGCGGGTGTTTATTTCAGTTATACAGTATGCAATGATCCTGGACAGGTTGCATACTGGTGTTTAGTGACCAAAACAAATAACTCCCACCCCAAAGGGTTTGTTGTTCAGCGTATAAGGTTGAACTTAGTTTCACCCCCTTGCATCACTTACAGCTACCAAAAGCCAAGATGTCGGCAGTCCACCAACCAATGGGTGACGTCATGGCGCTTCTCCCCTTCTCTCCTCTCTCTCTCTCTGTACCATATGTATTGTGTCTGTGTGTGTGTGTCTGTGTATTATGGCTTGATACCTCAGATGCATTGGCCACATTCACCCAAATACACAAAGAGCCGCAAATTAAGTTCTTAATTCAGCCCCTAAATAAGAGTCCAGAATCCCAGAATCTCAAACATGTGCCTGTGGACACAACTGTCATCCTCGGCATTGGCTTAAATTCCAGGATGGGGTTCTAGAAAATATACAGTCACAATGGTCCAACCTAAAGCACGCGCACACGGGCGGACACACAATCATCTGTAATGCGCTGACCTCCCCAGCCGTAGCCTGCAATAGCCCGATTAAAAAAAAAGCTGCTTGGTGGCGTCCGACTCAACTAAATCTGTGCAGAAACACCACGGCGAAGGCGTAACCTCTTCTGGGAGAATTACAGCGCACAACTGCGCACGACAGATCAAACGAATATTCCCACGAGTGTTTGACTGCAACGGCAAAGCCTGCGAGTCGACGGGCTCAGGATTCGCCAACCCATGACACACACACTCCAAACGCACACATTTCAGTAGGTAACTACTTGCAGCATTAACACGTACTTCTGTGTGTGTTTACACTGCAAAAAAGTCCACTTAGTTGGTTAATTAGTCTGCAAAGCTACACACTGTGTGTTGTGCAGAACGGACACGGAAACACACACTCAGTGGGAGCATACTGGGTTATCTGGCCGCAGTCTTTTGGAAGGTGGTCCTCCGTCTTCAGGGTGAAGCATGTAGAAGAGACGCACTTTGTTGGCATGTTTCTTACTCTGGGAAAGAGAGAGAGAGAGAGAGAGAGAGAAAGAAAAGGTGTTAACCAATGAACTGAGTTTTATTTTCATCAAGTGAGGGGGAAAGAAATCCATAATTATCAATCCAGCTTGGCTACTGGCTGCCTGCAAGCTTTCCATCTCTGTTTTAGCTGATGATGCTCGCAGACAGTTTTGCGCTCGGCTAATTGACTAATGGCCAGACCGGCCCCGGCTCTCTGGGAGCCCTGATGAAGATGGTGGGATGGGGGGAAGTGGTTCTGAATTAAATGCATAGTCCTGCGCTCGGCCCATAGAGTGAGGCAATCATTTGGAGAGTTCAGTGAAACAATAATATCCCGGTGCCTTAAAATGTACATAGGATGCAACACTTAAAAAACTTAAAGTAGTAATTAAAAAATAAAAATACCCTCGATACGCCAATCTGGTCACATCATCATATAATTCATCAGTATAAATTGCATTCAGTCACATTGTAATGCCTTCAGTCTCCACTAAAAATAACTATTTTATAAGTAAATTATTACATAATGTTTAAATGTAGAATATTAAAGGTTCATTTTGGTATAAACTATTTTCACAGCAAAGCTAAAATAAATATAAGTTTTGAGTGAACGATGACCTTTTTAACACAGTGTAATTAAATTAATATTTGCCTCTGTTACGGTCTGTATTATCTGTAATAAGATAATAAACGTGCACTAGTTTGTTATGAGAACATTGAGCCGTCCTTGATGCTTCTTGCTGTCACTTTAACGGCAAACGCTGAAAGTCACTGGACAGACTGCAGGGAGTAAGATTAGTGCACGTTTATGTGTTGAGACAGCTCTGTGTTTGTCTCCAAGGTTGACAGCTATCTTGCTTGATATATATTCCTTTTTTTATTGCCATGCTGGTTGACCTTCACTCCTTTCTACCACATAAGAACTATTATTATCTATAAATTCATCGGTTCATTTTTTCAGGATCAAGCGTCGACAATGTCAAAGAGATTTGTCACTTTTGCATTATTATACAACAGAGTGCAGGGATACAAGTTAGATCGTGGTTGGGAATCATCATTAGTCAAAAACTAAAAAGGGATTGATTTTATTCATTATGTCGGGATCACTGTGAAGGCATCACTTCAACGTTCACTACTCAGGTGGATCACATGATCGATGGAATTATGTTCTGTTGTCATCTATTCAAGATCTTTAGTTTGAATGAATATCATGGCTGAACAGGACGTAAAGAAAGCGAAAAGGAGACTCTGACACTGTAATCGCTGCTCCGGTGCTTAGATTAGATTCTCTGCCCCCCGGGACTAGAATCCCCCCCCCCCCCCCCCCCCCCCCATCTCTCACACACAAACACACTCCCTCCACCTCACAGGCCTCCTCACTTGTCAGACTACTTTAATTCAGTGTGTCAGCGCTTGTGTGAGTGTGTGTTTATGTTTATAGGTGTATAAATGGTCATGCTGTGGATGGCTCTAGGATGCGGTCTAAAAACGGGACCTTGTGTCACCATGGTTACCCTGCTGTGACCCTCAGTCTAATGGACTGTGCATGTCTCTGTCTTTTCTTTTTTCTTTTTTAGAATCAAGTTGAGTTAAAACTGGCCTCTACCACTCATTGTAACGAAATTGCTGATCTGCACAATATTTCCACTGGTGTTTTTGGTAGTTATGAAGGAGCGTTGCTGCCAGTGGAGCGAGGAAGGACTCCAGAACCCGGTACTCGTCAATAATTCACACCCCCGCGATAGCGCTCCTTTCTTTAGCCTGTTGTTGTGTCTCTATTGAAACTAACACACAAAAACTCCTTGTGTTCCAATGATTTCTTGGCCTGTCTCCTTGATCTACCGGCCTCCACAGAGACCTTTTAGAAAGCGTGACAATGAAGAAAACGCACTGCACTGACTCAGCGCGCACATTTCTCTGCACAACTCAAGGCGGTGTGCTTCTGTGTTGGTGGGCACGAGGGATCCTTCCGATGAACACACACAGCCGTTGTCCCTGCTTGATTCTCCCCAGATAAGGGTCTTGCCCTCATTTGTCCGCTTGTTAATCCCAATTGTGTCTTGCAATCAAGGACAATCTCAATGCGGTGCACGCATGCACGCACACACAAACACACTCCCTCTAGTTAAATAAGGGCTGATTATTGAGTGGGCTTTAATTAAATTACTCTTAGGGAGTCTGCAGAGAGGTGGACCACATTTGAGCAAGAATATGTGCGTGTGCGTTTGTTTGTTTGCGAGTGAGTGGCATTACCACAATGCATTAAGTCTGTGTATAATGGATTAGCGCTGCTTAGAAATGGCAAAAGACCAAATTGGTACAAATGAGGCTGGAATGCGGTAAGAAGTGAAGAGTGCAGGAATGTGGTTGTCAGTCTTCAGCTTGTTTCGTGCAAACACTCCCGTTGGGGCAGAGACGGACTCACCTCATAGTGAGCGGTGCGCTGGGACTCGGAGATGAGCTGGGCATTGCAGATGTTACAATAGCTCTCTGTGAACAAGCCTCCGTCCACGACGCCCGCGGACTTCATCTTCATCTGAGACAAACAAACACACATGCGGAAATATGAACACGGAGTGTGGAATAGAGTGAAATATCATAATTTTAATTACAAAATGCTAATTGCTTGGAGTTTCATAATCTGCAATATAACTAATTATTACATGAAAGAAATCAATGGAGTGACAAAAAAACAAAAAAACAGCATGCTTGACATTTTCACTCCAGCATTCGGTAAAACAAATTAGAAGTGCGGCAATATTGATGTTTGTTTTGTAAAGTTGAAAAAATATGGGATTTTGCTTTCCGGCCTTGTTCCTACTCCAAATATTAACATATTTCTTCACAGTTTTCATCTTTTAAACTCCACGAGTTAGAATGCATTTTGCCCTAAGCTCTACTCTGCAGCTGCACTCACATATTAAGAATTTTTCAATTCAGTTTTGCCAGCTGCTACTTAAGAGACACTAACTTTTTCACCCTTTGCAAAAATTCTGGCAAGAGATAAAAATACTGTAAAGCGGTACAATGTGGCCAATAGCAGCTTTCGGTGAGGATTACCAAGTACATTTACAAAAATGTCTGCTGAGAAAGGGTGTTACAATTGCCTAACCAGTAAAACCATCGAGACCTGAGCCTCCCACTGGGAGCCCTGGCTCTGGAAGTAGTGATTTTTTTCTCTGTAACAGAAAAATGTTTAATGATTTGCTCTGTACCCTTGTGTTCAATTCTCTCTCCTCTTTATTACGCGTGCCCTGTAGACAAAGCACTGACAGGGTGAGGGTGAGTAATGTGTCTGCGGGGATCGGTTCAGGAACATCAAACATTGCACTGGATGAGCCCCCGGCTCCAAGGAAGCGTCAGGACAGGGTGCAAATGTTTTATAGAGCAAGATAAATACAAGTTGCAGAGGTCAGCTCCTGTAACTTTGAAGGAATGTGGTCTTTTGTCCGGGTCTGTATCCCGAGAATTGCAACATTAGTGACGACATCAGATATAATCTACTCCGTGTGTCGGTAGGGAAACGCAATGGTAGGATTTTGTATTATTTATTTCATGTCTAGTGTGTAATTGACTTTTTGCTGATGCAGTTGCCTCAGCACCTTTGCACGCACACACACACACACACACACACACACACACAGTACTGGTAATTACCCCTGCCTGTTCTCCTTGTCTGTTTAGTGCACCCTGGACCCTCCAATTAACCACAGACATGCCGTATAGACAATTCCTCAATTATCTAGTTAAACTGAGGGCCCCTGTGCATTGAAATGAAATGGATATGAAAATGAATATGACCTTAATGCAGGAAAGGCAAGTTACAGGCGTCTATGACGGATAATACTGTACGTCATTCTGAAATGTCAACAGTAAACTCATTGCATTATCATTATAACTTTGAAGTGTCTTTTTAGACATGAAGGAACAGATTAAACTGGCATATTGGATTTGCTGCAGAAGCTGTGCTCTGTCTGTCTGGACGTCAGCCAGGCAGAAGTTAATCCATCTTCTAATCTTCAGGCAAATTTAAAGTGATTGACTGAAGAATTCTGTTTATCGCTCTAATATCTGCATCACCTTTGATTATTACATGCAACATTGAAGATGTGGACTAATTAATAGACGCGGTGAGAGTAATGGAACGGCAACGAAGCAAAGCGATGGAGGGCGAGATAGTGGGAGAAATTAATGAAAGAGGTACGGAGAGAAGGAAAGAAAATAGGGTGGGGGGTTTTATAGCTGGTGCACTCCATGTGATGTCTTCATGTTACTCGCAGATCATAAACCTTATTGTATCAGATTATGTGATGTTTTGAGAATATAATTATTGCGCCGATGAGCAACAATTCCTCAACAGGAAAAACACAAAAAGTTTTGTGGTATTTATTTACAATTTAAGTCAGTTTCTACTTTATGGATCAGCATTCTTGAGTTACAGTAGATGTACAGAGAGGATGTATTAGATGCACACAAAGGTCACTGGAAACTGAGCAAATTATGATACTGGAATCAATTGATCATTTATAGAGGGCTCTCGTGGGGGAATACCTATGATGTGCACAAGTTCACTACACTGAAAAGATGGAATTTATTTCCAACCACTGACATCCAAGATGTATTATTTTCAGTGGGCTTTGTTGCCTGTGGTCAAATAAATACTTTTGCCATCTGCTAATTATGTTATTAGTTATACATGAGCGACGTTGTTCTTTGCTGTAATGTCTGTGTTGCTGTAAAAGTGAGATAGATTTCACAAAGTAGAAAATGATATAAATCAGCTCAAATACAAATTGAGAGAGAACAGATGGCATTCAGGGTAGCAGGAGTTCTTATGAAGGACAACCTTGTTATTTCAAACCGTGACCTTATTTTTACTCATTTTTGGGTCTAATGAGGACCACGTTTTTAATTTGTCCCGTAGCCTCTTGAGCTCGAGAAAATGTGACCATATTATTCAGTGCTGTGTCCATGTGGGCAAAATGCTTGTTTTTGCACATAAATGTTCCGATCGTCATTGTCAATGTCGGCCAACATTTTTAAAAGGACTTTACTAGAATATTTTTCTTTACTTTTGGATTGATCCGTCCTGTTGTTTTGTCATGTCATGTGTGACTCGTTGCCTTGGGACGCTTTAGACATGAGTGAGGATTTGAGAGATGGGCTGCAGCGGCGCGTCTTAAAATGACATAAAGAAAGACTGAAGGGTGGAGGCAATGATTTACACTTCTGTAGGGTCCTTTGCATAAGACACTTTTAATCACATTCTGAGCCAGTGAGGAAAACGATTACGCTTTTAATTGACATACATTGATTGTGAGGAATCGCCCGATTTAAAACACAGCGGCTCTGTTTGCCGCTGCTGGCTGCAGAGTTGTAGCTCAATAAGGGAACCGCTTCTAAAAGTTGTTGTGCTCATTAGTCAGAAACATGGGGAAAAGAATATAGGTAGAAAAATGCTGAATATCTCCCTTAAGTATGGATTATATCTTTCCATGACAAGTTTAGCACATGAGCTGTCTGTTCCCCTCTTCCTCATCCTGTGGTCACATTTGATATAAAATATATATAATAGTTCCTTTCTCATTTGAAAGGGCTGTTCTGATTTAACTGTCGAATTATGCATACGGCCAATGAAATATTGACATGCGCCTGTGAGACAATGACCTGTCTAATGAGTCACATGAGGCTATAACAAAAGAAAAGGTTGCAGGGTTAATAATATGGCAAAGGCACTCTGCCGTGTCACTTTGATGATCCACATTACAATTTTCTTCCCGTTTTACTCATTCTAATGTAATCTTTAAGAGGCTCTCTCGCCGTCTGCCCCCACTACACGCGCACACACACACACACACACACACACACTTGCTTCCACCCTCCCCTTTTGTACAGTTGCAATCAGAGGTGGTACACTGAGGGAATAACATCTTCAAAGGAGCAGGAGTGCGAGTCTGAACCCAAAACCTCATTCATTCTGTTTGCATTGCAGGAGTTTGCTTTGTACTATTCTCTCTCAATGTTGCAAACTGCAAACACACACACACACACTCAAGGACAGCCATGGCACAAACACGCAAGTCCCGCTTTGGAAAAATAAAACAATAAAGATCCAAAATTGGTGACAAGTATGTGATTAGGGCGCATTGTTCATTCCGGCCTTTCAAAGCAATAAAATCTCTTTAGAAGAGACAGAATTGGCACACTTGTGCCAATTTGAAGGTTGTTACCTGACAATGACAATATCAGACAACAAACTTCTCCCCCTGAGTTAGTTTGTGCGTCTATTTGTTTTCACTCTCACCTTTGCTCACTGCTTGTAGTGTCCCAAATTCTGCTTTGGAGCCTGATGGAGCATCTTGATATCGTATTTGGGTTTAATAACTTTCTTATCAGTCTCAGACACTCACTTATTAGCACATGCTATCACACCAACATGTTGCAAGCATGTTAGCCTTCTGATGCTAGCATTTAGCTCAGCGATTCATATTGCTTAAGTACAAAGCATAACTGGAAACTCTCAGTCTTTGTATACTACTTATTTTATTCCGTAGCAGTAACATTTATTATAGATAATGCATTGAAATAGCGCACACAATGGAAAATGTTACAGATGAACTTGACACAGGGGAGATCTGTACTTTCTTCTTCTTTGTTGGGTTTCCACATTTCGAAAACCAGTTGTTCATCATTAGATTAATGGAATTGAACAGAAGGTTCCCACTGGTGCTTTCTCAGGGCAAGAGAGTTTGTGTAGCAAACCATAAGTCAACTATATTCCTCTTTTTTATTTATTTAACTCATAGACTTTGTGCCCTTTCTGCCTCATACAGACTTTTTGTTTGGTGGGCCAATTTTGTCTCTGAAGATCTCTTTCTGGGCCATTACATGTTAATGGTATTAATAGCAGATACTGCTTAAGGCCGCAATATGGATTCATTAGAGGGTGAATGAAGACTATTATCCCCGGCAAAGTAAAGCTTTCCAAGTTTAACCGAGCACATCTCCACCTCCCTCTGTCTATGTGTGTGTGTGTGTGTGTGTTCAGTAACCAAGTTAATGGTGGGAGACAAAGGCGGCCTGAAGTTTGTGTGGGGGTCGTTATGTTACTGTAACATATGGGGGGCGCTTTGCTGAATGGCAACAAAGCTGTTGGGGTCTATCTGTTCCATTAGCAGCTAATTGTCTTCATACTTTAGCAAATTCTGTCCAAAAGTTCTCATTTTGTTAATTGTAACTTTCCCGGGACTCTCATCTGTATTTTTTCCCGTATCATATAGAAATCTCTTCTTTTTTGCACGTAGCACCGAGATTCAACACCAAAATCTATTAGATCCATGAAAAGAGTTTGTTCAAACATCGTATTGCACTAATCAGAATTATACTCACTTGAAGGATTTGGGGTGTCGGCAGAATGTGTTCATCTTAGTATAATACATGGTTAATTGCACATTGATACTGAGATCAAGGCCCCTAAGAATATGATTATAATTCAATATTTTTAAATGACTTTAAATTGTATAAGTGGTGCAACTAAAGTGACACAAGCAGGAAATGCTCTGCATTTATTTCTTTAGAAAACTCTCCTCCTCGTCCTTTTTGACTTCTTTTTGCCTCCATTACTGGACTAACAGAACTGAAAAATAACACATTTCCTTTTACTAATTAGAGAATATACTCATTGTTGCACATAAAGCTCTGCTAATAAGACTTTTGACGCCAGATTGTGGTGGCTTGACTGTGAAGCGGGACTATGAATAGTTTCAGTACAACATGGCTGAGAGTTGATGACGTATATCTACACAAATAGCCTTATAGGATCAGCTGTCAATCACGCTGCTCAGATGTGCTATACTCTTCTAAGTGTCTGTCGCAGTGTGAGTTCTTCCATGTTTACCGTACGTGCAGGAATCACCACAGTAAGTAAAAGGCCAAACGGAACAACCTGCTGGGGCACCTTTCTGGAGAGGTGTGCGTCGATGCAGTAGTGTGACTTAATTTTCTCTTTTACAGCATTTCTGTGAAAATAAAATATACTATTATTTTTACGTATACGTGACAGCCTCCATGAGTCACACTGTGACGTTGTGTTAATAGACTATTTCTTTTCTGTCGTAATGTTCGGCTATGTGAACTTTGGGATGGATTGAACTTCATACTGTAAATATTTTGCTTCATTCGGTTTGACTGCAGGTGGATTTTCTAAGAAGTGCTACTACATTGAAAGGATTGATTTTAGCTTTTGAGATTCACTTTGAGTGTTTGTTAGAGAACAGTGCTTCCAGGAAAATGGAGCAGAACAGAGAAGCATTGATCAATCCATCATCTGGTCGTGCAACATTAATAAAGACTCAGTTTAAAACAACCCATAAACAAAAGCATCTAAAACTTTGAGGTCGTTGAGATTTAGTTCTCAGAATACAGCAAATGTAAATAAGTAATAATAATGGTGGTATTCATCCAAACAGCCCAATGTTCACCCCTTTCGGTTTCAGCTAGATGATCAACTTCTCCTTCGCCTTTTGACTTAAAAAAATGTTTTTTAAGAGCGAGGGCTGAGTTCGATCGGGGAATTGAAAATGAGAAGAAACATTTGTTTATTTTCCCTTGCAGAATTCCAAGAAAATCAAGAGAGGACAGAGCCACACGCACAACAGATTCTACAATAGAGCAGTGATTTTTTTTTTTTTACGCAGTCTCCACATGCACACAGTACACCCATCCACAAAGATAGCACATATAAACGTCCCACTGTGCTGTGCCACCGCGCTGTGTGAGTTATGACCAAACAGACGGGCACACAAAGGATTCTTCTGTTGATTTATATGTATGAGCTGGCAGTGCATTCTCTCTCTCTCTCTCTCTCTCTCTCTCTCTCTCACAGACACACACACACACCTACACTCACACAGGGTTATGCTCTTGATATGTACTGTATGAGCTTAGACTGCATGCTCTGCAACACACACCCGGGCCCACATGCATGTATATAAATAGGGCATGACCTTGCAGCAGTGTGGCCATACGAACAGGAAGCGATGAGCAAGGATCGAGCGCATGTGCTTCCGTAACTTGCATCTACTCCGCGCTGTGACGTTTTGAGAAAGACAATAACTTCTTCAGACAAATTTGAAGATGGAAGAGAATTAATTCTTCATCTGATGAACATATTCTTCTTCTTCTCGTTCAGTAATGCACCCACAATATCCTCCTCTCCTTCCATCATTCCCTCCCTGTCTGGCATCAGGCCAGCTTCAGAACATGGTGATGGAGCAAAACAAAATTGATTTCTAAAGAGCTCTGTCTGCTATATACGCATATGAAATATGCAAGCAGTTATTAGTCCAACACTGATATTAACATTAGACTACAACCGTGTCAAGATGTATATTAACGACGTCTTTCAAAAAATAATATAATCTTGGTAAACTGCCGCTTGTTCAAAGGAGGCCGAATCCTCATCAATACTAGTCGTTTGAGAGGAAAGAAACAACAGACAACAGAACAGCTCTTTGGGAAAGGAATCGCACTGATGCTGCTATGAGACACATTCAATACCTTGATCGTGTAGGTCTCATATTAGCTATTATGGCGCTATTAATGAATGTACACGGGGAAAGGTCAAACGCACCCACACACACACACAAACACAGATGCATCCATGCAAAGACTGGCGTGCACACAGTTAGCAGAAAGGTCACAGCATACGACGTCTGATAAAGATATTTGAAGATATGCTGCCTGTTGCTATGGAGCAGAAAGAACACACACACAGACACACGCTGGAGATGCTGTCCGTCCTAAAGAAACTACAGCACTTCCACACCTATGAAAACAAACACAGACACGCGTACACACTCGTTCCATGAATCCAGGTCCTCGTAAAAAAAAGCAAAGCGGGTACTTTGCAAGAGCAACATCGCTTCTCCGTTTATTCCTTGAGGACTGAGTAATTTATTCTTGTCGGTTAATCAGATTCTCCCCCAGATGCCGTTCACCACCTCATGAGAGACTGGAAGAGGGAGAATGAAATAGGCTTCTCGGAGCTGGCAACGACTAAATTGCATATGTTCCACATTATCGACATGCTAATTAGTTGGCTTTATTTCTGTTTGTGTTTTTTTTCCTCTTTCACATTAGTCTTCGCTCTGAAGATACATGCAGTGTTGTCCGTGGCAAGTGACAAAAATAAGACCGTTTACATTTAAAAATATTCCAATTACAATCATTTGGCTCGTGTAAAGACGTAAAGCACATTTAAACAGGTAGTGACACCCATCAACTCAATTTTAACCTTCCAGAATGGTGGAAGAAACAGTCGATCGAGATTTATCCAGCACCAAATGCAATTTGGGATTTAGACGGCGGAAATCAATGGTTATTTTCATTATTGATAAACGTGTCCATTATTTTCTTGGTTAATCGTTTAATCGACTAGTCAGAAAATATCCATCGCGGTTTCCTGAAGCCACGCTGCAAATGACGAAAGCTTAAAAAAACACGATAAAAGATGTTTTGTGTGAAAAATCGTTCCTGATCTACTACAAAGCTGTGGTTGGACAAAACAGGCATTTTTGCAAAAGGGGTTATTGGACTTTGGGAGCCTTTGATGTGACCTTTCATGTATCAAAAGGTTAATCAATTATTTCACAGACTGGCAGGCGTAATAATGATGGTCACCTTAAAGTGCATTTCTATCTATTCCTGAGACACTCAGCCGCTTCGTCTGCTGCAGTGACCTGATGTACAGCAGAAGTCAGCGCAGGCTGATCAATAACTGTGTACAAACTGAGCATGAAGCCTGAGCTCTGCTCAGTCCGTTTGGCCACGTGGAAAAATAGAGCCAGAGTAGAGACTGCACAGAGAGAAGCTCCCAAAGTCGATAAAATGTCCGTTTCTGAGGACTGAAACAATAAGTGCACGTGATGACTTAGAATCTGTTGACTTCATGGCACTCATCCTGTCCGACTGGGTGATATTGTGGGTGTAGCCACTTGTGTCTGTGTGTGTTTGTGTGTGTGTATTGGTTCAGTCCTGGTGACAGGCAGGCGACTGCTGTGTAAAGGCCGTAAGCTGGTATCATCCTGCCACAGACGCCCTGTGTGAGACTGACGCATACTCCCCAAAGTGACAAATACTTGCATAGGCTCTCAACGAGAGAGATGGATGCAGCAAGTATTGGACCTAATTCATAATACATGCATCTTCGTATCTCACAGAGAGGCTTTATTGTACAGGTGTGCATGAGCTGGATGTGCTCTGCAATGAAAAATCCTGAATAATAAGGAGAATCAATGAATCTAATTTAAATTATAGGCGGGCGGACGAGTTTTCTAAATAATTTCAAACTCTGAAATGAAATTAGCTGAATTATCTGAATAGTCAGTTTCCAGAAGATTAAGGTGGTACTATGTTGATAATCAATTAGAAACACCAGCCTCTCTGGTTTCATCTTGTCCAACAGGGATGAGCTGATTTGCTCTGTCGTAGTCAATATGAACTGAAGACACGGCATATTTGGCGACCTCACCATTTGTCACTGTTTGCCGACATTTAATTAACCAAACAATTAATCACTTAACCATATCAGGATCATATAAAACCATAAACTGCATGCAGCCCAGCACTTGTTCCATTATGGTGAACATCTTGGTCTGTTGATCTAATAGATAACTCATGTGTTTAAGTGCTACTTTAATTAACAATGTTATTGTTCAATAAAATACCCAAGAACCACAGTAGGTAAACAATAACGTATAACCATCACACCAGTATATGCTAGAAAACGTAGATTGAGAATGTATAGATTCGATTCGATCCAAAGATGAAATACCATAAACTTTTTTAAAGGTTGCTGCAAACTCAACTGACAGCCGCATGCAATCATTCCACAGAGACATTACGTGATCTTAAGGTGCCCCAAAAAAATCAAAAAGCATATAAAGGTGCCAACAATGCATCTGTTGAACAAAGCGTATAACGTCAGCACATCCCGCTCAGCAGCACGGAGTCCATTGCTCACCTGGCGCAGAGGCAGCGACTCCTCTCCGACAACCATCCGACCAACGTCCGTGATCCTCCAACGCCGCGGAGCCGAGAAACCGGCAGCAGAACTTCACGCGAGTCCCGCGGGGCTGCAGCGTCCTTAGCAACGCTGGTCCGCAATACAAACGTCTTCTTCGTGTCTTGTTTTTTGTTGTTGTTTTTTAAATCTTTATGAGGAATAAATGTGAGAGAAACTACCTCCCGCGGCTCTCCGTCGTGGTGCGCGCGTCCCGGGATCCCTCCGCTCGAGTCCACGGTGTCGCGGAGGAAAGAAGAGACGTAGCTGTTGATATCATCCCCCGTCCACCCGACCAAGAGAAAAAAAAAAAGACAAAGTGAGCTATCCCGGCGTTGGGGGGGGGGGGGGGGGGGGGAGGGGGCGGGGGGGAGACAGAGGACGGAGGAGGGGAGACGAATAACAAGAAAGTGTGAGCAGCCTTCAGCGGGATGAATGAACGACGCAAAGCGCTGAGGCTCGCGCACGCTGCGATAAGTGGGCGCCGAACGCGCGATTTGTACTGCGAGTGAGTGAGGGAGTGAGTGAGGGAGTGAGTGAGGGAGTGAAGGAGTGAGTGAAGGAGTGAGGGAGGGAGTGAAGGAGTGAGTGAGGGAGTGAGTGAGGGAGTGAAGGAGTGAGTGAAGGAGTGAGGGAGGGAGTGAAGGAGTGAGTGAAGGAGTGAGGGAGTGAAGGAGCTAGTGAGGGGGTGAGGGAGTGAGTGAAGGAGTGAGTGAGTGAAGGAGTGAGGCGTGAGGGCGTGAAGGAGTGAGTGAGGGAGTGAGTGAGGGAGTGAAGGAGTGAGTGAAGGAGTGAGGGAGGGAGTGAAGGAGTGAGTGAAGGAGTGAGGGAGTGAAGGAGCTAGTGAGGCAGTGAGGGGGTTAGTGAAGGAGTGAGTGAGGCAGTGAGGGGGTGAGGGAGTGAAGGAGTGAGTGAGTGAAGGAGTGAGTGAGTAAGTGAAGGAGTGAGTGAGTGAAGGAGTGAGGCGGTGAGGGCGTGAAGGAGTGAGTGAGTGAAGGAGTGAGTGAGGGAAGGAGTGAGTGAGGGGGGAGGGAGTGAGTGAGGGAGGGAGGGAGGGAGTAAGTGAAGGAGTGAGTGAAGGAGTGAGGCGGTGAGGGCGTGAAGGAGTGAGTGAGGGAGGGAGTGAGTAAGTGAAGGAGGGAGTGAAGGAGTGAGTGAGTGTCGGTTTGCACGCATGACTATATCATCGGACAAAAATAAAATAAAAATTAACGGACAGAGGGAATGGTCGCAAAAATTCTGTGAAATCCAGTTATTGTTGTTATTGACGTGTTGTTTCCATACCAACAGGCTGTCTTAAAGGTGTTGATGTTTACTTGTGACGGCGCGCACACTGTGATAATATCTCAATCCTCAGCCGTGCTTCTGGTCGGATGGTTGTTGGTGTTGTGGGTTTCTACAGTTTATCCACCCAACGTCACGTGTTTAGCTTCGGGGTCGCTGGATGTTTTTTGGATCTACATTTAGATAAACAATTGATTTGTAATGTAAAAAACGTATGGCGGAACCTGCAATATGAAGATACCACATTGTGGGAGATTAGTGATGGACATTCTCCTTTATTTAATGTATTTATTAGTTTCCAATTAGTCTATCAAATTTTGAAAAAACAACCTACTTTATGGAAATAGGCAAAATGCCCATCTGCCAACCAAAGTGTTATATATGTATATATATTTTTTCTTCACCATTGATCACTTTTTTGACGTTTTTCTCATATAATGTATCTACAGACCTGATGAAGTCATGCCGAGGAACTGAAAGCAAAAGGCTGAGTGGTCAACAGACGAGCTGAGGGTGATTGCTGTCTCTTGCTGTAGTCTCATTCTGCAGACCCACTTAAAAACACACTCGGTTTGAAACCTGCAGACTCTATGCATTGTTATCTCAGCAAAAAGAAATTGCAGCGAATTAACTGCTTTTCACCATGATGTATTTCAAGGTACTTTAATAAACAACAGTAACATAACAGTTGCCTTTGAGTATCGATCAAACAAAGAATACATTCCGTAGCCATCACTCACAATCCAACTCAGAAGCCGTTTGTGCTCACAAATAACCAACCTTTATCCATACAAAATAGTATTTTTTCACTGTGGATTGCAAACTCTTTCAACGGCAAACACACAGTTATTGAAAACAATGACATTTCTTGACTTTTTACATGTTTTTCTGTTTAATTATTGCAGGTCTTTTTGAAACTGCCACATTATCCCCTTGTGTATTGATGTGCATTTATTCCGGGAGAATGGGCGGCTATTACACGCTCTCTGAGGCTGTGACAGCAGCTCTCAGTGAGAAAGCCAAACGCAGCTCCTACAATGCACCCATGCAGGCGCACACACACACGCACACACTCACAGATCTGAATGCACACAAACCCACTGACACAATGCACATCGACAAGATGAAAGGGACAATTTATCAAATCACCAGCCGACGCGAGCCTGAGGATGTTTAGTGCCAGAATCGGTCTGGAGAAAGGAAACGGGGCCAGGATGTGCCTGTGTGAGTTTAACTTTCCTTTCTCCCCCCCTTTGTCTTGGCAGTAACGTCATTGCTCCTCAAATAACATTCACTGTAATCCTTTGGGTCATTTTGTAAAATGCACCAGTTTTAACACATATGCCAGCTGTTTTTGTTTGTTGAATCAAGACTTTTTGAGCACAGGAGTGTCTGTCCCCTGTGCTTTCTCATTAAACTGCAAGATCAATGTTCGTTCTCAGAGCTGTACAGTATTTACAAGCCCAAAGTAATCCACTGTTAGAGAGCTGACTGAGAGGGCACAGGGCAGTGCTTGGAAAGAGGCTTCAAATGAAACAAGAACAGTGCCAAAATGTCAACAAATCTTAATTTGTTGCTCTGTGTTGAGACATTTCACTGTTGTGTACGGACATCCTCACTGCATGGGGATTTCATGGGAGAGAAAAGGTCAGACGAAAAGGAAAAATAAATCCAATATTTCTTAGAACTTGATGTTTAACGGCAACAGAGGTGATTTCCGCCTTAATGGAAAAAGTGGACAATGATATTGTGGTGGCTGTTACAGCGAAACTGTATCTAGTGGTATCTCATTTTCTTTTGACATTTCATTAATTAATTCACTCCCTGAACCATTGATTTTTGTTTTTTTTTAGAGATTAGACTTTTAATAAATGGATACATCTAGACATTACATGCTGCGTCATCGGCCCACTGGATCTAGATCTCAGTCATTTGAAGGGCTGCTTATCCAACACACATTTTGACACATATCTTGTGTGTGGGTTCATTAATTCTTAGTAATAAGCAAAGCATAATGTGCAAATGGAGTCTTAAAGGAAATTGTCCAAATAGAACTTCAGTTTAGAAAAGTAAAGCCACGTAGAAACAAGAACTGCCGATTAAACTGATGCACCAGGTATTATTTCCACTCATCCACTCAACTCCTCAGCCGAGCGAAACTTTATATTCAGACGTGTATAAGTGTGTATTTATGTGTCAGGGAGACCATTTCAAATGTCAGCCCCCACCCAGGTTTTCTTATGTCGGCTTCAGCGCTGTGCATCTGTTGGGTTTTGGCTGCTGGCGGTCCGGCCTGCTTGATGCTGCTCCGAGCGGCGGGGGGGCGGACAGGATGGAGGGGGGACAGGGGGGGGAGCAGGGGCCTGCAGGCACTGCCAGTTGGTTGGGAGCCCGAGCGTGTTGGGCTGCTTATTGTATTGTAGGAAGGTAAACCCAACTACAGGAATCACAGTACCAAAAGTATTTAGTGAACTGCTCCACCTTTGTTTGTCCTCCACAGGACGGACAGATTGCTGATGTTTGCAGTGAGTTTAGTAACAATGTCCATGCTCTCGCTCCAATAAAGTCTTTATTGGCAACAGGTGGCGGGTGATGCAGAGGTAGATATTTTATTTCAGGACTATCAGCATGTCTCGCACTAACAGCTCAGATCACTTACGAACAGCTTCAAATAGAGTCCGGCTGACACTGAGGATGCGCAGAAGGAGCTAAATCTAAAATGAACGTGATCTTGTCGCCACTCTGGACACCAAGTGAGGAAGAAAGGGCGAGGACGGAAGGGTAATGGATATCTGTGGTGTTAACTCCGACACAAGTTCACCCTCGTGATTAATGTCTTCTTCCTTCCTGTCGTTCGCCCGTAATGCCTTTTGCTTTTAACCTTTCGATTTTCTCACAACTGCTTAACGTGATTAACAGCGAGGTGGCAGAAGGATCTGTGTCATTCCCGCTCCAGCAACATGATACTTGTCATCAGATGTCTGAAGCTGTATTTTTACACTAACAACACCTGCAGAATTAGAATATGCATGAGAGTCTGCCATTGGCTTCATGTGCGATTGATTTCCCACCACAACTTAGACCCCGTTTACACGATGGGAAAACGCATACATTTTCATGCGTTTTGGACTTTCATTTACACAAAAACTGAGGTTTTATCACGGAAAACGATCATTTCTAAAAACTCCGGCCAAAGTGGAGATTTCTGAAAACTCTGTTTTTGTGTTTGCGTGTGAACTAGACGTCAAACGTCACAGTATGCGAATTCTGATTGGTTTGCATGTCTTTATCCTTCTCGTTATACTGCCGACTACGGGTTTGGCATAGTTATGATGGCGCCCGGGTTCATATAAACAGAAACTTTTTTGAAAACGACCTTGTGTGTACGACGTTATTTTTGAAAACGGAGGGGCAGAAATATTCGTTTCTGTAAATATCCGGCTATGTGTAAATGTGGCCTAAATGGTGTTTGCTTTATTTGAATATATTAAAGGATGAACATATATTTCAATCCGGAGAGACTTGTTGAAATTTGAACAATGCTTTATTATAACAGGCATAATATGATATTGCAAGTTGTTTGGGGCTTGGACTCCATCCTGCCGCAGGATAGACCAGGGGCCGGGATCTCGAGCCGAGATGAGGCATATCCCCCCCTTTGGGAGTCCAGACAATGGTGGTGGTGGTGGTAGAGCCCTGGTTGCATAACTCTCCAGCTATGCCAGGTTCTGCTGTAGATTGGAGGTGTCAGGGGTGGTGGCGGGTCACCTTTGGAGCGTGCTGAAATGACAACTGACAGCAAAAGAGAGGAGAACAGTTTTTAACGTTTGCCTGCACCAATGCGATTGGTTTACGGTAACGACACCTACGCATGATACTACCTGACCCCGCCCCCAATCAGCTGGCCGTGCCCCCCCAGGGAGAGAGGAGGCCACCAGGGAACGGCACAACCTGTCCAGTCTTCCTGACTGAATTTTCGCCTAAGCGTCATATAATCAATAGCAGCAACATAAAATGGTTTAATAGTTTCACTTATGAGATTGATTTAGGTTAAAACGTGTATATGTCAACTCAAATAAATGTATTAATGAGAACTACCCTTTGCGCACGTGCCACATTCTGCGCTTTTTGCGCCGTTCTGCCTTTTTTGCGGACTGAAATTGGCTGCAACATCATTTTTTCTGGCTTGGGTGGAAATACGTTATTTGGTAAGTAACGTTAACTGTTTTTTACGTTGTTGAATAACGCTTGCACACAAGTTGTGAAACGTTCTTAATAAGTCAAACCAGGGAAATTCTGCTCCACTTTACTAAAGTCCCGATTTGGCAGCATTCAAGCTAACGTTAGTTAGCTGAGCGTGTTTAGCATCATGACCAGAGGTCAGAAAGTCAGTCAGTCATCTCCAACGCCACGAGGGGAGTCAGTCGCTCCCAGCGTCCTTCCCTGTCAGCTAACACGGCTTCAGGGCAAGACCAACATGCCAACGTTGACTAGCGTTAGCTAACGCTAGCTAACGTTCACTTGTGTTAGCTAATGCTAACTAACGTTGACTAGCGTTAGCTGAAGCAGCGCATGTTTCTTAAGGTAAGTTCATTCTACATGTTTCATCTGTACGTTTTTTAAAACATTGACTTTCCTGTAACATTTGGCGTATTCCAGCATTTCACTTCTCTAATACATGTATCATCTTTCATATGATAGTAAGTAATAGTCGGTATGCTGAATGATTTTTCACTGTCATTTGTTTAGTGTGTGTTAATGATCCTGTTCTCCTTTATAGGATTCTGCATGCAGAGGTGTAAGGAATGCGGTTTGGATCTGGATTTGAGGTTGATATTCATTTACATTGTCAATAATGGAAATGCACAATGCACTGGACTTTTGTTAATTTCCTGATCAGATGGTTTATTATTTTGTATTTGTTGTATTGGATGGTCAGTTCTGACTTCTCTGAGCATTTGCAATATAAACGCTTGAACTACATTATGTATCATGCGTCTTAATAGGGGATAAAATAAGAAATGTTTAATAAAATAATTGTTTAGAACTATTTGATCAAAATGAGTTGGACTAATTCAATGTAATCCTATTGCATGGATGTTCTTAAATTGAGTTATGGCTACACATATTTATTGGATGAAAATCCTGCACACAAATAAATTGAGTTCATCCAATGACTTACTTTGAGTTTAGATTAAGTTGAACGAACAACATTTTTTGAATATTTGATTAATGGTATCTATTCATTTGAGATGAATTTGATCAAAATTAGTTGGACTAAATCAATTTAATCCTATATCATAGAGATCTTGACTGTCCAATGACTTATTTTTTTGAGTGCAACAACATTTGTCGCTGCAACATGCAATTTATCATTTTCCTTCTTTCACACAGTGCACAAGTTTGCAGTTAGACTCATTGAAATTCTGTACTTTCCTCTGGATATTCTCAATAGCCTGCTGCTTTTAGAAAGTGATATCCTTGGTTGACCTCTATGCAGATTGACATGTCCCGCTGCGCTGCAAAGATGTCCTCTGGCCCTCTGGTCTGAACTTGGTAGTTATGGCCATCTAGAGGTAAAATCAGCACAGTGCACTTTCTGTCAATGTGCTTCGGTACTCGTGGTTCCCAAACTGTATATTAGCGTATCACCTGCTTAAAGACAGGTATGCCTATTAAGTCCAAGGCAAAGTCTACTTGTTAGCCCCTCTCATGTTACAGCATAAACATTTCTACAAGTTGAGGTACACTATATCTGACACTTCCCTCTCAAATTGTTTTATTTGAATAATTTCTTAAAATAAACTAATCTGGTTTTATCTTGGAAGGAAAACATATTTTTGTGAGGTAAAAATAGGTATTTTCCTCGATATGATCTTAACCCTCTTGTTAAAAACTTTAAATGGATCTTATGATGACTGACTTCTATGTTGGGAAAAAGTTTTTACTCGGCTCTTAGTAATACGAAATCACAACTTGTTTAAAACGATTTCATACACCAATACACAGAAAATTTTGAAAAACTGCTGAAATCCAATATTAGTTAAAACTTGATGTCTGACTGCAACAGACTACACAGCTGATATTAGCCTGGATGGAAGAATTGAATAGAATGATGCCAGCTACAGAAAAACTGTTTAATGATTTATTAAACTTTATTTATTTATTGCTAATACCTTTTTACTTTTCTTAGTGGGTAGAGTACTGTCTCACCTGCTGTAGCGTGCTTCCAATGACACAAGATGGCACTGCGACACTGCTTTTTGCCTCCATAGTGGTTTGAGGAAAGAGAAAGGACAAACGAGAGAGATACAAAGAGAGTGAAGCAGAACCCCCAGCAATGTTTTATGACACACAATCAGCTGAGTGCCTCCATTTAAAGCAGCATTAATTAAATTTATGGCAAATTGAGTTTAAACTCTGGAATTGAGTTTTCTTTGCGGAAATCACTTTGAGTTGATTAATACCAACTTTTCCACTTCGTTGCCTGTAATTAAATCCAAATGAGTCGTTCCTCATTACAGATGTCTCCCTGGAATTTAAACACTCTGTAGGCTTGCTGTTCATTTGCCTGTGCGTGCGTGTGTATGTGTGTATTTGAATTTAATGATGTTACAGTGCATGCATTCATTTGCATTCTGGGTAAGGTTGATTCTTCTGCTGGTTGCTGAACAGGCTTTTGCAGCGTGTCGCTTATGATCTCTGGCATGTGTAGTACTTTGATTCCTTTAAGATTTACCTCACGTCTCTGGGAGTTGTCATTTTAACACCTTAAACCCGTTTCCACCTTCCACTCCCTTGAATCAACCCATATTTTCCCTTTTGCTCCTGAGGGTCTTCATTAAATGTCTTGTATATTTAAGCAGGATTAATAAATCGAGACTATGCATTTTCTCACAAGCTTCAGATTGTAAAAATACCCAAATACCTGCACACACACACATATTGAATGTCTTCGCATGGTACAACAGGCACACCTTGAGTTGACTTTGACTTCACGTTAATCTCTCAATCACCATTTCCAAACAAGTTAAACTGCAAGCTCTGCCTGAGTTCTGTGGATTTCCATTGCCTGTGAATCCATGCCGCCCTGAACAATGACATGATCCTCACATGGCTTTACTCTAAACCCCCAGAAATCCTTAACAACCACCGACATGAAAGTAAAGCGGGATGGACCCTTTCCAACGAGCCATTATTCTCTTTCTCCCAAACAAAAGGAACTCTGCTCTCTGGCTAATGAGGCTGAACTTACACTCTTGTGGTTGGAACAGAACAAAAACTTTTACTGCTGAATCACCACTCTGTCTCTCTGTGCGGGTGGGTGAGTTAGTTTTATTTTTGACCCGTGTTCAACGTCTCTTCTCCGGCAGTCCCTTAATCCAGTAGGTGATGAGATTTCAGCAGTGGTTTGAGGATCTATCCCAGACCGAGTGTGTGTGTGTGTGTGTGTGGGGGGGGTGCAACCGTGTTTTTTCAGATGGGAAAAGTTTTGCAATCTTTAGCACCACAATACGGTGGAAGCCAATAAACTGATGTTAGAAAGCCACCCACTTACCACACACACAAACAGCCTTCTGACAAATAAATTCATTTGAATATGCACGGCCATTTATTTTTCCGGTTCTGTCTATTTTGCCAAATCAGGATTTTATTTTTTTTTAATACGTCCACAACAGTTGTTTCTTTGTCAACGCCTGTTTGTCCCTGATAGCATAAGACCTTCAACTATGTAATACCATCAAGTGATTTTGTGCCCAAATTAGTCTCAATTTTCCATTCTTGCTTTTTTCTGAGCTTCACTGCGTTGTTGCTTTGTTGAAGTGGACCAGAAATAAAGTTCTGTTGTCTGACTCTGTTGCTGACTGCCCAATGCACCGTTTTCCAGCAGGAGATATGCACGGTCCTATTCTTCTAAAAAGAGCTTGGATTGTTACAAGCTTCATTCATAACGTGGACATTTGACTCTTATTATTATAACTGTCATGATGAACTCATGTTATCCTTTTTTAAATGTAACAACTGTAATTAACTTGCTTGAAGGTGGTAAAAGAAATGCTGAGTTGACACCAGGCCTGCACATTGGAATCTGGGGTGTCTCCGGTATTCCAATATCCATCATTTCCTACAGTTTTCTCTGCCAGCTCTTTTTTCTTCCTCTTCTTTTTTCACCCTGACACGATTGACAGCTGTGCCAAGGTGGTTCTCTCTGATGTGTGTTTTGCGTCTGGCCCTCTGTCAGTAATCCTTTTTTTTTCTTCTTCTTTTTTTGAACTTCAATGTTTTCTCTCAATTAAGAATGAATTTAAAGCGGCCGAAGGAAAGTCCTGCTTTTCTGGCACTGTACTGAATTTATCCATCAGAGCGGCTAACAAATGGGCTGTTTGCTTAATTGCACCCGTAGAGATCGATTATGAATCAGAGCGCTGGCCGTACTGTCACACACACTCGGTTTGGCTGCTTCTTTGCACCCTGTTGCTTCTACCTGAGGCTGTTCCCATCTGCTTTTTATAAGGTAGCAGCCTAATTTGCCTGTTGCCAGAGACTCTAAAGTCTCCTGTGACTGCGGAACTACGTAGTTTATCTACAAGGGATTTTCAGAATGTGAATCCATTATGTTTTTTTGCCTATAATGTGTGTGTGTGTGTGTGTGTTCTCTAATGGACCCTTTCTGTGTATGGATTCACTGTATTTATAGTTGAAGTGCTTTCATTAACTTTCAGTTAATGAAAATGGACTCCTTACTGACGCGGCATTTGGAACAAGTAACGTTTTGGAACAAGATCTTCAGTGAGACATCGGTCCTCACCAGGGACGGGGCGGGGAGGAGATTTATTGGGTGCTGAGACTGACATAGACCTTACTCATGTTGCTAATGCTCTTGTAGGCCGGGAGATAAAGAATAATCAAAAACACTTATAACCAAAGCCTCCACACACACACACACACACACACACACACACCATACTGTGCTTACATGGATACAAATATAGACTCACTTTTTTCTCAAACACTTAAAAAGACAATCTTGCCATTCTTCTGTCTTTACACGCGTTCTTAAGGATCAACAGGGAGGCTTGAATTATATTTCGTATCCAATAATGGCTGAAAATGATGCATATAACTGTTGCCAATTGGAGAAGCACATGGAGACATAACTTAGATTTAGTTCTCCTCCTGCAGGCTTTGGACTCAGGTTTCCATAGCAAAAAGGCTTCAGCTGTTCTGCCGCAGCATTTGTTGACCATGACCGTGCTGCCCTGCGGCTCTCCTCCAGCCTTGAGGTCAACTTGGTTAACTTCAGACGTAGTTTTTGGATGATTGGGTATGTAATGGAGGGCCAAATGAAATTGACCAGTGCCTTCTTGAGGGCCCCCACCGGGCCAGAAGGGAGGGCTGGTCATACATGATTTAGATGGGCCCGGGTGTCATTTCTTTTTGATGATGCAATGGGCAGTTCCGCCATGCAAGTGAATGGGTCGATGGGTGTTCCGGCCATGCGTTATGTGTCTGCACTGAGGTGTGTTTTATGGATTGTTTTTAAGTTGCCTGGTCGTAACCAAGGAAAGATTTGACTCCGTGTGCAGCGTTTTCTGTCTGCAGTACTGTGTATATGTTTAAAGTGTATAGGCAGCATTGTGTTGGCGTGATCCCCAGGGTCCATCTTTGTGAGGTCCAGTTTAAGTGTTCGACCTTGATGGTGGAGATTGGCCAGATGGCCAGTTCCAACTTCATAAAGACGTTTTCTCTTGATTATTATGTCTTGATTATTATTTCACAAATTTGCGCACCTGAGCATTTAAATATTGGTGCCTCAGATTATCAGTGTGTTTATGTCGTTGCGTATGTGTATCTGTGTTTAATTAGTCATTACCTAACGCTGACTTATATCCTGTTATTGCACGACTGGAAGCTCGAAGCTATACCTTCATTCCTAGTGACGTAGCATTTTGAGGAAATTTAAAAGAGAAATAATGAACCAGACTAAACATGCTTAACCTCTGCATCTTTCAGACTAAACAAGATAAAGACTCAGATGGTTGATGTGGTTTAGTTCAGTCTGTAAACAAGCGTGAGGAAATGTGCAATTAGAATAATGAGCACATGTGGCTCAGTTACAGTGGCCAGATGAGAGCATCTACATAACACAGACACCAATTAACTATGATGAAAACTCACAGAAAATGTATATTTGCATATTTGTGTGTTTATCTAGTGTGTGTGTGCGCTTGTTCGTGTGTGGCAGGGCCGGCTTAAGTCGAGATGTCAGGATGTGTTTTGACAGACAGCAATGATTCTGCCCGGCAGCTCTCCCATGGAGGCAGTAAAGTGACAGAAACACACAAACACACACAAATGACTGCCCCGCTACATTCAACTCTCCCCTCCTCTAAGAACATCTTTCCCCCTTATTTACTCAGGCCAGTAGCACTGCCATGGCAACCAGCGGTGTTTTGGAGAGTGCTTGTTTAGGGAATGTGTGTCAAGGGACAGATGAGCGAAGACATGGGTCCCATTTTTCTGCCTCGGCCGGCACCTGAGGGGAGAGGGGGGAGGAGAGAGGCTGGAAACCAAAGGCCAATAAGTCCACTGGCAGAAAACTACAGAAGAGCACTTTTTCACAGCACCTGACCATTTGGTGATGTTTGATGTGCATATATTTCCTTCCACTCACAGGTTTTTGTGAACTGTGCCATGCGGCGGCTGCACTGATGTCTTCTTCCTACTTGGTATTCCAAAGCATCGCTTTACAGCTGCGTTGCGTTAGCTCTGTGCCCTCGGACGCCAGACAGGACTTTTTTTAATTTTTTAATTCAAAACATTACCTGTTGGCAATCAGAGCACCACTACGTTGTTTAAGCAACCGATTTAGTTAAAAGAATAATTTTTAGCATGCCCACATCTGTATGTGCTCCAGTGAATGCCTGACCTGTTCTCTGTGGTCAGAGCTGTTCTTCCACGTCAAAGGATAAAGAGCTTAGAGTCTTAAACTCGTGCAACCATCTCTGTAAACCAGAAAGCGATTCCAAAACTCTGAACCCCACTCTCTTTAGAATTCACTTTAATGGACCAATACCAGAAGAGGGCAGTCATGTGCAGGATAGATTACGATAAAAAGATCCAGATTCTGATGATCATGAATGGCCCCATAGGTCAACCGTTCCAGACCTCCTGTCAGATGCGAAGTGGATACTCAATGGCTCTTTCGCTCACAAACAACCCGATTCAACAATTTATTTTCTCGGCCTCGTTGCTCGATTCGAAAACAAGCGTGGCAACACTACACGGTGACGGACTTCTCAATACATAAGCATTATCTACGCTGGACGAGCCAAAGCCAAAGCTGGCTATAACTGCACTTCAAAGAGAGAGGCTGCCCCATGTTGTTGGAGTGATAAAACTGCTCCTCAACGTAAGAATGTTAATGAACAGGGCTGCGCTGCTTTCGATGGAAGAATATATATTTAGAGCCAAGTGAGAGCGTGTGAAAGAGCTCAAGTGAGTGTACGTGTGTCCATGGTTATTTCACAATAAAGGCCACATAAAACGTGACATGACATGACAGACGGAGAGATAAAGGGCGCGTTAGAGCTTTATGAAGTACCAGCGGACACAGTCCAGCGTGCTGGAACGGCTCGGGGGTTACTGCAGTTTTAAAGTGTGAGACCACAGATGCTGATGCATCGGGACCATGTGAAAGCGAGGCCCTATAGCCCGTATGATGGGCTAATTCACAGAGCCACTCGGGGGGAAATTAAGAATCCGATTATTTTCGACACTATGATTTGGGCTCAGAGCGAGAGCGAGAGAAGGGGGCATGGAAAGAATCACAGGATTTATGATGTCTGAGCCCTCCTGTGAGGGGGGCCTTTCCTCTGACAGGCAAGGAAATACTTCTCCAATGTGTCTCCCTGCTGACAACAGTGCGTAACAGAGACAAACACGTCCCCCTAACCCACCCAATGCTCCCTCACTTTCCCTGTGTTGCTTTTCATCTCCCTGCGGTTAAATCTGCTGGTGATGATGCAGCTCATTGAAAGTGGTGAAAGCAGGGGGAATCGGAGGCTGGGAAAGAGAAAGCGAGGGATACGTCCAGTTCCCAGCGCCTCCCGAGCTGTGGAAAAATGTGTGCGCCCGTCGTCTCTTCGTCCTCCTCCCGGGGGAGCACAGTTTCCAGGAAGCGCCGTAGGGGTTAAACGCACACAGTTCGGCACTGACCTCTCACCTCTGATTAGCCTAGCGTAGCCGCTAAGTGGTTTCTCGGCGACTCCTCCGCTCGGCCCCGCCAGCAGCAGCAGGCGTGATGTATTCCACGTCACGTGGCCCGGGCTACTGTGGCGAATGAATGACCGCGGCCGCATTACTGACGTAAACTCCGCCCTGACTTGAGAGTCCGTGGCGGTACGCGAATGCCTGCCGGCAGTAACACCGACCTGTTCGCGGCTCTGCTGCTGTGAGCAAAGCTACTTTGGTCTTGTTCTTTCCTCTTCTCCCACAGCTGACCCATATATGACCTCTTTTTTTTCTTTTCATGCCTGATATTAGAAAAGTTTAATCATTGCTGGGAGACATACAAAGAGGATTAACATTCCTGGGTCTCCTACACGGAGACGTTGCCCTTCTACCTCCTGTTTTGTCCTCTCTTTGGTCTCTCACACCCCCTCTCTTTCCCACCTCCCCACTTCTATACTCTTTTTGCCCACTTTTCTAGTTGCTTCTGTCTATTCAGCAATCAAATATGTTTGTACCTCCAGTTCTTTCGCCGGTATCCTATTCTACTGTAAAAGTACTTTGGTAGTATAATACTATCACTAGAAAGTTGTAGTTTCAATGCCAGCACAGGATAGTCATTGTATTCCGCTTCCCCTTCCTTTGTCCATTTGCATCTGTGCAGGATATGACCAAATTGTTTGTGTTTGTGTCGGAGAGCTTAGCTGCCATTACAGCATTTGACCGCGGAGGCTTCCTCTGCTTTCAGCCCGAAGGCTGAGGGCCGCGGACTAACTGGTGCCATGTCCTCCTTAATGCACACAGGATGTGTCTGCTGTCTGTGTGTACTTTATCAACAGAATATCTGTACGCCGTCACCTACTACACACAGAGCTCCCTGTGTGGGGAGTATTAGCAGGGCTGCATTTCATTTGGTAATGGGTTTGAAGAGAGACTACTGTGGTTACAGCGTAGAGCTTTTTTCCCTCCTATGGACTCCACACACATGCAGTAGGATTTATGTTTTCTATTACATCAGATAAGTTCTGACGGATGAGCTCAGATCAGCTCTTATCAGGTGTAATTGGGTAAAAGAATGACCACCCTTTGGGTGTGGCACCTACTCCCTTATAACAGACTCTTCAACTATTCAGCAATGGAATAAGTGACTAAAAACCTATCAAGATAAGGGAGTATGGAATGTTTCACATATTATTCACAGTCCAGGAGCATGTGGGTGCATATCTGACCCTTGAATCTAAAACAAGATCAGCTGTCAAATTTTATGTTCCACCATTGTGATTGTAGATCTTTATAGCTGGGGAAAAAAATCCACAGTTAAAAAATTGTTTGTGTATTTAAACATTCCACACAATATTTTCCATGCGAGGCCGTGTGTGGGCTAAAACCCTTTAGTGTAGCAGCCAGAAGAGCACGGTAGTATTTTCCAGTTTGTTTGATGTATGATGCTATCTAGTGGAGGTGTAGCACCACCTCAGTGCTGTCTCCAGATTGATGAGCAATCTACCTGAGGCTGTAAAGCAGAGACTCACCTGGCCTTTGGAGTTTTTTGTTGATTGAGTTGGCCATCCTACATCACAACCTTGTTTCTGCTGTCCTACAACATGGTTCAAGACTTTCAGGATGTCCTGGTTGCTAATCCAACTAATTTGAGACCCATTTTATGAGCTACGCTTTTAAAACTAGAACTCTACAAGTAGCCAAAACACGAAAAAACACAAAATGACCCTGCTGAGCCATTTGAAATGTGGCATCGGTTTCCATGGGTATGTCTCCCTCCGCTCGAAGGATGTAATAGGACGCATAGTATACGCCCATCCAGGCGATAATACTTATTGGAGTTTTTAATTGCTGTTTGTACTTGGAGGAAAGCAGTGATTTTGACGGCAATTCAAAATGTTCCATTTAATAAGATGTGACTGACAGGGCCTTGCATACAGTTCTTCACTTCATTGCTTTGCTCATCAAACTGCTTTAGTAGCCACCAGGGCTCAATGCATATGGCTAATGTCATCCTGAAGGCAACCGCTCCCATACAGTCAGTCACAGAATAAACGGGATCACCCAGATTGCATTTATTGTTATTTTCTACAAACTGTAACTCAATGGATGTAAAACATGTCAGTCAAACAAAAGAAAGCTGCAAATCTGACTGGAAAGCCCCTGAAGAAGTTAAACATTTTACATTGCAACGGTAAACATTAATTATTGATAATGAAATAAACTACAAACCTTGGAAGGTTTTACTTCTGCGGGGGGTAAAAGTCCGGGTCTAATCAGGTTGGTTCTGGTACTACATTTGAAATGAGTGTTTCAGGTGTTTTAATCAACTTTCATTTCAGCGCCCACCTTCATGGTCAGCGTGTTGGCACAGCGAGCGTTAAATGTTGAAACGGCCGCGTGATTAACGGTATCTTTGGTGTTCACCCAGCAACGATCTGACCCCTTTCATCAGTCATAGAGCTGCTCTTCTCAGCCTATCATCAGCTGTCATTAGTGCCCTGAGAGGCCCCTGCTCTTTATCACACACACATACACACTAAGGTGACACAACACAGGCTATTCTTCAAATTCAGGCCTAAATGAACCACATGGAAGTATTTCATATTATTTTAGCCGGAGTGAAGGCAACGTTTCATCCTCTGCCCATTTCTTTATTTGGAAAGATCTTACTCTGCCTATTTTAGACACCTAGCGTATGTTTTCTTGTGAGAACCTTTACCCAGTACACACCCTAATTTATTGCTATTTGTCATTGACCTTGACTGGTTATAACACACAAACACATATACATGCACATACTGATACGGTATCTTCTCCAAAGGCATGGCTTGTTGACAGCTAGCCAATAAAGCCATCATTTTCAGGAGGGACGGGATGAATAATTGCAACCTTTCTGTCTCCGTCCCACTGAATACACACATCCATCTCCCTCATAGTTTTTTTGACAAAGACATGACCCAGTTCTTACCTTTTAAAGCCTGCAACAGGCCTTTATCATTACAGGCTTTATGGTACATGCATACCTTTTCTTTTCAAAATGCTATTTAGGTTTTTCACATCCTTGGATGAATGTAATCCTCAAACATTCGGCCTGGCTAATAAAACATGAGGAGTTCCATGTGCTGCCCTCTGATTTGTAAAAAGTCAGGTATGTACATGCCACTTTGTAGAAGGGTAACATTTTTTGTTTTATTTCACGATGTACTACACTCATTTCAGAAAGCAAGCAGTAAGAGGAACAGATTATTATGAAAGCATATTTGATTTATTGTGAGCATCTCCAGCTTGCTCCTAGAAAATGATTCGGCTTGCTTTTGGGTCGCTATCTCCGGCCAATCGGACTGACTCTCAGAGTAACTGTTGTTGTGGAAATGTGTTGTTGTTTTCTTTGGTATGGGGGGGGGGAACTAGTAAAAGTCTATTCTAAGCCTTTGAAATGTTGAGTCAGGCAGCCGCCAAGCTGCTGGCTGTGAACCGAGTGACTGTATCACGTTAGCGCCTCGTAAACATACATAACACACACACATCGTCAGCTACAAACGTACTACTTGTGTGTTTCAACGGTAACCATAAGGTTAATCCCAGGCGTGTACATTGTTTGTTTTTTGTCCGTACACGTATGTGTGTAAACCTCCTGTCTGTGTCCGTGTCTGTGGATGACTCAGTCCAGCACAGTTTGGACGTTGTGTGATGAGTTTTGGCAAAGGGAGCCGTTGATTTGTTGACCTGTTCCTCTGCATCCAGAGTTGCCAGCAGCAGATCTACATTCAGTGAAATAGCAGCTAGAGAGGAGGAGAGAAGGTAAGCGGAGGACGGCCTCTCAGCTGATCACGTTCACATGAAAGAATTTGCCTCATTTGAGATACATACAGACGTTCGTGCTGTAAAATGGGATGTCATAATATTGGGAATTTAGGCGTTGGTACTAGTAGCAGTAACTATATTGGACTGCTCATATTGCCATAGAAGTGTTGGTTTTTATTTTCAGGCCTTCACAGACAGTATTGCACACACTTTTGTAATAGTAGCGGTTCAAGCTTGTCTTAGCTGCATGGTTTTATGTTGGTTAAGATGTAAAAGGTTTTATTAGCTTTTTTGTGTACTGTAATTCCCATGCTGGTTTCTAGAAAAAAGAAGTTTAGGAAAGGCGGCTTAACTTAACTAGATAATGATTTCACATATGTTTGGTTCACAATATAGCATCATTAGGAACAAAATGGAGTG
Source organism: Gasterosteus aculeatus (assembly GCF_964276395.1). NCBI lineage: Eukaryota > Metazoa > Chordata > Actinopteri > Perciformes > Gasterosteidae > Gasterosteus > Gasterosteus aculeatus. The sequence goes on along the minus strand of NC_135693.1, from coordinate 11,759,427 downwards.
TATCCCCTTGACTTTAATAGTAAGTCATTTTGAATTTCAATTAAACATTCCTTCCAAAACTGGAGTGGCTCGGTGTGAATGCATTGAAAGGATTAAGTCTCATCAACCATCATCTCCTTTTCTATGAACTCTGGATATTTCTGAGAATGTGATGCAAAAATGTGTCCACAATACAAAGAACTAAGACACCACAAAGAAGCTTCTCATGGCCGTGATATTTCTAAATACCAGCTCACACCATCTGAATGCTTTGGCAGTGAGTTTTGCCGTGGATCAAAACCTGACGGCGCGTCTTCAGGCGAGGGTTTGTGCATTTAGCCAATGACACATTGACCAAGGACAGCTCGTCAAAGGCACAGGGGGGTGAGTAAGCAGCGACCGGTCGATGCCCGGAGGTCAGAGTGACAAATGAACGGTGGATGGATGGGGCTCGTTTTTGAATGTTCGTGGAGGAGAGTGTGCTCTTAGGAAAAAGGCTTTAAGCGGCACTGAAGGACAAGGAGGGTCGAGGTATCAGGTTGCCAGTGGGTCCAGGAGTCTCCCTTTTGTTTCTGCTCGGCATTGTGCAGCCACCATGTAGACATCTACCCTGTAACTGGTGAGCTAAATGCCTGTATCTACCCTGGTGAGGTTCTGCTGTGCGTGTCTGCAAATGTGTGTGTGTGTGTGTGCTTTCGACCCCTGACGCCTCTTTCTTTATAAACTGGTGCCGACAGGCAGAGACAGAGGTTGTGTAGAGAGTGTGATGAAGGAGCTCGGGGAGCTTTTTCAGATAGCTGAAGGTCAAAACCACCGAGGGTGTCATCATCACTCACTCATATATCCTCTGCTGTGATGTAGCTGTGTATTGAACTCTCGGACCCATCTCACATTCATATCTATTCTTTGAATAAAGCAACTGGGTTAAAAATGCACTTTTATCTTTATTTTATATTTATTTCTTATCTTCAATTTGTAACATTGTTTTTTGGTTTATTATTTTACAATCCTGTTAAGGTATTTGAAGACTGATCTTGTCTAACTGTTGTTAGATGTGCGTTTTGTGGCTATGTAGTTTGCCCTGAGTGACCACACTGCCATGTTATCATTTTAGCGGTTGATCTATTCCATGCACCTGTTTTTAGTTTTTTCTGTTGTGCTTAGTTTTTTTCTGGTTTTGAATGAAATCTGAGGTTCAAAGGTTAGTTTGCAAAATTGACGTTATTTCTGGTAGTTGTTATAGTTATTTAGCAGTAGTTCTTTTTCTTCCAGTGACAATTGCGTTTTACATTGTTGGAGGAAAAGAAAGGCAGAAAGAGAGAAGTCAATTTACGTGTGTTACCGTCTTCTGCAGGAGCAAATTAATGCTGAAAAGCTGTTCTTTGAGCCGTCTTCTCTCATGGCATCTGTTACACAAGCTACTGAAGATTAAAACTAACTAATCTGGATTTGTACATTTTTCGTGACTTCTCTTTGTCAAAGTTTAAATAATTGCACATGACGACCTTGTTTTCAATTCTCCTGAAGAGGAGACAACTTCACATACATCATGTTGTGCATGTGGCAGGATTGTGTTTGGTTTTTAGCAAGAATGAAACAAAATGTGGTGGTTTGCACGGTTTTCCTTTTCAGCGAGACGGTCCTTGGCTCAAACCCAGTTTTAATAAAAAACTTAAAAATACACTGTAAATTTACAGCAATTTGTTACAGCGTTGGTAGACTGACAATTGCTGCACAATCCCTGCAAATGATGTATCTATTATCCAAGAACCTCTGAAGAAACTTTCCTTTGAATGTCGTAGAATGTCTGTGTCTGGACAGTTGACATGTTGACACGACCGCAACATTCGCGAACGTCTTTCAAAAATGTTCTATGAGGAACGCGCTTCCTCCTCCTTCCCAAGTGCTTTCCTAAGCCCAACATGTGCTGCTCTTTTGAAATGTTGGATCGTTAATGCCCATAAACACTCGCTGTAGAGCAATTACTCTGAAGCTGGCTCCTTGCAGTTGCATTTGTTGGGGTGATTGTTTTCAGGGGGGAGGGAAAGAACAGATCGTTTTTTTGGACAAGCAATCTGCTCTTTGAAAGGAATTAGAGGATTATGCTTATGCAGTCTTTATTCACACTGAGAACAAATACCAGCACGGCCATGTAGGGACTTGGTTATTGCTGTATAAGCTTTATTGTAAAACTGTACTGTAGTCTTATCATTCAGCTTCAGTAACAAAAAGCTCATTATGGTTCAAGTGATGAAACATCCCGCAAAGTCTTATAGGTACATGTATTGTCATCGCGGTGGCCATGCGGCGATGTCCTTGAAACTATTCTTTGCAAATTCAGGAAGGAGAGACGTGATGAGGTGCAGACTAAAGTCGGAGATTGAGTAAAGCACAAGATGAGGGGAAGGAGTAAAGGAAAAGATGTGGAGAGGGAGGGTTTTGTTGACCTGAGGCACAAGAAGTGCAGAGCAGAATGCAAACCTGACTCAAGTATAAAAGCTTTAAAACAGCTTAAATGAAGAACAACATGGCCGATTAAAATGAGAACACTTGCGCAAGTAAATCCAGCTTTTCCGTCAATTTTCGATTAATCTCAAGCAAAACAAATTGAAATGACCAAACAGCAAACCTCTAAGACCTGAACAGCGCATTATCATTCGAAATCAGATACAACCCTCCCTCCCTTGTTTTCTTTAATTTCTTTAATTTTAAAGATGTACTCCTAACAAACAGATTCATGTCTATAAAGCTCTAAGTAAGAATAACTGAAGACCCTAAACAGTGGATATGTGTGTCTTAAAAAGCCATTGTGTTCAATTCTCTGGGGCAGAAGGAGGAGAAAGGACACTTGATAGCAGATGTAAAAAGGGCACAGGGACTATTTAAACATAACAATAGAAAAATGCCACCCAAATGCAGCCCCCCCCCCCCCCCCCCTCGAGACAGACTGACTGTCCTGATCTTTTCAAAATGACACTGACCAGCAGGAGATTATGTCTAATTAGTGGCCAACGTCCCAACTGACGTGACCGCCTTGTGTTGCGGAAGGTCCAATGGGGTTAGAGTTCATGACCTGACCAAAACACAGAGGCTGCTGATCCCCCCCCCCAGCCCCACAGGAGGGCTTTGACTCAGTTGTATCAGCCCACACACACATACACACACCTACACACCTTCACATCCCTCAGACCTGACGCTCCTCCATCCCTGACCTTGACCTCCGCTGATGAGAGAGAGAGGGAGTCCAACACGTCTCCAACCTGATTTACTTTTTGGTTGACGTTGCTCTTCCGCTGTGTGTGTGTGTGTGTGTGTGTGTGTGTGTGTGTGTGTTTGTGCACGTGGGAGCGTGAAGAGCATGAACTTTTGTTTTTATTTATGTGCTTTTGCCAATATTTGTGTTTGTCTGTGTTTTTGCATCCCGACACTCTCCCTGTATGAACACACGTGTTTAGCCGCACATCAAAGAGGAATATATCCTCTTTGATGTGCGTGTGTGTGTGTCGGGGCGTCGGTGCACGTGTGCACGTCGGTGCGCATGCTTTCCAGGCTGCTGTAAATCTCTGGACTGACATGTTGCTTCAGTAGGGAAACAGCAGGTTTGGGACACACTGATGGCCTTCACAGATGGCTGCAGGACCCTGCCCATGGGAGACCTTAGTCTGCCTATTAATTCATTCATTTTCCACTGCAGAGGAGACACTGAGGCAATTGTGATTGTTTCCAAAAGCCAATGTCCCTTGAGAGAAGCTCTGGTATTTTCTTATTACCCCCCCGCCCCACACTTCACTCTTTTCCTTTCTAACCTTCTCTGTCCCGCTGCCCGCCTTTCTCCTGGTTGGTGTGTGTTCTGTGCGCATGCCCTCATCAGCCTACGGCAGCACAATGTCATTGTCTCTGTGTCATTGTGTCACTCAGCCAGTGTGGGACACTGATCCGTACCAATAAAAGGAAACGCCCAACTCGACAGTCACTTTATTTCTGCTTTTCATGCATCACTGACGGCAAAGGGTATTTAGAGAGGGACGACAATTTCATTCCTCTGAACCAACTTGAGAGGCGGTTGAAAATCAAATTACTCAAAGTAGTCTAGTTCTCAAAACATGTTAAGTTTGGTTCCTTTGCCAAAGCAACATTGAAGCATCCTCGTCAATGGCACTGGAGGGAAAAAGTGCAGCGAGGAAAAGAGGGGAATAATTAGCATAATGAAGGCACTCATTCACTCACTCAGTCTATAAACTTACAAGATATAACTAATATGAGTGTGTCACAGGAAGCAGCATATTATAGCTGTGGCTCTGAAAGCAGGATTTCTTACATCACAAAGTTTGAAAAAGCTCAAAATGACTCCATCAGAATTCGTATTCATTAGACTGAGAAATGGAGGTTTCTCAGACAGCTGACACTGGCTTTTTTCTTGTAGTCCAGACGTGAATGCAAATGAGAGCAAGGTGCCATTGTCACTGTGTGCCAGACGTTGGAGGCAGGCCGAGGCTCTGTGCCATACAGTCCTTTGGGCCCGATTGTTTCCGCCCGTCTCACTCTCTTCTCCTGAAGGACTGTACGGATCTCTCCTTCCACTCTTCCTGTAGACCAGTGCTGGTTCAGACCAGGCCCTTGGCTTTTGTGGTGGGTAGAGAAAGGCGTTATATAATGGCCGTATTGCTGTTAAAGTTAAGAGCAGAGTTAAAAAGAAAAGTATCATCTCATCTTTTCTTGATAAAGTCACATTATCCAGAAGGCAACAAAATTGTCTCTTGATTTTTCTTTTTATAAAATAGCCCGTAACATTTTCAGTATTTTAACCGTTGTCATATTTTAAGATAATTGTAATATGTTGTCAAAGCACAGCGCTTTGTCCAACTACAAGGAAGTTAAAAGCATCAGTAAATGTAACGCTTTCTTTTGTCCGTGACCCAGAATCAAAGAGTGATGACTTTCCAGATTCTTTCCACCCTTACTGAAAATTAGAATGAAGTTACAAAATCTAGTCCTGAATATTGGATCACAGGACATTTGTTGTTCTTTCATTGTCAATTACTTAAGAAATGAGATTACAGGGCAAGATCAGCGTTTTACAGCCACTGGTTTCAGTTTCATATACATAAGATATGTATGTGTATATATGTATATGTATATGTGTATATGTGTATATATATATATATATATATATATATATATATATATATATATATAGCGTGCATGTGATTTTACAGAGCACTCAGGCTTAGTTTGCTCATTTCTCAAATTTGGAAATTCCCCTACCTAAGAAGGACAAGCAGGGAGCCATGCAGGTTAAATGAAATGAAGTTACATGAAAAAGCCCTGTAATGAACGGTATACGATATGGTGTTGAGATGATATTGTCAACGGTGTGTAAGTGTGTAAATGTGCCAGACAGGCTATTTCACTGTGAAAAGGTGCTGCTTATCAGCGCACTGCAATTAAAACGGACAATGTGGCCATTATGCTGCAGATTGTGTGTGTGGGAGCGTGAGAAGGAGAGGTATTAGAGTGTGTGTGTGTGGTGATGCCCTTTCTGTGACGAGGCGCCGTCATACACTACACGTTTGTTGGATGGATCTGCTACTTCTTCAAACGGAGGTGTCATTGGAGGAAAGTGAGACAATGGAAGCTTGTAGTCATATTTTCCCCAGCCCTCATATTGTGTGTGTGTGTGTGTGTGTGTGTATGTTGCTGGTCCCTCATCAGACCCTCATTAACTCCACTAAGTCACCTTTGATGAGGTGCTGATGGGTGTCTGTGCTTTGCAGCCAAGTTTCTCCCTCCTCTCCTTTTTCACCTTAAATTCCTTTTTTTTTTGGTCTTCTCCCACTTTGAGTTCACTGATCCACCTCATCTTGTTTTATTAAATTGTGTCACTCTTTCCCTCCAGGCAGTATGCAACCTGCTACATGGAAGCGGATTCAGCCGGATCAACACTCTCCGCTGGTACTGTGTTTGAGTTTATGGGTTTACAGTCCTGTCCGACGCGACCTGTTGGCACCTAGAAGCTAAGATGCCACGTGAATCGTGCGCATTCTCAGTCATTTATGCAGAATGTAGTTTTTGGAGTACCAACTCAAAATAATAAAAAGTTGTATTTAATGTTCATCAGATCAAATTTATAATGAAAAATAACTAGCTTCTTTATGGTCGTTTGAACCGTTGGAATAATGAGCACAAAATAAAAAATGAAAACTAGAAAACAAGATTAGTTTCATTTCCATGATTGCATCTGGCTTCAGTTTTTATAACAGGAAAATAAGTAGCTCTATTAGGCATAAAATGAACTAGTTATTTAGTGTGTATTAGCGTGGAAGTTTAATCCTAATGATATAGAAATAACACACAATTCAAAGAAAGATTCTTTATAAAAATGTCAAATATATTTTATTCAATTTCTTTTTTTGTAAAACAAATATGTATTTCAGTAACATATCTAGAGTACTTACATGTTAACTGATTACAACATATTGTCAAAGTTAAATCTTCATCTTTTACTGCTACGGCAACAGTGAATTTAGGTGCTATATCTGAATGTGTGATTCCTGTTCTCATACAATAAGAAGTTTAATTGAAGTAAAACAAAAATGTAAGTACAAAACCAATAAACATTTGAAGAGTGATAGTGAAAAACTCAAGTACCAGATACTTATCAATCCAACATTGTTGGTTCTGTCCAGAGTCTTTCTCTCGCTTTCTTTCTCCCCTGGTTTTCAGGAAGATGTCTCCTCTGCCTTTTAGCTGCTTTGCTCTCAAATTGAAAACGGCAACAAAAAAAAAAATCCAACGTCCCTCTTTCAGGCAACAAAAAATCTTGCTGTACAAAGTCAGTATAAGCATCATCCACTCCTCCAGTCTGCCCCCCCCCATCGGCCGCCTCTCCCAGCAGGGATGCAAGAAAAAGGACCAGCTTCCTAATCATCTAGTATTCATCTCAATTGCCTACTTTTTACAAACATACATGGAAGTGGATCATCTACACGTCTTTGCTTTGATGTTTTTCCTGGGCGTTAATTGCACGGACCACATTTACTGCTGCGTATCAAAGCCTGTTTTCCCGCTCAGCTCCCTCCCCTTTCCTACTGTATAGAATCATTAAATTATCAAACACGTTTACCTCAAAGCTTTAAATTCCCATTTCTTAATGCCACTGTCTTGACAAGATTTCTGTGCGATACAAATTATTTGTTTTACTATATCAGAAGAGAAAAGTAAATTTGTTAAGGAAGATTCTATTAAATTGTAGAGGTGAATCAAAATGTTTTTTTTTTTCATCTTTTTTTTTTTTTAAATCAGTGGTTTCTTCTGGGCTTTAATTGTCAGGAGGGAGCGACCGTGTGTCCCCGTCCAACATTAACATGTCTGATTCATCTTGGATCAGGACGGCCCCCTTGACGACTTGATTGATGTTAAAGCTGAAAAAACACAAGCTCGGCGGCCCTGCTTCCCCAAAGTAAGACTGCGCAGCGGTGCTGGTAAAATATTTTGCAGGGGTCCGGGGATCAGGGACACAGAATTTGGACCTACGTGGGACAGGGTCAGAATGTCGGGGCGCACGGGCCTCGTCACTGGAAGACGGTGTGGTAGGTGGGACACTGGTGGGACTTCATGTACTTGATCGCAAACTTGAGCTCCTTGCTCTTCTTGTCCCACTTGTGAATGGACATGAGCAGCAGCTGCTGGTCCACTTTGCGGCCCATGATGAGGAAGTTGGACCCCAGGCTGTCGAGCTGGGCGCACGGGCAGTTGGCGCCGTTCTTGATGTACAGGGTCAGTTTCTTCAGGTCCTTCTTCCTCAGCACACCCTGCTTCAACACCTTCTTCTTCTTTTGGGCGGCGATCAGCTTGCGGTCGCCCTTCTCCTTCTTCACCTCCTTGATTTTCATCTTGAGAGCTGAGGGAGAAGAGGAGGAAGAGGTATTTTTTTAGGTCTTTATTTTATTCTATAAAACTGATATTTAGACCAAGGAGCTGCTAATGTGTCATAATGATTCTGCTGTTCCTTTCTACTTTGAGCAGCTGGGACATTTTGTCTTCCTGCAAAGAACCACCACTGTGCCAAAGACGCAGTTACAGTGTTTTACACCTCTCCTGTGGATCATCATTTAAACTCTCCTGCAGCATATTAAAACGGCATCCTGTGTGTATGTATGTCTGACTGGGGGAAATCCCATGAACGAAAAGGAGTTTCTTTTTTTTTCATTCCCACCTCTTTTTGGTTGTCTTAAGCCTTTGAGCGAACGTCCACGTCACACCTGATTAAAAGCAACTTACAAGTCTTTACAATCTCTAAAAGCTGATTATTTAATGCCAGAATAACATTTTTCCATCCCAACTGGGTTTAAACGTTTGTAGAACATGGGCCTCAACGTATTTTTTGCAGCAAATCATGCAGCTCCCGTGTTTTTAGGTTAAAGTTTCAAGTCAACTCAAGCCGTTATGGAGTAAAGTCACATCCTTTTCTGGATCTATTGCTCTCTCAGTAAAACGTTTTAACGTTGTCATTTTTCATTGTTATAATTTTCTATGTATCAATTATTTGTCATAATATTTTCACTTCTCATATTGTGTTTACTTCCATTGCAGCACTAAATACCGAGCAGAAAAGCCTTTGGGCTTATTTACAATGAACCCTGTTTTATCACCTTTTTGAACCAATAACCTGCATCTTCTCTTGCTTATGAGTGTAACGTCTGAGGGATCAAAATTTCACTGCCGAGCACTTGAGAGAGGAATTCTCTCGGGTAAAGTTTTGACAGGTGAAATTAATCGTTGGCTGCGTGAAGGCGAGAGGTTGGTATGAAGCGTCGCTGTTTACCCAAGCCGGCTGGAAAATCGCCATTTCACTTCTCGCCTCTGCGAACATCCCCTGGTACACTCAGATACATAAACAGTACATGCCAAGCAACTGCATGTTCAATGATGACATGTGTGTGTTGGGTTGACCCACATCATGTGTATATATATATATATGTGTTGGGTAAAGATTGGAAGGATCTAATCATTTCCTTTCCCGCTTCATGTTGACAGGCTGCTCATGTTCAGTGGGCCACACTGCACTCTTGTGACAAGCGGTGCCCACCTTTTTAATCTAAACTCACTTTCTAAGTACTGTCATTTTGACGTGGATCAAAAAATTCTCTAAGGGCAAACAGTGTACAAATATAAATAGGTGATAAGATTCATGAGGCGCGATATTAAGCTGTAATCAACTATCTCCTGGTGGAATAACATTGTATTGAGTCATTCCAGATCTACATCACTACTATCTTGACTTCTATACTCATCTGTTTACACACATGAATAGCCAAACTGCTTTCACATTAACCATGTTTCATTCTAATGAAAAGAAAGCATCCAGTAGTGGAAACAAAAAAACCTCACGTTGGCGGATTGAGATAATCCTGAATTAATCAGGCTAATAAAAATCGGTAGAGTTGCGATTATGGGCGATGACTGATATTTTTACAAAACTTGGTCTTATTTAAACTGCACCCGTTTCCTCCGAGGGACACAAATGTTATAGCACCAGTGTGGCCCAATTCATTTTCAGTTACGCTGTTCTCACTAATGAGACAGCGATATGCTCTTTTTGACATTTCTAGTTCAATGCTCAGAATCGTCAGAAATATATAATGAACTCTAAATTTGGGCATTAGTCCACGCCAGCAGATATTCAGATGCTGTGGAGCACGATGGGCAGAAATAGTTGAATACATATCTTGCGGATTCCTGTGCCAAAACTGCAATGCTGGAAAAAAAACGTTAAAAAAATGTCTGGACTGGAAGCTGTTATGTTTTATGTATTACTTTATGAAATGAAATTGCTTATGCCAGCCGAGGGAATACTGGAAATGTATGTGTTATCTGCTTGTACGCGTCTGTGCTCACTTTTCTAGAAATACTTTGAAGCAATAACGGAAGATGTGAGTTATCGCAAGAAAATTAAATATAAATATCTGCCCAATACTTATTATTTTTGTGTGCCAAAAACGGTAAAAAAACGGTACCGACTAAAAGCAAGGAAGGGAATATTTTCTGCATTTTTTACCTGTGTGCCACCTGTAGGCAATGAATGTTAGTTTTTTTCTTATTAGGGCCCAAAATAAGACAAAAGCGACTTTACTGTGCATTAAACTGGCCCGTGGCCACCGCATGTCCAGCTCACACGTTACTTACCGAAGTCACTGGCGCAGTAATGCTCCATTATGTTGTCTGCTTTCAGCTCATTGTCACACGGAGGGCACACCTTGGACACTGAGGGAACAGAAAAGAGTCATTTGTCATTAGCAACTGAACCTAATCACACTAATGCCAGATTAGCTAATATCTTGAGGTCGTTGTTAGTCAAACGCGTTGGTATGAAATCGTTAAGCTCGAGTACTTTTGAGGCCCCTATTTGCAGCCCCCCTCCTCTTGTCAGAGGCTATTTGCTGCCGAGCGAATACACAGTCCAGCAAACTCGCTGGTGTTTGCCCTGCAATTACACCGGTGGAGATGTTTTTATTCCGGCTCTTGTATATTTTGGTGGCGCAGGCGTGGTCGCGGCTGCGCAGGAAGGTAAATGCTGCAGCGGGAGCAGCTGAACATGGTGAAAACCGCACATTGTGAAACAGCGAGAGGAAACCAAAGCAACAAGTTCCGTTTATTTTTAACTCAAAATGTATGGTCATGCCTGCTTTGCTCAAGAGCATGTTTAGCCTCACTAACTTGGATTTGAAACTTGATTGTTGTCATTGTGCACCCATCCACGAGAGAGAGAGCGAGAGAGAGAGAGAAGTAAAAGCCCCACATGAAGTCTTTTTTATTTGTTTACTGCAAAATCTTGCTTATTTCCTCAGCAGAAAATGATGGAAATATGATAACTCATCATGGATTTTTGACTCATTCAAACATTCTTTCCTAACTCTCTTCTTTCTAAGAAACACAAACACGCACAGACATGTTTTATAGGGCATTGCAATTTTCTTCAAAGGCTCTTCAATATAAAACATTACTATGGCAATTACCACATAAACTCCATGTAATCTCCGTAGGGCTGCTGTTGCAACATCAGTCCACCTATCCACAATATAGCATTGGGCCAATTGGCGCAGCAAGATATAATATTAGAAATGGTCAGAGAGAGAATGACAAATACATCAGCTCTACACATGGTTCAATATCAGACAAAGTATTTATTTTGATGTTTGCTGATAAGGACATGAAACATTTCAGTGATTTACTGACCACAATATCCCAAATATGTCCTAATCTCTCCCTCCCTCTCATTTTTCCTGTGTGTCTCACACTTACAAACACGCCCATATGATAATTCCACCGCAGTCCAACCCAGGCCTCTGGGTTAAAAGTCAGGGTTCAGAGGTTATCACCCCATTCCAAACCGCAACGTCTGGGCAGATAATGAGTGGGGTCAAAGTTTAGCATGCCTCGCTGCTCGGGTCGTGGGGAGGTGAACCCCCTTACTGCTACTGAGTGTATGTGCTCGTGTGTGTGTGTGTGTGTGTGTGTGTGTGTCAGAGGCAGTTGAACCATGTTCTTGTGGAGTAACTGCCAGTTTTTACTCCGCCGAGGGTTCCCATCACAGACAGGAGACCCGCGAGGTCTACAGGGTCAGGCCTCTTAATTGTCTGGTGCTGACATGAAGACTGGGACAAGCGCTCGAAAACACACACACACACACACACACACACACACACATGCGCTCGCAGCAAGGGATGATAAAACTCTGCATTCGTCTGTTTTGAATGATTCCCTTGAAGCTGTTGCGTCGTATTCAGACTCCGCGGTAATTCATTCTGGTTTCACAGGGGTGGTATGTTGGCGGCAGGCCCAGTTGCATCGATGCCAGAGCTCGTGTCAGGAGAAAGCAGCCCCTCCATCAAAGTTAGTTGAGCTTGGACCGAAAACCACCGTTTGGAATTCGCTGAGGAATCGGTTAGACGCCGACTGCCCGCAGCACGCCGCTCTCTACGCCGGGAGGATCAACGTCATGTTCTGATGGTGTGTTCTTTTTCCTGGACACATTTCCACAGAGCAAATATTTTGACATTAGGTCATTAATGTCGTTTCCCATCACCTCAAGCAGTTGAGGAATTTTCTGACTTGGGAAAATGATGTTCTTGGTTTGGTTGAATTTGGACTTTATGGCACGCTGCTTTTTGTCTTCTGGGTTGTGCACTTAATCACAGCCACTTAAATGGTTCCATTCACGCTGAACAAGGTTATGGTATTTCCTTGTGGAGCTGTTGTTCTCCGGGATGACGGAGGTCGGGATTAAATGATTGCGGGTGAGAAGAATAGGGGTGGCGGGTTTGTGTAGGGAGGTGGTCTGTTGGAAAGCCCTGCTGCTAATCTTCAAACAGCAAAGCCAGAGCAGAGATGACGAACACCAAGAGTCCAGTAATTTAACTGCGTAGCTACACTTAGTCATCGCTCTAAGGTTAATATCACTTTCTCCTCCCCTGCTCGATCTATTTTCTCTTGTCCACCCCTCACGCCTTTTATCCTTTCACTTAATAGTACATAGTTTTGACTCTTGCACAAAACACCCCGTCCTGCGTCAATACATGACTTCTGACATCACGTCACTCTAAAGACAGCCAGATCTATGTGTATATATATATATATATATATATATATATCCGTGTCTTGTTCGTCGTCTGCTGCAGTTGGTGCGCCTCATTTGGGCCCTTTAAGTTACGGGGCAGCAACACTTATGACATAAAAAGGTACAGTGGCGGAGTTGAAATGCAGCGTGTGATTTACGTCTGAGGGCCTGACGTCTGTTTAAGACAGACAGACAGAGGAGAACTTTAACATGACCCAAAGGACCCCCCCCCCCCCCCCCCTCCCAAAGACAAAGCACGCTCCTCGCATCTGTAGGAATCCTATACGGCAAAGAAAATACATTTTCAAAAGGCCGGGGCTGTCTCCCAAGTACACAGCATTGGATCACATTTTCCCTTTCATATGTCAGCCAGGGCCACATGAGTAGCCCCCATTGTGCTGCTGGGACACTGACAGCGCTGCCTGTCACCTTTAGCGCGGTCGCAAATTACACCAGCGTATCGATGAGCGCAGTGAGGACAGACTATATATTTCACTACGTGACTTTCAATGGGCAACGTATGTCGTATTGTGTAATTAAGTACGTTCTGCCAAGAAATGCACTGTGAGTTCTGCGCTTAAACCTACCTGCGTCTCTCATAACGGTAGATTAGCTGATGCTGGCAGCGGCTGAAGGGAGCATCTTTGAATACGCTCGAGCTGATGAGCAGACAGATCGAGCTCAGCTGGTCTCTTTGGCCCTCTGGACGCCTGGGCCCTCTTTTGTCAGCAGTCTGCTTGTCTGCCCGGGTATTGTCTACAGACTTGTGTTTCACATAATCACACCCCATGGGCCTCCGTTACACACACACACACACACACACCTACACAGCTACACACACCGGCCAAAAAAACATCAACATACACAATTTAAGTTCCCTGAGTTTTGGCCATGAGAGAGTGTTGGAAAGTGAATATAACTCTGTACTGTTAGTTTCCACAGTAGCTCTCGAACCATGCAATATCATGTTATTGCAGAATAGCTCAGATTGCAACGGGGCCTCCCGCACAGAGAGAGCAGTACTCAATACCTGTGATGGATCAAAGTCACCTGGAATACCACATGAGAGCTCATGTGATCGGAGAATCATCCATGTTCTTTTGCGCAGTTTCCCAGGAAACTCTTCTTCAAAGCGTAACTTTTTATCATTGCTGGGTGTGTGTGTGTGTGTGTGTGTGTGTGTGTGTGTGTCTGTGTGCATCTGTTTAAGAGCCAAAAGCTTGTCCTCAGGATGGCCTCGTCGGCACATCTGACAATCTCTGGTTCTTAACAAAATGTAAGTGGCTGAGCCTTCAGGCGGTGAAACAGGCTCACTATCAGTTTCAAACGCACACACACACACACGCACACACACACACACACACCCACACACACATACCACTACACCAGCTAGACCTTCAAAAAGCACCATCAAACCACTAATATTCTATTTTCGATTCATTTTTAATAGTTTGATTCAGCATCTTTTTTCTCCCTCTGCATGAAATTGCCCATCAGCGAAGACCCACTCTGATCCTTATTAGATTAGAAAGGATCAACAAAAAGTTGCCTGTTTGAGGAGGTAACGGATGAAGTTGAAGCCGCCTCCTTCTCAGAAAGCATGTAGGAGAATGAGTTATGGTTCTGCGAAGCCAAAGTGTCACATAGTTGATCCCCGTCCTACAAAAACAGCACAGCCATTTTCCCCTGATGGAATAAGTCGGCGCTGCATGAATTCACCAAAGAATGCTGAACCATGTGGATCGCTGCATATCAGTACGCTGCAAACATTGATAAAGGGCAAATATATGGCACACGCTTTATGAGTGACGGCACTAAACGGATGTTTTTGTCGTTATTGGATTTCATTTTGAATGCTTTATTAAATTAGTATAATACTTTTGCCTGAAGTTCATTTACTATCAGGTGAAATATTAACACACGTGACCATTTCAACCAAAGCAGATGAGAAATTGCAATAGTGGCAAGAAGAGGAACAATGAGAATAAAAAACTATTTTCCTTGAGAACTTATTCAAAGCGAGGAGGCAGCCACTTTAAGTACTTTACTCCTATTCTACACTTTGTCTCCCTCTCTTTACTCCCCCGTTTCCCTCACCTTTCACTCGTCTCCGTCCGGCTCTCTCAGGGACAATCAGACTTCAGCAGTTCCCATTCTCTGGCTGCCTCTCTTGTCCCTTCATGTCGACTAATTAGTGGGAGCTCGGTAATTTGGCCTCCCATCTAATTGGCCCGCTGGCTGCCCCGACCCAACAAAGGCCTGGCGTCTGGGACACGGAGGGGACGCGGTGGGGACAGTCCCCCCCTCCACTGTCTAAAGACTCTCATCAACTCCCTCTCTCCCCCTCGCAGCGCTGACTGCTTTTGTGAAGAGGCTGCTTAAGTAGTCACGGTGCACACACACACACACACACGCACACACACACATTCAGCTTTTTACTTTCTATGTAGTTCCTTCTCACCGTCTCAACGCTCACTGTTCACCCGCATGCTGGTTCTACTTCCTGTGAAAAGTTACACAATCATTTTGTACAGAACTAGTGCTACTCTCCCTATTTTTTGGACCATCTTTGGTGTATTCGTACTCTACAGATCTATTGATGTGCATCGTGACAGCTTTGACATAATGGTTCTCCATTCATGCAGTAGTTTGATTGAGTGGCTGTTGCTGGACGTCTGCTGATACAAGTGTGTTTGTGCGAACGCAGGTGAGTGTGCGGTTGCTTTTCAGATAAGATGCATTCAGCATCACAGCCGATTCGTCTCAACTCGGTGAGCGATCTGGCCGTCGGAGACTCTGCCAGACGTCTCTCTCCCGTCAGTCTGTCTCCGTACGTCCCTTGAGGCGCGTGCAGAAGCCAGGGGAGCCGTCGTGAATTGTCCACTTACTCAAGAACTTTCACCTGCTAAATATTCCCCCTCTCGTCGCTCACGGCGACTCTGGTTAGTCTCCGACTTAAACTTTCGTCTGTCATCATTCGCTTTGCGGTGAAACCCTGTGACAGCCGCCGCGTTGGGGCTCTCACTGTATCCGGCTCTGGCGGCACGCAGACACCCGTCTGTCTTAGTAATGTTTTTAATGGGAGTAGAGCCATTTACAATGCACAGACAAACTATGTTTGCACAATAAAGGCCATAGAAAGACAGGAACTTCATATTTGACTCTCCCTATTTGAAATACACGTGTCTGTGTGTTCTTATTGCTTCCTTAGATTTACACATGGCTCATGATTAATAATTGATTTATACAGTATTAACAATTTTTGGCATACTCACAAGCTACATAATACCACTGGCATCTTCTTTTTATTTACTTTTTAAACTTAAATTGATTGTCGTGGTTGTTGAGCAAGTGACAAGCTCAATTACCACAATACAATCAATTCAACCTTTCGTATTTTGTAAAAACGTTGAAATTCCAGGAGGCGCTTTTAAGTCTTTACGGCTCCATTCTAAAAATGAGTACTGACCCCATACAAGACTTTTAACTCATACGTGTCCGTGGATCGTTCTATGCGCGAGCATGCCGGGACGAGGGTGTGTGTGTGTGTGTTGGAGTGTGTGTACGTGCACGCGGCCGCCCTACCTGGTGGCTGCGTCGCGTGGTTCCCAGTGAACTGCATGGGGATGCAGAGGTCATTATCAATTGGAAACTTATCACAGGTCAGCATCTCTGGCCAGGGGAAGCCGTAGGTCTCCATCACCGGAGCGCAGCTGTCCCTCACGGCCTCACACAGCGAGCGGCAGGGGTAGATGGGCCTGTCCAGGCACACCGGTGCAAACAGCGAGCACAGGAAGACCTGGGTGTCTGCATGGCACCGTTTGGCCAGGAGGGGCACCCAGCTACCCGCCTGCTGCTTGACCTCTGGCATAGTTTCGTGGTCCAGCAGGTTGGGCAGCCTCATCTTTTTGTAGCCCACATTGTGGCACAGGCGCAGGTCGGCTGGTATGTCCACACACTGCGGCTGCTTGGTGTAGAAGCGGCCATTGTGGAAGTTGTCCGACTGCCAGCTGTAGTAGTCATACTCATCTGCGGCTGAGACGGCGAGGAAGAGGAGGAGGAGGAGGAGGAGGAGGAGGGAGAAGAGCGACGAGCCGGGGGCCAAGCTGAAGGAGCCCTGGGTTAAAGCCCACCTGGGGCTCTTTTGTCCGTGCGCCATGCCTTTCTGAGCCCAAACCAACAATTAAAGAAGGTTGTATCCAAAGTCTCCAAAGTGACTCAGGGGGAAGACAAAACGCAGAGTGAAGAGAGGAACAAGTGGGGCAGGCGCACAAGCTGTAATCCCTTTTTTTTCTGTCCTGAGTGTGGACGCTGTGGGTTGAAAACAAAGTGTTTTAATTCCCTTCTTTCCTGCAGACTCAGCCCTCTAAGCCTCCCTGAAAGACCTCCCTGTGTCTGTGCGTGTATGTGCGCCTCAGGTAGTGCAGTAGGGAGGCAGCCGTCAAGCAAAGGTGAGCACAGGACTGCTTATCGTCCAAATGTCTCACTCTCCCCTGCCCGCTCCCTCTCTGAGACCTGTCTCCAGCCTCTCCCCGCTCGCTGTTTATCTGTCTGCAGCCGTAATGAGGAGTACCTTGAGCTTTAAGAGGCACTGGTAGCTGCTCTCTCCGGCTGCCTGCCCCCCTAGCAGGCACAGGGGGCCACTCACCTCCCTACTGGCCTCCCCTGCAGTCGCTCACAACAACAGCGGCCAATCACAGCGCTGGGGGCGGCGCCCAGTGGTCTCCGGGACACTCCTCTAACCCCTTGTCCACTGCGAAACCCCTCCTCTGCAACAAGTTAACATAAGAAAGGGAAAGAGAGAGAGAGACACTATGGCAAGTAAAAAATATAAATATTTATAACAACATTCTTTAGTGAGAAACACATCCTCAAATATTCAGAGCAGACATTGTCGCCCTCCAAGTCGGGTTCTTTTTCTCATACATTCCGAGACCTTCTGCCTCTCGTAGATTTACTCCCGAGAGGCTCAACAACCCACTTCTCCAAACATAGAAGATGATGTTTGCTTGCCGTTCAAGATATACTCATTTTGACAAATGAAAACAGTCGGCTGTAACAGGCCTCTGCAGGCACGAAGAGTGAGGAAATGTGCTCTCTCACGCACACTCTCACGCGCGATTGTGAAGTGGGAGGAATCCAAGAGAAGAAAGTGAATTCAGCGGGTGGGAAAGAGCCGCGCTGGGGTGACGGAGTGTGTGCGGTGCAGCTACAGGTGGCAAGGTGGTTTGCCCGCACTATGGGAGTTATGCTAATGTGTGTGCCGGCTGTGAATAGAGGCACGCTGGCTCTCTGTCTCTTACTATCAGTGCCACTGACACAGCAAGGGCCGTTGCCTTGGCCGCAACCTCTGAAGAAGGGTCGCCCTCCCATCCTTTCAGAAGGACGTGAGAGCCTCACGTGGAGCACTTCTACGTTACGCAGTCCTTCTTCTCCTCGTGCGAATGGGCTGTAAAAGCAGGTTCATGCAAAGCATAGTGAAGAGTTTGTTCGCTGGCGCAAACCGACATCTTGTCGTGATATAAAAGGGCTGTGGGGGAACGACGTGGATCATACTGCAGCTGGATACTGCTGACTCAGAGACAAAGTAGAAGGGGATGAGATTTGGGGGTATTATTGTTATCTGTATGTGGCAGTACAAACAAGGAGAATGTGTGTGTGTGTTGTGAAAACTGTCGGAGGTGAACCAGGATAAGAATCAGGGATACTATTGTTCTTTGCCTCCAGTGTAGAAGGGGAAATTCCTGAAACAGCAGTCAGTCCGTAAAATCTAATTCAATAAGATGAAATTGAATAGATAAAACTGTGGATCGGTATCAGGCCACCAGGCAGAGCGATAAAACCCTGCACATTATCCAACAACCCATGTAGTTCCACAGTATCTTGAGCATACTTATTTCCCAAGCCAGGGGATTATGAATACAATTACTACACCGTCGCATCATGTTTTTTACTTGAGAATGGAGTTGAACATGTTGCTTATCTTTCCGAGTCACAGTTGGAATCCCCGGTGACTTACTGCTGCAGACAGATTTTTTTGTTTTTGGGAGAATCCAAAAGCTGCCAGCAAAATAAACAAAGCTCAATCTTCTCCTGGAGCAGATCTCCTAAACTGCAAATGTCGAAAGATGAGACGGCGGTGAGCTGAAGTCACCCCCTTAAAAATGTCGTCGTCATCACTTAAAGCGTCATTGAGTGGATATAAAGAGCTGCTTTGGTTTGAGAAGTTTATAGCCAAAGCTAATTGACTACATTTCCTCACCTCTCCTCTCCCATCACTCTGCTACTACTTTCTTTGTGTTTGGTTATTCACGGGTAGAAACTACTCTGCAAACCTTTGCACCACAGCTAATCAATATTACTCACAGCAAATAATCGGCGGACCTTACTCTTTTATGAAGGGCTTGTGAGATTGTCTTGTGCGCACCTCGCTATCTCTGTGACATATTGTGTATTCACATTAGTTCGGTGGTGACCTATTTTAAGACCGCCGGCGTTTCCTCTTGATGCAGGCACAGTGTCCTGCCCTCAAGTCGATAACAAAAGTGTCTTTCATGGTAATCAATCAACAATGGTTGTCTCCTCTTGTTCTCCTTCCCCTATCTGGCCCCCGCTGCCAACGGCCAATCAATTCCACTCTTGAGTTTCCAGCCTTCTGATTGGACAAGGGCTATAAGATTAGTGCCAGTCTGTATTGTTGGGCCTAAAGGTTTAGTATGGTTTGAAAAGAGTGTCCCAGCAATTGTATGAGTGAGTGTGTGTGTGTGTGTGTGTGTGTTAGAAGATGGTGATGGTGTGTGTGTGTGTTTGTAAAGAGGAAAGGCTGGAGAGTGTGGGTCAGGTGGCCAGACACCCACACATGCCGTCCAAGCAGAGTTTGAATTTAAAAAACCACACAAGTGGAAGGAGGAGATGGTGTGAGCGCCAACACACACATCCACATGATGCATGTCTCTCTCCGACGGGACAAACTGCCAAGTAGAGGAAAAGGGTATTTTCAGGACACCGTTGTACTGATATATGACATTCTACTTTGTTATTTTTCATCCTGTACGTCTGATTCTCTCTCACACACACACACAAGACTTTTGCTGTGATCTGTTGTAGAACCACTGAAGGAAACACTGCAGTTTTGCCACAAGAGGCAGTATAAGCGTTTTGGGATGAAGGCATTTGGGATGAATAAAAAGTGTGATCAATAGCGTTCCCAAACTTGATGTATAATCCGTAAAGTTTTTGAGCAAATAATGGAAGTTTAGTAATCTGTGCCCCGATAAAGCTTGCAAACAATGTGAGAAGGGTCATTCAGTCCACAGACCACGACGGATGAAATAATATGAATCACTGGAGAGTTCAAGTTCTCAAGGAATGTCACAGACTTGCACAAAACTTGGCAGATGGAGTGCCACCAGGAAACGTCAGGTTAATACAGTATCGCTTCAACTGAGCATTAGGCCGGGAATGACTGTCAGTTTGGACTGTTGCACGTAGTTGCTGAAATGTGATGACATTGTGTTGGAAGAGTTTAGCACCACACAGTCACATAGTCTTGAATGCGCAGAGGCTTGTCACAGTGGACAGAGGTTAAGAGATATGCTGACAAGCGTTGACCTTCTTGTCTTCACCATCACCTCCAGTACATTTTTGCTCGATTCTTTACTTCCTTTTTCTCTCTCCGTCTGTCTTCACTCCCGCTTCTGCCGTCCTCCTTCCAGATTTGGATGCTTCTCTTCGAGACGTCGGGGGGGAGGGGGGGGAACACAAAAGGTAGAAAGGTACATTCAGTCACACAATCAGACAATGTGACAATTTCTCCTCCCTCTGCCCGCCCACCCGCCACACACAATCAGGCACAGAAACACACGCGCACACACACACACACACACCGCCCTGCATTGTCAACTTAAACCCTTACCACTGGCTTTAACTTCCACCAATCCAAGTCTTTGTAAAGGCGCTTTGACCAGATCACCGTCATGGAGCCGAATGTAAAGAGACAGAGAGGAGAAAGGGACACACAAACTGGGGCTGATGTGGCTTTTTTCAATGTGTAAGTGTGTGTGGTCAACATCTAGCCCCCCAAAAAAAGCCTTTGAGTGATGGGAAACCTTCTCTGAATCTTGTGACAAGCCGAACCCACACATAGACTCATAAACATAAGACACAGCATACAGACTGTTATTGTAACGGGGCCAGAGAGAATGGCTCTCGTCAGCACTTCGGGTCAAATATGCTACCACGGTGCTAGAATTCACACAATTGGTACATGTGTGTCAGTGTGAGCCCGCTCGCATATCCAGTCCAACATCTCTACATGGAAAAAAAAAAAAAGTGTTTCCTCAAACTGGGGTATGTAAGTGTCAGCTTCGGCCTCGTCAGTTTCGAGCAGCACACGTCCGATGTTTAATCCTGGGATATTGATTTCGTCCAAGTGTGGACGGGTGCAAGTATGCAAGAAGCCAGCTAGCATGACAGAAAAAGAGATGAGGAAAACGAGAAAGAGAGCGAGGGCTAAGAGACCAACGGTGACTACAGTGTGCACACGCCATGAAGAAAATAACTTCATTTCGAGCTGGGCAAAGCTGATAGTAACTCTCACTGTTTCTCACTGTTTGATCTGTGTATTTTTAGGGAAATGGAAAGGGATCAGTTTAATGTAAAAATTTGATTTGTGAAACCTCTCTGTGCCGTAATAGTTTTTTGGAGGGGGGGGGAGTTTGCCTTCAGGTAGTTGCTCAAAGCAACCACAGGTCAGACCGAGCCCCAGCAATTCCAGCTACATTCATATAATTTGATATGTAGAATAAATAAACGTGGGGCTTTTTGAAACGCTGATTTATTTAAATAAAGGATGTGAAATGTTTTGAAGCTCCCCGGGTCCCTCTTTGACCCCGTCTATTTCACTCGCAACCTGTGCGTGAGCTACTGTGTAGCCGAGTATTGCAGCTCGCTCTCAGTCTTTGGTGTCGTTCCAGGTCTTGCTGTTCGTAATCTGAATCCAACTTTGAGCCTCGTTGTGTGTTTAGGCTGCAACTGCAACGGCCGCTGTAATTTATGAGCGATGGACTTCATCATAAAACACTTTCCTGCCCCTTGATCTGTTAATGCATGCGTGTGCGGGTGTGTGTGTGTCCATGGATCCATCTGCTTGTCTTTCGACATATAATCCCAAATATGTCAGTGAGCACCCAGTTTTGCTCCTCGCGTTATCTCGTCATCTTTTTGTGTGCGTGCGTGTCTGTGGGTGTGTGTGTGTGTTCACAAATCCGATCTGCTCGTCTCCGTAACAGCCGGGGTCATCAGTTAAGGATCAGACTTCACCTCTGTTGAGAAATGGAGATATGAGTTGCAACAAACCGGGAAGGATTTTCTCATATCTCAGTGAAAGATCGCATGATAACATTTTTGTCTGACGGGAGAAAACTTTAGCATCACTTAACAAGGTATTTATTGTTCCGGATGCCTGTGACAAAATCCTCTTGTCTGGTGCATTGTCCAGACCAGTGACATTGTGTAACTGCGTATTTCTGCTTTTCTTAAGCCATATTTTAGTAAATTCTTATTCAAGTTGTCATCTGCAGAGAAGCTCTCAGAAAGTTATTTTTAACAAATCCCGTAATTAATTTTTGGACTCACAGCTATTAAAGTTCAGGATGACAGTAAAATGAAGTTCCGATTCGAGGGAAAAATATAAAGTCACTTTAATCTCAGGCAGACAAGACTTAACATCAAGTTAAGATCGACCTTAAACCACATTTCAACCCTCACTTATTTAGCATTCATGGTCAGCAGATACCAGAATCTATTAATATATTCTTTGATTCAAGCTGTGAATTATTTGTACACGTGTTTAAACAATTTATACATTTATTATAATACGTCTGATGTGTGAATTTTACAATTCCTGAAGTTAACAGACGACACGACAGGTCAGCGAAGAGTCCGCATGCAGACGGGAGGTTGACCAGCTGGTCCGGTGGTCCACCATCATCCCGTCTGTCCTCTCCCAGGACAGGAACAGGACAAGAAGTGATCAACAACAAGAGAACTTCTCCACATAGAAACATTAAAAACATCCAAACACAGGTCTGCAGGGAGAACAATTGGCTGCAGCCTGCCCTCCATCATGGACCTGTACACCTCCAGAGTCAGGAAACAGGCAGGAAAGATCACTCACATCCAACCTTTTCCAACTCCTCCCCTTCGGTTGGCGCCACAGAGCAACGAAGGCCAAAACCACCAGACACAGGAACAGCTTCTTTCCTCAGGCCGTCTCTCCGATGACCATTAGCCATTCCTAATATATTTCTATATACATGTATATATATTTTGTATAGCGGTTTAATTTTATATATGCCCTCTTTCTCATGTATTAGTTAGTTGTTTCCTTTTATTGGAAAATCACTGTGTTTTTTAAATAGCGAGCCCATGTGTCTGGAGTCAAAGTCCATGTATGCATAAGCAAACCTGGCAAATAAAGCTGATTCTGATTCTAACTATAAAGTGGGCGAGAATGGGATTAATTCATAACCATGTTCATGTTCTTTCAAAGCAACTACTGTATATTTAAGCTGTCCTTAAAGAAAAAGCACATAATTGGAGTAGCAGTAGACGACTGAAGCACAAGTGAACTCGGCGTGACTAAAATAATGTGACATACTGCGTGAAAGCATGTGTACTGAACAAACTCTGCCCGGATGAAAGTAAGAACAACCTAGTTAATTGTTAAATACAATGGTGCTTTTCAGTAAACGTAGCGGGCAGACACGCTGCTGTGCCGTGTTGATGGAAGAACAGCAGTCTCCCATTGGCAGCGAGGCCGCTGTTCCAAACCACTGCATCTGTCTTCTTCCAGTGTGGTTACCGTACACCTATGCTAGTTTTGGACAACACAAACTTTGTAATAGGAAAAGCATAATTATCTCCCCCCCCCTCTCTCTCTCCCTCTTTCTCTCTCACTTACTCACCGTGTCTCGTGCACATTTGCCCCACACATATCAATTTTCCCAGATGAAAAATGTCAAGGGCGGACCACCTTGCTCCTCCATGCCTGGCCGTAGGAAAATCTCTCCGTCTTCATCAATGAGGCACAGTGTGCAGGGCGCTCTGTCCCGCTCACATATCTGAACCATTAGACAGGCATGCCGTTGGGCCGGCTCCAGGTCTGTGCCCGCCGCCGCGCTCACTGAACTCCCATTCAACGTAACCTGCACCATTCCGACGGATTTCACAGGTGCAAAGATGTGTAACAAGTATCTGAAACATAATTGCTCCATCCAGAAGTTCTTTGGGTGAAATAAACGGCGCAGAAAGGTTGATTTTAAATTGCCCAAAAGCTGCTGTGTCTGGTATTAAAACAAGGAATAAAGCACATCAGGGGTTCTCAAACCTTTTCACTTTAATGACCTGACACCAATCCTCATTCAAAGAACAATTACAAAAAAATCTCAAGCTCATTGTGTTGAACATACAGTAAATCATCACTAATATCTGCATCTCCCCTCGGCTATAAAGCGCTTTTCACTTGACTGACTTGACTGTTTTGTTTTAGTCCTGCTGCTGTCATCGTGTCGTGGTCGGCGGCGGCCGGCAAGTCGTCTTCAGTGAATGACCCTTTAGAACTCGCTGTAAACGACCTGCTCAGCAACCAAACAGCAGGAAGACACAGGTGGCAACACACTAATGAACAAAGTGGAGCATTCATGAGCAGATATTCCTTTCAAGAGCTGGAAGAGAACAAAACTGAACTTAAAAGAGAGTGAATGTCGGATTTACGTTTGTCGTGAAGAAACAAACGCGACCCAAAATACCTCTGGATATGTAAATAAGCAACAGCTGCAAACCCATCAACTTAAATGTTGATCATATATCTTAAAGTTTTATAGTTTTTATAGTTATAGTTGTCGGCTATCAAGGATTTTATACTGAATTGTGACTCACACTGCCCTCTGCTAGGCTCGGATTTCCTTTTTTGTGGCCAAGCACTTATACTCACACAGAAAAACAGACTAACAGTATTCTTTCCTCCACTCATTTTGATCCACATCAAAGGTGACCTGAATATGTCGGGAACACAGACTCAACTAAAATTTAATAAAAACAATTAAACTTGGCAAAAAAGTATTTGGTTTTCCCTCCTTGAAAACATTCCGGCGTGCATGCACGCTACGTGCGTTGATTTAACGTCACCCCCGCCCTGTATGGTCATCTCGCCCTTTCAGTCATTAAAGTCACCACAATGGCTCCATACAGCGTGTGAATGTAGAGGAGATTTTGGCTCTGATGCTTGTGAACCAGAAGTTGTTGCTGTAAACAGACGAGATGAGAAAACAACTTGAGCAGCTGTGTCTTTTCTTACGGGAGAAACGGACTCTCTAAAGCGCCAACGATCATACAAAATAAGCTGGTTTTGGATGGAATTACAATGCAGCTTTTATTGTGGCACTGTTGGCGCGTCCCGGATAAAATGTTTAAAAATGTCTGTCTCTCTCTCTCTCTCTCGCTAGGCTGTGTCATTTTAGATTAGCACGCTAAAGGCTCTGCTTACTGTAATTAATCTAAGTCCATCCAGATGGGGAAGGGTTTCAGTTACTTCTACTACAAGGAAAGAGTTATTAAACGCTTGTTCTCTTTCTCTTTAATGACAGCGCAAGTGTTCTTCTCGTGACAGCAGATTTAGGGACAGGCCTTTAGTCATAAAAACAGCTGCTCTCTTCCCTTCCATTTATTCCCGTGCATTCAGAGTGCTGACAGATCCCCTCTCTGTCTTCTGCTTTCTAAAGCGCTGCTTTGATCTGTTTCTTCATCCCTGACACCTCGTCCGTCTGTGATTGTCGTCTTCTTCTTCGTCTTCTGGGTCATTGTTCGGATTATTGTTGCAGTCTGGTTGCCATTTGACAGTTATAGTTTCCATAAAACACGCTCCTCCCCTCCGGTACCAGGCTGCTGTCATGCCGTACGTATGGCTGTTTGGCACTAATTGTTTCCATTGGATGGAGTTAATCATTGGCTGTGGTGCTGCGGAGCTGTAAACATACAGTAGCCACTTTATATTCAGAACCGAATAGACCCATTAATAAATCAATGTATCTATATACCAGAAATACACTTTGTGTATGGGTGCAGTTCTTTTGTTGCATGAACCCCCCCCAAAAAATGTGAGTCTGGCAAATGTTGTGACATAATCGATTAGATTAATCATACACCTCCATAACAACTCAGTCTTTCCCCCTGAAGTGGAGTCTTGACAGCACAGCAAAAGCCACACCCAAAACCTCTTTTCACATTCTGCAAGATCCTAGACGAATGTATTCGGGACTCTGTGTGTGTCCTTGTTTCCCTGTGAAATGCTCGCAGCATTGACTCCCACAGTTTGTACACATTATCCTGCCGCTCCACTAAATGCAAATCGTCTTCTCTGACATCTTTTTCTCCTCAGCGTGGCTTCCGTCTGTTCTACTCTCACCAACGCGACGCCGCTGTGCTCTCACCTCTCCCCCCCGGACTTTGCTCCCCCCTGGAAACGTCAGAAAGATTTATTTGGATGGCTAATGAGTGACCTAGTTTGTCTCCTTTAATGTTGAAGGTGATGGGACACTCAGAGGGCAGTTAGAGCTCGAGTTGCTTTGAGTGAGACACCGGGAGGAGATGTAATTTCCTGACTTTAAGGTGGTCTCGAAAAAATAATCAGGCACTTGACTTACAGTTTGGTAAATGACTGGTTGATTAAAGGTACTTGCACAAACACACTCTAGGATCTGGTCTGGGGCCACCCTGTGCAGCAGGAAGACCACTGAGACGGACACGTTTATGGATCTTCATAATGGAGCCACCCAATGTCAATGTATCCTTATCCCTAAATCTGCTCATGTAGCTGTGTTTGGCTATAGTTTAAACACGTTAAGCCTCTGACGAACCCAACAACGTCCACACGCTCACAAAACAACCAACTGTTAGTCAGTCCTGAGGGGCAGGTGGGACCTTGCAAGGTGCCCTGGGGGAGAAACTGAATGCACTTGATGCTGAATATCTTTATACGTCTGTGAGAATTGGTGTTCACATGATTAGGGGAAGCTCTCTGGTAAATTATTCTTGCACACGTAGATGTGATTTATAAGAAATGACAGAGATTACCGTTAATATAAATGCACGTCTTTCCTTCTGCCTCTGTCTCATACATGATTCATATGACTAGGGGAGTCTTTCTGGTACATTATTCTTGTACGTGTACATGTGATTTATAAGATGTTACTTAGAGAACCGTTAATATAAATGCACGTCTTTCCTTCTGTCTACCTCTGACTCTCTCGCCACAGCTCCTCTGATTAAAGTCAAATAACGCAGCCAGCGGTTCTGGGAAGCGGTGGGCAGTGCTCTGCTCCTGTGAGGCTGCAGCCAAATATCTGTGGTAAAACAAACTACTTTTTTATGTAGGTCATGTGTGCATTGTTGTGTGTCTGTATGTGTTGATTCATTCATTTAGTAGTTCTCACACGTTTGTGTTTGTGTAACAAGTCCTGACATTCAAAAGCGAACAAATTCCCTTTTAAAAACAATTATGGTGGAAGCTGCTGTTGTTTTTTTTGTCATCTTTGTTTTTTTAAAACAGATAAAAAAATATATAATAATATAATATAATAATATAAAATATATACATACACATATACATATAATTCTTTGATGTAAAAAAATAACTTTTCCTCTTGTTCTCTTTTTCCATCGTTTGTCCCTTGTAATTGCGTTTAGCTGTGGACGTCCACTAGAGGGCGCAGTGGACGCGGTTGATCTCTGACCTGTCATTCTCCGAGGGCCTCCGATCTGACCTGCGACTCTTTCACCTGAGTTTGCTGAGATGTCTTTTAAATAGTGGAAGAGACTTTCTTTAGGCAGCAAGAATCTCCTTAATCTGCCAATGCTTTCTTTTTACTTTATTCTGGGGGCAGCTGATGTGTTGACATTGGCCATCGGAGCTCTTGCCATCTGCTCTGCCATCTGAAGGCAGGAAATTGTTTGTCTTTACGTACCTTCTACTAGACTCCACCAGACTGCTCTGTAAAAAACTTGGCATGCCGACTAAACCCTCATGTTCATTTATGATTACAGTCCTTTTCATATGGTCGGAGTCCGAGCTGTGTTGCTGTCTGATTTAACGTAAGAGTTAAATCAGACCTTTTCTCAGGAACCTGATTCCGTGCCATTGTGAGGCTCATGGTGGTGAAGGAAACATCACCGTAACGGCGATATGAAATGTCTTCTGTTCCACCAGCTGTACTTACACTTGGTGTTGTTGCTTGTATGCACTCAGTCCTCATTTCGGAAAGAGCCGGATCCTTTTGCCCTGTAAGTAAACAGCAGACAGATAACTGGCAGGCTGCTTTGCTGGACGTTTGATGGAATAAGTGCATTTTAATATGCGCACTTGGCTGTGAAAAGCACATCTACAGCCAAACAGCACAAAAACACTATGTGGGGGGATTTTTTTTGTTTCTCCTCTGTTTTTCTTCTCTTTCTCCTGACAGGCTCATTCTTCTTCTCTTACTGAGACAACGGCTGGTGGTGGTATCACTGCACTCCACTACATTACAGAGTCACGGGGCTCAATCCAACAACTATCACACTCATTTGCTTTACTGTCCAAAGTCTTGAGAGCTCATCAATTCTGCATTATATATTTTCAGAGCACCATATCCGGACAGACGCTACTTGCACACATGGTGCTTTTAAGGCACAACCATCAGCCAAGAACTTTTATTAGTCTGTGTTGTGTGTCCTCTGCTCACCCAGCATCCATTTGAGGTAATCTGGATATCAGACTCCTCCAACTTGTAAAAAGCACCCATTATGTAAGAAGAACAGAGTGTTCTCTCGCAGGAAAATCTTTCTATCTTTTATCTATCTATTATTGGAGTAAGGCCCTTTTTCCTCATGTTCTCACTGGGTTGTGTGCATGGGTGTGTGTGTGTGTGTGTGTGTGTGTGTGTGTGTGTCTGCATAATTGACGCTCATCATCATCAATACTCAGCATAATCGGCTTAGATCTATTTGAATTATTCATGAGCTTTTAATCTATTAAATTGTGAGAAAAAAAATCAGGAAACAGTTTCTCGATACAAGCTGTTGATTTTCAAAAATCTTTAAAAAAAAAAAATTACAAAAAAGATGAACATGACTAATTTAATAATAAAGCTATTTTAGATCTTGCAGTTTAAAAAAAGGTTTGGCCAACAGGATGCGTGATTATATTTTAGCTTTTTAATTAGCTGAATCCTCCGTTTTACAAGATCCCAGACGACAGCGTTAAATCACATCATTGCATGAGGCCGAGGCTGCTGTTTGATGGTGGGAACTTTGATGCTCGGCTCTGATGGACGTCTGTGTCGCATATCATCAAACGGCACTACACCAAGTACGACCTTTGAGTCTTACAGCTCAAATCAAACCGTGCTAAAAATATTGCAACACAAAATACAAAAACACGGTGAAATCCCAGTGCAACAGTGCATAATTACCAAGAAAGTGAGATTTTGATTATTGACACATTTCCACTACACATTATTTTAGAGTGAAAATACCTCAGCAATAACTTTTTATTTTAGGACCTTTTCTGTTTTGTTTTTTTGCGAGACACCAGCAGTCACTAAGTTGAGGGAAACCATAGCAACCAACTGGACAAGCGTATGTAAGTGTGGAGTGAGTTCCACTCGCTCAGGGCAAAGCTATGTAAGCAAACTGGGATGTGTCCATCTCAGACATACAGGAGCTGATGCACCGTTCAAACAGCTCTTCTCTGAACACAGTGGCAATAGAACATTTTAGTCATGTCTTCTCTGCAGCTGCAGCGATTTAATTTGTACCCGAAGGGAGAGAGCAAACACCCTGATCCAGCTACATGTTTTTATTTTTACGGAGCTCCAGATTAATGGTGGATAAACACAGACACTGAAGATAAGCCAAGGCTCGCATGTTAACATTGGGACTCTGTGTTTTCGCAGGCCGGTGCAGCTACTGAATTCTCTTTGTGTGTCTCTTTAAACAAAACATTGTGTCTTAATATGGCAGCGCAGCCGTGTGCGTATGAACCGTCTCGGCAGGAATCTGTTGGCTCGTCTCATTTTCTCTCATCCTTTTACCTCTGGCGGTGGATACACTGAAGGAACCACACTTGTCACCACGGCATAAATTGAGGGAATTGGTATTCAGTAAAGCTTGGGAACCTTCACTGTGATTGTAGGGGATGCAATGAGTCAATGCTGAGTCATAATTAATCATAATATAGCCGGTTTCTTTATCAAAGGGACAATGGCGAGCTTTTAAATTGCACCTTTGTGGTGTAATGTGCAGTAATGTTAATTATAGCTGAGGTTAGTCCATGAAAAAGCATTTAGGAAAATGTCATTCCTAAATTATTCACAAACATCCTCAAACAGGCGGTAAATTTCCTGCACAAGAACAATCTGAAATGTGTTAAAGGAAGATCTGTTTTGCCTTTTGAGCATACCTCTGTCGCACATGTGCTGACCTATTCAACAGTACTGTAATGCTTCCTAATTGAAACATATATTTCTATAATGCTGGAATAGTATACCATTTAGTTCAGGATTTTCTCTTTCTTTTTTTCTATTTGGTCTGGTAAAACAACATAGAGGACGTTTTTCATCATTTCTAATCTTGCCTTTCCCAAGACATAACAAGGGCCGTGCAGAGACTAAATAGATGTTCATTTGACTTCCTTAGCTCGGCTGCAGCCAACGCTTCCCTGTTACTTCTCAAAGTAGCACTGAAAACCTTCACTTTTTATGTGCAGTCCACCGGACCCCAAATAATCCAGCCTGTACTCATGTAAGATGCAGGATGCGTGGCAGACGGAGCCAAATTGCAGACCCACTGATGACTTGTGAAGTTCTATTTAGTTTGACTTCGGTATCCAGTTTTTTTTCGGGAGGCATTTGAGGAGATGTTTATTTGCTTTTAAAGATTTCAAGTTAATATATTATTTTGGTTAGAGTTCTCATTTCCTGTCATGTTGGAAGAGAACAAGATCTCTTTCAGTGTGCTCCGCCGACGGTATCTACGCGTTTGTGTGAGCGATTCTCAACTCCTGGTTGTGTCAATATGAGACGTGTGTTTACTGTGGCACTCTGCCTAGACAACGTGGAGGTAGAAAACATGCATCGGCACCAATCGCATGCATGACTCACTAATACAGGTAGCATGTACATGCAAAAGAAGACGCTGATGAGATTGTAATACCGGCTGCACAACATAAACAAAACCGTTCCAGAGCCACAATCTTTTTCTAGCAGAGGATCATTGAGACAATCTGCAAAACCTCCCAAGAAGGATTTTGAACTCGTTCAGCTCTAATTGGACTTTGAAGAACAGGGACACGTCCATGTTCCAGGACGGCACACTCGAGGACGAAGACAAGCAAACAAATCCATTGGAGTTATTGTGTTGGCATCACATTCATTTCAGAACACCCAAAGCGCACATGCAAACAGATAATACGAATTCAAGCGGCCTAAAAAGTTATTATTTTATTTTTATTTTATATATTTATTTTTTCATGTCCAAAAATATGTGAAGATGAATGCGAGAATAAAGTAAAATGTTTTGTGACCCCGTACAGGAGACGATTTGATCCACCTAACAAGTTCAAGCCACAACTCTGACTTAAAGCTAACTAGAACAATGGAAGTTCAGTTACGAGTGAATAGAAACTGTCATTTCAGTTGGTGTTTCATTTAGTTTTCATTGCAGGGTCAATATCACCATCTTCATTTAACAGCATAGGTTCATACCAGCAACTAGCAGTTTTTCCAGTGAAGTAGAAACCAATAACATTTTCTTTAAATAAATATCTCATGAAGGATGAAAAGCGAAAAAGGCAATATTTTGTGCTGAGTGTGTGTAAGTGAGACTGTACAGTGCCATGGGTCATTATGATCATTTCAGGCTGCGGAAAAGTTATTATTTTCTGCTGAAGTGCAGATTCAGACACAAACTGGAAGACCATAACGAGATGTAATATTAAGGCATCTTCTTTCATTCTCAATATGAATAGGAATGCAAACGTTCTGCTATGATCGACAGTATTTTTTCCTCAGCCTGTCTGCATCCGCAGGAAACCAAAATGCAATCAACCCAAAACAAAGATCCAATATCTTTTCTATTAAAGTCAAATTGTATAACCACATATACATTACTCTGTCACTCCTGTGACCAAAAATAGATATTTCTGAGAATAGTTATGTCTGAGGTAAATACATACACATACTGTACAGATTACGTCTGACTTCTTTAATATCCTACAATGTCCTCCTTAGCCGTGCTGGCAGCTTGAACCAACAAACGTTGGTTCAATGATTTGGGAATAAACATATCTGAACAACTATTGGATGGATTGTACAAAATGGTGCACAGATATTTGTGGTACCTAGTGCTAAGATTCTAATGTCTTTGGTGACTTTAGTTTAGATTTGATGTCATGCTCAGACAAAGCAAGGAAAAGGTCAAAGTTCAACAGAACTAATAAACTCTTTAACAACGTCAGCTGGCCGACTGTGTGAATCTACTAAAAGAAGCAGCAGAATTAGTGTTCAAATGAACAAAATCACTTACTACACGTTTAGCTTCATGTGACACGGACCTCTCGTGGTCATGTGAATTCTTGGTTTGTCTGACGTGAGCAACTGTTAATGTAACAAGACGTCTCACTGCTGTAAAACATGGGGGGGTAATAGAGGACAAATGGTCCAACACAGTGTGTGGCTTTCACATGTGACTCTACACATCCAGTAACATACCACAGCCTCATTCCCAGGGCTTATCAAACTGCTGCGAGGACGCAGACGGCCTTTAGAAAACTAAATCAAGTAGATCATCTTCGACAACCCTGAAGATGAAGATTTCCAAAACCCAAATAAAAAAACTTGTTGCCGGGATCAAAGTGGTGAAACATTCATTTCACAGCTATAGTGAAGTCCCACACAGTCCTGCCTGAATTAATCCACCTCTCAGCCTGTGCACCTGCTGACGTTATCGTTTTCCCGCTAGCGAGCCCCGGCGGCGCCAAACCAAAATCTGATGGTATGAAATCTGATTGGGTAAAAGCTGCAACATAACGGCGAGCCCTTTAAATCTAAACCTGAGGCTGGAAGCAGCTCAACCAAGAGAAAAGCTGTGAAATGAGAATAAATAAACTTATTGGGAATCATTTTATACATATTTGTGTAAATAATATACAGAAATTAAATGTATATATTGATGGCGTCCTCACTGCAGGAAGGCACTCTAGCATGTGATAAGAGCAGAATAGTTCATCTTAATTTACTCCACCAGGAGAGGCCACAACAACAACAACACAGACTCTCCTCGCTCCTGCCACCAGGCAGACGCTACAGGAGCACACACACACACACACACACACACACACACACACACACACACACACACACACACACACACACACACACACACACACACACACACTGATCTATGACTGACTTCTGCTGTGACTTCATCTCCCCAATTCTACGTAGTTCACTTTAGCCGTATGCCTAATGCATTTGTATATATTTATATATTGAGACTTTTATTGTACATAACTTGTTAACTTGTTAAACTGTACTCATGACAATAAATATCATGAATCTTGAATTCAGGCAAGCAGAGAAGGCCTTGCTGACCAAAGATGTTTTGGTTTTGATACTGTTTGATATCAATCCAGTAGTGCAATTTCTTTTCTCATTACAGCCTAATGGAATCCTTTCCTGATGCACATATAATGAACATGGTTAATTAGTTCTACCTTAAGCTTAGGTTTATGTGGTGAGGGTGGGCTCTGTATACGTGTGTATGACAAAACGCCTTGAAGAAAATTCACAAGAGAATATAGAATGGTGAATACACAAACACGTGCATACAAAAAGGTTGTGATGTGAGTATAAATACACACACCCGAGGGAATCGCTGCCAGCCCGTGATTAGATACACACTTTTTTATGCATTCGGGGACAGAGATGCACAATCCTGGCAAGTAATATTAGTTCTGAATAATGCTCATGTTGAGCTCAATGCTCAGAGTTGGATGCTTCTGTGTCATTTTCCTGACTGAATTTGAGCGTCCTTGCCAGAAATGTGTTCACAGCATACCTGGGAATATGTAATCTAATGGCCGAGAAAGTGACAAATCTGAGGCCAAATTGATGGCAAACAATTGACAGAAAATAAGTTCAACCCAAAAATAGTTGAATCAACATGCTTTCACCTGTTATGTTTCTTCTAATTTTTTTTTTTATTGAATCATAAACATTTCCTCGTACTTTGGAGAACCACAAAGAACGCAAACTTTTATATTTGCTGTCCTATTTCTTTTGGTCATGTTTGTGAATTTTAAGTGAACCTTGTTAAACATTCAAACCAGGTAAGACCTTGAACTGCTCATGAACTGGAAGAATTGTCCGTTCTTGAAATGGAAAAAGTGGCAGTATAGAACACTCAAGTGGGTTGTGATGAATAGTTGATATGAGCACTTTCCAATGGTGCATTAAACATATGGGCTACAGCATGAGTCACCAGCGTGACCACTTTGCACCATAACCAAAGGCTATTTGCTGCAGTACACTAAAGGATGGCTGCGCTGCAGTGATCAAAAAGGTTCAATTTGAATAAATGTAATCTTCTCTCTATGCTGTCAGTAACAAGTGATTAATGCTGATGGGTAAATGAACTGTGATATTTCCCAGGGGCGTTACATAATCACTCTTTGGTGTGCTAATTATGATCCGATAAGACATATCCGTTATCTCATAAGTACCAGTAGCACTTTTGTATTCTCCTTAAAGAGTTGTAAAAGCAACATAAAGCTACTGGCTATAATAAAGCTCAACTTGAATGGGCAATGCCGTCATCTCCTACCTTTGAGTGATTAAATGTGAGTTGTTATCGTTGTTTTTGTGGTAAGACCTGTGGATCCAAGACACTATATCTGAATTATCGATACTAAATGACATTATTGATTGATCCCACGGAAAGAAGCCCTGAATAAACACTTTTTGCGAAATTTGCGTCCTGAAAGACCTTAAAGACGGAATTCGACATCACTCTCTTCCGCTGCGATTACACTCGCTGGGTGCGCGCTCGGTCACGCGCGCGCGCGCCCGTGCTTCGGGTCCTCGTGCTTAAAGCCCTGTAGTCGCGTTGTCCCGCAGCGCGCGAGCAAACGGTTGTTGTCTCCAGCACGGGACCGATCCTGCAGCCACTCACTGCAATATGGCGACAGAGGTATGAATTCTCTCCCGCTGCCTTCTTCCTAGAAAGCAAAGCAAAGCCGAAAAATGATTCTGTACGTCCGGTTGTCGTTTATTTGTCTTCTAGGTGCAGCTTGTGAAGCGCATCTTGTAAACTATTTTGTTATGATTGCTATGCCTTTCAATTCTCTGTTTTATTGTGATAAATGTTGAATCCTAATTCAATGACGTCTACATTGTGAATGTTCGGTGCTGTCACGTTACACATGGATATATTTTCATCCAGTGACTTCAATTTGACTTTGTTTTCATCTCACTTTGTGAGCTCTGTAATTAAAGTCCATATCCTTAAAGATTTTTCCTTTTTCTTTTCTTTTTTACCATACATGATGCTTTTTAAATGCATTTTCTAGCAAGAAACACATTTCATTAATACCCGTTTAGTCTAAAAGCCTTGGAGGGATGGGGATGATGATGGTGATGATGATGGAGCTGTCAGCACCATGGACAGGGACAGTCCCTCTCACTAATTGAAATATGCACCAGAAAAGAAGTCCATGACTCCATGACTGGAATGGTGTTTCAGGTACTTTAGCCGATGTCACATGGTACCAAAAGCATCAAGAGTGTTTGCTGGTGTATTTTTAGCCTCAGTAATGCCTGGCAGCTCTCCGGTCAACCCTTTTCCTCCCCCTCTTTGTGTCCTTGATGATGTCACCATGATGCTGGAGACATTGCTGCCTTGGTTATCATAAATTTAATCTCTCTAGAGGAGACGGCCATTACTTGAGAATTTGAGCTATTTTACACCGCTGCGTGCAATACGTGCATAATGTGCATGCAGCAGAGTGTTTGTGTGTGTGTGTGTGTGTGTGTGTGTGTGTGTGTTTTATACCCCTCAGACAACAGGGGGTTCAATCTTAATGCTGCTGCAGGTAAAGGTGCAGACAAGCTGGGAATGATACATGATGGTGTCTGTCGGTGTGTATCCCTGTCCAAGCGCCATAAATCACACACACACACACACACACACACACACATACATGTGGATGCACACAAAAGACAATAAACACACAAATATGCGGGTGTGTGCAGCGAGGACAGATTTTGTGTCCATGGCCCATCAATCATCTGAGACATGTTAAAAGTTTAGCGGCTGCTGCAGTGTTTCCAGTTTCAGATGAGCAGCACAGTTTACTTCCAATTATCATACTGCAGACTGTTTGTGCGTCACGGTTAAGTCCACTACTCTCGTGCTAGCACTGCCTCCAGCGTCACACCCGGGTACACTTTTGACAAATAACGCGCACAGTAATCGTCTCAGGGGCTGCAGCAGTTTTAGCTTCCCACTGTAATAATGCTTCACCTTTATCCAAAATAAATTTCCCAATCCGGCTTCGGCCTCACAGACGGTGATCTGCCACGTATAGGTGTCGTGGAAATGTGACCGTTTTGTCACTTCTATGATTTATAGACCTGTGACTTACGCAGTTTGGCAGCAAGCATGAAAAATGTTACTCCCAATGGCAGGAACCTAGTGATGAAGAGATCAAGAACGACGACTGGAAGTAAGACAAATGCCGAAAGGGCTCTGAACTTAGTGTGCATGTGGTTGTGTGTGTGCCCCTGTGCACCGTCTGACTAGACTCATGAAACATGGCCGTGAGAGAAACACAAAGCCACTGATCCAAGCTGGAGGATCGACGGGAGGATGGCGGGGTGGGAATGACGAAGAAAACATGTCACAAGTAATAATATTGTTTTGTTTTCACTGTTGTTCACTAGAGGCTATTGATTGGTGGGTTTCTCTTCTGCTATGAGTTGAGGGAGGTTTTGGTTCGAAACCTTTTATCTGTCTGTCAGATATATCAGTGACCATTTGGACGGTTGCAAATTCTGTTGTATTCATTTGTTTCTAGTACATGCTATCAAGTCCTCCCGCTTTAACTCATTTCACTATTAAGGTGCAAAGAAAAAGAAAACCATGTGTGGGTGGAAGCAGAAGTCAGACAGTGACACAGGACGCAGAACTTTTTAATAGTGTCCCGTGTGATCAGTATGACATTTTAGCATTGCCGTCTGCTTGTGTAAACTATATTTAGATGCGGTAATAGACTGGTCACCCACGCAGAAAAGTACACATAACTGCCTTTGCCAGCAGAAAAACATTTATTTTAAAGACTAAAATGGACACAGACAAGTCCGCTCTGCCAGTAACATCAACGCTAGTGGGAAAATAAATATTTCATGAAGTCTTCTGGTATCAAAGTTGTGCATTTTGGCAGTTGTAAATAACTTGTAAGAGGGTAACAGGTCAGTCTCAAGCTCTGTTTCATTTTTGACCCTCCTACAACAACATCCCCATTTAATCAAACTCTGGACTCTGAAGTTCACTGAAACCAGAGGTGATGTTGGGACAAATAACTGGACTCGGTGTTTAGCTGCCACGGAGACACGTGACTGCTGCTTGCTTCGCTTTGATCACTGAGATGTGAGACAGAGGTCAGTAGTTTGACAACAAGCCAAAACACACCGTGACGTCCCGCTGGCCCGAATGCACCGCGTGTGACACTGAGATGCTTCTGAATTGGATTCTTTGCAACTAAAACCTTCCTCGTTCCCTTTCGTTATGTATTTTCCTCTTTATTTTTTTTCTTGTCCATTTCTTATTTCTTATTTCTGTCCTTATCCGTTTTAGTTATTAGATCTTTTCTTCATTGGTTACTTCCTTCACTCCTATTTCAGAAATTTCTTTTTTAACCTAAAATGAGGTTTAAATCAGGGTATACAATGTACATAGTGACCTACATACAGTCTCACAGTGACAAAGAACCTTAACGAATTTCTGCCAAACTGACGTGTAAATGTTCCTCGATTGTGTGCTGATAATTCTATTAATAGACTTACTCATTGTGCATTATGATGGTCCAAAGATAGAACAGGAGGAGCGAAGGCAAAAAGAACAATATTCAAATCTCTGCCAGGTGGAACGATCTTGTGGCTGTGAGGTGATTTGGACTTTTGGCTGATAAAAATAGCAGCTTGGATGCTATTCTTGGTTGCGAGTGATGTGCCCTGTATAGAGATGAAAGCCTGGCTCTGTACCGTACCTCAATGCTTGGGGATTATTCTCTCAGGCTCATACAAGTAGAGATTCTTTTTGTTTTCAATTAAAAAAACTCTGCAGAATCGAGCCAAACTATCCATGTAAATGATGGTGTGGCGAGTACAACAAGGTAGATTATTGGAAACATGAGAGACACTCAAACAATAACATGCTTTTCCTTTCTGTTTCTCACTATATTTCCGCTCCCCCTCCCTTTGGAGTCCCTCTGTATCTCTAATTGCCGTCCTCTTGAGGGGTTATTTAGATCAGCAGGGCTTACAGCAAGTTGCTGCTGTATCCTTCTCAGCGGACCAACTGTTTAGTGTTTTTGTTGGTGGAGTTCTTTAGACCCAAAGTGCTGTACAGGGGTGTCTTTAAAACTGTTGGTTATTGCTGCGCTTATTGATGCTGGAGGGATGCAGCTGAAGAACCGCTCTCACTGCGCAGAACCGCCACACCTTAAACATACACCTCAGGCTTTTTCATCTTGTTTATATGATATATGAATTCACAAGGTACTGGGCCACGTGCTTAAACGTGTGCTTTCTGTGTGTTGTGTAACTGCTCAGTTCCATAACCTCCAGGAGTTGAGGCACAGCGCATCGCTGGTCACGAAGGTGTTTGTGCAGAGAGACTACAGCGAAGGGACCGTGTGCCGCTTCCACAACAAGTTCCCCTCAGACCTCCACAACAGGGTGAGAGAAAACACACACTCACATGTATGCACATCCAGGCCAATGCAATTTGTTGATGGAATCCCAACTCGCCTGACGCAACGGCAACTCTCTCCAACACAGCAGGAGTAATGGCTCAATAGGGAATACGGTTACAAAAAGGGTGCACCTTGGATGAGAAGACGTGTGAATGATGGATATGGACTTGTGCATTAAATTACTATTAGGTAAATACTTTTTAGGCCTCTTATATATGGTAGTTCTATCTCAAAAGAACAAATAATCATAATATCTTTTATTAAAACTGTTGTTTGTGCTCAGCAGCTGAAGCCAAAGACACATTAATGCTTTTATTTCCAAGCAGGATAATGACCATCGCTCTTTTTACCTTGATGTATTAGCATCTGCAAATTATTTTATGTTGGGGTGTCATTGCAGATGTTTCCCAGAATTATCACCTCAAGCAGGCAGTTCCCCCAAGAAAGAAAACCCACAGAGGACCATTAATACACATTTTGAATGAAAACATCCTGGGACAGATGTTCAAACCCTAACCCATTGCCGTCCCACCAATGACTCATTTTTCATTTTAGCCTCAAGTCTCTTCGTATTCGTCAAGCGAGGTGTGTTGATAAACGGTTTGACAAAGTAGGAGCACTTGAGCAAAATGCAGCTGGTGTGTTTGGCAGGCTGTTTGATGGCGGAACATCTTGCTCCCGTAGTTATGCCAGAACACTTTTCACTCGGGTTGTGGTCTTTATGTGTGTGTCTCCATATCTCTACCTAGATCTTTGTTTGTGTTCGTAAGTAGATTGAGCGAACGTTGCTTGAGGAGACAGTGAAGACACTCAACTCGAACTATTTGGAGGCCGAAAAAATTGGAGGTCAGTCGTACCTGGAAGGATGTCTGGCCTGTGCAACAGCGTACATCGTCTTCCTCTGCATGGAGACGCGCTACGAGAAGGTAAACGGAAATGGTGGATGATTCTTTTTATGGTTGTTTTTCTGTACTCTGGTTACTCTTTATTCTTTACGACTGAGACGGCCGTATCCTGTTGAGGCCGACGGGGGGCTGTGAGGTCTCTCCTTCCAGTGTGCATCCTTCTAGGAGTATTTCAACCTGGACATAATTCACAAACTGTGCAGCTTCCCGTCATAAACCTCTGGTTCTCTCTCTCAATGTCCGCCTCATCTGTCCGTCCACCATCTTTTTGCCACCAGACTTAAAGCCCACACCTGCGAGCCGGGTTGGCGAAGCGCGGCGGACGAACTGTAACGCAGATTTTACCTCCAGTAAGACCGAGGTGATCAAACGTGCGTGTGGCTCTGTCGCAGCTTGTCACTTCCTGCGAGGGAACAAGAGCGCGCACACGGCGGCCTCATGCAGCCGGTTTGGCGAATCCTCCGCTGACTGCGTGGGTGCCTGCCAGGCTTTTTCAGACGAAACCAGTGTGGCGTGAAGTCCCGCCATGCCTCCGTGTTCTGATCTCTGTCGCCCGCAGGATTCGTCTCCCCGGTCTTGTTCCGTTCTGAAAGCATTTTATTTTTATCGAAGCGGCGCAGGGCTGCTGCCGGGGAGCTTGACCGGGAAGCACAAAAGGACTTACCGCCGCGTGGAAGCGCCGTGGTCTGGGGGCCGCTTTCATCTCCCTGTCAGCTGGGCGCCGCTCCGTTGAAATGCTCAGATGCTATCGCCCCCCCCCCCCCCCCCCCCCACCGGAGGGTTATTTATTTACTTGTTTAACTCGATAATCTTGGTCGATCAAATGTACCCACCCAGGTTGATGTTGTTTGTGTACGTACGGTTGTGTGTTTGCTGATAAAGAGGCCACACACCAGTAAGCCTGGATCAGTGTGCAGATTCACCGGAGCTGCCAACGCTTACGTCTCACCCCATCAAAAGACTGTGATTGCGGCCCAGCAAGTCAGAACAGATACACGTGTGAACAAGCGTGCCCTCCATCGCCGAATGTTTGTTCTTCCATTACGCACAATAATGTGCCTGCACATACGGGAGTCACACAGACGCACGTGCACGCACATATTTTCCTTTATATTGGTGCTTGGTAACATAAACACCATAAACAATAACTAAACGCTCTGGCATGTGTGTGTGAATCAGACCGTGGCACCTTTGCTTCTTAGGCGTTGTGTACACACACTCAATAAGCTGAAGGGCCGTCACACAGGCGTGCCAGTACAACAGCTTGTGTACTCGACTGTCACATCGGGGCGCTGTAGAGGAGAGAGATGCGATGGCCTTTTCCCTGGACCCCGGTGACCCCTCTGGTCGGCACTCTGTGTGTCTCTCATCCTTCTTCTCTTTGATGGAGTCTGAAACAAAACGCGTTGTCTGTTTTGTTTGTGGCGGCCATTGCTCAAGGGCAAATGTTGATTGCGTTCTGCATACGTTTACTTTTTTAAAGCCGCTCAATGGAGCAAACCTTTGCCTTTTGATGGCTTTTCAATGAGGAATTCTTTGCCTATTTGCTCCCTAATAGTAACAGCATTCATACGTCTGATCTGGAAAAGGATCTCCTCCTTCTCCTTCTCCTTCCAGTGGGCAACAGAAAGAAGTATTTGTCCGTGTTTCAGACTCCACTAGCAGGGGTCACTATATTAGCAGCTGTGCCTGCAGCTGTAACAGGCCTTTGACATCCCAGAGGAGCGCTGCTCAGTGTGTTGCTCAGCTCATGTTGTTTTGATCTCTCAAGGCTGAGTGCAGCGCTGACCTTCGGTTAACTCACAAAAGGGGAAGTGGATCTGTCATGTTTAATAAATCCAACAAAGCAGTGTCACATCTCAGTCCTGCAAACGTCTAATTAGCTGGTCCCTTTTTGGGTAAATGTTTGTAGTGTTAGTAATTCATCGCTGAAGAGAAGTCTGGCATAAGTTGTCATACAATCAGTCAGCTTTAAAACATAAAATAAACTAAGTAATGGCTTAATGTTTGCTTAGTTTCAAGCTCGACTGGCTTCGCCATGCTCCAGTATATCCCCACAATGATCATGGTGGCTACAAACGTACGTGGTAAAGCTGCCAAAATAAGACCAAAGTTGTCATAAACCGCCCCTTAAAAACATTAGAATATATATGATATTTTTCAGTGTTTGTTGAAGAATAGACAGACTAAAGATCGTACCTCCGCCTTAGGAGAGGCGACAGCTCTCTCCTTGTACTTGAGGCCCAGTGAAGCGCGGTTCAGCTGATTGACGCGGTTTGGCGGAGGCACGGCACATCAGCATTGTTGGTGTCCAAAGAAGCATAGCTGAGGCTGAATAAACTGCTCAAATGGAGACGCGTTAGCTAATATCCGTCTATTTAGCGTCACCGAGGGCATCCGTCAGCAGTCCTGTGGTTGCCATCACCGGCAAACATGGGACCTCGCTGCAGTGGTTGAACACCGAAGTGCATTTGTAATGCGTGGGAGAATGTATACAGGGCGTCCTTGTTTGACTTTGTTTGCCGAGGCATCGCCTGACCTCAGCGCTTAGCTTCACTCCACTGTTGCTTTTTGGTTTATAGCACATTTAATGCAAAACCGAGCAGTAAGTCCAGATCCAATGCAATCCAAATTTCACATTGTGTCCAAATTAGCGTGACACGTGACAAAGACGTGACATTTAGCCCGAAAGAGCCATCGTTTGGATTTAGGAACAAAACCATCCAAACAAAAAACTGTAAGACTAATGCGCGTCAATTTTAGTAATTAAATTCATACAACCACTGTTGTATGTGAGTGAACATATAACACGGTTATGACATTTAACACAGGGTGCACTTTGTAAAGTAATATGAAGGTAGTTCCCCAGTTGGAATCTCTCAGATTATCTTCTGCTGCTTCACATGTTTCGCTTGTGTTTTTAGGTTTTCTTTTTGCCTTGTCATCAAAATCAAAGTAGCATCAAATGAACCTCTTTCTAACCCCCCCCCCCAATTTTTGCTGCAGGTGCTGAAGAAGATTTCCAGCTACATCCAGGAACAGAATGAGAAGATCTACGCTCCGAGAGGTCTGCTGCTCACAGACCCCGTCGAGAGAGGAATGAGGGTCGTATCCTTCACTCATCTTCAGCTGTGCAACAGGGCAGCGAATGACACACAAAGTTCAGTCTGCTTTTTTGAAACAGTTAAGGTGTGCTATAAAATATAACCTCATCTCATAAACTCCCATCAAGGTACCTTTGAATCGGGCACTTAAACTCCAGCGGCTGCAGAGGAGCTGGTCACGGCCAACTGTCGTTCCCGAGGGTTCTTCTGAAGCGTGAGAGCGCTGAAAAAGAATGAATGCACAGTCAAGCGTCCTTTGATAAGTACAGGGGGGGACAGTAACCGGACGATGTAACATATCGGCAGATGAAGATGTGGATGTTTTGACTTTGCTTGCTCGTGCCATCTTGTCCTGTTGCTCCATTCCAAAACAAGGTCCAAATCAAGGTGCTCGCTCACAATCTTTTCAGATGTTTTTAAC
This sequence comes from Gasterosteus aculeatus, assembly GCF_964276395.1. Lineage (NCBI taxonomy): Eukaryota > Metazoa > Chordata > Actinopteri > Perciformes > Gasterosteidae > Gasterosteus > Gasterosteus aculeatus. The sequence goes on along the minus strand of NC_135693.1, from coordinate 11,716,334 downwards.
CAGAAGAGGCCATTTACATGTCTCCCTTGTAGTTAAAAGGCAGAGAGAGAGAATGTGTCCAGTAGACCATCACAGAACGAGCTGCAACTCACAGGACTGACCCATTACCGACATGCATTAGTTAATACAGACCCGTACAATGCGCTCTCTGTTTGCGAGCGCTGGTCAGAGGAGGAGGAGCAGCAAACCCTGTGACTCACTTCTATCACTTTGAGATCTTAGTAGCCAGGGAGATTTAGATACAAAATCACCACACGTAGTTACTCTGAGTGCTGGTGAGATATCTTCACCCTGTCATTTCACAATCCTTTTCAAGCAAAAAGAAGAAGCAATTGTCTTCACGGCACCTTGGCGATAAGACAGAGACAGCGGACGGGTGGGAAGCAGTGACGCGGAGAGAGGAGACACGCCGACTTGCAGTGTGTTTTTCTTTTATTTCGCTCATTCACGCCCGTCTCTCCCCGAGTAGGAAAATCTAGTGAGCGCATCTCCTCTGAGATCAGTTGTTCAGGCTGCGCACCCTGCGATTATTAACATGACATCACTCCGGGGATGAAAAACAAGTGCTCTTCTCTACCTTTAAGCTTATAAGTGAGCACAGGGTTTGTATATTACGAGATCCAGACTGTTGTCATGGATTGTGGAATGGCACCGCTCACTCTCTCTCTCGTGACGGTCCTTGACGTCCTCCCGTGTCCTCAGCTAGAGATCAGCGTGTTTGAGGACCGCGGCTCGGGCAGCTCCAGTCCCAGCAGCAGCACCACGTCGGCGGGCAGCAGCGCCCGGTGACTGGAGGGTCAGCGCCAGGCCTACGGGTACCACCGCGGGGGCAGCGGGACGCTTACCAACGTGCGCGCGCTGAAACACGAGAGCACCAGGTTCTGAGACCGGCGCCACGAAACAAAGGCGGCGAGCTTGCTGGAGCTCACGACGCGCCGCTTTGAGAACAGGAGCCGGGTTACACAAACAAACTGAATCACACAATAGACAAATACTCAGACATAGGCAGTAGTCACACGTGCAAGCCAGAGTCTCTCTGAGGGAGCTTTTTTCAGCCAAATCCATTTTTTCTTCTTACCTTCTCTCACATTCCATTGTCTTCATTAGTTGACATTTCTCTTTTGTCTGTGCCAAAACTTCCGTAAGGAAATATCAAATGGCAAGGATCCGCGTCCCAAATGAGGACCGACCATGTGTGTAGGACGCGTGCTCAGAGGTCAATACCTCAATCAGAAAAAAATATTTTTTATTTGACAACACACGGCAGGGAAATTGAGAAATTCTAAATTGCAGAAGATTTAACTGTTGAGTTTTCCATATCGTGAAAGCCCCTTTATCATTATGCCGCCTGTCATTTGTCCGTTTTATAGCATCAAACGTGTTGTAAAGGGGGGAGTTTTTTGCAGTAAAACACAGTTGTAGCTCCCTCTAGGGTCAGACAGAGAAACGTGTGAACATCTGAGAGCAAAAGCCTTAAAAAATGCTAAATGTAAAGATGAAGACTATTTAAACATCTCTACAGATCTTTAGCAAAACCTAATCACATTATCATACTGTACGATTATTAAGTAAACTCAGTAAATTCAGTCTCGCAAGTTGCACCCTGCCTGATGAGACAAAATGTCATCGTTATTTTGAAAAATATTTTGAAGCCACAGACCCACAAAGAGCAGAACGGAAAGCGCTAAACAACTGTTTTTGTAACTGCATATTTTATTTCTGTTCCCACAGTTTCTGTGTCCTTTATTTTTTTCAAATTCAAATTTGTTCTCTTCTCACCCACCTCGTCACATGATATTCACATCGGCTGTGGGGATGTGGCCTTCGGCCTCATCTTTAGCACACTGATAACTGTGAGCAAAACACTGCAGAGCCCCGGCCGTGATGTCATTTCAACTTTCTACTTCCTCGATAATTGGGACGACCTGACGGTGACCGCAGCGGTCGGGTTCAGTTTTGCTCGTGTTCAGCCTCCTGTTCTTTTTGATGCCTCCATGTTTCCTCCCAGTGGACATTGATACCCAGCCTGGAGCTGATGGACTGACCAATTAAAAACGTACTAGACGCTGCCAATTAGCTGGAAAAAGGAACTCATTGGACAATGTATAGAGAAAGAGAAGCGAGTGTGTAAAGAATTGTACTGCATAATGAGTGTGTGAATAATAAGAAGAGGATGGAACATGTGACAGAGCAGCTTACGCACATCATCTGTACAGCGGTGAGTTGCTGTGTACCGTCTGTAAAAAAGGTGATATCTTTAGTAATAATGACAGTCAGTTATAGGATGATGATGCTTGGTACAACTACAGGAGCATTGTTTACAACAAATAACCCTTCTAATGTATATAAGGGTGTGTAAGTAGTGCATTTACTGTAAATGGGTGAAAAGGAACCACTGCGTGTTATCAGGTGTTATGTAGCTTGTTCTTTCAAGAGCAACTTTGATTAATGAAGACAACCATGATTAAGATATTACAAATATTCTTATAAAAAAGATGTGAATTGAGATTTATGTACAGAAAAGATTACGCTCCACTGTTCTGACTACTAGAATAACCCCTGAGCCAACAGTTTAGAGGCAGAGATATAATGTATTTACAGGTCATTTCTCTATGTAAATCCCGTGCTTTCTATATTTATCTTGTACTGTATTTGAGAATGCAGCAACTCCGTTCAGACACTTAATCAGGACGTTACGTATGTATGGTGTGCGGTTTCAAGATAGAGATGGTTCATTGTGCAAAATGATATCTTCCTAAAAATGTATAAGATGATATGTAGAATCTTGATACAAGCATCTTTGAGTTGTTTCAAGTCCTTTCAACTGCATTAATGTGAAATGCTGCATGACGTGTTTGTAGACAAATGTCCGATGACAAGAAGCGGAATCCAAGATCAGCAAAGTCCTTCAGTCGTTAAGAGAGAGGACTTCATTTTATCATCCTGATGCTGTTTACGTGTTACCACTGGATCCTTTTAATTAGTATGTACGTTTTGCTTGTATCTGATTATTATTCACAGCATGTGGAGGTTTTCACCTCTGAGAGATGAATAAAGTGTGATGAAGTGGGGCAAAAGGGATTTATTGTGACTGCAGGCGGCTGCTGGTATCTAACAATGTTCAGCACATTGCACGTCTCCAGCCAATGCTCGCTCTCTCTCTCTCTCTCTCTCTGTGTCTCTCTCTCACTTCTCTGGAAGGAAGGAAATCCCACACAAAGTTATGTGACCTGAAGACGGGATCTCCTCGTGGTCGGGAGGTAAACTTCATTTTGAGGTATCTATCCATAGATTAAATTCATGAAAATCATTTTATTTTATTTATTTAATGAAATGCCATTTTTTTCTTTAAACACTTGACTTTGAACAAATAACATTACACCAGATGGATGACTAATACAAAATTGTACATTTGAATCAACCTGTATTCATCTTCACAATTATTTTTATGGCTCAGCATTAAAGCATCACATTAGTAATTAAATTAGCACATATTTGGACATTCATTAACCTGAGAGGTATATATTCTCAGAAAATGATTTTAAAAAGCGTGTTGTGCCCCACATACCTTCCTCTGCGCCGCCTCACAGTCGGTAAAACCTCCCTTTGTCTTCTGTTTGGTGCAGAGCAGTTAGTGAAGAGCAGTTATAGACTAGCGCGGTAAAAAATGAGATTCATCCCACCGATCAAAGCCATCAGATCACAGTTGTGCAAACTGCATGCGGTTTTCTGTCAGTTTGCTGCCCCTGATATTAACACCTTTTCACAGCACATCATCCATAAACTCAAAGCTCGAAGTCACAACAATTGCATCCATCTACTTTGGATCGTGTTATTATGCTCGGTCACATATCAGAAAATGTGTCAGTCTAGAGATAATATCATTATTCAAACAATAAAATGTCATCATTTCATTTAGCTAAAAAGCGGTGTACTGTGTTGTGGGACAGCGTCAGTCTTTCATGCGATTCTAAAGTTGGATTTTGGGGGTTTTGTCGAGTAATATTGCTGTTCAATATGAGTGATTGCAACCTGTTAACTTTATAGGGAGATAACATGTTAATGTCAGTGGCCAACAATTTATTAATTATAGTTCAACGAAACAAGTTAAACATTTTTTTGCAATGGCAACCTTCCTAGCTACACTTTGGACGTGTGTGTGTGTGTGTGTGTGTGTGTGTGTTGGGTAGATCCATCATAGCCCTCTCATAAGGCCAGAAATGAACGATAACATTCCAGCAGGTTTAGAGGCTCAGTGTTGACCAGGAGTGGAGAGACTTAACTGATATTTTCTCAGAGACAGCAGAGGAGTGAAGAAACATCTCAACACCTGTTCGAAAGGTCACTCCGGCGACAACGAGCTGCTCTCAGCACAGACGTCTGTTGTTATCACAAATCGGTTTTCCCCGACTTTCTACCGCAGGTTTTTGCGCCAAATGTTTTGAGTTTCCAAATTTTTTAATTCCTTGTTTTCTGGCTGCACAACACTTTTTCTGTCCGTTCTACTTCTTCCATACGTTTTCATTCCTTATTCTCTAAACATGGAATTGGACTGCTCCACCTCCTCCACCATATTCCTTTCAGTCTGAGCCACAGACGCCCAAGAAGGGAAATTGATTGAGTCAAATGTTTATTCCTGAAATGAAAGTTGAAGTATTTCTGGAACAGAGTCAGTGGCAAACATAGAGCAGTCATTGTAGTGAACTTTAAAAATTGTGTTATTGCATTTAATGCATTAAACGGGACGCTCGTCTGGAGGAGCCCTTGGTGTCAGAGAAAGGTCGGGCTTGTAGTGACGTAAGAGGAGGATGTTCATTCCTATATTCTGGAATCACAATCAAATACGCATTTAGTTCACTGCGCTCAACCAAAAACTAACACGACAAGAACTCAGTCACGTGGAGTGATTTGCTAACTCGTCTCATGAGGCATCAAAACTCTGACTGTGCTCACTCAGGCCCAACAAACATGTATCCACATCTGCCCAAATTCACAATGGTGCAGCAAACGGAAAGAATCATTCTGCTGCTCCCTTCCAAACAGTCGGCCTTTGCCAGAAACCCCACCCATGCATACACTTTTAAAAACACACATGTATTTCTGTTTAAAGAGAATATATACTATATATATATACTGTATATGTAGAGATGTGTTTAAATTCTGCAGTGAAATCTACTTAAAACAAAAAGGCAACACGTGGTGGAAACTCCACGATTTGTCTCTTTTTTTTCCGTATTGGATTTATTATGCTTTGCTGGTTTTGGAGACTCCTTTGAACCAATCTTTCCTCCTGCTTTACCGCTGCCCCCCCTGTTGGCTTTGACTCATCCTCTGCGTGACTGACAGCCCTTGTGTTTGCCACTTGACGTACCGGCGCAGAAATTCACCGCATCCAAACACAATGTGAAGCATCGTCCAGCGGTTCGCGTGGTTCCAGTTGAAACGTCACATGGGATCACCCTGTTAATGACAGAGGTCACCAAATGAACGGGGCTGTTAATCACTCCTGCTTCCCCATCCGGACGGACCCACGTGCCTGTGCAGAGTTGCATGTTCAGACAAGTGGATTGGACACGTTATTTATTTATTTTTTTAAAGATCCTCAATAATAACATTACAGCCACAGTTCAATGCTTGAATTAACAGTAATTACGTTCCACTAGAAACGACTTATCAGACAACTTACGTATTTCATGTTCAAGTGAAGTACCTACAGCTGTAATGTCATTTTTTTAGTTCCCGGGCACAATGAAATGAGTCAAATGAATTCCAATCAAAGGACTTGATATGTGCCTAAGCAATTATAGGAATGAATAATGACGCGTTAATTTGATCACAGGCTACGACAAACCCAATGCATCACCAGAATTAGTGCTGCTTTGGCCTGAAGACACAGGAGACATGAGTTTGCACGCGGCCCCACTCCGTTACCAAACGCCTGCTCGCTAGTTTGCATCAGGGACACGATCGTCCTCACAAAACTACAGATAAAGTAAACATACATACTCCTGGCTGCAGCTAAAGTATATATATTCACATTCATATTTTCTTCTTGTCTCCTCCTGCGCTTTCCCCCCTGGTAATTTCAACACCGTAAACACATACATTTGACATTTATATTTGATCTTTTTGTGTCATTTTGTGGAAAAGCTTTGCGGCGCATGAACATTGTGCAATTGCTACTTGTGGGACATTTTATGATTAGTGGTTTTAAGCTCGTCCGGAAAGAAAAGGCCTTTTGGGTTATTTTTTCCACATGGAGCACATGCTAACACACACCCACAGGTCCAAATCCCCCTGAAACCCACACATTGAGCATTGTGTTCCAGGTTTTATTTTTTACACAGCGATATCTCCCATTGCAATTACTTTTAGCAGAAAGAAACACATCTGGAGCCTCTGGGGCGCAAACAATGCCGTGAAAATAACCATGACGCGCGCGCACACACACACACACGCACACGCACACGCACGCACACACACACACACACACGCACACACACACACGCACGCACACACACACACGCAACATCCATCCTGCACATCATTGGACATCAATCAGGGACATTGTTAAGGGCACATTTCAGTTTAAGAACCACAGAGCGAAAGGCTTACCTGTCTGAATTCTACTCTGTAGTCGTAGCTTCTAATTAATATGTCGTATTTCTACCTTTTGTAGTCACGTACATCCGCGTGTAACCGCAGCGTTAAGCATGCCGTAAGTGGTTCAGCTAAATGATCCGTCCCAGTGAATATTGTGCTTCGTATTTTAAACAAACTCCGGTTTCGCTGCACACGGAAAAGCTTCACCTCTTGAGTTGTATAATGACCTGTGATTTCAGAGATCACATGTTTGAATGACAAGACAGTGAATACTGCAAACAGTATGTTTGGTTGCATTTGGCATATACATGAAGGTAAGAGTTCTCAACCATAACCGGCAATTTTGATCAAGTGGAATCCAACACGTAAGGGAAAAGATAAAGACTGGATTTACACAACCGTTTCTTTGACAACATGTGATTAAATTGTTGTTGGATTGAGGAAATTAAGCACGAGAATGTAAGCAATAGAATTGAAAACACAGATATATGCTTTTAAAGCGTGCAATTTTGATAAAGACTCGTGAATCTAACTGGTCATGCAAACTCAGACCTGACATACAATAAGTTCAAGTCGGACCCAAGCGTGTGTAAAAAGGAAATGTTCTGCTCCTTCGTTACTATAACATCTTCACGGTCACCTCAGGTCAACCGATTAACAAACATTTCCGCGCAAACATTCAAAAATGAGGCAAAAACTTGATCCTGGCGTCACTCTCTCCCCCCCACGGAGCGTTTGGCTTACACCGAGACCATGAACACATCTTCAGCGCGGATCCAACAGAGATCCGTGGTGAGTCATTTCAACACGTCCATCATTGTTTGTTTAGTAGTTTTTCATGCTCTGATGTCTCTTGGTTTTCATTAAAAACGTCTCGGAGAGAAATGAGTTCAGTCTCTAAATCTTGACTGAAATGTTTGATATTTACAGGTGGCATCTGTGGTTTGGGTCCAACTCATTAGCAGGCTTTTGGGGACTGATGTCAGTCTGGTGCTGTTTCCTAAATGGAATGTGTGAGGTTTTTGGCCAAATATTTCCAAAATACACAACACTTGCCTCAGCGAGTGAATAGGTAGGAATCCATAAATCATCACACACACACTCAGTGCTCGGCCAACACTCAATGAATCTATCCGTGGCTGCAGTGTAACTCTGGTAGGATGATTGTGTTGTGCAGGCTCTGCAGTGCAGAGAGGCTCCTCTAGTTATCAATAGTATTATACATTGTTATCTGATGTTCGCTTATAATTTACACGTTATAGGATAAGGCTGGTGATCTATTACCTTGAATAAACAGATCATCAAGTATTTACTCTGCAAAAAAAGCATTCAGTCCTCTGTGCGTCTGTTGTTGTTGTGACATCGTTAAAAACACAGGAGTGCATGTTCCTCTCATGATGTACATAGCGCCCCAAATCTGAAAGTGTTTCTCAATAAGTGCACAATTTACTCCCGTTGGAGTAACGTTTGCTAAAAACTTTTAAAGGTATCTACATTTTTTATATATTTATATGAAGGTGGTGAAAGTAACATAATATTAATTATCACCAGCCTCATCCTTACAAATTAATATTAGGTCGGAAAAATTTCCATTATTTATATTTAAATGATGAATTTGGGTGTAATATTCACAATAAATATTATAAACCAATTGTCAGGAATTTGTGGCAAATAATTAAAAAATTGCAGAGTAAATTATGTTTCAAGTGCACCTTTCGGCTCCCGTACTACACTTTAAATAAAATTGTACGTTCCTATTGTTGCACACACACGCACACACACACACACACACACACACACACACACACACACACACACACACACACACACACACACACACACACACGTTTATATTCTTCAGCGTGCTGCATTGACAAAGCGTTACCTACTATCAGAGACAGACGGTCCGGCATGTGCTCCTCTGCCCGACTGCCTCTTTGGGCGCAGCGCTCTGACGCCCACGCACAGGCCCGGGAGCGGGACGTGGTCAGGATTAGCATGGTGGCGTAGCGGGAAACAGTGTGAACGTGGTCTGTGGAGCCAGTAGCTCTGTCGGCTGCGCTGTATACGTGCGCTGTAGGGTTATACGCCACAGCTCCACTTGGTTGACTGTTCCCACTGAGAGAAGCGTCAGGTGATGACGTGAGGGCTCCGCGGGGGGTGTCGCACAGACAGTTCTGAACCCCGTGGCTTCCGGCGAGCATGCTCTTTGTGTGTTTCTTTATAGTCCACAGGGGGCCGGGACACATGGGGGTGACACGTGGCTGAGGTGGGCAAGGGGCAAAGCTGTAAATAACGGATGGAAAATCAATAGCAGAGATCCGCAAAGGAGAAGCAAACGGTTTGCGGTGAGTTTCTGTACATCCCCCCCCCCCATACGGCGGCGGAGGGAGAGTCAGGAAGTTGAGGACAGATTGAAGGCTACGGTCGTCCAGTCTGGAGATGGTTAGAGGTGATTAGCAGCACAGAGACGGGGAGTATCCAGAAAGAAAGGCCGGAACATTTGCGTTCACCAGAAGACCGCGTCCCCCCAAAGTAAGCCACCTGGGCTGCAGAGAGAGAGAGAGAAGCAAAGCGTAGGACAGGGAAAAGTGAGGCAACATGCGTATTCATGGCTGAATGAGAGCTCACCCACATGGGGGGAGGTAGTCATGCAAGACTGCAGGGGGGGGGAGCAGGGAGGGGGACACGGTCAGCAGGAATGCTAGCACCGCTAAGCCTTTACTGAAAGCCAGAGTAATTAAGGCAGCTTAAGGCATCTCATTCTCTGGAAGCGCTTGCTTTGTTCCCCTGATCGTTGCTGCGCCGGGACTCACCCACACAGGCTGACCCGTCGTCGTTGGGCTCGAAGCCCTGGTTGCATCTCCTCTTAGCGCGGCACTTGTAGCTGCCGTAGGTGTTGGTGCAGACGGGACGGTCGGAGGGGCACACAGTAGGGAACTGGGTACACTCATCTTTGTCTGAGGGAGAGGCAGGTGAGGGAGGGAGGGAGGGAGGGAGGGAAACACGCCTTTTTGTCTTAATGTAAAACAAGGACGCAAGCGCAGGGCGGGAAACGTCTTTGTGTCTCACCTGTGCAACGGCCATTCTCGTTCAGTGCGAAGCCGTGTCCACACTGTAAGACACACACAGTCTAGTTAGAGGAACGTCTTTGAGTTAAAAAAAACAACAACAACGTGATCATCTACACGGGGGGCAGATTACGGGCTGATGAATGGGTGCAGAGACATACCTAATACACTGATGCCGTTAGAGAGACGGGTTACTGCTGATCAACGCAAAGTTACTGTGAGGCATCACCTTAATCCCACACAGACGGAGAGGAGAGTACTCTTCCACCACGAGAACGTCCTCAACATGAAGATAATTAAGTCCCATGAATCACAGCCGTACCTCTATTTCCACCGTAGGAGTGACTTCCTCCTCGTCTCTTGGATAGTGGATCTCAAGCACCCTGTTGATGTCTGAAGGCTCCAGGGGCCTCGCGGCTGAACGGCCGTCGGGCCAGTACACCTCCACATTGGTGGCAACATCCTTACCTGCTCGGACGAACAGAACAGATGCAACCCACACACACATACACACACACACACACACACACACACACACACACACACACACACAGAGGAACGTTCACACGTCCTCTTTTCTCGAGGGCTCGTAAAGCTTCCTCTCTTTATCACACCGACGCAAACACAGGGAGAGAAGAAGTACCACTGTTCTCTCTCCATTAACCACTTTAATGAGGCACACAGACGGCCCCTCTCTGGAGGGCCCCTGCAGCCCTTAATTAAAGTGGCATTTCTAATTCTCTGCCAGACAGCGATCTACTCAGCAGGTGTTCTGTCTGAGAGCCAAAGCATATTTCACCTGCCGCCGCGTGACACGCTGTCACTTGGTGGTGAGGGTTGTGTTTACCGGGAGGGATGTTTGGTCTGTCCCGAACGCTGCGCGGTTTGGAGAGTGTGTGTGTGTGTGTGTGTGTGTGTGTGTGTGTGTGTGCGTCATGTGACAGGGATCTGGTTTCTCCCGGGACGGCTTCCAGCTGCAGCACCTGTCCGCCAACTCTCGTGTCCTCTGAGCTTCTCTTAAGTCTCCCAAAGGTGTCCAGCCAGGCTGGAGGTATTGAAACAATGCTTTCCACCGGGAGCTTTCATTTTCCTTCTCACCAATCGTCTCTATTAATTGTGTCCATTTCCCTTTTCGGGTTCATCCCGTAACAAAGCAAAGAGCATTGCAACAGTCCGTTGCGCAAAAGTGGCAAACTCAAATTCACTGATATTTTGGGGTTTTAGACAAAAACAAAACAATACTGGCAATCTAAAGATGACTGATCTACAGTTTCAGGACAGCTGTGTGTCTAATTGAACACTTACCGAGGCCAAAGTGTGCGACGGGCTCCATCTCACACAGGTACCCCGAGCCTCCGTCGATGATCCGCGTGTGGGGGCCGCTCTTTTTAGTGTACAGCACCACTTTAGCGCCTCTGGCGAAAGCGCCAAACTTGGTCCTGGGAATCACTCGCAGCCAGGCGTTCGTGGTGCCCTGAGACACGGACGGCACGAGGGAAATGGAGGAGTACGGTTGAGATGGTGATTAAGTCTCACACTGATTTTGAGGCTTTCAGTACGTCTCGCACACACACACACACACACACGCACACACACACACACACTCACCTGGTTGACTCTGTAGACCGAGAGCGGCTGTGCTGCACTTTCACCGTGAGAAATCAGCAGCTCCAGACGGCCATCGCCGTCAAAATCCGTGGCTACGGCTCCTGTAACGATGCAGCTAAACACTTCAGGAAACGGCCGACGTGATATTTTATGATCATCACGCCAGGGGAGCATAAAATGTGAACAGTCATAGAGCTAATTATGTGGAATAATGTGGGGGTTTTATTTTATTTCACGAAGGCTATGAGGATCCCCAGTGGCGCTCTGGTGCCATCTGATGGAGAGGTGCTGGATGAGCAGGTGTGAGGATGTTCTTGTGCTGAAGAGGCTTTTCTGCCGCTCACCGGTTCCTCGTCCTTCAGGCTCTGAGGCCTCGCCGACGTTCAGCTCTTCTATTTGGGGGTCTCCGTGCTCTCTCCTGCTCACCCTGTCAAATCAATGTCACAGAAAAGACTCAACAACAAGCAACACCACATTGTTCCTTGAATGTTTTTGCATCAGTGATAATACTCAATAAAGGTCATTTATGATGATCATGTTACAAATATGATATAAACTATAATATTTGCAGGTATGCTGACTTTGACAATGGTTGACAAATGATGAGCGGATGACAAGTGCTTTCATTCCACTTCCCATCACATTCATTTTGTGTGTTTATTAGAATGTGTTTATTAGTATGTGTTGATACAGACTTAATCAAATATCCTATCCTAAATAAATAACTTTATTTTAATTTATATATATATATTATTTTATTTTTTTACTAATTGTTTTTTCAATATTATTTTTGGGGATTTTATTGGATTTTCATGGTCAAAAGTTGATGTTTTACAATAATCACCTGATTTAAATGTATTCCTAAAGAAAATAATTAATGCCCATTGACTTTAGTTCCTTTACCTTCAGTGACAAAGCGTTTAAGTTTCTTCAAGTTATCATTTAACTTCACAGGCCACTACTGATGATCCCACCTGCTGAACCCCTTCAATACATCCACTTCGATGCCGAAGGGCAGATTTATAAAAGCCGATTCATCTTCCCGTTGTGGAGCCACAGGCTGCCGTGCAGTGACCCGTGTCGGACATCATCGTGTCCAGAAAGACAAATGAACCGGCATATTCATATCCAGCACTGATCATTTATACTCCGTATGAATTGACCCACCACCTCATGGTGATGACTTCTGCATCCTGTGTGCACATTCATATTCAGGTAGGATGGGTTTATTTACTAAGACTTAACACCGGGTATCTCATTCACTGTGTTGCATTTTGAAGGCTGAGTTCATTAATATTATCAAGAGAGGAAGACAAACTGTTGATCCAAAAGGAGACCTAAAGCTCTTAATGAGAGATTCATTCATGTGTGGAGGAGGAGGCAGGCCAGACTAGATAAGTATCCTTCGCTGGGAATTTATAATTCTCCAAGCTGTGTTTTAGAATATTAAATAAAGACACAGAAGTCCATTAAGCTCTCGATCAAAAAGCTGTTCAACCTCAGTACCATACTTTTTAACATGTGTATGTAAATATACGTGTGTGTCTTGTGTAATTTGCGTGTAGGGACCTGAAGAGCCTGTTGGCGGAGGGGCCCCTGTAGGCGATGTTGTTGAAGAAGACCTCCATCTCGTTGTCATTATCAAAGTCAGCGGCCATGACGGTGCGAACCGGTGACGGCATAGAAAACTTCTGGGACGCGATGTCCTGAGAAAGAAAGAAAACGCATATTACACCAGTGACGCGCGGACACGTTCTTTCATCATCATCATGTTTCTAAATCTGCTTTTGCCCCCTTTTGTTTTTGTTCCACTGTGTATCTTATTTATCTTTTTACCATGTAAAGTGTCTTTGAGTACCTAAAGCCCTCTAGAAAGAAAATGTATTATTAGCATTATCAGTTGACGCTTCACAGCATCAGCGGAGCGGCGAAGGTGATTTGAGACCAGCTCGACTTATTTTTTTAAGCGCATCAGTGACGTGTGGAGCGTCGGCCTGTTGATTCATGTCACCTTCATTGAAAATGACTTGTAGCCTGTTGATGCGTCGTTCAATCTTCTCAACGGGGCCATCAGTAATCAGGGTCCGGGCCTTGAGTTAGACGTTGATCTGTCATATGCTCGCTCACTCGCTGTAACTTACCCTCGCTGCTGAGCATCATCTAAAGCCTAAAGATGAGAACAAACTCCTTATTTTTTCCGTATCTATGGGAAAAAGAAAGGCTATTGTCCCCCAAAAGGTCTCCCCAGCAGAGGGGTTTCTGCACGAGAAAGTAACGGATATCGTTCTGCTTCGGTGACGCGGTGATAAGTCGGGGCAGAGTTATAGAGCAGCCCTTCACTCCCTCCAGTATTTACTCCCCGTTTTAATTATAAGGCTCATAAAGCCGGGGCCGGCTCACAGTGACCTTCTGCTTCTCAGGTGAAGGAGAGGGGACGGCCGACTGAGGGCCACGAGGGAGGGCCCGCTCTGCACTTACTATATTACATGGTGAATGAATAGATATTCCATGAGGGGAGAGAGAGGAGACCCTCAGCAATCAAACACGGGGCACAGAAACATAAAAGCCCAAATGGTTTGAGAATTTCGTTTTAATTCATATTAATACAATACATTGGAAATGTTTATTCCAAAGAATTCGAATATAATATACATTATTTTATTACGGTTTGATTATTTTGAATAATATCATTAATTAATTACCATTACTGTGGGTGTGATTTGCATGTGTTTGCAACTCACTGCGAGGAAAACCTCGGCAATAGATTTTAATTAAAGCTCAAACAGGCGTAATCTGCACTTTCTGCTGCACAGTCGAGCTGCTGTTTCAGCCCAATTTAATTAGCGGTTTACTGGAGTGATACAACAGCTTCATTATACACGCCAAAGGTCAACACAGTTGGCAGGAGTGTCAGCATGTGTGTGTGTGTGTGAGGGGGGGTTGGGGGGTGGGGGGAGGGGCTCTTTAATGTGTTGTGAATATGTTATTTAACAATCTTGGTTTATAAAAAAATAAATAAAAAAAACGGCGAGATAATTCAATTTTCCTTTTGTGCGTTTGTGTGTGTGCGTCGTCTTTGTTTGCGTGTCTGTGTGTGTCACGCTGATGGAATGGACTCTGGGCTAAGCACCACACATTAACCCATTATTTGACCCCTATAAAACAGGTCTTGTGTGACACTTATCTCTTTTGGGAAAAGATGCAGTCGCAGCTGCTAACAGATAAATCAGGAAACCGCCGTGGATTTACGCGCGGCGCTGCTCGCCTGTCTGTGTTTACCGCGGTTAAACGTACGACGCAAACACGTGCACACTGCCGGCTGTCTATGATCGAGTTGATCGGCGCAACGGATCTTCGTTCGTCTTTAAATTCCACTCAAACCGACCTGAGCTAATTCACCAGCCTTTCTTTGGCATTGAAAGCTCTGGTGATTGAGAGTTAAAAGGTTGAACGGTCTCTGGATCCACACACACCCGCATTTGGAAATTTGGGTAAACTGCTATTAAAGTCAAATAACGTGCTTGTCGGTCTGTCTGGTGGCATTTCCAAAGCACACAATCAGAAATTTATGCCGAATCTAAGCAGCTTCTGGTTGTGCGACGGCGTGGACGTTATTACAAACTTTTCTCCAAATCCCTTCTTGTTAGATCAACTCTTTCTGTCCACTTTTTAGATGAGCAATGGAAACTTCCTTTTGGAATCCCGGCCTTGTCGCCCCCTCGCCCGCCCTTTGCCCCCTTTTAACGTGGATGTTTGGGACGGAAATACTCAGCGGTGACAAATCAAGCAGACTGAGGAGTATTGGCGGGTTTTTTTAAACAGTAGGAGTTGTTAAATACCCAGCATGCACTGGGCCCACCTTAAACCTCTGTTTGCGGTTATTCAGCTGCATGTACAGGCGATGGGGTCCGTTCCAGTTCCCGTAGACGATGTCCGTCTTTCCGTCGCGGTTGAAGTCGGCCAGAGCGACTCCTCTGCCGTGCTGCATCGGGTCCTCGACGCCTGCAAGCGTTACGGCGCTCTGTGATCAACTCGTGCGACTCGCCGCGATTGGTCAAAGCGCTCACGGTCCTCTTACCAGCCAGCTGCGCCACGTCGGTGAAGGTTCCGTCCCCGTTGTTCTTGAACAGGAAGTTGGGGCCGTACTCGTTGACGCAGAACACGTCGGACAGGGTCTGGCTGACGACGGGCCCCACCACGACGCCTCGCCCTCCTTGCCAACGGGAGACAGAGGGACAGGGCGGAGACGGTGAGACTCAGAGAACAGAGTCAAGCGGAGGCGGGATCGGCACAATAAAAGTGAAACCGACGGAAAATCATTACTGTCTTTCCGGACCATTTCCCCCCCACGGCGCGGCACATCTCCGCTGATACACACACACACACACACACAACTAGCACAAACAAATCAAAATAACCAAAAGACGCATGCTAAGAATCTTTTGCGTTTACCAAAAACAACAGTCATGTTCTTATGAAAAGATCTGTGTGACTGTTCCACACACGGTTAATATCACCTGAGAATCATCCTGCAGAGGGAAGCGTCTCCTTAAAGTGTCTCATCTGAGACCTGCGGCCTAATTACGGAGTCGAAAGGGCTTCCGCCGCCCTTCCAGTACGCGCAGTCGGCACCGTGAGGCGGGACTCGCTGCCGACTTACCGGCCCGCTCCATCAGCCCAGACGAATATCACTCGTCCTCTATTGTCATAAAGCACTAATATCCCTCCCGAGATGTGTGACCATTAGATACGCGACTTGGCTGCCTGTCCCTCTGCTCGGATTAACGGCGGTTTGATGACAAAGTACATCATCCACAGCGATGCCGGGCCGGTTCACGCTGCCCCTCCGCAGGCTTGGACGACAGCGTGAATGTGAAGAAATCCACCGACGATGGAGATTTATTCTGTTATTTTCAAAAACAAAAAGGCGTTTCCCGTTTCCAAAATTTAATTGGATATCCGCGTCAAGGACTTTTCAATGGTTTCAATAAAGTATCGAAGAGGCAGCGCTATTATCAAAGAAACAAATCACAGGGAAATCATTCATCTTGGCATTTATTGTCGTCTCTTTGATACCAAAACAGGCATCCATCACATGGTTAAGGGACATGTTGATGCAAGTGGGCAGGGAGGCGGTGATGAATTGCAATGCTTCTAGTGATCTATTGCAAGGTCATCCATTCAGTTTCAAGAGTATTTAAGACAATAGTAGCTTGGTGATGAAATCCACACTCCAAAATTCAACAAATGATCAATGAGATAAATGAAAGTGCTCGGTTTTTGTCTGAGAGGCAGTTTACAGTGTGTGTGCAAATGACATAAACGATAACCGAGAGAATTAAATTAAACCTCTAAAACGCATTTGGCTTTTTGGGGGAAGTGTTAACTGGAAAAGCTTTGACAGGGAAGGATGTTTCACTCCACTGATTTCAATTCCCCTAATCACTAAGAGCGATCATTTGACCAATCCCTAAAAAAAAAACCATCGGCAACGTCCTGTCCCGATGACGGCATTTCACCTCTTCTCAAACACTTTAAAACTGACTGAGCTGATGAACGACAAGTAAAACCGTCCGCGCCGTGGTGACGTACGTAGTTGCATCCACACCTTCAGAGGTCTGAGGTGAGTGGCGCCGCCCGTGATGGATGCCATCTCTGCGCCGTGCAGCGGCTCTGATGTACGAGTGTGTCGCCCTTCGCCTCCGCTTCCCCTCGGCAGCAAACAGCTGACGGGGCCAAAAGATCCATTTAACAATTTTTCTCTCTTTCTCTTTCCTTTCTCACGGTTACACTCATCTAGTTCGCTTTTATATTAGTCCTTTTTTCCCCCACCTGGCACCTTCCCCCCACCTCTATGTACTGAATTCCTATATATCAGATTCCATGTGAGTACAGCCGCCACATGCTCATAGAATCCTCTACAGATGTCTGTGTGAATCAGACTGAAAGTCCAGTAGTGCTGGATGAAGATCTACGTCACACACACACACACACACACACACACACACACACACACACACACACACACACACACACACACACACACACACACACACACACACACACACACACACACACACACACACACACACACACACACACACACACACACACACAATTTCATTTCAGCATACCTACCAGTGAACTTGTTGACCCCGGCCTGCTCGGCCACGTTGGAGAGGACAATCACGCCCTGTGAGAGATTGCTGGCCGCCTCGTCCATTTCAATGAGAGCGTGAGGACCCACGCTGCCACTTGCATAGTTGGCGATGTAGATGGCGTACCGTCCCGTGCCCTGGAGGGAACAAAAAGGTTCACTTTTCGATTAAAGAAATCGAGGTTTTGAAGACACCCGCGACCTTTCTGTCCTTAGGTCCTCCTGTCAAACAGCGATATGCACACGCTTCATACAGAA
The DNA here is from genome assembly GCF_964276395.1 of Gasterosteus aculeatus. NCBI lineage: Eukaryota > Metazoa > Chordata > Actinopteri > Perciformes > Gasterosteidae > Gasterosteus > Gasterosteus aculeatus. Next base: position 11,698,637 of record NC_135693.1, on the reverse strand, counting down.
ACCCGGCTTTGTAAGAGTTTGTGTTACAAACTCTTGGTGTGAGCCCCCCCTCGCCTTCTTTTTCCCTCCCTCAATATGTAAATCTAGAAGATACTATTTCACTCAACAATATCTTCTACATTCTCAATAGTCGCTTTAAATAAGCCCAATGAAAACTTTTACGCAAATCTAAAACATATTCCAAGTGTTATTTCTTCATGTGCTATTTCTGCAAATATTATGCTGTTCACCTTTACCTAATCAACACTTTCCCTTTTATCTCCCTTCACCCAGTTTCATACCTTTCACACTCTCTCTCAGCCTCTCTCCCTACTCCTTCCTCTGCCTCCCTTTGGAGATTAATTTCACACTCCATTATCAGTCAGAGTCCCTGCAGACACAAACTCACAGACGGAACCACACTAATAGACTACACGCTGGATTCCAATGAGCTTTCCCACGAGGCCTAACGTATTTCAATCAATACAAACACATGCGCATATGCAAACACACGCACACATGCATACGCGTTTCACTGGTAACTTTGCTATATTTTTTTCAAGACAACAAAAGTAAATGAGTCTAGTTGATGTAAATGTCATGAGGCGTCACATTATGGCCATTATGGAGCACACGCGCACACTTGCAAACACACTCGCACAAGAAGGCCCACAAAGTCATGCGCTTGACGGAATTAGAATGAACTACGATGAAAGACCTGAAGGCCACTGGCAGTTACTTAACGAACTTAAAAGTCAACGATTTTTCAATAAATGTTCACCCGAGGTGAATTTCGCTCCCTGGAATTGGCATTTTGAATAGTGTGACATGCATGAATGTAAAGTGCATGCAGGTGCAGGGATACGATACTGTGTGTCTTTACAGCTATTACTGACAAGTCTGAATGAGCTCCCACCTCTCGTGTTGCATTTCAATTCTTTTGTTTTGAAAGGTGCTTCTTCTGGAGCTCATTTCAATTATTCTGGCATTTAGAATACACTTATTACCAGAATCCTGCTACTGCCAGCGCAAAAAAGTGAACTTATTCGTAATGATAACACACTATTCATGAGCAAGACCAATCTCATCGCCGATCACATGTTCAGGTTTCGGGAATGCAGATTTGGACCTCCGCCGTCGTTCCAAATCTCCGGTAATAAAACATGCCCAGCAATAGGAAAATGTATTCTCTGCCTCCGTCTGCATGGAAGAACACACATCAGGGGTTTGGCTTCGTCTAAAAGCATTATGCCATTAAAAGCAAATATCTTTCCAGTCTGGCAGCTGCACAACCTATTCGTGTTCAGTGAGATGGGACTGTGGTTAAAAAAAAAAAAAAAAATCTATTGTAATCCCTACTGTCCTCTTCCCACTATCGCTTTATTTATCCGTCCCCTGATTGCAAGTGAGAACTGTACGCGTGCGTGTGTGCGAGATAAGAGACAAAGACAGAGTGCGTCAGTCGGAGGGAGAAAAAGGGGGAAGTGAAGAAAAGGGGAAAAGAGGGAAGAAAACAATGGAAAAGAGACTGAGAGAAAACGCTACGGGCAGAAAGCAGTAGTGTGCAGTCATCACTCCTCCCCTCGTACGCTGTTCTATAAAACAAACGAGCCCTGGCTTCTGTAATTACACTGGTGCGATGGACAGAAGAGAGAAAATGGCTCACCATTCCCCCAAATGAACTGTCATAGAACATGCAGAGAAGGGCGGCGCAGGCCGGGCGTGAGTTATCACTGGTAAACAAACAGAAGCAACCATGCATGTACACAGAAGACAATCTGGGGAGTGTGTGTGTGTGTGTGTGCGTGTGTGTGGTGAATCTGCATACACGCCACTTTTCTTGTGTGTTTTTGTCCATGTATAAGTGTGTGTGTGTGTGTGTGCGCGTGCATGTGCTACCTTTCTGTCCACACAGGCCACTGAGCGCCCGGCCATTCGGTTGGCCACATCTCTGTGTTCGTTTACGTCGTCGTTCAGCAGATCTTCAAAGCGTCCATTGCGGAACTTAAACAGCTTGTCAGAGTAGGTCGCCCGACCTTGACGGGGGAGAGACGCAGAGTTTGAGGAGAGGCGAAGATTGTTGGGAGGGTAAAGAGGCGTTATTGCGCCCGCCGGGTGATTGGAAACGCGAGAGCTTGTTGGCGCCGGAAAGTGACCTCTATCATTTTTTTTTTTGGTGAGGTTTTGTAGTTTTGACAGTGTGCACTTTGTAGCTCTCCAACTGATTAATAGCAGCACAAAGCGTGTGTGTTATCTGATGAAGATAAGCTTAATATCTGCATAATGATTCTCCTCTTTTGTCTGCGTACAAGACAAGAGGCTCAACGATCGTGACCGTGTGTGTGTGTGTGTGTGTGTGTTTTGTGAACGTGCACCAGCGTGTGTGAAAGGCCGCACTGTACCAGAGAAGGCGTTATTGGTGTTCAGAACATAAATCTCCTCCCGACCGTCTCCGTCGATGTCGCACGCCGTCACTCCGATGGCGTTGCCTTGGCGGTCTCTCAGGGCGTAGAACGGGGAGCTACGGTTGTCAACAGCGATGTTGAGGAGCCTTTTCTGCTGCTTGTTGTATTTCAGCACCAGGTTCGGCCCGTTGTAGCTGTCGACAGGCAGCAACGGGACAGCGGTTACAGTCGCATTACTTTTTGAGGGATCGTGGAGACTAAATCATGCAGTGTGATTTCATTTGCAGGACAAGATGACCAGACTGGTCAGCGTGATGGTCCCTGCTGCTGCAGGCTACTTTAGCCACTGCTAACAACCTCCGACCAAGCGTCAGCCTGTAATGGAACTCAGGGAAGTTGCATTATGGGCTGTGTGTATTTTTGAATAGACAAATCCCTGCGATGAAAAAAAATGGGATATCTCTGTTTCTGTGCATCAATTTGAAAACAGGTTTTAAAATGAATGACGCCATAACAGCAATGTTAGCAACAGAGGTGAAATTATTAAAATTGTGATTTACAATTTGCAGGTTTAAGGTTTAAAAGTCCGACATGCATATTATTATAGTATATCAAATAGATAGAAAGACTGAAAACTAGTCCTCACACTACATTTTTGTGTCGCAAAAAACAAATTCCACTGTTCTAAAGTCACTGTACCATCGATATTCTAAATGTTATCCTTTTACTTTGTTACTTTCATTTATTGTGATTATTTTTATTATCCTAATCAAATAACTAACACATACATAATTTATTCTGATATTATGGCTTGAATTAAAAAAACATGCTTATTAATATGAATTAAACATATAAATGTTTTAGTTATATATTATCAACTACTTCTCGCTTGTGTTCTAAACAATTCTAAAATCAAACAGAACATAAGTGCCTCTGTATTATCTATTAAATCTTGAAAGGACAATTTGCGGTCTGAGCTGCTGTGTATAGACCTCAAAGCCGGTCAGTCAGTACATCTCTAGTTTGAAGAGTACAATGCGACTCGATGAAGTTCTTCTCTAGAACTAGAACTTAGTCTATTGTGAAAATGTAAAAGGTGCAGAATCTTTAAGGGCCCTGGGAAGCCTTTTGCGCATCGTCTCTCGATGCAGAAGATTCACGCATGGCCATAGGTTGTAACGTGTGGTAAAGGTTGTGAGATTTAGGCCACATATCCTCTAAAAATCTAAAAAGATCAAGATTTGGGTTAAAATAAGTATATCCGTCAGCAATTAAATGTGACTCACTGATCTTTCAAGACATTAAACACCTTTATCTCTGTTTGTGGTTTTAAGAGAATTGTCAAACAAAAGTGGGACCACAGTGACTTTGCGCGACTTTGCGCGACTTTGCGCGACTTTGCGTGACTTTGCGTGACTTTGCGTGACTTTGCGTGACTTTGCGTGACTTTGCGTGACTTTGCGTGACTTTGCGTGACTTTGCGTGACTTTGCGTGACTTTGCGTGACTCCTCCTCTGTCTGTGTGGTAAAAAGTGAAAGGGCAACATCAAGTGAAACACTTTGATTCAGCTAATCCCAATGAAATTGCATCCATTCCGAGGTTTATCCTGTCCGGGGTACCGGCTGAATGGAGTATCTGGGCTAAATTACATTTACTAAGCAGGCTCGTTTTGGTCCATCTATATTCTGTTAAGCATTGGGAAATTCATTGCCGCTTCACTGGATGAGGCTGACTTGCCAAACTGTTCCCATCAATGACGCTCCATCCAATCACATCAATTTTCATCAGCCGAGTGAGCCGCAGGGCACACTAGCATCTCTTTTGCCTTTGTCTTCAACCTTTAGCTGTGAAAACGACAATGCACTTTTATTTCAGTCTCTGATTTAGAGTCAGATATGACTCATCTCTTAATTCTTTGTCTCTTATTAAAGGATTTCGGTTTCACTAAGCCTGAATAAAAGAAAAAGGCTGTTGCGTACAACCTGCCTCCCCCCCTTTTCTCACCCGGCTACAAACATCTCCAGGTCTCCGTCCCCGTCCACGTCAGTGACGGCCACGCCGTAGTTGAGCTGGGTGGGGTTGTTGTCGTAGTCGGGGGGAAGGACAGTCTTGGTTATCGCTGAGAACATGGGCTCTGACCGCTGGGCCGAGGAGATGACAGGCAGGAACATGAGCAGCCGCAGCAACATCCTCACCTTGGGGGAGAACACAGCAGAGACATGATGAACACTAGGATGGCTACTGTCGTGCCCTTATTGCTTCGGCAATATTGCTGCACTTAAGGCTGGACAAGCTGGACAAGCCTTAAGTGCAGCAATAATGCTGAACATCACAGCTCACTTCCAACAAATTCACAGTATCACTCCTCGACCGAAATACGGCGCACTGTTTTCCGGGCCGTTGAGGCAAAATGAGAATCAAATAAAAACTAAGTTGCACTCTTGCAAACTGCAGCAGATGCTTTGGTCGCCAATTCTCCACATTCATTGTCAGGCAAACACCGGCTCCCTCCTACACTCAGACATGAGGATGGAGATATACCAGCACAATGAGCAGCGCTCTGCAGGGTTAGATCTGAACAACCCGTCACAGGCAGACAGGCTGAGGAATTACTGGACGGAAAATCCATACATGAAGCCAGAGGCCAAAGTGATCACAGGGGAAACCAATGATGTGATAGAACAGCACCAAGGTGCCACTTCCTTTACAGACAGCGACCGAGTCTAAACTGGGGAGGCTTTTTTTTGGGATGAAAGGGCCGTGTGATGTGTAAGTGTCCTTTTAGCGGTCAGCAGATGAAAGGCGAACACGGAGGGAATCGATCCGATCGACTTGTGAAGTGCAGGCAGGTAGAGGGGAGCTTTCTGATGCTGGGACTGAAAGGAGAGAGCAGAAACTTGACTGTGAGGGAGAAAGGTCACCTCATTAAGACTAAAATAAAACGCTCATCGCCAACTGCGCTGCAAACACACACTTAATGGCATTTACGAGCTGACGGCTTGATTTGCTCTGCCGATGGATTTACGTGCGCAGCCCTCGTCACAGTGCTCATTGTGTGCCATTGAGCCGTTCCCATCTCTGCTCCAATACTGCTGCAGATTTCCCCCCTTTTTCTTCTCTATGTGTCCGGGTGATGTATGGCTCTTTAACATCTCCCTCCACAATTCAATTTAAGATAAAACCGCATTGCCGTTTGAGTAATACTCTCAAAAGCACGTCTGCAAGGGAGAGGAAGCACCTCCGCTGACACCTGCAGAAATATGGCCAGTGCGAATGGCGGTTCTGCTGGCGCGCCGCGCCGCGATAACGCCGGCCGGGGAGCTGGTAGCGATGTGTGTAGACTGTGGCGGTTAGCAACAAGGGTTAATTAACAACACTGGGAGCTCAAGATGAGGCGATTTCCCGCTATTAGGGCAGGATGTAATGACAAATGGGCCGAGAAGTCCCAGACTAAAGAGGGCAGCTTTACAGACTGTCTCCTATACCACATGTCAGAATGGGGCCGATAGCCATTAATTAAAAGAGAAGGAAAAGGAAAGTTTGAAAAGCAACAAGAAAAGTGTGGTGCAAAAGGCTTCACTCTTTAAGTATTTTTTGGATGTGAGGCTGCGTTTGGACAAAGCTTTTAAGATTAACATAGACGGACAAACAACTAAATAATAGTTACCTGTGGGTAGCTGAATTATAATCTCAATAGAAAATAATGATATAATTAATGACTGGGCTGTTTTGCTGTGGTGGATAGATAGATAGATGATGGATAGATAGATAGATAAATGATGGATGTGTCACCACCACTTAATGTGGCTCAGCTCCTCACACTAAGAGATTACGATATTTTTTACCGATGATTTTCATTGCAGTCTGAAGCAAATGTGATACTTCATATTTAATATTTCAACAATTCATGAAGGATCCCAAACATTGCAGTTGTTCCAATTCTAAATACATTCTGCAGAAAACCTTGATGAAACAGAAATAATCCGTATGGACAAATGCCTTCTCCGGAGCAACAAAATACTTATATCGGAAGGAACTTGTGTAATATATAACCACCGACTTCAACTGGAGCATATTTCAGTTTGACACCTATTGAGCCATACAAAGTAGTAAATAAAGAGAGGACGATATGGAAAAAGGGCACATGGGAACCATTGGGTAACGGCCGGACAAAATGCTGGGCTACTATATCATCCATTCAAGGACATACATTCGCCTTTTCCCACTTGCACTGCGGTAACGGAAGGACAACCCACTTGAATCACCAAGTTGTAATGTGACTTTCCAACAATTGATGCATTTGTAGGATGTTTTCTCTGCGGGATCCACAACAGTCACACTATGAGAACAGGAAGCCTCAAATAAAGTAATTTGAAGTAAAAGAGCCATGAAATAGACTTGAGAAAAAAGATTTCTGTTTGAGGCAGAGAAATGTTTGCGATTTGATCATTTATGTTGGCATTGAGAGGCCATTACCAAAGCGCGCAACATCAGCATGTGCTTCCTGGAGCGTTCAAGCCCAGCGCCGATCCTGATAACACTGCGACAAAGAGGCGCCAACATCTTCCACCTCAAACACGCGCTTCTCAGGGAAGGACCCCATCACTGCAGGACACACACACACACACACACACACACAAAGTGCTGCACCAGTCCCAGTGAATTACACTTAGCCGTCAACAATTGCCATTACTGTTAAGCTCCAATTCATCCATCCTTTAACGCAGCGGATAAGAGACAATAAAACACCTCATTCCAGGGAAGACAGTGCAGCAACTCACAAAGAGTCTAAACTGCTTCACGACCAAACACAGGTAACATCCTTTAAAACACTTTATATGCAATGGAAAAACTGATTATTCAGTTTTCAGAATTTCTATTAAAAAGTTGAACTTTTCTCAATCCCAATGTGATACATTTTCAATATAAAGATGAATTATTAGTAATAAACAATAAACATAAACAATATATTTCAATATATTATATATTTTTTAAATATAAAATATTTAAATGTATCTATTAAATAGATTCACAAATTCACAATTTGAAATAAATAAAAGTAAGAGAGCATAAAGCAACCAAATGAAAAGGGAACCTTTTAGAGGAAAAATCCCCGCTGGTTGAAGCAGCAATAGATGATAATAAAATACACCCAGCTATTTGAATTAAAACGGACACTCTCTCAATCTGCTGAATTACTATCGGCTCCGCGCAGGAAGTTGAAGTGGATTCCAGACGGTGATGAACTTTCTATCGGCTCCTCTGCAGCAGATCCCTGCGGAGCCTCTTACACACCTCCTGGAACCAGAGGAACCAGAGAAACCAGAGAAACCAGGAGCTTCAGCAGCGCGCAAACTCAGCTACTCACAGATGCAGAGACGCTCGGAAACTCCCGACAAATCCTCCGGCGACTGACAGCGGCCGGCACACGGTGTCGTATTCGGTTAATTCTGCGGTGGGTGCCGCGGTTATCTCGAGGGTTTTCCCCACTTATTCCCCTTCACACAACTTCCAAAAGATTTGCTTTATGAAATGACTTGTGTGATATTTGAGCCAATCGTCGGACAGCTTGTGAACTATTCAACCACGCAGCCAATAAGGAGGCTGGGTAGCAGCGAGTGGGCGTGTCCCCGAGTGCTCATTAGGGTGACGCAGCTGAGACGGGATGCTGACCAGCTACCGTAGATCGACCAACTAAGGATTATATTATATATTCATATCTGATAAAATGATGCCCGGAAGTTTATTGATCCCCTCTCTCTCTGTCTCTCTCTCTCTCTCTCTGTCTCTCTCGCTCTCTCTCTCTCTCTCTCTCTCTGTCTCTCTCGCTCTCTCTCTCTCTCTCTCTCTCTGTCTCTCTCTCTCTCTCTCTCTCTCTCTGTCTCTCTCTCTCTCTTTTATTTACAAAATTAATATTAAACATACAAGAAATAATGTAGTGTGAGCTCATCACTGTGACTTCAGTCAAAAAACAGTATTACTTGGTAAACAAAGCATTGCTAAGAACATGTTACTAATGGAAACTATATAAACTCTTACGTTATCTAAGCAGAACCAGATTTTTTTTTTTCAACTTCCTATATTAATGAATGGTTCTCAAAAATCAAAAAGTCATTCTTTGTTATATGTACAAAAAGTTAGTCTTATATCTCATCACCACAAGTGTATGTGTGTGTGTGTGTGTGTGTGTGTGTGTGTGTGTGTGTGTGTGTGTGTGTGTGTGTGTGTGTGTGTGTGTGTGTGTGTGTGTTAAAAGAGAGAGAGTGAGAGTTTGCAGGTTTACTGCTGTCAGATCCTTATGTCATGCTCCACTGAGTCCAGCCTCCCAAAGACCCCCAATGAAATAGGTTGTGTGTGTGTGTGTGTGTGTGACTGTGTGCGTGTGGTTGTGCACAGCCTGGTGAAATGAGATGTTCACATCCCAAGGACGTCTCCTACCATAATTTAAACTCACTGGTGCTGGAAGACTTCAAACTGAAAGTGCTGAAGTCATAAACCAGCGCACTTCTGTTTTTACTGTTATTGTCAGTGATCTACTGGCGTAAATCCACCGGCAGGTGGCTGTGACTCCAACAATGCAAATACTACAACAGACATGTTAAATGTCTCTTTATTGTGATTACTCCGAATTTGCTCCGGGCTATAAAATTAAGTCAATGGCCCCAAAGTGAACACTGCTTTTGCTTGTTTTCACTGCGCCTGTGTTACGGTTTATCACTGTGATTTACCGGTCGCAGGTATCTGTCACGGTAGCAAAATGTAAAGAGTCAAGAGGAAAAAAAAGAAAATGCTCTGAGCTTGACGTACGGCAGCGCATGATACCTTCAGCTATTTACACCCTGATGTACAATCTCTCACGGCGGAGACAAGAGTGTTTTTATTTATGAGGGGACAAAGAGACATCAATCAGCACTGAGCTGCAGCCGGCGACAGTGTGGAGTGTGACTTTGAGGCAGAGAGTGAATTGTATTCCTTCCCCATGGGGCAGATGTTGTGGTTTGTGTCTCTACCCACACTCGTCCAGGGCTTCCCACCGACCCGATTCCACCCGCGCCCGTCGCCAAGGTCACGCCGCCCCGCCCTCCTCAGGCGCAAGCACCTTAAAATAGAGCGTGTTTAAGTGAAGATGAGGGATGAAGAAAGCTCAAGGGAAGAATGGTGGGGGAGGAAAAAAAAATTCCCATTTTCTCTTTAAGAGCTGCTGAAAGATGTATAGTGCTACAGCGTCGTGATGAATCCCCTCCGTGGTGGATCGGGGAACACTTCTCATATCATTAAGCCTTAGTAATGGTCCCGGTGCCGTGTCCCCTCTGGCAGGGTTGCCCTGCATTTACTCCACAGAGTACTACAGTACAGAGACCTCAGTCTGCCTCCTCGAGGGAACCTGCTCCGTCCACAGTTTGAGATTATAAGTGAAAGGTCCCGCAAAGAAATGCAAGGAATATCTACTTCGATACTCTGAGGTAGGACAACGTTTAAAGGTGTGAAGAAGAGGGGGCGAGCATTTGGTTGACAAAACACACACACACAAACATAGAGGACTTTTTAGCAGAAGGGATATAACCTGCATAATTTGTCTCTTTGATTTTAAAGCGTTTGGAAATTAGGGGAGCGCCCTTTAAATAAAGGTGCAATCTAAAAAAGAGGTATTCCGGTTTCTAGCTATTTGAGGTTGTCAGAATGAAAAGTGTGACATATATTTGGTGAGCTGTTCGCTGTGGCAGAAGTGGAAAGTGAGTCGAATTTTCTATTGTATTAGAAGTGTACTTTGTCCAGAAAAAAGTTTTGTACACACAATAGTCCGATATCAATAGTTACGTAATTGATGTGTTTACATTGATAACCTCATCGTGGATGTTTCTGGATGTGGTTCATCATTTTGTTCAACAATTTGTCAAAACAATAATGATACATAGAAACGGAGAATATTTTTTTCTGTTGAACCTTTCACCTCCCTTTTCCCCCCCTTTTTTTTACATTTTTGTACTACTATACTTTCATTTCATGCTCTGAATACATTTGAAAACATTAGATTTTCTGTGCGGATGCTTTCCATCTCTGACCTTTGAACCTGTGGACAGAGACCTCTCTACTATACTCACCCTCCAGGGCACGAGCGCATGTGTTACCGCTGCTCGTATGCACTTTCTATAGCACACACACACACACACACACACACACACACACACACACACGTACCCTCACTATAGGTCTGCCAAGAGGGTCCTTCATAGATCAGCCTCCTCTGACAGCTCCCTTAAATGTCCTTGGCAGCGTCCCAAACCTCAGCCCTCGTCCCCTCTCTGTTCCTGCAGCTTTTCCTCTCTGGTCGAGGCTTTGATGGATGCTGCCATATTTTTTCTGCTCCTCTCCTCCGGAATGCTCCCATAACCACCGGGCCCTGTAATGCATGACGCAATCTGTATATATCCCATTAAGTGTCACTTTGAGAATGAACCTGTTTCTCCAGGCGCAGCTCGCCTTGCAGAGCGACATGCGAGAGGATAGAAGCTGGAACCTGACCAGCTCCTCTAAGGTCGAGATGAATGTCCCTCACACCCACAGTTAGCCGCTTAGCTCTTCTTGCAGCTGAAGTTTCCATTGTAAAAACTTTCAAGTGGAAACATTTCATATTTGAGTTATTATGAGGATACTTATTTGGATGATCTGCTTCTGTCACTACAATATCCTGAAAGACTGTCAAGAAATACGTCTGAAAAACTATGTTTTCTCTTCGTTCTCTGCATGCAGCGGCCAAATAATATATATATTTTTTTATATCATGAGGTTTTGTTGCTATCAATCCTGTTTTTAATTTAATTTATGAATATGTGATTTATGTTGCTCAGGCAGAAGATATAAATCTATTTTGCGAGGCGGCGGGTGGGGGGGGTTAAGAGCGCTGATGTTCCCTTATTGATTGGCTGGCTTAATAGTGTTTGTTCTTTATAGCTGATCTCAGGAAATAAAGCAAATAAATAGTTGAGAATCAGTTCAGTCACCCCAAGGCCCCCGAGGACGGGAGAGAGACGGAGTGAAAAGAAAGAACCGGAATGTAATATGAGGACAATGAAACAGCAGCTGTCCTCATGAGAATTTAAAAAAGCAAAAAAAAACAATTAATGTGCATGTTGTGAAATTATAGGAGCTTAATTCATTTAATGCACCCATTAAGACATGATAACTTATTTAGCTTTTTTCGTTGGGCTCCACTACGTCTAGAACCAGGCCACATGTCAAATGATGTTTTCATCACTTTTGGAAGAAGCTGGTGCATTGATATTACACGCTGCTTGCAGGTATATTACTTAGTGTGTTATTAACATCTCACCACAACTTCATAAGAGACAGAACACGATGCTTCTCTGTAAACCCAGAAGCCACATGGGTAGATGTCACTCTGCAGTCTCATCTTTTCTGCTAACAAAGAGTGTCAGGCCATTATTTGCTCCGACTGTTTCGCAATTCTCAACTGGGATTTGTCAAATTGATGTGAAAACACAACTGTGGTTTTTCCCCAGCACTAGGCTCCCCGGAGGGAGTGATGGATAGAATTTGTCTTGACATGTCAAGTTAAAGTAAAACACCGGAAATAGTTTTAGGTTATGAACACTTTATGTTACGTAAAAAAAAAGTCATAGCTGTGCACGGATATATCAGATCAGAATACACACGCTATCAAAGGAACAAATCATGAATTTTAGTATTTCTCTTCCCTACACCATCATGCAACAGCAAACCTTGGAAGCAAAACTCTCAGATCTCAGATTAGTGATTCTTTTTCTAGCCTGAGAGGAGGAGAGGACGGCATAAATCCAGCCCATTAGCCCCGAGGTCTGTCGGTGACAGTTCCCGCCCCTCGGCTGATGTAAACCAAACTTCCTGTCCGGAGATGAAGAAGCCTGTCAAAGCAGCTGTAGCCACCTCGACCCTTGTCACCCTCCCTCTGTGATGCCCCAGGCATTAATAGCAAATCAATCCTAAGTGAGGGACAAGGGAAACGAGAAAGAAACAAAAGGAAGCGTCCATCTCCGGTGGAGGGATGTGCAGCGGCGGAGATGCGGTTAGACGCGCTGTTCGAAGAGAGCTACACAAAGCATTGTGAAAGCACGAAAACACCTCCCCTGTCAACCCTGTCTCCTGTCTCCTTAGCCCCAATGTGTCCCGCCGAGGAAAAATAACAGGTCCTGGTGTGGACAAGGAAGATCACTAAGTCAAAAACAAGGTGAGCTGCAGGTTTCATATGCTTTTGATTGTTGCTTTCTAAAAAGGCTGCAGCTGACTGTAAAACCGATCATAACATAACCACTGAATACAGGATGCAACTTTTGTAAAAAACCCTTCCCTTTTCTACAACGCTCTTCCTCTTTTTATTAGATGTCTCATGTCTGGTTGTGTTTTTCATCACCGGAAGGTTTTGCTATTTGAACAGAGTCTATCAGTCGGCAGGCTTCTCCAAATGACCAGGCGAATGGAGTAGGGGGTTATTTTTTATCTCATCATGCCTATTAGTGTATTGATCTAAGCCTGGAAAAAATGACTACATCATGTCCTCAGCTGGCCTGGTCGTCATGAGCAACCAGGACACGTTACATTACAGACATTTATTACTAGATAAAAGCAAAAAGGCCCTCGACCTGGTGGAGCTTTAATATGGGATATTAGAATCCCACCTATTATGATTAGACGGTGGAATGCGGCCAATTCATCCCAGATGAGAATACTGATGATTTTGAATTTAGATTGTAGTGGGGAAGCTTGGTTGAACACGGTTTCAACATGCATGCGTTGCATGTGTTGAAAAGCTGTAAAACTGTCCTTCCAGTCGCAGTCAAGCACTGTTCCTCCCCGTGTGTTTCTGTCGCTGTCTCTTCAGAGGTATAATCAGCCATTCTCCTGCAAGGTAATTCCTGCTCAGGAGTGCATGTGGCCAACGCTGCGGAAATTCATTTTTTGGTTTAATTTCAGGCCTATTGATCGTGGAGCGCTTTACGACTGCATGACATCCATAATCACAACAACGGTGTGACAGCGGAGATAAATAATGTGGCCAAGGCACAGAGAGAAGGAGGGATGCAGGAATGAAGGGGGAAGCAAATTGAAAAAACAAGGAAGAGCCGGCTTCCATCTCTTACTGCGTTCTGTATTAATTACCGAACCTCACCCTATTACACCCTCCCAGCCACAACCCTTTCACCTGATTGATCTGCCCTCAGAGGCCCCAGATTAGTTTTCAACCCAAACTTGTCTGAAATCTGTTTGTTTAAGCATCCATTAAAAGATAGGACCCAGTGCTCCACAGTAATTACGAGGGGTAGCGTTGTATCTGTAATTATTATGAGTAGTGAAGCAGAATTAAGTCACTGCTGTAGGAACCACAGGGGGCCGAAGCCACAGCATGATTATGAGGTTTTGCATACACTAATGCTGCACTTGAGTGTAAGCTGGGGCGATGTTGCTGAAATTAATACTAGTTGATCCGGGCAACAGTGAATGCATACTGAAAAGCAAAAATAATCAAACATTCTCAATCTAAATTGTATGAGCATGACATTAATTGGTCCCGTTGGAGAATGTTGACCAATGAACAACAAGTCCCTCCCTCACGCCTTCAAAATTAGATACTTTCGCATTACTTGACTTTTTTTATATATTATATGTTTGCAAAATGCAAACATTCCCGGCACGTTATGGAGCAATTTCCTCCTCAGCGGGCAATAAACGGCTCGGCGGTGTGGTCAGTGTTTGTGTGGGCAGGAGCTTTGAGCCGGTTTAGACCGGCAGCAGAGGCCACAGAGGGTCTCCTGCTTCAACATGACCCTGTTTATGTGTCACTCCACCAACATTGCCCAGTTTTACCCGCCCGCAGCTGCAGAACGGCTTTAGAGCCACTTTATAAATATATCATGTAATGAAGTCCAAATTGTGACCTTTTGGTAGCGTACGTGAAGTAAAGCGATAGTGGTGGCCAGTAAACAGCGGTGCTAGCGATGCAGCGGTGCATAAAGCGTGCCTCTGCTTGTCGCCGGAGGCTGAAGGCTCCCGCTCATAAAATGTCTCAAGTCAGAAAGAGGATAAGGATGGAGAGTTAATGCGACTTGGCACACGCTTTTATTTGTGCGAAGGCGGAGAAATCCCGCTTCTGGAGAGGCGTGTACAGCGGAGTGGAGGCTGTTGCAGGACGGGAGGCAGTGGGGCGACGGACGATGCTCAGCTGATGCTCAGCTGAGGCTGAGCAAGCAGGCGGGAGAAAGAGGAACAGGCCATTTTTATTACGGCCTTATGAGGAGTTCTACACAGGCATTAATCGATGTATTACCCAGAACTGGTCAAAAATACAATATTATATGATCACCTTTTACAAAAGAAGTTCTCCAATCTCACAAAATCAGTTACTAAAGTGTTTGCTTCATGTTTCATAGATATTATCTGACATTTTGTGAAGCTATTATTTTAATCCATTATATTTTTCTGATTACGCACTTATATTAAATTGTGAAAATTATTTTTTTCTTTAAATGTCGCCCAAACCTGATGAAACAGGACGAACCAACGCTGCACTCACACATGACCGAGCTCTCATTGGTGTAGCGGGACGAGAAGCGGTGAGTGTCGCAGCGATTCATTGCTCATCCGAATTGATTTCCAGTCATATCGCATGGAGTCACTGAAAAAAGTATCATCGCCTGTTTTCTTTACGCTGAGCTGCAGGAATTCTCCGCTGCCATACACGCGTAAATAATCAAACACGTCTTGGGAACAAAACAGTTTGTCGCTGAGTTGGAGACGAGCGCCGGGTGAATTGAACGCTGTGTAGCAGCTGTAGCTATTTGTATGTGAGTCAACACCTGGCCTGCTGTCTTTTCAGGGAGGGCCAGTGACCCTATCATGGACACGACCTGTTAAGAGAAGCAGGCTTTTCTTATCTGCATGCCCTTGGAGCACACGCCCATTGATATGCCACCTTGACTCTATCTTCATGCCGAGATGCTTCCAATTATGCGGGTCGCTGGAGTGAGGCAGAGCGTGGGGTTTCTGTACGGTGAAAACCGGTCCATGGGTAATGTGATCACGCTATTTCCTCCCCGCGGGGATGCTTGCTGCTCGTGGAACAGCGTGGTTAGAAAGAACAGGCAATTCTCCGCTCAACGTATCCCAGTTCGCCACTTCCCCCGTAATCTCATGACCCCGTCGGGTCGACTGATCTTATTTAATAAATGGTTCACCAGAAGGGGCCACAGCTCTGCAGCAACCTCAACATCATTTGTAGGGATTCTTGTTGTTTAATTTAATTTTTCTGTATCTGTTTTTCAGGCGGCCTGATGCGGATGCAGAAGAGGTATTGGGACCGACTGTTCATAGCCTGTGAAGGTCTCTCTGTGTTAGACATTATTCGCTTCTTTCATGTCGGATATTTTGTTCAGGTTTCCAGTTATCGGGACGCTTTCAGTCCAAAAAGTCTCTTCTTGTCACATTATTTTTCAATTGTATTATTCTTCTCCATATTCCATTTTATTTTCTCACTTCCAGTAGAGGGAAGCATTTCTTTACTGGACGCGG
Organism: Gasterosteus aculeatus; assembly: GCF_964276395.1. Lineage (NCBI taxonomy): Eukaryota > Metazoa > Chordata > Actinopteri > Perciformes > Gasterosteidae > Gasterosteus > Gasterosteus aculeatus. The sequence goes on along the minus strand of NC_135693.1, from coordinate 11,682,692 downwards.
CGGTTGACCTGTGCCATGCGCAGTTGTCTGGCATTTGAAGCTCTCCTGTGTAATTTATCGAGGAGGAGTACGCAGGCTACGGTCATCGTCGTCAACGTCGAGAAGATGCTGCTCATTCCCTGCAAGCTTCTCATCACTTCGGTCTCATCTCTCCCACCTCACAATGTTGCAAAAGGAAAGCTACGCAGAATAAACTGTGGTGTCGTCACGTGGACTGTGATTTAGGAAAAGTGCACAATGCAATTTACGGCAGACTTCACTTCCACTTGCATTGTCTGATGCCGTCTCGCTCTTCTTCTTGCCTAACTTTTTCGTTTCCCCCCTGTCCCTCTGTGCTCTACTCCACCCTGTAATCACGCTGGTTCATGGCTCTCATTTGGAGCGGTATATATAGCAGTAATTGTCAGGGTGCAGTACAGAGACTGGGCAGGCCGTGTGTACTCTCTCACAGGGCTGTTTTGCAATAAATCTCATCGTGGAGAGGAGAGGATCGGTGTGGTGGTGGGGCAATTTGTGCACAAACACTTGCGTGCATACAAAGACAAGTTCACTTCCCTGCTAAAGCAATACACAGTACGCACAGAGAAGTGTATAACAAAGGAAAGGCATTGCCCTAATTTGCTAGTGTTCTCTCAGCGACCGTTCATTTACTCTCCCGATGGGCCTGACATGGCAAGTGAATGTGTCCCATAATGTGTTTTTCACTTGACAGGGTGAAATAATTATGCTAATTCATTCATTAATCATGAGACTATCAGTAAATATTAACAATCCCAGGCGATGGGTTCATCGGGTGGTCTGCTTACGAATCACAAGCACCTAGAAACTAATTTACATTCTGTGCAAGTGGAAATGATAATTGTTTGAAAGTGTAAGAAAACACTAATGAGCATTTATCCGTTTCTCCGATATTACACGTCATAATGAAGGCAGCACAAAACCAGACAGCTCCAACAGGTTTCCTCATTGAAGCAACCACGAAGCTTTCAGCAAAGACATTTCTACTAAATAATAAAGTTCGATCACCAGAAAAAAACTCACCCTGTCAGTCGCTCCCAAAAGATATGACGCCACAACCTGTTATGCACTCAAGTGTTACGTGTGTGTGTGTGTGTGTGTGTGTGTGTGAATGGGTGGGGGCTTTGGTTTGTTGTAGCTTGTACGGACAGGTCTGTCATTCAGAGAGCGTACACAGTCTTCATTGTGGAGCTGTCTGTGGTCCCCATCAGGTCGGGGTGGGGTGGCGAAAGGGGGCCTCCCGAATAACACCACGTGCAGCAAACAGGAAGCGGGCCGGCAAGGATATAACGAGAACTGCGCCGGCGAGCGTGCGTGAGTGGAGGTGGCTCGTATGTTTCGTTTTCACCTCAGATTCATTTATTTTTCCTCCTCTGATTGATCTCGATCGATGGTCCACACTTAAAGGCGACCCCTGACGCTGGTACAGTCACAGTCATATCTAAGTGACTTGTTAAATAGAAGAAGTGAAAGTGGATTAATCTCCAGCCTTTATTTTCTTCTTATAAAAGTGCAGTGTAAATATTCATATGATCTGTGAAGCCCAAACTAGTGTGTGTGCCCTTGCATGTGTGTTTACCGGAATAGGCTGAGAGTTCATGAAAGGAAGATGGATGTGTGTGAGGCCTCTCTATGAACCCAGGTGCTCTGCCTTCAAATATCCCTTTCCTGTTTGCCCAGCAGCTGTTTCATCTCAGCAAGTGACCACTTCACGGCTCCACTTGTTTTCTTTCTGGGCGGACATGTCAGCTGTGATCAAATCAGACTTTTGTTAAGAGTAAATGTCCTTTCCACACACACAGACGATTACTCCACCCACTTTGATATGCTTGAAGTTGCCTGTTAATTCTTGGACACGTTTGTGTATTTTTGTCTGATATTTTCTCAGTTCCCACGAGGAGCAGTGTGTGCAAAAGATTAAATAACGGAAAATCTAACATCTTGGAAGGGCTGGCTTGGGGCGGCATCATCTTTTTAGGGGAAGCCTTTTAAAATGAATTCTTTAAGCATCAGAAAACCAGCGCAGAGTGCTTGAGTACCCAGTTTGAACAGGTCAGATCACAAACCACAGAACGTATCCGTCTTCTGGATGCCGAGGAATCATAATTCTACCCACTTTCTCCTCCACAAATATTCCAGATATTCCAAGTTCTAGCAGTAAGAAGGCAAGAAGCAGCGGCGAGCTAGTATGTGATAAAGTTTTATTGATTCACAGTAATGAATGAATGGATTGCGATTTTGTCTTTACGCCAGTGTCTATCCAAAGTTATCCTCGCGTTCCTCCATACGCATGTAGGCACAGATTACTTGTTGTATGAGTGTATGCATCACAGCTAAGAGCACATGACATTAATATTATTTGTTTTTCTCTTTAAAATGAGGTTAAAGTCCCTGAGAGCACAGCTTTCTACGAATTATGGTTGTAGATAAGCGCCGCGTAGCTCACACTCTCAGCTTTAAAGACAAAATAAAACACAACTGGCCACGGAAATGTCGCAGTGCTACGCCTGTAGCACGGGTACAATACAGTAATGTGATGAGAGTGGTTAATATGAACCAACCCATATGAAATGGCATATCATCTTAAATAACACAGAACAGGACCCTATTTATGTCAGGAGGAACTGTACACAAGCAAAGATAAATAGAAAATCATTTCAACAAACACTTATTTTAGACTCAGATTTATCTCGGTGTGTCAGTGTCCAACAGCTTTGAGTATTTGTGCGGGATTATAAAAAGTTATTATGAGAAGTAACCAATTCTTTGGAGGCTCTCTTCGTGGAGTCATCACGGCCCAGCGAGGAGGAAGACAATGTGCTGAAGTATTTCAGTCTGCAGTTGTCTTTATGACTTGGTGACTTGTCCTTTCCACATCTTGTCCTGGAAACTGGCCGTTAGAAAGCCGCCTTAAAAGGGTTCAGCCGCTAAGGCGTTAAGCCAAACGCATCAAAGACTAATGGGGTAAAAACAACATGATTAACAGCAGTCCCATGTGGTGAAGACAATGGAGTCGAATCATTGTTAAGTGTGGAGTTAACAAGTTAGCAAAGAAAGTGTGGAGCGATGCAGCGCATTTTGTGAAAATATGTTGTTTACTGTGTACTGATTTAGGAGTTTCTGTTTCTTCTCGCAGACAAACATGTTGTTCTGGTTGTGGAGCTTCAGATGTCGGCTTGTGGTCTCTGTACGGCTGCCTACAAAAAAAAACACGCTACTCTGCTCGTAAAAAGTGTCTGTCTGTATAATTCTTCTCAAAAAATTCTCACACGTCCGTTTCTGTTTGACTTTTTCAAACGTTCTTTGATCCACCGTCTCCTTCACTGCATCCCTCAAAAGATTTATTGTAGTTTGTGTAAAGACGGATGTCCAGATTCTTGCTTTTTCTGTGATTCGGTTGCGTTCCGCTCCCTTTAGTGCGTAACAGGTTACGTAAGAATTCCCTCTGTTTGTTTATGAAGCACATACGGGAGCTCAGAAGGTTTGAAAACCCAGCGCGCCTTCCCGTCACCATACTGTGGTTTTGTCGGGACGTTTTTTGCTCCCACCAAAGAAAAGCTAAAAGTAAAACTGTACAGTTAGAGTTGTTTGATAAATGAAATAAATCATGTGAACACTATATCATCATGTAATATAATTTTCCCTGTCTGATTAGTAACATCTCAAAAAACTAAAAATATTCAGTATTATTAAATAAACGCTAACAAACTTTTTACTGAGCATGCTGTGAATGCGTTAAGTCCTTGAATAAATACGGTTGCAGCATAAATATTAAATTGAATATGAAAACAAAATAGCAATAATTCAAACTCTAATTGGTGGCAAAAATAGTTATGGTGGCAAAACTAGAATACTGATGTTTAAAGGATAAAGTGCTCTTTTACAAAAAATGATTTGACCTTTTCTTTTCTTTCTTTTCTTAATCTAGATTAGAAGCAAATTATCATAGGAAAACTACACTTTTTTTTAACCAATGCTTTTAAAAAAAAACAATGCAATGATAAAATATCAAATTAACTGTGTGAGAAAACTACCCAAATGCATTGCACAGTACTGTTCACCTAAAATGTAGTGAGGTTAATATTGCGAAGTACACTACTGTTAAAGAGCACCGATACAGTAATGTAAAAAGCGCAACAACTACAAAATTCAACAATTTCAATGAAATAATGCCAAAAGAGCAAATTATTAAATTATAGTAATGTCGCTACAATGTTGCATTAAATCCACCTCACAATATTATTATTAATTCTTTCTCTGAATCAGGAATGAGGTTCCCCAGCAGCACCATCTTCCCCGTTGTCTTTGTGAAGGATTAGTCATCGCAACATTAAGGTCGTTCATGCGGAAACAACCTGAATAACTAACTTAAATTCCTGTTCTTCCACATTCACAAAAATCTGTGTAGTATGAATCAATATCTTCTTACTTAACTAGAGTACAAAACACGTTGGACTGTTCCACTCTTGTTGTCGATGGAGTCTCTGCAATGATCGCTGCTGTGATGTGATGCGCTCACGAATGTCTTCGCCACGTCTGTGAAAAAGATGATCAGGCGCCATTTTGTAGGTTGTCTGTTATTTTGGGTCCTCTGTTCCCAAAGGGGCCCGGGGGCCATCGACCTCCCACCCTGGGTGGTCTCCGGGGGCCCCATTGGAAGGCCTTTGCACCGGTCCCTGGGATGGGCTACACAAAGTTGTTGGTGATTTGCCTCTGGTGCTCAAACAGGTCCTCAATCTCTGCACTGTATGCATCGCCTGTAACGGAACAGAAAAGAGCATAACAATCAGGGACAGAGGACGAAGGGAGGAGAGAGGATGAAGTGAGGGAGATGCAAAGGCCTTTCACCTGCGTGACATCCATACATGTAGGCTCTGTGTCCGTCGTATTTACAGCGACATCTCATGACATTGTTCATAAAGTCAGACTCAGCCATGTCCATCGCCGGATTTACTTCCACCTGCAGGATGACCGGATACAAACAATTTAACGACACACAGTTTCTCCCCTGATGACTTTAACGGGGACTAAGTGGCCCCTCGCTGCACGACCAGAAAGCCATTTGAGAAAAGAAAAAAAAAGAGCAGTTGGACGTAAAACTGTGAGGCCTGTTATTAAAACGTACTCATGGCTGGTATTGTTTTTATATTCAATCCCTTTCTCATCTATAAAAAGCTGGATGACTTTTCCCATACAGTATTTATATTTTAAAAAGATAAATACACTGAATAATGTTCACTTGGCAGCCTTACAGCTTAGCACATGGACTGAATAACATGTGGAGGTAAAACCCCAGCATTTACCATGCAAAGCAAAACACACACGGGTGGATATTTAGAGAAAACTCAGCATAAAATGATTTCGAACTAAACATTTAACAAAGATAGTTCCGCCCACACAAAACTTGACAGCTGGCCGTATATTGAGTGTCCTGTGCACAGGCTGTAAAGCCCGCTGAGCCTGTGATATTGGGCCATAGAAAATTAAATGAATTGAAGTGAAATTGAATTTAAAAAAGATCTTCATTAAATGTGGTTGCTCGTCACACCAACATGAGTTGCACTGAACAGAAATTGAAGTCTTTTGCAACTGAACCATTATACAAAAGCATGTTTATGAGTGTGGAATACTGTGAGTGCTGGCGTGCACAATGCTAATAGTCTGTCATTTGCAGAGCGGCTCCGTGACTGCTGATACAACCGTCCTGTTAGTCTGGTGATAATACTGAGCAGCCTTTTTACTCTAATAGCTGCTCTGTAAACTGCTACACCCGCTTTAAGTACACGTTGCTAAACAGCTACAGGGAGAAGGAACGCAAAATACACACATACAAAAAAAAGTTAGTCCCAAAAAAAACTTGGTCGATGCACAAAAGCTGCCTCTTAATGTTTTAGGGTAGATTACAGCGTTGGACCCGGTTCAGGCGTAGAGCGTGTTGCTCGGTGAGAAAGTGGCAATAAAAATAAAAACAGGGCAGGAGGAATTCCTCGGTGGCAAATTAGGCGTTGCTAATGGAAGGGGGCACTCGCCGCTGTTTGACCTAAGAGAGGCATAAGTTAATTTGGGAAATTGGGGTTTCGTTGGCGGTGGCTGGTTCAAGGGAAGGTCTGCTGAACCCTTCTGTAAATCCAAGTGAAATGGAGAAGTGAGGCGTCATCTGCTCTTTACTAGATAAATGAAAGATCGCAGTATGAGAGTTGAAAATGTTGAATAAGTCACTCCCTGCATGACTTTTCTTCTTCTTCTGTTTTATCGCTGTTCTTCTCAGTTACATTTGTTTTGTTTTTCTACTGAGTGCTTTTTCTCCTCAAATGACTTCACAGTTTTTGTTCTCCCATTCTGTCCTCTGCCCATCATTCCTTCCTTCGCATTGTGTGTCACGTCTCTATAGTTATACCCGGTTGTACCTGCTCAAAATATATCTAGTCAGCACATGAATTTATGCGCAAATATGTGTCACGTATGTTGCCGGTAAATTAAATAAATCCTTCTTCAATAGAAAGTAGAAGAGTGTAATTACGAAGGCTCAGAGTGACCAATCAGACCAACCGGGTGGCAGCAGCAATAATCAGACAGACAATTACACTGTAACTAATCTGCCACACTGGGAGGTAATTTCGTCAGCGTGAGATCTGAGAGTCCGCGTACACGGTGGGACCAGTAGTTTGAACTGGAACTGGATGATAATGGATGATGATGGATGATGATGGGAGATGGAGCCCTTGATGTGTTTTAGTTGAGCAGCCACAATGACTCGACCGATCGACCTGGGTCAAAGTAATGACAGACACAGGCGTGGTTGAGGTGATGACTGTGATGATGGCGGTCGAGAGGTTTTACTGAAATAGACGGAAGTCCACCTTCACATCCTGAGAACCTCTTTGTCATTAACTAAATCTTCATCATCAAAGCCTGGGCTGGGAATCTTTTATCGCAAATGTAATGATTGGACGGGATTACAGTATTGCTACAGGTTGGGGGTTTCTTTCATAAAAACTGTCGGGTGTAATGATACTTTAAGAAAAATATCTTTTAAATGGATTAACACCGTGGGCTTTAAGTTAATTGTTCAATATTTTGTGGAATATTGCATATATCAGTACATTCAGTTAGATGAGAAGATTGATACCACTCTCATACGTGCACGCCTCATATAAAAATACAGCCAGCAGCCAGTTAGCTTAGCTTATCTTAGCACTAGATTGGAGCTGCTTATTATGCTTATTATAAGTATAAAAATAATGGTAAAGGGTGGACACTTCCTGTCACGGTTTGACGGTCTGATGGAAGTTATTTGTTGAGCTAAGACACTAGTTTCCTATTTACCATACAGATACAGATGTAAGATCTGACTCTTTGCCAGAGATATATTCGCATATATTATATATAATATTCGCACATTTCCCAAAATGTTTGAGCCATTGCTTCGGGCACAAGATACTCCTAGAAATACGAAGTGACTTGTGACCTGGAAGATGTAATCTCCTGGCCGTACGTCCGTAACGTCCACCCACTGACAGTCAATGTCGTGGCGATACGTATCCCAGCATCCCACAGAGATGCCCTGTTCACCCATATTATAGCAGGAGAACCGCTTCTGGAGTCCTAACAAACACACACACACACACACACACACACACACACACACAGACAAACACACAAAACAACAGCATTATGACTCACAACATCAAAGCTCATTTAATGCCCAGCACTCCCTGTTATTTCTAAGAGCCTTTAGCTTTCTAAATTGCGTCAGACTACATATGGACTCATCTTTTTCATAAGCGCTATTTCATCCATGATGTAACGAGCAAATGGAGGGTGAAAAAACAACAACAACAGCAGCGATATAAAACATTAACCACAAAGTAAAAAATCTAAATGGCAGTAGCTAAGATATTGATATTAATTTCCTGTCACCAATGGGAGAGGCTTTTTTTCACTGGGAATCATGAATGGTGGTGAGCATTACCATCAGGGCAATACGTATCCTCCAGACAGAAACTGGCCTTGTGTCCCTCTGCAACCCTCGTTCCATTCAGAGTCAGCAGGTCGTAATGTGTGAACACCTCGATGCTGTGGTAGTGCCTGCGATGACAGAAGGGAAAGCCCAGGTGAGAGTGTGTGTGTGTGTGTGTGTGTGTGCGTGCGTGTCTGCACGTCCATGCGTGTGTGCATTCACGCAAGCTGAACACTGGCTCCCTATGGCAGGCATGCCGGTGACCTCACCCCATGAACATGACCGTGGGTGTCACCGTGGAAACCTTTCACAGAGGCTTGTTTTAGCGCCCTGCTAGGGTGAGCTGTTTACTCGTGTCGAGTGAATAGAGGGCTTTGAAGCACACAGCTACAGCTCCGATGAGTTGTTGTAACAAGCCGAAATGGACCCGATTGTGTGTGCGCTACCCTGCCCTTTGTATTACGCGGACCTGCGGTAACTGGATTGGTGCAGCCATCGTTTGTAAGGACCCGAGCTGCAGGGCGGACGAGGAATCTGTCTCAGGCCACCGGTAGCTTACAGACACACGCGTCACATGTGGGCCAGAAATGGCTCCTTCTTCTTCCCCCCGTGACTACAGGCCTCAAAGTGTTTGCGTCATCTGACAAGAAACTAACTTACTGAGGGGAACACGTGGAGAGGAAGTAGATCTGAGGACAAAAAGGTTGTCTATTTATATGTAACGGAGCAAAATGCACCGAGGCCCTGGCCACGGAAAAAGGCTCTTGTGTTTTTAATGGCAGCGTTAAAACCGCTGCAGCCGCCTCGTCTATCATACGTGCTCCGGCACAGAGCTCACACTTCAACTTGTTTTCTTTCCTGCTAGCAATTTAATGCAATTAAACTAAATATAATGCAAATTACGCTACGTGGAGTAATTTGCACGTAAGACCAAATTTGTAGGAGGAACAGGTGTCACTATACTTTTCTTCTAAAAATCAGAGCTCACCTGTATCTAAATTTTGGATACCTATTTCCAGGTTTACCACGAGGGCAACCACCACATGCCACTTAGAGTAAGTACTTAAATAGTTCTTTCCAACCTCAGCGGTGTAGCACCCATTAACTCTGGTGGGACGCTCTACCTGTGACACTGGTGCCATGTCCAGCTCTCTCTCGTCGCTTTGGGCCTGAAGTCGGAGCGGCCCAGGTTCATAATGCGGGAGGAGAAGCGCAGCAGGCGTCGGTGGCCGTAAGGCCAGTTCATCCTGGCGGCGGACGAGGACAGGCAGTTCTCCTCGTTGGCACAGCTCAGCAGGTGGAGGGGTCGGTCCTCCAGGTAGGCGGTCTCCTGGACCAGCTGGGCATCCAGAACCAGGTCGGGTGCCGCTGAAGCAGGTCGGATTGTGAAGGGGCCGTGTTAGGACTTTACCAGGCGTAGAAAGCCGAGGAGAATTCAGGAGGACGGCTCGACTTACTGTCTGAACAGGTGACCCCGGCAGCCTTCGTTCCACCCCCTCGAGGACAATGGACATGGCTGTTGCGGCGACAGTGTTGAATGGAAAACTCCGTGCCCACACAGTGAGTTCCACTGAGGATGACGTCTGCTGCATTTGACTCACCGGGCCAGTACCAGGTCTCCTGTCGGAGGAAGGTCGTGGGGGGGCGGGGCCACATCACACGGACAGCTTGTCAGGTTTTCCATCATTGAGCAGTATCACAGATCATTGTCCACCACAGTGAACACAGGGGCTGTGACTATGGATTGTTTCATCAATATCGCAGACAGTGCTAATGGGATTTTGACAAATCTTGGATGAATAATAACTCAAATAACACTCAAATCGGACTTTTTCAAAATTAATCAAATTAGCTCAGAAATGGCATCATTGCATGTTTTGTTCATTCAAAACATCAAGCCCGTCTGTTTGGATTCTGGTTATCAGACTTCAATAAAAAGTCATTCCGAATGACACAGATTAAGGAGTGGAACTACAGTCAGAAATCAAAGTGACATCCTTGCTGCCACCTTGTCAGTTATGAATGTCGGCCCCGGTTACCTGATGAGCACTGGCAGCGAAGCCCAGGCCGAGCTGTCTGCATAACACCATGGCCTCGTTGATGCCCCAGTTCTCACTGCAGACGGAGCCCCAGCGCTTACGGCCTCCGACCTCCATCAACACCTCCACGCGACCCTCTGACGGGACTCTACCGCCAACAAGTCGCACCTGGACACCCATTAAGGATTAACTGGGTGACCCTCTATCGGTGTATATCATGTGATATTTTTCATTAGATTTCATACCGTGTTCTCCACTCCGGTCTTTGGGACGTTGCAGCGCACTGAGGCGTCCTGACTGTGTTTGAATGTCCACGGTTGGACTTCCTGGAAGTAGCAGTCTAGGATGGAGCGCTCTGACCCCCGACACTGGACACTGTTCATATGGATTGGACCCGTACCTGGAGGGGGAAGAGGAGCACAGTTTGATTTTAAAACTATATTTGTACAAAAATAAAGCGGGGAAATACAGAAGCAAGATGGTTGTGGCTGTAGAGCAATATTTCTTGTGCATAGTTTGACGCCACCCAACATAGACACAAAGCGATAGGAGATTTTATCACACACACACACACACACACACACACACACACACGTGCAAAGCTCTATATTTCAAATAAATGTGCTTTCTCTATGTAAGCGCCATGCCGACAATGAAAAGCTTCAATCTGTCGCGACACAATGCTCCTGAAAGCCAAGCAGCAGCACCAGCAACGGCTATTTAAGGGGTCTGTCACACCTCATTACCGCCGTTGTGTTGCCTCAGGCACAACAACAACGACGTGGTGTGTAGTCCAGCACGCAGGGTGAGCAAACAAGGTGAAATCTGCGGCAACTAAACAAAAGTCACTCGTAGTCGTTTGCCATATAAAACCAGATCATCTCTAAACAATATAGACGATGGTGGAAATAAAAAGCAAACAGCTGCTGCCACACTGAACACACCAAGGCAGCATTGAAATAAACACAACCCAAACCTCAAAAAACAAGAGAGAAGGAAGCGCGGGAAGGAAGATGACAGTAATGGTAGCGACGAGAGTGCCGCCTAAGCCAAACGGTCTGTGTGGTGGTTTGGTAGATTGTGGGCCTGCTTCCATACCGGTCGCCATGCGTGAGTCCATGCGCATGAAAAGGACACATCTAAACCGCTTCCACCTCTATCTGCATTGTAAAGGCCACAAACTACATCCAACGCCCCCCCCAATGTTTAGTTTATCGCGGCAAACACAGGGCACACTTAGGGATCCTCAAATTAAGCAGCGAAGAGTTACGGAAATCCACAAAAACCAGAAATAAAATTCCAGGAAACTGGTCGCAAAGACACAAAAACACACACAGACACACACAGAGGCCCGTTGTTTCACTCCACTATGTATGTAAAGTACTCAATGTGAACTTCACAAGCAACTTTTCAAAGTAAAAGAACGATGTTGATCAAGGAAGGAGGTCCTTGTAATATAACTTTACAGTCTTGTCATTTCATACATTTAATGAACATGGGAGTAAGGGAGTTGTCTGACATTTCACAAAAGATCAAATTATGAAGTTGATCATAAAATCTTAAAGATTGACAGACGGATTTAGCCATGAGAGCAACATTTAGGGATAAAATGAATGTGGTAGCTTAAATGTAGTATTTTTTTTTTTAATTGAATTTAATTACCATATAATTTCAATTGGCAGATGCCACAGATCATTTGGACAAATTAGAAAATTGACTGAAGGGGATAGAAGCATAAGTCACATTCTTGTTCAGAATAGTATAAATAGTTTGTTGGTGGTTATAAAGGAACACTGTTCTCTTCCACTCTGAAATTACACTCTGTTTTCGGCACATTAATGTAGTCTTAGAAGTTTTTATTTTCATGGAACGTGAACATAAAAAAACTGTGTCAGTAATTAGATCTGTTTCTCAGCCAAGTGCTAAAATCATCTAAGTTTAAATAGATGAGGCGGCCTTTGGGCTTTCAGCATCGGCACAATGTTTCCTATTCCTCTGCCAACAGGAGCTGCACAACACGGAGACAACGTTGCTTACACCAGACGGGGACAGCGTGTGTCTTTGAGCAGCTGCATACCGACTGCATTGTGAATGGTAAGTGCATTTGTGCGAGCAAGTGTTTCAACAA